>NW_028277125.1:56663611-57287500 GCF_059951505.1 Python bivittatus | reverse complement strand
ACCCAACAATCTGACATATCCCTCACCATACTGGTTAGAGAGGTTTTGCTTGTATCACCACTGCCCGAAAACCCATCTTTGAAGTATAATTAACATATAATTAACATTTCAGTATTCTAGAGCTAATTACCTGACTTTATTATAGTGTGAGTTGACTAAGCAGTGAATAGCATCTAGAAGATAAGAGCCTTTTCAGTTATAGCCATTGGAACAATTTACAAACATAAAAACAGCAAAACCATAAAAACACAAAGACTGTTATAAAGCTGGCACATTAACTTGGGGAAGAACATTGTGTGTGTCTGGATATGTTCCTGAACCTTTCCAACCCTCTGACAAGGACACCTCATGTGATTTCTGTTAGTGACATATTGTATTTTGAAAAAAATGCAGAATGTATTTTTGTACTGGTTCAAGCAAGGTTCAGCCATCTACAATATAAACAAAAATAAAATAAAGTTCTGAAAACTAAGCAGTCTTCAGTGTGAGATCTTGGTGATTACAAAATTTTGCAAGGAAGAAAAATCTAGCTATTTGGTTCCCAGACTATTATGCAAGATCATGTATGACATTCAGGGCATGTATAAGATACAAGAACATGCATCAATTACATCAGTGAACCTTAAAATAATGAATGTATGAACTTCAGGTTTACTCAACAGTTTTATAGTATTCACACTTTTTAGAAAGGATACTTAAACCGCCACTTATATCCTGAATCTGTTGGGTTCCTATCCACTCTTGTAGCAGGTCCTCACTAGCAAGACTTCTTTCTTATAAAAAATCCATTTCTCCTGCCTTTCCAATTTGCCCCAAAAGTGCTGTTTCCCATGAGCAAAATGTTCTTCTGCTACTGTAGGGGCATGCTTGGATATAAGCAATTTTATTTAAGAAGCAAGCAAAGAGCAATGAGCAATTAGTAAACCTAATATTTTTTCCTTTTAAAAAAAGAACTGAATATCTGAACCTTGGATGAATGAAACAGAGCATCATAGGAGGAGGAAGAAGAGAGTAGAAAGGAAAATGGAGCTGTCAAATTAAGTAATACCTATTCAGAAATTTAATTTAATGTAGGATTCACTTTAAAATACTACACTCAGCTCACTATAAAATTGCACATTATATTTTATATATATTAAGCAGGTGGTCCTTTCACTTTTAATTTTTTTTAACTTTCCATTAAGAGCAGAGTCTCTAATCAGTACTACTAGGTGCCGGTTGGGGAAGCTTAAGTTTTTACTTCGGAATTGTTCCTCTGTTCTGTGAGTTAAAAGATAATTTTTCGAAAATCTCCATTGAAAATGGACCCTGATTTTTATTCTTAATGTTGAAAAATGAAGTGAAATTCAGCTGCACACTGTATAAGTGTAAACCACCAGGAGTCTTTTTGACTGTATATGAGTATAAATCCAATCAATCATCTGCAGTGTAACTTCCATAGCTAGTGTTGGTGATTTTTTTGTAACTTCATCTCTCAGTCACAGTACAGTTTCAAATCTGTATATACAATATAGTATTATCTTATGAAAGTAACAAATGCCATTGTACATCAAGAAAATATTTCATACTGCAAGCTACAGAGCTGACCAAAGACATCTGTGGTCTCAAACAAAAGGAAATATAAAGCAGACACCAAGAGTGAGGAACTATGGCTCTCCAGATGTTCCAGATGAAGGTACCTGTAGCAGCCTCTCATAAATCACATGATGTTGTAACTGTGGCCTGCAATTGCAAGCTGTTTTGATATATCCTTGTACCAGTGGCATCCATGGAGACAGAAATGTCATTTCAAGGCAGTGACCTTCAATAACTAAAATCTCTTTCTGCCTTATGTTCAAAGGGGCAGTGTGCTCTCACTAAAGATAGCATTACTATGTAAAGGAGCTCAAGTGCAGAATTGCCAGCATGCCAGCATTAAGGGTAGGGAATGTAATTGAAGACTGCCAGCATGGGCAGTACACGATATAGGAAACTACTAGCAATTTATTGTCTTTTGTTTTTGTGAAGAGAAGAAGAAACATGTGTTTAGCACAGACCTGGGGTGAAGCATTCAGTTACTGGTTGACAAGCAAGCACTAATTGGCTGACAGTTCTCTATGATCAGTTACTGGCCAGAAAGGGCAAACACTAATTGGCAGGCATTTTCTGTAAGCTCTAGACTTGTAAATAATATAAACATATCATGTGCTTGTAGTGTCCTGATATCCTAATAGATCTGAAGTGGGGGAAAAAGCCCAGAACAATCTTGTTTGTGTTTAAATTGGATTCTTGAGTTGTTTAGATTAGATTCAGGAAGATTGAGAGAAGAAAAGGCTGATCATCTGGAACACCCAGATGTTGCTGAAAGCCGACACAGCATAGCCAATAGTAAGAGATGCCGGAAATTATAGTTCAACAATGTCTGGGAAGTCCAGATTCTCTATCGTATTCACAAAAGCACTCAAGTGCAGAAATTGAACATACTGGCAGTTGAGGATTCAATGCTAGAGCAATGGAACCATATTCTCACTACTTCTAAAACCAGGCCAAATGGCATACCCACTGCCTTATTCTCCCACATCTCCCTATCACTACCTCACTATCTGCTTCCTAAGGGTGAGAGCAGCTGGGTGGGAACAATGATATTACCACTCTCCCTGGGCTTTCATTTGCTGGTGCTTTTCTCTGCTTCATGATAGTATAAACTCTGCTTATTCAAATGTAGTAATTAACCAAGGAGCTTCTGTCCCAGGGCCTGGAAGCTGTAGGGGCCTGGATGGGGTGCAAAAGCTTCAGCTGAACCCTAGCAAGACTGAGTAGCATTGGGATTTTGGACCTCCTGGTACCAGTGACTTGCCATCTTTGGTTCTGGATGGGGTTGCACTGCCTCAAACAGAACTAGGAGGCAATCTGGGGTCCTGCAGGACCCACAGCTCCTGCTCGAGGACATGGTAGCCGTGGCTAGGAGGGCCTATGCACAGCTTTGAGCTATGTGCCAGTTGCACCTGTTCCTGGATTAGGAGGCCCCTCATAGTCACTCATGCCCTAGTGACCTCTACATTGGAATACTGTATATGGGGTTGTATACAGGGCTGCCCTTGAAGAGCATTTAGAAGCTGCAGCTGGTGTAGAATGACTAAGGCCCTGAAGACTTGGCTCTGTGCTTGAGCCTGGGGCCCCAGATGTGTGAGGGAGCCTATTTCCTGATTATGTTGGTTGCTGTTTATAGTTCTTGGCTGCTATGAGTTTTATGTTTTTATATGTTTTTATTATTTTAATGTAAGCCACCCAGACTCATATATTTGAGATGGGCAGCTATATAAATCTATAAATACATACATACATACATACATACATACATACATACATACATACATTGATTTGACTGTAGAATATATTCTTTATTTCAACTGGAAAAAAGAATTATGTATCCTAGAGTAAACTCTCATTCCCATAAATACCAGGCAGTCTCTTCCTTCCCACCCTGTTTTCACCAGACTTGACAGTTTGACAAGCAGTAAGTATTTTTACAGCATTAAAGGCTGGCACCATTAGTAATGTAGCTGCAATGTAATATGGCTGAGTTAAGAGTATACATATTAAAATATCAATGCAGAGTCACCAGATTATGTTTCCAATGTAGTAATCAAGCCCTGAAAACCTTATGCTCCCTACTTGACTTGGCAGGGATCTCTTTTCTTTGCCCTTGTAGTTTGGGTGCAGTGGACAATGCCTCTGAGATTGTCTTTTTCTCATCTTTAAGTATTCATATACATTACATATGAATATATATAATTAACAGGAGGGTTCTTCCAGTCACAGCTCACAGCTTCTCAAACGCTTTAGCCGTAACTTCTCTCATTTTACATTCTAGAAGCACTTCACACATTACACAGAATGAATATAGGTCTGTGCTGAGGAGATATTTCATCCAATCTGAAGTTCCTGTAAAACGTACTGTGCAATTATGGTGTTTGCAAATACATTAGTCACATTCAAGGATGAGATCAGAGTTCTGTAACATAGTGCCTGGTTATCTCTAAAGTTAATGAAAAATACATACATACATACATACATACATACATACATTAGATGGCCAAGATCTTGTAAGCCAGCTAAATCACACAATATTTCTTGTTTTTCACATGCACTTTCTCAAGATTTTGGTCCTTTTACATTTCTAGTTTTTATTCTCACATCAGCATGTCTGCCATGTGAAAAGATTGATGAGTTTTAGATATACACTGTTTTAGGTACACACTGAAAAAGGTATGCTAGGTAGGTTTAAAATATTATCTCCTGGAAATTGAAGGTTCTATGTTCAGACCACACCTGAAATCCTACAAATCATTTTCAGAATAGTTATTTTTGGAAAACTGCTGGAAAAGCCCTGGAATGGCTGAAGAATGAATTGAATGTTTCTGAGTTCTCCAGAACTCTCAATTTCCTGAAAGTGACATTTCATATATATCTAGTATATACTTTGGCCCTTAGTAGTTTTGTTGTGCTACCACAGGATATTACACATATTTTCATTTCCACTGCAAGTGTTATAAAATAAAAACCCATAAAGCATAAAATATTCTTAAAAGAGCAGGTAAACCATTCAGTGTGTCTCTAGTATATTGTTCATTCCTGATTAATAGTGTGGCAGACACATACACTTTAAAATCATATTGACTTGTCATACTTGTGTCTGACAGGGCAATTTATATTGATAGTATAATGTTACCATTCTTAAAGGTAAGACAAATAACAGTGAAAAACACCGTGCAGATCTATTTTGGCAAAGACACAATGCTGATAGCAACCACACTGAAATGAGTGGGATTTCTACTGTGCATCCATCTAAATTACATACATTGAAATGTATCTGACTATACAAGCCTATACAAGCCTACTTGGAAATGAACACTATTGGGCTCAATAGAGCTTCCAAGTTGGTCTGGAAAGGGTCAGTATCAATTTAATACCATTTTGCTCGATATCACTTTGCAACAATATGTTAAGGCACATATTTCAAAGGCTACAGACTGCAAATCAAGAATCACTGTACATTTGAAAGGTTTCCGCAACTAAACAGAGCATGCTTTCAAACTGTCGCTGGAATATGCATTGGAATTAGCTGAAACCCAAACCTCAGATCAAATGAAGCCCCTAAGGTCCAGCTTCGTGTCTGCGTGGGGCTAAAAGTCCTCCCAAATTGACTAGAACCAAATTTGGCAGCCACAATTTTTAATGTATGATTCAGTGTTCCAGAGAGCTGCAGAAAGGGTGTCTATAGCAGACCCCCATCCAGTTTTAGCCTATGAAGAGAAAGGTCTCTTAGGAGGGGGAGGGGGAGGGAGGGGGAGGATGAGAAGGAGAAGAGATGTGGAAGTGAATTATAACTAAGCAGTCACACAGTTTGGGCATGTGACACAAGGATAACGCTTCTTTAAAACATGTTTGTACAATGTCCTATACTTACCAAGTTTTGGGAGAAAGTAGTGGACTATATAAATATGATTGTGTGACAAAAGCGAACATTTCCAGAGGATAATATTCTCTTGCACTCTATACCTAGTACATGGAATATGACAACTGGACAACGTAAATGGGTTCTCCGTGCCCTTGCTATGGCTAAAAGACTGATATTGCAACATTGGAAAGATAAATGTATGGCCCCATTCATTCAGTGGATTGAAGACTTGATTGCACTTGCCACTTATGAGTGGATTGCCCATAGACACAGACTTTGTATGAACAAGTATAATGAAATATGGAAATCATTTATACAAAATACAGTAGGTTAAAATAAAAAATAAAAAACGCAATCATCATATAAATGTATTAGAAATGTATGTGTACCAGAATAATATTTGCATTAGATAAGTGTATATAGAATTGTAATTGTTTATTGTTATAATGACATAGTAACATTTTTTTTTGTATTTCTTTCACTTTTATGTTAAAGCACTTTCTATGTGTTCTTTTTTTCCTTCTCAATAATAAAAAAAATAAAGGGGGGGGGCTTCTCCCTAAATAAACCAGAAAATTCTGGCCCTATATGCAAGTGTAACATAGCTCACCCTGTTTTTACATCATTATCCCTGTTTTAAGGCTTGTTGGCAGAAATTTTGTTCTGGATTTGTCTGAGGAATACACTTTGAGTCAGGATCAGTTTCCAAGAAGAATGTTATTATGGTCAGCTGTGTGGGCACACTTCCCAAATAGGAATGTGCATCAGACAAAGAGTTTGGTGACTTTTTATATGCTTTTGCACACATGATACTACTACTCCTTTTTACAACCCTTTGGAATTATTAATTAATAAATGAAACTTACACACTATCCAACTCTCAACAACTCTGGGTGGCTCACATGTTTCTTCTGAATGCTTCTTATCAGTTTTTTCCCACATATAGACAGTCATCCTCTATTTCTAAGCTCCACTGCATATATGTTCCTCTCTCTTTAGCCTAATGGAGGATTTCTGTGCAAGCATATTTACAGAAGCACATGGCAATTAGCAGCTTTAAACATTTCCTACTTCAGACTTGATTTTTTTCAGTTCATTAATGAAACTTGGAATGATGTTACAATTTAAGATTTCAATAGCAATATTACTTAAACCAGCAGCCTGCTTGTCCAACCCCAGTTACCAGAGAGGCAGGTTGGGATCGGCCATCGTATTGCATGGTTTCCCTACCTCCAATAATAGCAGCCAAATGATGCTGAGTCAGAGATGAGAAGTTCAACAGAGTCATAACATGATAATGCAGTGCAAGTTTCTTCATGTTATGGAAGTTAAATGCATGCAAAAACAAGATTATCCAGGAGCAAAAAGTAGGTACCCAAAGATCTACCGAATTTCAACAGTGCTAGAAAGGAAACCTTCAGGGCTTCACTGAGAGCTCCCAATCCAAAAATATCATATTTATTAAGCAATCTGTGTGTGTGTGTGTGTGTGTGTGTGTGTGTCCCAGTTCTTTTCTCCCTTTCTCTTTAGTACAGAAATATGCATTCACTAAAGTCAATGAGAAAACATTACAAGTATAAATCAGTACGCAATATTTGCTGACTTTTAACATTTTTTATTAAGGCTTCCCCAGAGAAGAGTGTTTTAGAAGCACCACAAGAAATAAGACAACTACCCTTTTTCAAAAATTCATTTGGATTTATATGTACCTTCATGCTTCACTGGAAATCCCAGCATGAACATTTGGATTCTGACAATATTAAAAATACTGGCTTGCAATCTACGATTTGGAGGTCCATGGAAACAAAAGTTTCCTCCCTTCTATATCCCTTCTCTATAAAGAAAAAGCCTAACCAATGGTTTGGGAAATATTCTGGATAATATAGGATAAGGTTAGTTGGCTGCTGGAAGGAAGGAAAAAGAGATACAAACCTTTTCTTCTATTAGTTTATATCATCTAATTTTAAGATCATAAGCCAGTTTAGGCTGATTTTGTAGTTGTACTGTCTTTTAAGCCCACAAACATTCTACACCAGTGTTTTTCAAACTTGGCAACTTTAAGATGTGTGGACTTAAACCCCCAGAATTCCCCAGCAAGCATGCTGGGGAATTCTGGGAGTTTAAGTCCACACATCTTAAAGTTGCCAAGTTTGAAAAACACTGTTCTACACTGTTTAGATGCCCCTTAATCATTAAGAGAAATTTATTGGAAATTGCAAGTAGCCTCTGGAACAAAAAGAGAACAGAAACAAATCATTCTTTCAATTTCTTAAATTAATAGTTCTATGGATCCAAGTCATCAATGCTAGAAAAACACAATTACATTTTGCAATATTTAATCAATTTTTGCAATAAACAAGATATTACTTCACTGATAATTGAGAATGTAACCAGAGTTTGCAACCTGAAGCTAATAAAACAGTATCCCTTGTTACAGAAGATCCAATTTAGTGACATCCCTCATTGTATGAGCATACATGACTGCTTTCTTTTGACCAAGCAGAAACTGCTGCAGAGATTATAGGAGGAATATAAGGCAGTCAGTTTCTAGAATATAAGTGAAGTAAGAGTCAACAAGCAAGTTCAGTGCAGAGTTAAAAGGAAAATTCCCTAGCAAATTTTCTTCCCAAATCAACAGGCAGAACTTGACTAAACAATAGCCTGACAAGACAACAAGAAGAAATAAAAGCTTTTCTACTGTGCTTTTTTTTTCTTAAGCAAAATAAGTGATAGGTGGCCATGATCCACAAAGATATTAGCATGTATTTCTAGTTTAAAAAAACAACCTAGCGTATGTTTATAGCAAATGAGAGATTGTAGCAATGTTTGAAGAAAAAGATGATTAGAATGGTGGAAGACTACCCTTCAAATCCTCAACAAGAGGATGAGGATTTATCAAATTAATCAATGGAGGCACAAGAATGGGATCTGACAGAGGAAGAGACAGTCCATAAGAGAAACAAAGGAGCAAACCCAGCAATGAGAATGATAACTTGAAGCAAGAAATGTAGATTATGTTTTGCACTGCTGGAACTGAGAAATAATTTTGCAGCCTTCATGGAAGAAAAAGGGCAGAATGCATATTGTCCTCATGGGGAGAACAATATGCATTCTGGAACAGGAAATAGAACAGTAGATCCCTGAGGGACACAAGAGATCCACTGCACCTTGCAGGAAGACAAAGGAACATATGCATGCTGACCAGAGCCATCAGCTTATGAAGTATGAGAACCAGATCAGGGTTGTAACAGAAAAATTTCCAAGACTTATCAGGTTCACTGGCAATGACACAATAATTGGCTGTACTTATTATCTTGCTCTGTCTGGATAAGCCAGCAACAAAGTCAGGATGGCTATCGCTTGCTGATAAAAAAAGCAAACGACCCAAAATCAATATCAAACAAGAAATGAGAACAGCTGTCTCACAATTAAAACCCAGATTTCTGAAATTATGCAGAACTAGGCAAGGTCATTGTTCCCCTTAAAAATAGGGTTGAATTTGACTGTTTATTTCCAATGAAAAGGTTTCATTTTATAAAATTACAATGATATCGCTATCTCATTACACAAATAGATTAACATGTAATTATTCAAAGTGGCACATGTATGTTTATTTCTTGCCCAGTCCTAACCCCAATGAAATCATTAGTTGAATTCACTGACAGGAGGGGGCACACAAGTTCATTTAGCATCTCAGGGTTTACTTCACAGCAAAGTTTGAGAACACCTGCTCTAAGACATTTGATCCTATTCAGATCTCTTAAATCCAATCTGTAGCCACGCTGGATTTTAAACATGTTCAGAAAACCTCATGGAAAAATAAATTAACTGTACTAGCTTAGGGTCGTTTCTCCAGATAGAAATACCATAGCGTATCAGACATTCCAGTGACTTACAAGTCATCAGAAACACCCTATTCTATCTCTGAAGTGTAAAGATGAACCTTCATATGCTCAAGACCTTACTTTATAATGAGAGAAGAGGCAGAGACAGAAGTAAAATATGGAATGATGGCAGAGAGCCTTGTATAAATGTAGAATAGTTTTTGAGGAAGTATTCATTTCATACTCTATCAAAATATATAGATTTTCCATTTGTATGGATTAATACAATACTTCCCAAATGCCCTTTATTTATTTTGATTCTGTAACTTCCTTTAAAATTTTCCTATTAGTGTAACTTGACTACATATAGTCCTCACTTAACAACCAATCGTTTAACGACAGTTTGAAGTTATGATGGCCTTGGAAAAAGTGCTTTGTGACTTGTACTTGCACTTACAACTGTCGCACTAGCCCCCACGGTCACATGATCGTGATTTGCAACCTTTTTTACAATGGTCGTTAAGCAAATCACTGCAGTCATTAAGCAATTCATGTGGTCATTAAGCAAATCACATGGTCGTTCAGCAAATTCCAGCAAAAAAGTGCATTGGGGAAGCTGGACTTGCTTAACGACCATGATTCACTTAACAACCACAGTGATTTGCTTAACAAGTTGTAAAGATGGTTGTAAAATCAGATCTGGTCACATGGTGACTCACTTAATGACATCCCACTTAATGGCCAATTTTCCAGTCCATATTGTGGTCATTAAATGAGGACTATCTTAAGTACAAGTCAATTGTTATATTCTCAAGGACTGCATCTCCTACCAAAAGAGGAAGGAGGGCTGTCATGATATGAGAAGTTTCTGCAAAGCCAATGCAAACAATAGAAGCCACCAACTGAGTTTCTCCCTAGATTGATGCCAGGTCAGGCTCTCCAATCTGGCTTCTACCATCTGGCAACATTCAAATTTACTGGAACCCACTACAGGTCTAATAAGATGGTCATGGCAGATGTAATTCAGCATATTAGAAGGCCAGATTGTGGAAAGCTGATCAAGCTTCTTTCCCCAAACATCCATCATATTGTTTTGTCTAGTTCAGAAATATTTGAGCACTAGTAGTCAGACAGTATGAAGAATGAATCATAAAAAGTAACAGCAATAGGAATGTTGGTCAAAACTACCTTTAAGAAACAAACCCTGCCAGTCTTTGTTCTTAATTACCTTTTCACTGTCATGCATCAAGAGACTTAATTACTGTTCTCCCTAAATCTCACCTTTGGCAGCAGAATCTAAGTTTGCAAATACTTAACATTCCATTTTCAACTTACTGTGTTAGAGATAACTCAAAACTCACACAAACTCATTTTGTGACTCTGGATCAGAAGAACACATTCCGCAAAAAACAATGAAATAGTTCAAACGTTTTGCACAAACTATTTACAGATGACAACTCACTTTTAAATGCAGTTCTTTAATGTATAGTCTAAGACAAAAGACAAGATGGTAATGCTCCTATTCCACATGCAGAAGCCAACTGGATCTTACTTAAACACCAGTGCAAGGACAATATTCTCCATTACATCAAGTTAGTATACAAATCTCTGTCCTCAGAGGAGTATCTTTAATTACAAAAAAATCTTTAACAAATAAAACCCTGAACAAGCAGCAGCAAAGGGAGAGAAGTCAAAGGTTTGTCTCTTTGGGACTATCTAGCTGTTGAGACTCACTACAAGACAATCTAGGAGCCATCCTCAAGTCAAGCAAAGAGACTGACTGAGTCAGAGAAGCTAAGATCAGATTTTGTATGGCTGTAAGTTTAAGAGAGTTTGCTTTAAGGAGAAAAATAATCCTCAGTGTTTTGACAGAATCCCATTTCAGGGTCCAGGCATCAAACCACATGCATGTCTTACTAACTGCAACATTTATTCTTTTGAAAATGCAACCTCTGTGTTCTGAACCTCAACTTTCACAGTCTCATCCGTCTTACCATGTTACCTAGAGCTGATGGGGCGTGATACCTAATACTTCTGGAGGATACGGGTATTTACCCCAGCTATAATGTTAATTACTGTTCTTTGTACTTATTGTAGAATTGGTGATTCAGATGTTGAGTCACTTCTAATTCTTCATGACCTCATGGATGTGATTTCACCACCTGAGGTTAGACAGGCCCTAATGCTGCTGACCTTCCAAAAAGCTCTTTTGTTAATTATGGTTGATAGGATAGGTTTATCCTCAGTTGTCATTTTTTGTTTTCCTTTTTCTGTCTGTTTTAGGGGGATTTTTTGCTGTTATTTATATGGGTATTTTTAAAATTATATTCTCTGTCCATATTGCAAGTTGGGCGACTATATAAATAGAAATAAATAAATAAATAAAATTGTCCATAACTACTTCTTTGAGTTCCTGTAAGCTCACACTTATGTCTTTAGTGATATTATCTGGTGACCTTATAAAAAAATTGCCTTCCATTTTTTTCCAAGCATCAGGGTTTTTTCCAATGTCTTTTAGCTTCATGTTATGTGTCCAAAATATTTAGTTTTTAGTGCTTCTGGTAAACCGTCTGTTTCATGTCATCTGGTTTTGAATGATTGTTTATTCTGGCAGTCCAAGGTATTCTCAACAGTTTTCTCCAGCATCATAATTCAAAGGCATCTATTTTTCTTCATTCAGCCTTTCTGATGGTCCAACTTTCATAGCCAGATGTTGCTACTGGAAAACCACAGAGGGTAAAACAACAACAACAACCACAACTCTACATTTACATATACATTAAATTTTGGCTCCTTTGCTGAATAATGTGTTTGTGAACAAAACAATGCTCAGTTTTTACTCTTGGGACTAACAATCTAAAAAATT
This sequence comes from Python bivittatus, assembly GCF_059951505.1. Classification (NCBI taxonomy): domain Eukaryota; kingdom Metazoa; phylum Chordata; class Lepidosauria; order Squamata; family Pythonidae; genus Python; species Python bivittatus. The sequence goes on along the minus strand of NW_028277125.1, from coordinate 57,275,370 downwards.
AACATAAGCTTTTGTGGCCTTTGGTTGTCCTAAGGGACAGAGAGTTTTTAATATTCACTGAATACACTATTAAAAAAGAATTCCCAGAAATCAGGAGTCCTCAATCTTAGCAAGTCTATAATTATGTGATGCTTTAAAATACAACTAGTCTATTTGTAATATGAAGGGTCTCAGTCAGGAATGAATGCATTTTGAGTTTTTGGGATTTCTTTTTTTTTTAATAATACTAATGCAAACTGTTAATCAGGATGAGGTCAAAATAATGGGGTGCAATGGAAAGAATATCACAGTGGAAACATTTGCCTTCTTCATATTGGAGGTACTTTAAAACACACCTCCACATCCAAATTACAGCAGGTCAGGCATTCTTGCACAAACTTCTTAAGCTGCCAACAGAGCTGCACAAAGACCTGCTCAAAGGCAATTAACGCTCCCATTTTATAAGTGATTAACACTGAAACTAAAGTTAGCTCAAGACCTGAACGTAGCAGATTTTTTCAAAAATTGACAGTTTTACTTGCTATTGTTAGATCTTATTAAGTCAAAAGCCATTGCCATTCTACAAAACAACCAGTTTTACTTTCAGATTTTAATCAAGGTTCTTTCTGCAAGTCTTGCCCCAAATCGAGAGGATGAAATTAGCAGCAGAAAAATCAGAAAGCTCAGTCAAAACAATGAAACAGAAAGCCAAATTCAATTTCAAACTATAAAAGGGTGTTCCATGCAGAGTGCAAAGCTCAAATGGTACATGAGTTCCTATGGACAAGCAGCAGCTGTGTCAGTGTTATCTTCCAAACAACAGATCCTAAGTGTGCATTTCAATAGGCAAAATCCTACTTTTATTTAGAAATAAGACTTACTGCTGCAATGGAATTTACTAAAAAAAACAACAACAAAAAAAGCTTAGAATTGCCCACTTAAAATTTATGTCCCTTTATTGTTTCCTGTTCACTTTGGCCAAAGGGTTACAGAACCAATTCTTTAATTCTTCAACACACATTTCCTGAGTGATGGGCTTGCAAGCTGTTCATTTTCTTTTTGCAGATAAAAGTTCCCCAAATGGTTTCCTTAAATGCATCCCAAAGGATTAATGTATCGGTAAACCCCAAATGTCCTTATTATATTCTACAACGAGAATCTTTTAGAAGAGAAATATTCAGAAACCATCTAGAATTAGCTGTTTTGTCATTCTTAAATTTTCACAGAGCCACTGGAGCGTGGCCTAAGACTGTGATGGGGCCCACTGTAGAATGCTCAACTTGATCCACCAAAGCAGAAGTAATAAAAAAATAATCTAATCTAAAATCATTTTGATGTGCATGTGAAAAAACAATACTATTGCTTTATATCTAAAAAGGTTAAAAATGTATTAACTTAAATTCCAATAGATATCTCTGTAGTACTTTCCAGAAATAAATAAATAAATAAATACATACATACATACATACATACATACATACATACATATTTTAAGCACTTCTACCTGAGAATCTTGATGATGTGGGCTGCAATCTAACACTTGAAGTCTACAATTAGGTTATATTATGTCAAAAGCTGGGAAAATATTTGTTACTGTTTTTATAGTTTTTATATTGTGGACTTACATGACTCTGATAATCTATGTAAGATGCTGAGAGTCTCTGGACTGGGGTATAGTAGAAATGTGGCAATAAAATTTTAAAAAGTAACCATTAAATGATAGTTCTTGTAGTCATACAGGAAAAAAGGATTATACAGAACATGTCACAATAACAGAAAGGACCTTTTGCTTAGTTACACTATTCTCATTTATTAACAGCTATACCCCAATGAAACATTAGGCTTCTTGCACACATAAGGCCCATCCAGGTACTCAACAGGCATGCTATCCAAGTAATATCCCCCTGCCATCCCCTGCTGACTACACTTCAAGACAATGGTTGGTACAGGCACCGAGTATGAATCTCTACAGCAGGAAAGACAGCAAGCCCATCCAAGGAGTAGAGAGGGTAAAAAAACTCAAGATACAGGCTGCAACCACGCAAACAAAGCCCTGCCCCTTTTTCACATATATCGCACATGCAACACAAATAAAAAAAGAGCAGTGTTATGATCATCTGTTTGCAGCCACCATCTGGACTCCCCCCCTCCAAGGATGTCCCTGGGAGATGGAGTACATATGGCTATGTACAAGTTCTTTCCACATGAATTAAGACTCTGCCTTTCTACATTCTTATGTCCTGTGGAAGCCAGTGCAGTTTTGCTGCTGCAGACATTCAAACTGAATGCAGAAATAACAACAGCAGCCAATGTCATTTGAATTATGTCTACTGGGGGATTATCCAGCAAGTTGGCATGTTGTAGAAAACAAGGAAGAAGACCTTGATGGAAATATGCAATAACTGTTATCTAGGCAAAGGATGTGAAACATGTTTAATCCCTGGGAAGCAAGGTAGTATTCAGAAGCAACCCAAGCAGACACCTCCCTGATTCACTGGGGTATAAGAAGGGCAAAGAGATGCAGCACAATCAGACTTGAACAACTTTGTTAGACTCAGTCTCAATAAAGGCAGTTCTAGTCTTCTTGTAGGGTTGATTTCCTGGTCTGGTCTACCTAGTGGTGCTGACACGTTGAGCATTCTGGGTAATAAATATATGCGTGAGATTACAATGTCTCAAGTATCCTTTTTTAAAAAAAAGTTTATAATTTTACTTGCTAAAGTACATAGAAAAGGACTTCACAGATCAACAACTTCCAAATTTTCAGTATATAATTAAACATTACATTCACATATTTAACCTTAAATCTTTTTTCAATACTGTGTTATTTATTCATGTATTGACAGACAGAGAGAATATGAATATGGAGTAACCAAAAGAGCAAGTCCAAAAAATATGTGTTAAAGTTCTCTCAAATTTATGATATCACCAATGTAAAAAAATGGATAGCTAACCTTTCTTGAACATCTACTGGAATGTCCAATAATGTGGATATCTTCAACAGACAGTTACTTTCGCTGTTTTCAAGGCAGCAAGACATATTTGAAAGACTGCAGGATGAACAGTTAACTTTCATACTACAGTAACTAGTTCAAAGAATTACTTAACTGGTTCTCGTGGGAAACTGTCTCTTTGACAGAACCCTAATTTTAAAATGATGTATAAATCATTTTGGGGACAGAAAAAGGAATTAATACTTGAGATCAGAATTCCCCAACTTTCTTGGTTAACAGCCCCCTTAGTTCACTCATTGTTTGACAGAAGTTGAATATCACTGCATCTCTCTTAAAAACTCAAAATATCCAATGGTGCCACTGTGAGTTCGCTGCACGAGTCTGGCGCAGAGTTTGGGAACTGCGGCTTTAGATCAATTGATCTTTAAAGTTTAATTTAAAACTTTTGAATAACTGTAAAAAGAACCTGGATACCTAAAATGTGCAATGGCAGTATGTCCAATTAAAACATTTGTTGATCTCTCGATTTGCACCTGCTGGCAGCCTTCAAAACTATTGTGCGTATACAGTAACATTCGGAGGGAGGCTAAACATATTGATTACTTCTGTGTCATCAAGTTGTTTTCAGCTTCTAGTGACCACATAGATAGCTCAGTTGTTGTTGTTCAGTCATTAAGTCATGTCCAACTCTTCGTGACTCCATGAGCCATATCGCACCAGGCCTTCCTGCCCTTCACTGCCTCCCTGAGTTTGCTCAGTTTCATGCTCATTGCTTCAGTGATGCTATCTAACCATCTCATCCTTTGCCGTCCCCTTCTCCTTTTGCCTTCAATCTTTCCCAGTGTCAGGGTCTTTTCCAAAGAGTCCTCTCTTCGCATTAGGTGGCCAAAGTATCTGAGCTTGAGCTTCATTATCCTTCCAATGAGCAGTCAAGGTTGATTTCCTTTAAGATTGACTGGTTTGACCTCCTAGCAGTCCAGGGGACTCTTAAGAGTCTTCTCCAACACCACAGTTCAAAGGCATCAATTCTTTGGCGCTCAGCCTTCTTTATGGTCTAGCTCTCACAGCCATACGCATAGCTCAGTACTGTGGAGCAAAGAATGGCAATATCCAATTTTGTCTTAAGACTTTAAGATAAAACTAATTACTTTCCAAACAGAAACAGAAATATCATAATAGAAGGAAAAGAAAAAAATATGTTCACATTGTATTATTAATCCATGCTTAGGTTAATTTGTCTAACTTAAGGCATAAAATTAAATACATACTACTTCATGTGCAAGCCACATATCTAACTAGATTATCAGTGAAGACTCCTCAGAATTGTTGTTTAAATACATAGAGGTAATGTCTTCAAAACCTTGTACAACAGACAGAGAATAGATGGTTCCCTCTTTCTTATATTAATCTTTTTGTGACTGTAAGAATGCACAATGCCCATTTCTTTTGCCTTTTCATAAGATTCTGTGCCACTGGTACATAGTTTGTGTCTTGTATATCAGCAGCAAGGCGTAGGACAATCGTATGAGCACCCATAAAATCAATGAGTTTCCCAAAAGAAAATTAATGTGAAGCAATTTCTAGCCAAAAGGTTTCAACATTATACAAGCCTCTACTATGTGAATCATAATTTTGCAACTGTTAGCTAAATTTGTCTCATCTTGAAAAAATGTGTGTCCAATAATTTTTGTAGAATTACGGAATCCGAGATTCACAGCTCTAGTTGCTAGTGATTAACAGATATAAAATTAATAGCTGAAGGGCTATGATTGGTACAGTTCTTCATGGTGCAATGTAGAAGAATAGTGACTGTGCTCCTAGGTTGGGAGCCAAAAATAATTCAGAAGAGCAGTCTACCTGTTCTCACTTTTGGAGCTAGAAGGTATATAGAATTTGTAGAACATACTGTTCGTGATTTAGGAGCCATCTACTGGGAAAGAAGGCAGAAACAGCAGCCCCTGTGTTTCAGTATCCCCACAGTCACATGATCAAAATTCAGGTGCTTCGTAACCAACGGGTATTTACTATCATCAGCAGTGTCCTCTGGTCACGTGATCACCATTTGTGCACTTCACAGCCAGCTTCTCACAAGCAGACAATGGAGAAGCCGGCAGTAAAATTGCAAGTTGTGATCACATGATGTCTTGTTTAACAATCGTGGGTGATTTGTTTAATGACAACGGCGGAAGTGAGGTTCAAAGCCTGTCATGGTCAAATGATATCTCACTTAACGACAGAGTTGCTGGTCCCAATTGTGGTCATTAAGCAAGGACTACCTATACAGAGCGTTTTATTTTCCAATTTCCACTGAAAGGATGTGTTGTTGCAAAGGCTTGTTTCTTCTTTCATCTTAATATAACAGTGTTAAATAACCCAGTTTCACTTATTAATTTTATTTGAATATGTATAATGAAATTTGACCTTTCAAATTCTTCCACAAACCTTTGGCTGATTTTCACTCCCTAATTTATATGTCTTTATTACTGGAATCTTGGGAGGGTCAATTTAGTCGGTTGGTATGAGGATCAAGTTAAATAGAAGATTACAATAAATTCTGAACTGCAAAAGTAGCATGTTATTAGATATAAACAGTGGTTGTGTTCAACCAGCAGCATTTTTAATTTACTGCTTCTCAAAGGCTTTTCATATGAAACTTCAAACTGTGGTGAAAATTAGAATTCAATTTTCTTTTAACCATAGCTGACCTTCCTTGGCATTAAAAATAAAGCTAAGGATACAAAAATAAATCCTTCATATTTTTATAATGCTGATCTGGAACAAAAACAAATTGTCCCCTGATAAATTTTCTTTTAAAAATTAACTTATTCTTTTCTGATAGTTTCTTTAAAATATCTCCTGGGTAGAACAATGAAACTTTTATGATTGAAGTTGCAAAGTCAAATCCTACAAAGAAGTCACCTTGTTAATTATCTATAAACATTCTGAGGTCATTGCTGCAGGAATCACAAGAGAGTCTTTTTTAATTAATCTCTTCTTAAAGTCTTAAGACAAAATAAGATATTGCCATTCTTTACTCCAAGTACTTGTAAATTATCCATGTCTATCTTAGTAATGCTCTTCAGTAATTTATATAACTGAGCTATAGGTTTAGGCTCCCCTGAAAACGTTCCTATGTATGCCCAATAGTTTTAAAGGCTGCTAGTGTATAAGATCCAAATTGAGAGATCAACAAATTTTAATTGGATACATTGCCATGGAGAATTTTAGGCATCCAAATTATTTTTGCAGTTACTCAAAAGCTAAAAATAATAAAATACAGAACTGCATACAAACTTACTTTAGTCCCACTGAAATTAATGGAGCTGAGTTTAGTCAAGACTTCCATGAAATTAAGACAGCTAATTTAGGCTGCAATATAGAATAGGCTCTGATGACTTATAGTGCAACCTAAATTAGTCCAGTATTACTTCTGATCAATATGTGCACATCACATAGATTTAACTCTCTCTCTCTCTCTCTCTCTCTATATATATATATACTGTATGTATGTATGTATTTGTTCTTGTTGTTGTTCCTTTATCCCTTTTACTGCTAGGAGGGATAAATTAAAGCAACAAAAGCATAATTCATAAGATCATCTAAGTCAGTGTTCCCCAGCCTTGGCCATTCCCAGATGTGGAGACTTCAAATCCCAGAAATCCACAGCCAGTAGGGCTACTGTTGAGAATTCTGGGAGCTGAAGTCCGCATACCTGGAAGTTGCCAAGGTTGGGAAAAGCTGATCTAAATCTGGAATGTGGTGAATGACCTCAGATTAACATGTGCTGTTTGCTTCCTTCTTGTGTGCCTACGCCACTATCTTGATTGGCTTCGATCACAGTTTGTCTTGATGATGGAATTTGTCAAATAATTATCTGTGTTCTTCCCAAATATCATGATTCAGGAAACCTCTGCAACCTGTGGTTCCTTAATCATTACTCTTTAATGTATATGTGATTTTGTTTTCTTTTTACTGCATGGGATATTTGTGTGTTACTCAGCTTTCTCTCTAAATTATGCATGCTTCAATCATGCTTTTGAAGTCTATATGAACTGAGCCAGTGACAGTACTATATTATGGGGGATGCATTGGTAGATCATATGAGTACTCTGGAAGGGGGTTTTTTTTGTTTTGTTTTTTTACTATATTTGACTGCAATATTAACTAAAATTGCCTAGAGCATTCCAAACTTCAGTTCTTGATCCTATATGGACTATCTAGGATCAGGTCCTGCTAAATATGAATCACTGAGTACAAATCACTGTTCAGATTCTGTGTGAATATAGGCTGTGCTTAAAGCTGATTTGATTTCTTAAAGTAGCTTTTTACCCATTGCCACAAATTACCTACAGGAATGTTTTATAAAGCATTGGGGAACCATACAGGCAGTGACATAAGCGTCTGGTGGACAAGAGAGGACAAGTGATGAAATATCTGCCCCTTATGTACTTGCGTGCGATGTCACAATGCAAGTATTAAAGGGCGAAACTCACATCATGAGGTCACAAAACATTTTGGTATCACCGTGATTAGGAATGTTTGGCTATGAGCACTGAGTCTGCCCAACAAGCTACTGTACAAAGTGAATTTGCAGCCCAGATTAGGTTTAGTGTATGGGGTTTCAAATAACCTCTTTATTGCTAGCTCTAGCTGATCTATCTATCTTTATTGCTATCTATAGTTTATTACAATTTGGATAGTTTCAAAGTAGCTTGCCCATGGGCTATAAATTCATTACATAATTACCACTGTCCAGAAGCACCAACAAACTTTGCAGTGCTACAAAAAGCAAATGGAATAATCTGTTTCTTTGCAGGTGGCAGGCAGACCAAAAAAAATTGTGTAGCTATGTGGATAGCATAGTCACTCAGACAGTGTGATGGATGGCATATAAATTTGACTAATAAATAAATAGAAATAAAATAGAAATAATGCCTCTATCTCTTTCATTTTCATTTATCCTTAAGATATAATAAAATGTAATAAAATGAGATGGAAATGAAATCAAATCAAATCAAATAGAAAGAAATGCTATGGGAAGAAACTGCACTGGCCTCCTTTCCTTTCTGAAGTCTTTTTTCTCATACATATATTTTGGAAGGTGGAGACCCTCCTGGAGAATGAGGCATGGTGCACAAAGAGCTGTTGCACAGAATAATAGATGGAAGACTTTCTTTCCATGAAGGCCTTACTAACAACAACTATCTGTTTGCAAGCTGCCTAGGGCACTTGCATATGTTAAGAATAATCTTGGGTGACAAAGAGCTGTGTGATACAAATCAGCCTTCATCTGATATGAATTCTAGGTTCAAAGGGGCCAAAATCCAAGATTTGAAAGTAACAAGATCTGATTTAACAAATTCAAGATTCAGTCCAATAGACACAGGGGCCATACACTGCAATGGAGAAACATCAAAATTCCTTGAGTGGAGTGGGCAGAAAAGCAGGATGATTTAATCTTTACCCTTTAAGAATTTAACCTTGCCAGATTTCTGCCAGTTACCTTCAAGGATTTCACAATAATACATCAAAATTGTTATTTCTACATTTTTCAGGCAGAAAAAGAAGGTATGAAAAAAGGAAGCTCAGCAGCCCCCCAAATTGTGTAGGGGGGAAAAAAAACTACTGAAATGTGCTGAACCACTGTAGAAAATGTCTCACTCTGCTGTTCTTTTCTAAACTAAAAAAGAAACATTTTCAAATATTGTGTAAAAATAATAAGCCTGTCTTAATGACTGGACTGTCCACCATTCTCTGACCACTTGCTTTTCTGAATTAGTAGGTTAGTTAGCATAAATCATTGGCCAGCTATTCATCTCAGTATCAGAGAACCAATTCCCCCATTCATGCCTGCCCTCAACTTCGTCAGTATATAAAAGCTGGAATAGCTAGAAAACCAGCAGAAAGTCTACTGAAGCTCCAAAAACGCTTTCAGCTGTCTCTGAAAACAAATTGATTAGTTTTAAATTGCCCTTGAGATTCAGTCTGAAGGGGAGAATCAATCAAATCTTGAAACTGAATCAACCTTTCAAAGTTTCACACAGCCCCAATAGCCAATAAGTAAACAACTGTTAAAAGTTTTTAGTTAAAAGTTTTTAAAAGAGAGAGAATTATGCTTACCACGTTAGAGAATATAGATCAGCCTTTATTTAGGTCTAATTTTGTGGGTATATCTCTTTTCCAATAGCAATATAACTCACTGTATTTCCTCTCTTCTTTGCGTGTGCATATATAACATAAATGCTTAAAAGTTTATAAATTAAACACTAAAAGAGAGCCATGCAAATTATATCCTATTTTTTTCTTTTTATTAATTCTCATTCAACCTGATGGAAGATCATCCAATTTTCAAATTTATTTCAGAGAGGAGAAATTCTCATGGGTGGAATGTGATGTCTAAAAATGTATTTAGATGGTAGGTAATTAAAAATGTGAGTTTTCTGTCCTTCATTATGCAATGATCTCTCCTGATAGTCTGCAGCATATCCACAGTTCAGTTAAATCCCACAGGAAGTTATAAAGAATGAACTACTTTATATTTTGTTTTATTTTTCAGAATAAGAAGTGAGGACAGCTAGGGAAGCTTCAGAGTGGTGGGAAACACCAAAACACAAGAAGCCCAATAGTAACAGCTTCTGCCACCTCCAACAATCATGCTCAAAACTTCTGCCTAGATAATTTTTTTCCAGTGACCTCGAGAGTTATTGGATACATCATTCCCACCCACCAAATTGTTTTTTTAATGGCGCAGAATACAGGAGTGATCACTAGTGTCCCACTGCTGCTGCTGTGTGCATAAACAGATTAAAGCTAGACTAACCAAAGGCCACTCTCTTTGGGACGGTCCATGCTAATTACCCACAATGTTATTTCCAGTGGCTCCAGAAAATTCTGTGCCCTTTTGATGTATAGATAATGTCGATTGCTGATATTAAGCCCTCTGCCCTTTTTATCTCTTGCCTGCTGTTCATGTCTCTCTCCCTGCTTTGCATGGTTTTTGTCCTGGTTTTGGCCAATAAATTGCTTTTGCTGCTCGATGGTATTAAGTGTACAAAATCAAGCAATATTTTTGCCGGCTGAACTGAGTAGCCTGTGTGCTTGCTCTGATCCGGACACAAGGAGCGAATGGAAGTGTGTTGGGTGCAAACAACACTGGAAATTAACCACAAGTAATTTTCCAACAAGAATAATGTAGAAAAAGGAAAATTAGGCAAAGATGTGATACAATTTGTCTCAACAATTGGTGTTAATGTAGATTTTAACTAGCATGGATGTGGCAGATACCCTTTTCTGTTTCTCTATTTAGGGCTGTGCTGTACTTTGGATCTGAAAGCAAAAAGGTGCATTGGAATATGCAGGGGTGCATACAATACATCTGTCTCCTCCTTAAACCAAACTTATTTTTTCCAGGAGCTGCAAAACCTCTTTTTCCTTTGCATCCAAAATGCTACACAGCTCTATTCCTTATATCTTGAAGGTCTAACTTAATATAATTTAACAACTGCTTGTAAATAACAGTTATATGTTTATTATTAGAGAGTCTGTTATATCATCCACAAATAAAAAGTTCCAAAGCACTTAGGCATACATAATGTCAAGAAGTATTTTAAGTTATTGCTACTCCGCATTTTGTTGCAAATGACACTAATGCTGCAGTTCCTCAAAAGGCAGTAATTCACTGTCTGATTCAATTAATTGACTTAAAGTATACATTCTGCATTGTACCAGGTTCTCCAGCAAAAAATAATGTTCTGCTATTATCAAATTTGCATTATTCCACTTTGCTAAAATGGCATAATCATAAGGTTCAAACTAGAGTTGGCATATTACTGCACACCATTTATTCTGGTAGGTAATACAGAAGGAGAAAGAATTCCATATTTTCCATAGGTGAATCCTAATGCCCTTCAATTTGTATTTTCAATTTATTTATGTCAGATATGCCAATTCCAAGACTGTACATTAGGGGAAGCATCTAGAGGACAAAACTTACCATTCACTGATCTCAAAGAGAAGTCAGGAAAATAAAAACCTCTTTTAACTAGCATCTGGAGACACCTGAATGGGAAATGAGGTGGAAAATTTTCCCCAATAATCCTCCAAAACAGTATATTCAATTTCTGAAGATATGTTTTAGTAATAAAGAAAGCAGTGTTACTCAAATGCTCTAAGATTGTGAATCAGTAAATAAAAATTCAGAAAATGTGGGGACCATCCAGTCAAATAAACACATATTTCCTATGTTTTCATCATTAATACCTTTAGAAGTCCCAGTGCAGTTACAGCTACATTTGTGTATGCACATCTTCTGAATCATTTTCAGAGCCACACTGGCTCAAGATAAGACTTTTCCTTAAAGAAAATCACAAAAAGAAAAATTGCAAACAAATCTATTTAGGGGGAAATTATGGAAAAAACAAAATAAGCCAATGTGTTTGTACAAAGGCACAGCACAGTAAACATCAAAAACCAAAATTGAACACATATAGGAGGGGAAACAGACATGTCACTAGAGCTGTAGAGATGGTGTTAGGAAAGTAAAAGCTCAGAATGAGTTGAAATTGATGAAGTATGCTAAGAATCACAAAAATACCTTCTATAGAAACGTAAGGAAGAGAAAAGAATCAAAATGCTAATGTCTCAGTGAAGATGGAAAAATGTTAGGGAACAAAAATAAAACAGAGCTATTCATTTTTATTTGGTTCTTTCTTTTCCTACAAGAGGGTTCTTTCTTTCAGAAAATGGTACAGTGAGATGAAGGAGTAGGAGAGAAGCTTGTCACTGATAGAAATATGGTCAGATAATGTGGCTCCACAAAAAAGTTAGTTAAGACCTAAAAGCAAAAAAGACACATATAGGGGACAGAAAGAGGGACAGGTCATGGAGAGGAGTATTATAATGTTCACTTCTATAGTATTAAAATGTTATAGGTGCTGTAAGAAAGCTAAAGCCAGAATGAGTGGAGATTGGCAAAGGATGACAAAAACAATCCATCATGCAACTGTGAAGAACAGGATTAAAGGGCAGAATTGAAGCTTGAGTGTGATAGATCATGGAATACTTCTTTACTTTGAATGAGCTTACATATCTATGGACAAATGAATTGCATTCTAGGAAGGAACTTGCTGTCAGCCTTATGAGGTAGTCCAGACAAGAAGCACACCCAGAAGTACTAGCTCTAACTTTATTGTAAAGTTACATTAACAGAATCTTGCAAGTCTGAAAGTACATCTCTCCCCCTTCGCCTTTACAGTCCAAGAAACTAGGAAGGCTCCCTTCTGAGATGTTTGCCATGTCTCCATTCCTTCTGCAGACTCAGCTGTTGTTTGTCTGACACTTGTCTAGTACCAATAGAGGCGAATATGTGTAGCTCAGAGTTGAACTGTGGAGTCCTTGGGGTTCTCTGAGCTTGGTTCTTTTCTTGCAAACGTTTCATTACCCAGCTAGGTGACATCTTCAGTGCTAAAATGGGATGGGATTTGCTCTCTATTTATATGCTGTGGCCTGCCTTGCCAGTGCTGGTAGAGGTTTTGTTTTGCTCCTCTGGTAGTTCCTTGTCTAGTCTCCAGCTCTTCCTCCTGTCTCCCAAGGTCATTCCTACATACCATTATACTTGCTGAACTTGCATGCATTATCTTTGAGGGATCCTGGGGCACTAGTGAAATGTCAGCTGATGTTCAGATGTCTTCCCTATCTTAAAAATACTTAAAAATGAGGAGCCAGGAAACTATACCCCAATCAACCCAAAATCTACGCCTGGGAAGTTTCAACAGCAGATCTTCAAGAATTCAATCTGTAAGCACCAAGGGAAAAAAGTAGCAATTACCACATATCAGGATAGATTTGACAAGTACACATCTTGCCAGACTATCTCATTCAGTACCTTCCTTATAAGTTTGTAAGATTACGGTAGGTATAATATATCTTTATTTCAGCAAAGAGCTTGACAATAAACCCCATGGTATTTTAATTACCATGCTAGATGAGTATGGCTGGATGGCATGAAGTACAGTGGATATGTAGCTGGCTATAGATTCAATTAACCAGAAGTAGTTGTCTCTGATTTACTGGATTTGCTCAAGTGGAAATACTGGATATGCTCAAGTGGAAGCTATACAGCCATCTGCCTTAACGTACTGTAGATTCATACACTGAACAGAGGGTTGGAGATTACGGCTGAAATTACCCCTTCCAAACTTAGATTCTATGATTCTACTGCCAGCCCTGCTAATAGGTCAAATAACAGCTGCCTCAAGGAGTAGATGCTATAAGGCAGGATGTAACACAAGATACTACAAGGAAGATACTACTTCTATGCCTTCAATTTTTCTCTTTATGCTGTCTAACTCTTTGAGCAAAAGAGCTCAAAGAGCTCTTTGATTTTTGCACATGGAATAGGAGATTCAAGAAGTAAGATGGCCCCAGAAGGAAGCACAATTAGTTAGAAGACACGTTACTAAAACCATTGTATAGGGTTTCTTTTCCTACTTTTCATTCTGCATAGAGGTGTATTTTTAACAAGCAAGGGAAATAAACTTGCTCAACCTCAATAACCAGAATCTCAATAATTATCATAAGTGTCTCAAGTCTGAACACACTTAAAAACAAGATCCCAAAACAATTTCAGTAAGCTCAAATAAAAGAACTCAACTGTAATCCTTGTTCCTACCACAGGGATATATTGAATTACTTTCATAATTAAAAAAAAAAAACGTATACCATATCAACTACAGTTCTCAGTGAAACCTAAGAAATTTTAAATTTTCATCGACAGCTAAAATGTCAACATCTGAAAACCATGGAGAGTGCGACAGACAATTGGAATCACACAGGAAACACAAAGTGGAGATTCCTTTGGTAACTGTTGCCATTCTGTTCTGTGAGAATGAATTCCAATCAGGACAACCTTAATGTGTTAATCTGATCTCCAGTGGAATACTATAATGTTATCTCCCTGACATATGAAATGGAGCTGCTCATTGCAGAGCTCTACAGAAAGACAAGGTACAGACTTTATAGACGGTTGTACAAACATGGTTGGAGCTGTTGGCTCTATCTGGTCTTTGAGCAGCATGTCAGGAGAGGCTTTCTAAAACGTATATGAACTTAGGATAAAGAACTGCATGAAAATGTGCAATAAAGAATCACAAGAAAACGTGAGAGTTAGTTCTAACACAGTCAGTGAAAAACAGTATAATAGCAAATCTGATTAAAGAGGGTGGGAAAGAAAATGACATGCAGGATGGTTTGAATATTCTTTCTCTATGTAAGGTTTGTTCCTGAATCACTAAAGTTGCTGAAAAACATTATTCTACAAATATAACTTAGCTGAGGTTCTTGGATTCTTGGGAACTTACCTAAGTTGTTCATTCCTGCCTGTGGAGGAAAGTCTGACAGGAAAAATAAAAAACTGTCTTGAAATTATAATTACAATTAATTAAATACAGGTAATATGTTTGGGTACATGTATTTCATAATGCACCCCTTCCATCATGTTAAGGATTACAAGAGAGTAGCAACTTTTTAATAGGCTTCATAGAGGCCCATGTGACTCTGAAACTACAAGTTATACACTAAATGAAAGAGCAGTAATTTAATCCCAACTCTTTCTTGCTTTTTCCTGCAGTCAAGGTCCCAAATGACATTTTCCCTATTTTTTTTCTGCTCTACTTAGTTTCTTATCTTACCTCTTGTTCAATGTGGGATTTGGGTCTTTTCTTTCAGTCTGCTTGTTTGGGTTTCTTCTCAGAGGCTGGTTCTCACAGGGGTCTGAACTAGTGACTTCAATCCACCTTTAAGATAATATCCTTTCTAAATTTCACATTTCATCTTCCTAATCCCTTCTTCCATCCCTGATTCCTATTTCCCTAACCCTGGCTCCACTCTTCAGGCCACTGCAATACCAACCACTCTGATTGTTTCAATCAGCACCCTCACTTAAAGTTCCTTCAAGGTTTTGGAGTTGGAAGGGACCATTTAAGATATCTAGTCCAAGCCCTTGCTCAGTTCAAGAATCCAATTTAAAGCAATTATGACTACTGGCTGACTATGCTTGAACACATCCAGTGGAGGAAAGCTCACCATCTGTCTTGGTAATTAGTACATTGTTGAACTCCTCTCACTGTTAAGAAGGTTGCTTTCCCCCTAATATTCACTTACAGTCTGCCCTTAAACCAGCATTCTGGTCCTGCATTTTGGAATCAAAGATAACAAACGTCGACCTTCTATGTGACATCTTTTCAAATATTGAAAAGAATTCTACCATATTCTGCCACCCTTAGTCTTCACTTCTCAAGTACAACCTTCTGAATTCCTTCACTTTTTCTTTATTGGGCTTAGATTCTGATTATCCTCATTGACTTTCTATGGTCTTACTCCAGTTTCTGTTAATCTTTCCTGAAGAGTGGTATCAAGTACAGGACAAGACAGATGTTGGACCAAAGGAGAATGAAGCAGAGCTACTCATGATTTGAAAACTAGACTTCTAGTTGATAACAGTGCAAAATTCTGGTGATACAGGCCTTCATTTCCCAAACTTCCCTCCAGCCAATTCCCCCTCAAAAAACCCTTTCCTTTCTGCTAAACTTCCTGATGCATACAATTGGCGATCTTTATGCTCTGCATAAAGAATGAATCCTGGTTACTGTGAAAGATTCTTGTTTACCTGCCAAAAAGCAAAGACATAAGTGTGGTTCTCTTTGAAGTGGTCACCCTGAGTTTCAGTTGTACCATTTCTAATTGCTTGCTTACTTGCTTGAATACTGCTTCATAAAGAAAATTAGCATATCACAGAGTAGTAGTTCAAAGGTACATTCAGTCACTGAGACCACCTGAAGCTCAAATAATATAATCCTGACCTACCTTTGCCATAATAAGAACCAGATCAGAAAGATGTCAGAAGAGACAGCAGCTAAAGGCTATGCTCCTTGTCTGCTTAGAAGAATAGCCAAGCATTTAAGTATGTAGAGGAAAACTCCATGTGTCAAGCAACAAAGGGCACCTACACATGCCTGTGTAAAGGTATTTATGCATGTACACCCATATGTGCATTTAACATCCCGTACTAGATGCCCCATCAATCTCCAAGAGAACTTCTATCTTAGGACAACAAATATATTTTAGTAAGAAATTAAAAGAATTGTTGTGATACCAGAGTTCCAACCTACCACCACAAATTCAGAGTTTCATAGATAAATAACTGAAGAAAGCTGTAATAGGAAGAGGCAGTTTATTAGAGCAATGGATGTTCAACAAACCTGAACTTATTTTGCAAGGTGAATTAAACTACTTTTCTACACAATCAAACAAGACAATGAGTATCAAGTGAATTACTTAAAAGCAAGTCTGACACAGAGAATAGAACAATTCTTCCCACCTTAATTTAACTTTTGCTTTACCTATGCCAAAAGATGTCCTAGAGCCTAATAAAGTAGCTTCTCTTCTTTTTAATTAACTAATGTTTGAAGAGGTATGGGAAAAGCTCAGTAGCATTGCTAAGGATCATTATTTCAGATATGAATAAACAAAGTGAGTAAATGAACCAAGAAAATTCACAACTAGGGGGAAAAAACCACTCAGAAAACCTTTTTTCCCTTTAATCATCGGCTTTTTTTAAAGAATTCTATAAAAATGGAGGCAAGTGCAGTAAGTAATGCCTTTCAGTGCTAGAAAGGGTGCAGTAGGTTATGCATTTGAATGACTTCCTAAATGTTGGGGCAGGATACACTTGCAAGGTAGCCACTGGAAATTTGTAAGTCTTTAGACCACTGATTCCTGATCTGCCCACACCATGCATAGACATAAGTTTAGCTCCAGTAATAAAAGAGAGTCATAGCAGGCGGTAGCACCTAGCTATGTGGACAATTAAAAAAAAAAAATCTAAGTAAGGTTGGATCAGATTTCTACGTGGATCAGAGACCACCAGGTAGGGGTGTAGGAAAGATTGGGAATAAAAAATAAAAAAAACTCCCAGAGGAAGACAGTGTTAAGCCACTTCCATACCATTCCCAATAAAACATCTTCATGAAGTCACCTACATTCATTGCTTTAATAAAAGACAATCTTAGAGCAGCAAGCCAGACTCTCCCACATCTAGGATTCCAGTGTTGCACATTACTTGCAAGTGAGCAGCTCCAACAATCTAGATGATAACTCAACAACCTGAGTTCTCCAATATTCCAAACAGGTCAGCCAACCCAAGACACGATCAATCTGGAGCATTAAAACTTTGGCAAAAGCAGGATTTCAGCTTCCTTTTTTAAAGCTCAGGCCCATTTCTGTTTTCTTGTTCCTGTTGTCTTCTCTTTTGGCTGGCACTGCCTACTGACTTTTGGGAAATTGCTTTAAGAAGCTTATCAGCTTTCTAAATGGAAACATTTCTGGAGGTACACTGAGTAAATTTACCCAGGATGCTTATTTGCAAGAAACCAAACTTTGCATTCACACCAGCATGGCCCAGCCCTGTGTTTCTCAGTTTATGAACACAGAGGCAGTAGGGAGTATGCCAACTTGTGCGTCAGCAGCTGATCAAGGGAGAAGTACCAGAATCCTCTCTCATTTGCATGTCATATATGAGAGGGATCATCCATGCAGAGTAATCAGTGTAAGAATCATTCCTATCATAGCAATTAGCACCATCTAGCTAACCTTGGCTGAACCTGAAAAAGTTGAGTGGACCTGATTTGTGCTTGGATAGACTACCTAAAATCCCAGAGTACTATAAAAGCAGAAAGAACTGAGTCCCCACATTCAACCCCTCCTCCCATCTTGCTCTCATCTGACTTCAAGAAATAACTAATATGCTGTGAGAGGAAACTAAAACCTTATTCCAATGTATGATCATTTCAGAAGTGGTAATATTGTACTATATCGTTGACATACATTTTAACACACATTAGTAGATCATTCCTGTAATCCTAAGTATACTTACCAGAATATCAATAAATCCTACTATATCTATTTAGAAGTCCCATTGTTTACTCCTTATTTATAGGATTGTAGAATACCATTTAAATCATAAGTTATTTCCAAGCAAATATACATACAATCATACTGTTTTATAACAACTGTTCTACCAGCTCTTTATCTGTAACCAAAATAGAATGAAAATGCTGAGAAGCATTAGAAAACTTCTAACCCGCATTCTTTCTTCCGTGGATTAATTCAAAGCAGCTGGTTTTCTCCTTAATGGAATTAAATGAAAATAATATGTTTTTTTACTAGTTCAAATTACAGAAAGCCCAAAAGATGATTAGTTAAAATGCACTGATGGAAAGGCAAATACAAAGCTTCATTCTTACTGTTTATAAGCATTTAGTTAGAACTAAAAGGATCTTAACATTCTCAGAATTATCCAGAAAATTGGTTTCATCTCCAAAGATAACATAATACAGCTCAGCAGATTTGCAGTGACCTTAACTGTTAATATAAAACACAGAGTGTCCTTGGAGATTATGACTGGATATACACCAAGTAAATAAATAAACAAATAAACTGATATCCTGAAGGCATAGAAATACTTTCTGATGATGGGTGGCTTCTTTCATGACTTCGTCTCATTATCTTTCCCCTGTGTTTTCCTGTCAATATATTTATTTCAGTCTGTAGCCTACCTCCACTTAATTTTTCATTCCCTGAGTTGCATCTTTCACTGCATATGTGGCATTTTTGATAAGACAGGAAGAGAATGATTTCTGACAAAGCTGTTATTGACTCAGACTTGTATCTTGCAGTTCATACGTTTCAATGCAAGCTGTCGAATTCAGAAGGGGAGCTATTAAATGAAAAACTTTTTCCAGGTATTCCATTATAATACTTGCATTTGCAGAATCTACTACACAGTCTTACCACATCAACAGCCCTTGATGGTTACTAAAAATGGATGATAAAAAGCACCAGCATTATCAAATGATAACAATAATGAAGATGACCACCACCTCTGGTGACCTACTGACAGTATGATTCAGGATACAGAAAACAAGAAATTAGCAAGAATTCTGTTGCCTTTAAAAGACAAATAGAATAGCCTCAGAAGCAAGAAACGGTGTAGGACAATCTAGTAACATTCTCCATCAGAAGAACTTCAGAGCAGCAAAGTTGCTGGTATATAATCTGATCTATATTTAGAAGACCCACATTATAAAATTATTGAAAGACCCACCAAAGATAAAGCACTGATATTACATGTAAATCAGATGAGGCATAGGGCACCCGTTCGGGGATGGGTGGGTTGTACTTTATATATGTAAAGCAAAGGGGAGTAGAAAAGATGAATGATTTTTGCACCACTACTTATGATAGAAATTTAAAAGTAAGATTTAACTATAATCACCAGTGTATGTACATAACATGCCACCGATGCAGGGTAAGTTAAGATTGCAGAAAGATGGGAAAAAATAATTCAGTGTTAACTTACACAGGCACAAAAAGTTTAATAGAATAAATATTTAATAATAATAATAATAATAATGTCTCAATAAATTACAGTCACAATGCCCCATAGATAAACACAACAGATGTTATTAACAAGATACTGCTTATAAGGAACAATCCAATTATCTCTGAAGTCATTTCTACTACAAATTATTTCACAGTCAGGGATGATCTCAAGCTACAGTACCACAGCCCTGAAAGTCTTTATTTTAATCCTAATCAACACATGAAAGAATTCTAACTAATAGCAAATGCCACTTTAATCAACACTAAATTCCAGCAATAGCCGACATGAAAAGCTGCAACGTAACATTTTAAAGATCTCAAACATCTGGCTTAGACTACCCCATAATAAGGATCTCTCTCCCAGGACATGTTCTCATCATTGGGGGGGGGGGGGGGGGCTGGCAGTCTTTCAGGCTGCCAGAGAGCCAGTGCCTTGTCTATCAAGAGGGGTGAAGGTTTGGAGGAGCCTTCAAGTTTGCTGCATTGCAGGTGGGCTTGAAGCTAATACTACTGCTCATGTCCTTTATTATTCTGCCATCTCTGGAGGCCTGACTGGCTTTTTCCCCTGATGTTCCTTCCCCCTAGCTCAGCCATGTACAGGTAATTGTCTCATCTGCAGCTTTCTGCCAGGTACTGACCAGTTAGTGTGTGTATTCCAGGAGGTGCTTCCACCTTATGGGGGAACTCTCTTCTACATCTGTTCCCTCTTTTTTATTCTCAGTGTCCAAGATGAACCAATGGAAAGCCTCTACTGTACTTTCCCCAGAAGACACAGCATAAGAACGAAAGGAGAAATTTTCCCCAGGGGACAAGAAGAAACCTTAAGTCCTTCTAACTGGAAGGACTGGTGTTAGCACTTGCCTCTCAGATTCCACCTGTGGCGATCAAGAACAATTAACTACATCTATGCTTTTCTTGGCCACTGCTGTGTTTCCATTATTAATGCATCTCATAACCACTTAGGTTTTACAAATGGCAGTAAGCCGGGAACGTTCCCAATTCTTTCCCAAAAGTATATCTGACTGCCATATAAAATAAAAATCCTTTATTCAACGTGATTATTTTTATTTATTAGATTTATATCCTATCTTTCTTCTGGGATCTCATGATAGCGTATTGCACTTTTCTTGGAGTAATAATGCAGCAAGATAGGTTGGCAAAAAGACAGTATCTGGTCCAAAGGCATCCAGTGAGTGTCTGTGGCTAATGAAGGACTTGCTCCCTTGGATTTTACTCTACCACCTGCCTGTACTAACTGCTACAACACACCGGCTCTCACTAACCATTAAATTTAAACTGAAACATTTAAATACCACAACTCTTCATCAGTGAACGTCACAAAGCCCTGAAATTACAAATGGACCTTGAGTCTCACTCCACTTCTTTCATCTGAAGAAGTGTATAAAACAACAACCCTGTTTAAATATTTACTTTGAAGAACATAACTAATGAGACATCAACGCTTTTTAAACATTTGCAAACATATCATGGCATATAGATAAAGAGGAAGAAAAGCATTGTTATAACCTTTGAAAGTTTGTTTTTTTCAAGTCCCACTTATATCTTTAGTATCTGAGCTTGGTAGCTTAAAGACATGTAATCTAGTTTCTTGTCAACAGGTAATACTTCCCATTCTAATATTTCATCTGGCATATTTCAATATATTATAAGCAAAAATAATGAAACAGACAGAAAAGGTTGAAATAAAGTCACCAGACAATAGCAAGCTGCTTCATGCCATGTCTAGTTGTTAATCCATCTAGCCTGACTTGCATACAAATTGAAACTATACAGTTGTGTGTTCAAAGCCATATTCATATGACACTTTATTTGCTTGCCTCATTCATAGAATTTGACATGGATCCAGATGTTAGCTCTTGAAAATTTCTGTCATCTTTTTCATGCTTTTTTCCTTTCCAGAAATATACTCCATACACAAAGAAAAGGAAGAGTTGAATACAGTCTTTTCACTAGCAATGCTGGAAAATTCCATATAATTTTTAAGTTGGTATCATTATGAAATAAGTAAATATAAACACCATGTTTGGTAAAGGTTATCCATATACAGTAAGTGATATACAGTGCATTCGGAAAGTATTCAGACCCCCTTCACTTTTTTCAATTTTGTTATGTTACAGCCTCATACTACAATCGTTCAAATTCATTTTTCCCCCATTAATCTACACTCAGTACCTCATAATGACAGTGAAAACAGAATTTTAGAAATCTCTGTAAATTTATTAAAAAGGAAAAACTGAAATATCACATTGGCATAAGTATTCAGATCCTTTACTCAGTACTTTGCTGAAGCACCTTTGGCAGCAATTACAGCCTCGAGTCTTTTTTGGTATGAAACGACAAGCTTTGCACACCTGGATTGGGGGATTTTCTGCCATTCTTCTTTGCAAATCCTCTCAAGCTCAATCAGGTTGAATGGGGACCATCGGTGGACAGCCATTTTCAGGTCTCTCCAGAGATGTTCAATGGGGTTCAAGTCTTCTGGCTGGGCCACTCTAAGACATTCACAGAGTTGTCCCTAAGCCATTCCTGTGTTGTCTTGGCTGTGTGTATAGGATCACTGTCATGTTGGAAGGGGAACATTCGGCCAAGTCTGAGGTCCTGAGCGTTGTGGAACAGGTTTTCATTGAGAATATCTCTGTACTTTGCTCCATTCAGCTTTCCCTCAACCCTGACCAGTCTCCCAGTCCCTGCTGCTGAAAAACACCCCCACAGCATGACGCTGCCACCACCATGCTTCACTGTTGGGATGGTATTGGGCAGGTGATGAGCAGTGCCTGGTTTCCTCCAGACATAACATTTAGAATTGAGGCCAAACAGTTCAATCTTGGTTTCATCAGACCAGAGAATCTTGTTCCTCACAGTCTGAGAGTCCTTCAGGTGCTTTTTTGCAAACTCCAAGCAGGCTTTCATGTGTTTTGCACTGAAGAGAGGCTCAGTCTAGCCACTCTGCCAGAAAGCCCAGATTGGTGGAGGGCTGCAGTGATGGTTGTCCTTCTAGAACTTTGTCCCATCTACACACAGGATCTCTGGAGCTCAGTCAGAGTGACCATCAGGTTCTTGGTCACCTCTCTTACTAAGGCTCTTCTCCCCCAATTACTCAGTTTGGCCAAGTGACCAGCTCTTGGAAGAATCCTAGTTGTGCCAAACTTCTTCCATTTGAGAATTATGGAGGCCACTGTGCTCTTGGGAACCTTCAGTGCAGCAGAAATTTTTTATAGCCTTCCCCAGATCTGTGCCTTGCAATAATTCTGAGCTCTGCAAGCAGTTCCTCTGACCTCATGGCTTTTGCTCTGATATAGTATGCATTGTCAGCTGTGAGGCCTTTCCAAATCAGGTCCAATCAATGTAATTTACCACAGGTGGACTCCAATCAAGGTGTAGAAACAGCTCAGCAACAATCAAGAGAAATGGAAGGCACCTGAGCTAAATTTCAAGTGTTGTTGCAAAGGGTCTGAATACTTATGCCAAAGTGATATTTCAGTTTTTTCTTTTTAATAACTTTACAGACATTTCTAAAATTCTGTTTTCACTTTGTCATTATGGAGTACTGAGTGTAGATTAATGAGAAAAAAATGAATTTGAACGATTGTAGTATCAGGCTGCAACATAACAAAATTGAAAAAAGTGAAGGGGGTCTGAATACTTTCCGAATGCACTGTATTTATCTCTATGAATAATTCTTCTAGAATGCTTACTTATACTCAGAAAAATATTCACCCATGCTCATAAACATCTGCCATGAAAAGCTGGTAAACGTCCAATGTTTCGGCCTTTTTTGCTGTTTATATATTTGGGGAGGGAGTTAAAGGGTACATGTGGTCCTGGCCCAGGGCAAACTTGAACTGTGTTGGGATAGTAATTATGTGAATTACTACCCCAACACATCAAAAGGTGGCAGGCAGTTGGGGAACTTTATATCAAGGCATTGGCTTTTCTCTTTAAATAAGTTACTATCAGCACTATCCTCGAGTGCACAAAACAGAGAAGATAAAGGACATCTTCCTACAAAATAGCCCATTGGTGAATACTATTTGAGTTACTAAGAGAAAATGTGACCAAGGTTCTGCACATGAAAGAGACAATTTGTCCCCCACAATGTGATGTGCAATTCAATTCCCATCATGAATGTTTATGAAAGAGACCATTTTTCTACTTACATCTTTTACCATTTGTTATGCAATACATTGAGAAAAATTAATGAAGGTCTCCTACGCTGTGTGGCTGGAGTGTCAGAATCTGGAAGCGTATTAGAAAGAATGGCTATCATTTGCAAATCCTTTCTTGTTAAAATCAGCAAAGGTGTAATACATTAAATAAATAGATCAAGAAGCCTATTTTTTTTTCCTTTCTTCCTACATCAGTATTCTAATAAGAGTAAAAATTCTCCTTTATAGATGCAGATCCACCCCTAGAATTTATTGAACATGGGAAATGGTAACTAAAATGTATCCGTGGCCTATGCGTGCAGAATACAAATAGCTTTATATTCTATAGTATTATATTATTTTATATTTAATATAATATAATATAATATAATATAATATAATATAATATAATATAGTATAATAAAATATTGGAAATAGTATACCATAATACATAATAGCTATGCTGATCTACCAGCAACTATGTTGGAGCTTATCATCATAGTTCATGGTTCACAGAAATATACTGGGCTTTTACCAACAACGAACTAACAGTACCTCTGTCCCATACAGAGAAGCCCACTGGTCTGGCAACTGAATCTTAAACACTGCTTTAAAGACATAGCTAGTAGCTACCTGTTTTTGTTTGTCTGTTTGCTTTTTCCTTAGTTCATTTTCAGTGGATCCTAGATTGGAAATGCAGAACACAGGAATAGTAAGAGGAAAATCCGGAATAGGACTATAGTGGAGACAAATGGGTAAAATACTATAAAAACTGGAGTCAGCATACTCGTCACTGAAAGAACGTGACATGGAGTTACATCTTTCAAGTAATATGTAATCTGGCCATAGGACAGTACATCTAAGGATATAGCAGGCTTGCTTAAGAGATCCAAGCCATGCCACTTAGGAGAAACAGCCCTGTTCTTCAAAAATCGTAGTATTGTTCCTCACTACTAACTGCTGCCAAAGGTGGCTACTGCTGCTGTTTGATACAGCTGGTCCTGCTCTCCTAAAGATCTCTGATATAATCCCATCATGTTGAGAAAATGTTCCAATATCTGCAGTCTTGAAAAAGTAATTAGAATTATGGCTCAGGGACTAGTTCATTGTTATTAGTACAATTTTTTTAGTCATTAGTACATTTTGTTTTAGTACATATTTTTTTTCAAATAAAAGAGCTGATATATGATAAGATTTAAAGAAAATGTGGAAGAAACAGAATTATCGTAGAAGTTTCTTTCTTAGTCACTTGTCTTTGTTAGCTGTGCCAGCAGATAAAATAAAAACATTTTAGGAATTCACAGGTTCATATGAAATACAATTTGCAATTTGCTGTAAGATAGCCACAACAGCAACTACTGGATGATTCACATCTTTAAAAATCAAAATAGTGGTGCATAATATGAAAGCAATTAAGAATATATGCTACTTGGGATTCCCACTGAGAATGTATTGGCTGGGAGCTAATTCCTAAAGGTGATTTATCGCCATGATGCTGACTCCTATTATTCCTGGAATGTTCACTGTAGGACATCTTTTCTGTACTTTCTGATAGCTATGCCTCCAGCTCCTATCTTTTCACTTCTAATCTAATTACTTTTGGTCTTTTGCATTTTTCCTTGCTGTGAGACTATTGTTCTTTGCCAGCATCTGTACACCAGAATAATTTGGCCGGTAGCAGCTAATGGATGAACTTCCACAAGTGATGACACAACATGAAAGCAGGTACAACTGCAGTATTCTTTGGTAATTGTCTAATTCTTTTAATCATCTTTCTAGCAGACATTTGAGGAGGAGGAGGAAGAGGAGGAATAAGGCACAGGAAATGGCAATGAGAGGCATCATAGCTTGTTCTACCTTTAGTGGTGTTTATTTACCCTTTGCAAAATTACCTACCACTGCTGCCTTAGCCAGTCAGCTACAGGTAGTTCACAACTAAATTTGGTAGTTGAAGGCTTTTAATTGAAAACCATCCATTCAGTGTACAAAATCTGCCTGTAAACTGAAGGTTCCTGCATACGTATAAATACCATTTGCCATTTCACGCATGTGTAAAATACATAAAATATATCTTTGAAAAACTGCATTCCATTTTACATATGCATAAAATCCATAAAGTAGGTCAGCATAAAAACCTCTTGGAATTTAACAGACATTTCACTTTAACAGATACTCCTCCCCACGTTAGTTAATTAAACCAAGTTATAGTATTTAGCATTTATGAAGCACTTCAAGCATTCACATTTGTTCAACTATAATGGCTGCTGTTTATTATAACAAGAATGATCCAAGGCAACCCTCACATTGCAAGGAGGACACTGGATGCCTCCAATTAACTACAGTTTAATATTATGCCTGAAACAAAAACTATGATTAATGTTAACCAAGTTATGTTAAATCAAGTGAGCTTAATACTCAAGGACTTGAAGTTGGCTTATTGGCATATTTCTACAAAAGTGTAGTTAGATTGATCAACTAGTTGAGTTCAGACAAAACATGCAATACACCCACAAAAAAGAGCATTAATTTCTCCTCACAACATGTGAAGCCAAGCTCTGCTTACCTAGGTTCAATCTTCTCACAGTATATCACAGTTATTAAATCCAAACACAACCTTTAGACCAGGAACCCATATGGGGTGCCAAAGTGTGTTAGAATTACCCCACGCTTGTAATAGAAGTGTTAAGGTGACATGACAGAACACGTTGTTCAATTTCCTAGAGTACAGTTCAGTTGCACAGGCACTGTATTACATTAACTCACCAAACATATTAAATTATAGTTTAATAGATATTCTTACAGTAAGATGAATCTATGAGTATTTCCCATTGTGGTTAGCACATGAAAAGTATTACTTGCCAAAGTAAGTGCCCCGGAAACTATATCAAACAAATACAGATCTCTCTCTGTTTGACTGACTTAGCCTCACACATCAGCTCATACCCAGGGGTGTGCATCATCTAATTGCCATTAAAATCATGCAGCCTGAACCCATGCCTAGCAATGTGTTGTTTCTATAATGAAGGCACCCAAGTATGAATTCTGGCACTGTTTTGCATTTTATTAGCCTCACCAAATTGCAGGAGGCAATTTTTATGGATCAACTCACTAATCGGCCTAACAAAAATATGACACGTTTATCAAGCATTATGGGTTTTTCATTGAAGCTTGACACAGCTTGCAATCAATCCATCAGCAATAACACAAATCAATATGAGCTTTATAAAGTAGTAGGTAAGATGGGACACCATCATTTTATCAGCACTCGGTATGGTATTTTTCCCTCTACACAGCTCTAGCTACAATTGTGCTGAAACTCCCAGCACCCAGAACAAGATGGTGTTATTAGGAATAATGTTTTTAATTATTCCATGAGAATGCATAGTTCCAAATTTTTCAAACGAATGAAGGACTAAGGGGCAACCACTATAACTCTGTTTCTTTATGGTGATAAAAGAGCAGAAATAAATGGAGCTTTTAACTGTTCAGGATATTTAATATAATGGAACAACCAACTACAAGGTAGAAGAGTTTATGCTTTGTGTGCAATATTATCCAGGTTCAATACCTGACTTTTTTCAAATTGGGAAAAAACTTCTGTCTTCTAATCAACAGAACTTCTGCTAGGTAGTATAATGGAACTTGTCCCAGCCCATAAGATATACTGTACTACAAATCCCAAAATTCTCAGCCAAATGCTGGAGGTCACACAGTTGAGGGAGGCTTTGGTAAGCAATACTACAGTCTTATAAGTTGATTTGATAAAATACAGTTTTCTGCCTACAGGCTCAGTTCCCTAAAAAGCAAATGTATCCGTTTGCAGGTAGCCCTCCCAAAGCCTATTTTTTCCAAGCAGATACAAAACTTGCAGTCTCACTTTCACTGACCGCACTGCATCTCCCAGCTGCTTCTCCAATTTGCAGCCAACCATATAAGAACAATATAACCTACCAACTTCAGGGCTCATTGAAGAATTGACTTACAGCCATCAAAAGCCAATCAACAAGTATCTTCAGTTAGACAATTAAGTGACAAAGCTATCAATTCAAATCCAAAAGCAATAGAATTAGAAAAAAATCTAATCCCTTCCCTTAGCACTAAAGGATAACTTTCTGTTAAGCTTTCCTATTACGTAGCAGACCAATATATTTTATATTCAGATTAATATATCAAGAATAATCACCATCTTCATTTCCACCTTGAGAAATGCAGTGGGGCAAGCAATTATGGTTGTACCTGATTACACCTTTGCTCTGTGAGATGCACTGGCTCCCAGTAGGCTTTCACGTACAATTCAAGGTGCTGATTATTACCTATAAAGCCCTTCATAGCATGGGGCCAAGTTATTTATGAGAGCCCCCCCCCCAACTGTCTCTACTCATCCCATCAGATCTGGCAGAAGGGGCATGCTCCAGGTCCTGTAGGTTAAATAATGTCATCCGGCAGGACCCAGGAAGCATGACTTTTCAGCTGCAACCCTTGTCTCCTGGAACACCATTCCTCCAAAAATTAGATTAGCCCCATTCTTGTTGGCCGTTTGTAAAGCTTACGTCTGGCTTTTCTTTCAAGCATCGGGGTCAGGCCCATGAGTTTAATGTATTTGTTGTTGACTGGTTTATTCTTAGTTGCCATTCTGTTTACTTCCGTATGTTTTATTTACTGTATGCTTTACTATATTATGTTTTTATTGTGTCAGCCTCCTAGAATTGCTTACATGAGATGGGTGGCGATATAAATCTAGTAAGTAAGTAAGTAAATAAATAAATAAATAAGCTTTCTGTTCACTATTATGCAGAATTGAAAACTCAAAAATATATTGATATATCTGGAACAGCATCTACTTTCTGCACCCCCCATAATTAAAATAAATATAAATAAATAAATGTGACTGTTCTGGTGATCTCACTGATTAACTTGTTCAGAGGAATAAACGTGGGGACTGTGGGGACTGCAACCTTAGGGATTCTCCCAAACCTCTCCACAGCACATAAGACAATGATCCCTCGTATCCTATCTTGAGTGGGTGAGGATTTCTTCTGCTGTGGCCAGCAGTCCATGAGATTCCATCTTGCCCTCCTTGCTGTTGCTGGGAGATGTAATCTAGGTTCATTTCTCTTTCCGTTGTGACATTTTTATCAGCTCCTCAAGAAATGGGAGAGTTTTAGATTGCTTTTTGGCAGCCTTGAGCAAAACCTAATTTTTACACATTGGAAGTACTACTGGTAGGCAGATGACTTGATTCAGAATTAGGTGTGCAACTTGCTTTTGGATCAGTCTGCATTTCTCACGTATTAGTAATTTGAGAAAGCTCCTTGATCTCATAGATCATATCTGTTGCAAGGGGTGCCATTTTTCAAATTCAACTGCTTCGCCAACTATGACTGCCCTAACTAAAGCAGATTTTGCCACCGTCCAGTGAGATTACTACAATGTATTACATGTAGGACTGCCCTTGAAAAATATCTAGAAACTGCAGATAGTGAAAAATGTAGAAGCTAAATAGCTTGTAAACGCCAGGCATTAAGTCACTGGTGGAAATTCAATATTTAGACCGTGTTATGCCTATTGTAGTTGAAGTGTACTGGTGGCTGGTTTCTTTCTGGTTAAATTCAAGGTGCTGTTGTAAACAGTTAAAACTTTAAATTGCATGGGAACTGGCTATATGAAAGGCCGTGTTGTTCCCCATATTGCTCCCATGTCCTAGGCATCACCAGAAGTGCTACTTCTGATTCCTCGGCCCATGAAACTAGGCAATTAGCCACAAGTTCCAGGGCCCGTACAGAGGCTTAATCCATCTTGTGGAAAGTTCTGCGAAAAGAGATTTGTCAGGACCTGACAGCTGGTTGCAGACAGACTGCCTAAACTGAGTATGGTGACTTTCCCATTTAACATGGGAAAATCATGTATATCTTATTCAATTACTGATCTCATTAGCACTGTGTTTGGTGGATGCCTCTGATCTATCCAGGGCCAACAACTGCAGATAAAACAAATACTGTAAGCAAATAGACCAAACTAGAGTAGCATCATAGCCATGGCAGAAATGTAAGCTCCAGTGAATGCAGGCTTACTTTTACGAAGTACACTAACAAGAGCAGTCTGGCAGATGAACATCCAAAGTATATATTCAATGTTTGCTTTTGTTTTATTTTCATCATTTGGTCTAAAATAAAGTTATGTGAAATGTCCTCTGCATCGGGTACTTTGCTGGGGCATTTCCCATACAACCTAGTTAAGACATAGTCCTGGGCACAATGATTGGAGAATCTCCAGTTCAGAACAAACCAACACACTGGGCTGCCTGAGACAACAGTAAAATAGCATCAGTTCTCCATGATATATATAGAAGCCAACCCAAATGATAATTGAACAATAAAAGAATACTCCTCTTTCAAACCTAGTGATGGGACAGTGTCCTCCACTCATCAGGGGATTACAAGATAGCCCAGTGGATGAACAAAGGCTATAAAACACTCTAGGTCTGCCTTCCAGCAGCTCACTGCTGTTCTCTGATCTGCCACCTACAGTGGTCACTTCTTTTTCATAATGGTAGAATGGACTGAATTCTTGTCAGACTTCCATTGCAATTCTATTCATCTTAATATTATTTTCAGAGGTGTTAGAAGAGTTTTTCTTTGATCAGTTTTTAAGGAACGGAAAAGCCTACCAAGTGAAAGCCAGTGGCCTTTATCCTCTTTCATCTCAGATCTGATTCAGCAGCAAAATAGCATCATCTTCAAAATGTGTTGAAGGAAAAATTCTATCCAGGGATAGAACAGAAATAATGAAAGAGGCACTAGAAATGTATAAGTGCTTAGCAATATAAGAGTTATCATGTGCTGCTAACATGCATTAACCTTGTCAAAAGTTGGTATTAAGAAATATTATTATTATTATTATTATCAGCGCTTTTTGGAAGCAAAGGCTGGGATTGAGACACTTAAATATTGAGGGAGGGGAGAAACACTTGGAATTATTTCAGTAAGATCATGAAAAATACACTCATAAAACTCATGTTTCTTCAAGTACTTTTAAGATAGCAACACTAGATAATGTGAGCTATTCAAAGATAATCATGTAATTCTTTTAATATTCTTTTATGAATACAGTACATGTCCTTCAAGCTTCTCATACTGCAGATCTCAGGTGAAAGGAAAATCCCAAATATGATCATAGCTTCCACATTGTATATCTGTGGCAGGTATGTTCTCCATAGGAAATAACTACTAAATCTTAGTCTACAATAACCTCCATCCAAATTAATAGCCTCCCAATCTGAGGGAGTACTACACCCCATCATTTCTACAAGTATGGCTACTGGTTTCCAGGTCTGTGGAAAGTGTGAATAGCTGACCTAGAAAAAGATGGTTTGTCCCATCAAAGGAACAGTGGGGAAGGGAAAAAGGGGAGGGAGACATGTTAGTTAAAACATTTAGACATACCATTTTATCTCCAAGCATATGACTTTTTTTTCTGCTGGCAAAATTAAGACTGTCTATTCATCTAAACAGTAACCAATGTTGGTTATGTTATATAACACATTCAAGAAGAAAGGCATCAATAGACACCGCCCCCCCCCCTTTTACACACTGCACTTGAGTTGTGGAAGGGAAGGGAAGGGAAAGGAAAGGAAGGGAAAGGAAGGGAAACAAGGGACAGCAACAGTTTCCCACTACTTTGAAGTTATAGTGTGCACTATAAAAGCCAAACACCAGGAGGAAATTACCTCATACAAAGATACAAGTTTTTTTACAGTTATAAAAACATAATCCTTAACATAAAGACTTGCAGCCAATTAAAAAGCAGCAGTGGTGCAGGGAGACTGTATGCAGCAGAAGGACAATGTTTTTTTCCCTTCTTCCCCCCCACCCCCAGCCATTTTTTTCTCCCCCTTTGTCAGTTTCCAGAAAAAGGCAGGATAAGCCATTCAAGAGAATCCTGGCACAGCCAAGGAAAGAAAGAAACAGATATGCCAAGTCCTCCTGCTGCATCACTCGCACTCCTAAGTCAAGATTTCCTTAAGGTCATTCTGTGAGTCAGACAAAGCTTCCCTGCTTGCTTGCTTTCTCCCTCCCCACTTCTGAACTTCTAAAGGATCATGAGATCCAGGATGGGCTCCCAGAAGCAATCAATCTGTGGTCCCTCTTCAGAAGTCCACACACATTGAACTCCTCAGTGCGTCTCATTACATTTGGACCAGCCTTCTCCCAGAAGCTGTGATACGAAGGGAGAAGGGACAGAAACCCTGAAGGATACAGCAGAGCTGAGGGATGCATCAGCCTTAGACAGCAGATGCCGAGGTCTCTGACATGGCAGTGTCAACTGCTTGGCTTCACCCACTAGGAGAGTCTCTTGACTTCGGGGCCTTGGAAGACATGTCCATAGACCAGTGTTAAAATAAGTTCAGTGCCTGGAAGGGAGTGGAGGTTGGAGGTACCGTATATTTCACCCCAGGCAACAACGGGCTTGGGCTTGCCCTGAGTAGACTGAGGGAGATGGCAAAGGATGTAAGAATAACTCTACAATCCTAGGCATGGGGCTTGTTTTGGGGAGGCACGTTGTGGATTGCTCCATAAGTTAAACAAACCCAGAACAACACACACACCGAGGAGCAGAAAGATTTTCCTGGTCTTTACTTAGATCTAAACCATTTCTAGGAGATAAAGGATGCTGGCTGGAGTGCTGGATTTCGTAGTCCAGTGCATTCTGAGACTGTTAGTTTGGGGAGGGGGGACTTGTAATAGACACAATAGTGTACAGAAAGCCTCCTTTACTTTTATAGTAATGACCAGGAAGCCTTCGTGTTTTAAAAAGAAAATACAAGAAAAAGGCATTTCCAATTATTCTTACTTCACCCCACCTCCACATTTTTCCAGATGGACAAAACTGCATTAAGAACTGCCTGAGTTCTTGCTATCTGACTTTGGCAACCAGAGTACAGTTTAACAATCCTAAACATTTAGATGCTTCTTCAGACAGCTTTAGGTCAAGGAAAAAGCTCACCAGTATTAGCAGCATGCCGGAGGTTCCCTTATGCCAGGGCTCTAGCGCTAGCCAAGACCTCATTCTAAAGCCGATGAATTTACAACGCCAAATATGCCTCTGAGCATGTGCAGAATGCATCTCTCTGGACACGGCGATCACCGATCCAATAGGGAGGAAAGTAAAGGGAAGGGTTCGAAGGGGATAACGTCTCCCCTTAAATCAGAATCCTTATCTTAAAATACACCTAACATCGGACCCGGGGCACAGGCTGGGGCTTTGGGTAGCAGCCCCACAGGGCCGGCCGCTTTGCCGTATTTTCCTCCCGGCTCCAACTCGCCCCGGCCTCAGCCTTCCAACACCACTGTTGGGTTTTGCAACAGATCCGAAAGCGCGCGCAGGTGGGCCGATGTTGGCGCCTCGAGCTTGGCGGCAAACAGGAAAAGAAAGAGGAAAGTTGCTCCAACACTTACACGAAGACGCCGAAGAGCAGGACTCGAATCCCGATCTCGACAGCTAGATCCCGCATGGTTTGGTCCAAGACGAGCGGCAGGAGCAGGCGGGGGCTCGGTCCGAGCGGCTGGCGGGGCGGGCGGGTGGCTGGCGGCGGCTTCACAGCCTCGGCTGGAATCCCATGGACCCAGGCAGAGCCGGGGCGGCGATCGGAAGAAGCGCTGCCTGGCTCCGGAGCCGCTCTTCTGGAGAGCCGCCTTCCCCCCTCCCGCCCAAGTGCCGCGCGGCGCCCAGAGCCAGCGCCTCCGCGTCCATTCCCAAGGCCAGCAGGAGCCCGGGATGATTCAGGCCATTGCCTGGGCTCCCAAAGCGGCAGACAGGACGGAGTCGCTGGCCGCGGAGAGAAGTGGCCGGCTCCGCGCACCCGGGGCGCCTGCTCGCTTCGTTGGTTGGCTGGCTGGCCGGCCGACAGGGGCTTCCCTCCTTGGGTGCCAGAGGACGGAGAGCGGGGGCGGAGGCGGAGGCGGAGGCTCCCGTCGCTTTCTAGCGCAGGCTGGGCTGAGGGGATCCTGGGGGATTTCCATGCCCCTCCCCATCTAGAGACTATCTGTTGCCCGCCTGGAGTTACAGGATTCTACGCTCCAGCACATTTGCTCTTATTCCGGCTGCGATTGCGGATTCCCTGCTGGTTTTCCTCCACATCCCCTATTTAAAACAAAAAAAAGAGCCAGAACCAATTTTCAAAAACAAAGACCGGGCTGACAAGGGTTGTTCTCTTGGTTGTATTCCCCCCCCCCGCCCAAAACTAAATTGCAATGCTAGTCTGCTAACCTGGGCATAACCCGTTTATATTTTGGGGGTACCTGTCTTTTCAGAGAAGAGCAAAGGCAATCATTCCTTCCTGTCCGTTGCAGGATGCTTGTTCCCATAACAGCCTGTTCAAAGGCGAAGCGTTTGAGCAGATGAAGCAGTTTTCCCATTCAGCCGGTACTGCCAGTGGGGGAGGGGGGGTGAAAACTTGGTAACTTCTAAGGCTGTGTTTACCCAACACATTTTAGTAACCCAGCTATGGTAAGGGTTGAAAAAAAGTTATTTAAAAAAAAAGAGGGGGGAGGAATGCTGTATTTAAAAAAAACCCAAATGCTGTATATCTCATATTCTGTTTCTATAAAAAGATTTGAATACCATTTTGATCATCCAAAACCACCTCTGAGAGTGCCACATTTTCTACGTGGAATTTATTTCGAGCATCATTCATTACATCTGCATCACATTTAGTAAAGCACATAATTTCAGCACTGGATTAAATTTATATTCCTTAGGGTGGCCATGCGGGTTGCATTCATTTGCCTTGTTGACCAGATGTGAGAAACAAGCATTATCTTTCAAAATAGGCCTAATCAAGATAATGGCTGAATTGCGTTAACATTTATAGAGCACTTTATGATGGCTAAAACTCTTCACATGTTGTTATTTAAAGTATAGAAAATGAGAGTTTAAGATGCTTGCAATTTCCACTCTGTCTGAAAAACCAAGGAAATTGCAATTTAAGAAAGCAATCTTAAATGTCACATTGTTTAAGCTGTAAGGATTGCTTGATCTCGTGTGCGCTAATGGCTTTAATGGTCGGCCTCTGTGCAACAGTTTGCCTTGGTCCCTGATGAATATGTGTTAGATTCATCTGTAAAAAGCATAATGCACCCTCCAGATCCCGTCTGTTACATTACTTGTCCAGGCAGAAATCTGAGGGAGTTATGCTGCATCGTGACATATAGCACTGTATGAATTAGTTATATAAATATAAAAATCAGACTAAAGAGATCCCGGGCTGATCACTTTTGGCCTTTATCTATGAGACATAATTATTTATCATCACAATGGAAAAAGAAGACTGTTTATGTCCAACAAATATGTAAAAATAATTGAAGCAGGAACTAGGGATGTCCCAAATGTTCTCTTCACCCTTATTTCTCCCCATATATTAAAATGCAAAACTACCACTCATTTCATTCAAGAAATGGATTTTATGCACATATAAATCCATTAACTTTTCTTTAATATGGTCCAAGACCAGTACAAAAATAACACAATCCAAGCACAATCCAAAAATACAATAACAGTTTAACAGTTTAATCCGTGGTATGCTTCTGTTAACAAAGCTGGATATGACATAGCTTTATGGCTAAGGCACACAATTTAGTAAATAATGCACATATAATGTTATGCCAAGGTTGCTTTTTTGAAGGGTTTATACACATACTGTACAGTCATGATTGAGAGAGAGGAGGGGAAATGCAAATTTATGGAAAGGAGTGAGAATTCATAAGAAGACGCCAGCTGAATCAGGTTGTTAATGGTTGAACTGGTCCAGTATTCTGTGTAGCCGACCAAACGCATTCCAGAAACTTACATACATGGCCAGGAAGACGATAGCTTTTTTTCACTGTTGCTTCCTGGCAGCTGATATATAAGGCATGTTGCCTCTGATTCCCTGCAAACTCCATTTTCTTCAACCCTAGAATTAATTTTGAAATTCTCTTGCTTCAACTGGAGTTAAGGATGTTTAGCAATTTAGGGATCCATGGCTTCTGAGCAGGACAAATCTATGGGACAATAAACAGAAACTCAAGTGGAATCAAAAAATATTTCTGATACCTATCAGAAACATTCTGCTTCAGGCCTAATTTGATCCTGTCATTATGACATGGGAGAGGAGATCTTATTAAACTTCTCTGATGTACAATATCTTCCAGAAGTCCCCAATAAAAGATAAATATGATAGGCTAGTCAACTGAACATCCTGATGCACCCTAAACATTGTCTAGCTGGAGAGTTCTTTTCCATTCCAATTTCTCCATCTGGCAAGCTTTAGGTAAAACTGAAAGGATGATGCTTTGATTTTTTGTGTCAAAAGCCCAGAAATATCTACCTTAAATCATGTGCCAGGCCTGAATCACAAGGAGTAAGTGTGCAATCATATAGTCTTGTGTATGGGAATGGTTTAAAGACAAATGTCTTCATTAAAGCAGTGAAATTAAAGGAAATGGGGAATACAAGAAAGAGACAAGAGAAGGCAACACACAGAGACAATTGAAAATAATGTCAGTACAGTCCAGATAAGTGAAATAGTCACTTAGGAGCATAAGCCTTGGGCTTCTGGGGGAGGTATGGCGGACTGAAGATAGCTCTACAAAAGCAGAACCAGCAACCATGACAAAGACCAAGGAACCAGTGAGTGGACCGGTTCCTTGGAACAGCTCAGTTATGCAGAGGACTGGAAATCACTCATATGTACTTTGGACAACTATTCCCTGTGAGGAGACTACACAACAGGGGTCTTCTGTGGATTTGAGCCCCAGGAGACAATGGGATTAGCCATCTTGCTCGCAACCGTGGCGGAGTCGTAAAGGACACTAAGTTCGCAAACCTGACTTTCTAATCATTTTCAGTAATTGTTCATTAACTACTTCTAAGCTATTAGAGACCTTCGGAATGACAAGTCTGAAAATGCCAGGTGAGTCTGCCTTTAATTCTGAATGAAAGAAAACTTTACTTATAAACTTAAGAACTTAAAGAATATGAAATAAACAGCAAAAAGCTAAATAAGATTTTGATCTTAGAAAGTTATAAATGGACCAAGAGCCCAGATAAAATTGGAATATTGAAACTTTTACAGTAAAATTTTGGAATTAATTATAAAGTACAAAAAGCTTTTCATGGGAAATAGATCCTGTTTTTGGTTTTTATAAGACATAATATATGT
Organism: Python bivittatus; assembly: GCF_059951505.1. NCBI lineage: Eukaryota > Metazoa > Chordata > Lepidosauria > Squamata > Pythonidae > Python > Python bivittatus. The sequence continues at coordinate 57,238,636 of NW_028277125.1, read as the reverse complement.
AAATTATTTTATGATTTCAAAAACTGAACACAAGAGGAGACTAAAAGCTTTTGGCAGGGGAAAGATATACAGGGCTGCAAGATGGTTATGACAATAAAAATACTGAAGGAGACTTCTGAAGAATGGAATCAGAAAATATAATATAAACAATATCAGTAAATATGTCTGCTTCTATGGATAAACTATGTCCAAAAGATGTTATTGAAGAAGTGACAAAGGTAGAACAAATTTTATCTGACAAGATAGAGGTGGTATCAAAAGTGGATTTACAACTAACAGGCCAAGAGAATTATTTAGAAAAGGATGTTTCACTGGATCTACAAAAGAAACTAGTTGAGGTTTTAACTTTTAAAAAGGAAATACAAATGCCAAACCAAGAGAGGGACCTGGATAATTTTTTCTCTACTGGATTTACAAAAGAGGCTTGTTAAAGCCTTGAAGAACTCTGTGCAATGAGACAAAGAAGAAATGAAGAAAAATAAAATCTTATGACAACATTCGAATGAACTAAAGATTAAGACTGTTAGTGTCAGGCCCAGCCCAAAAACGACAACAAGGCAGTCCAGTCCAGTATAGTTTCGTTATTAGCTTGCACTTCATAGACAGAATCTCGCCAGACTAAACCTATGCTAAAGCAACTAGTGGCTATACCCCATGAGACTCTAGGGAGGGGCCAGTTTCAATTCTTCACCTTCTCATGGTCCTACTGAGGGCTGAGGAAGTGCTTGCTCAGGAATGCTCCCCCTCCCTCCTGATAACCTTGATCCTCCATTCCAGTATCCTCCTCGCACATGCCTTCCATTACAGTTAGAAGTAAAAGGAAGGAATATAAAGTTGGTTTATTTGATCAAGGTTAAAACTAGATGTGTTATTTCTGACTATCCTTTTTGGACTTTCTGCTGACACCAGGCCTGAAAAGATGACGTTTTGTGGATTTATTTATAGATAAGACATGGGATATAGGATGAAGAGTTAAACGTTTGTAACTTTAGAGAGGGTGAAGAGTTACTAAATTTGTTTATACTTCTTGTGATAAAGGATGGAAGTCACTTCTTTATATACAGTGGTACCTCGGATCCCGAACGCTTCTGTTCATGACCAATTCGGGTCACAAACAGCACCGTTCGCAAAATTTTGCTTCCATTTGCGAAAGTCGGATCGGATGACGAACAGGATCCGCGGCCATTTTCCCTGCCGTGACACATGGTCATGGCTTCCTGTAGGGAGGGGGACTCTCCCTCCAAGCAATAACCGCCTCCCCACCCGCCTTCCTGTCCTCCACGCCAGAAGTCGTGTCGAGCAAGGTTAGTGTTCTTTCTCTTCGTACTGTACTTTGTGTCATATTTTTGTGGTTTAAAAAAAAAAATACATATGGTTCAGAACGGATTAACCGTAATTACATTGAACCTTATGGGAAAATTTGATTCAGGTCCCAACCAATTCGGGTCGCGACCAGAGTCGTGGAACGAATTAAGTTCGTGAACCGAGGTACCACTGTACTTATTTCCTCTCTATTATATTCTTACTTTTCTCTTTCTTCTCTTTTTCTCTTTTTTTCTTGCACTTTTTACTTCTTCGTTCTATTTTTACCTTTCTTTAAGTTTAGTTAGTATTAGATTTTATTATTATAATAAAAATTCTTAATAAAAATTACATACATACACACACACACACACAGTCACTTATTACGTGCTCAATTAGCGTTAACACATGTTCAGAGTTCATTGCAGAGCGGATAGCTGGGGAATGATAATCTGAGTCTTCTGCTTGTATTTATTATTCACTTATTTCTTGGATTTATATTCCACCTTGTCATTAGGTATGTTCTACTTGGTCACTGCTGGCATTGCCAGTGCCAGTACTGCCACAACCATTCTCTTCTTCACCTTTCTAAAGTGGCACTAATGACCTGTGGATGAATAAGTTTTCATCTGTTGTGCCACTGTATTAAAAAATATATACGTGAGAAGGTTTTGGTGGGGGTGGTGGGGGTGGTGATGTTTTGAACCTCATCCGTTCAGGCTTCTCAGGATTGGCTCAATTTATCAAGTGCTTTAAGAGCACTATTGTGTCTTTCCAAAAGTGTAGGTTTGTCACAGTGATGGACATCTATATAAGAGTTTATATAGGATCACATGTGTAGGATCCTCAAGAAGAATTTTTAAACTTAGTTTTGAAGGGAGATATGCACATTTTCAAAATAAAAATAAAATGGGAAAACATAGGCTGTTAGTGTCTAAGCGATTATAACCCTTAATTTGCAGTGTGATCTTACAGAGGTCTACTCCAAGCTCCAGTTAATTGAAAGGTGTTTCCTCCCAGAAAGGTGGATGGGATCAGTTTTAATCTTTATATCCCACTAGAAGCATGAAGGAGTTATCCAAACACTTCAGTCCCAAAATAAATGTCATAATAATAAGATTGATCATATTTTTATGCTCTAGCTGCTCATATATGTAGCAATAAAAGCTTAGAGAAAGGGGGAAGATAGGAACATTTTCCTATAATTATGGGCTCCTGTTTATACAATATGATGCTAATATTAATTAGTAAAGAGCTGTAAAGATATAGGCAAAAAAGAAGATTGTAGAATGTTCTTAGCTCTTGTTTAAATATGCAATGTTTGTGTGAAGGTATTTTATCTGGTCCTTCCAGGCTAAATGTCCTGTATGATACAATATTTTTTCACAGTAAAAACTAAATGCCTGATTTCTCTCTCCTTCAGGCAATAGATGTAAATGGAAATGTCAGACGTAATGTGTCTGTTGCCATTCTCATGTTGCAATTAAATATAATAGAGAAGTTTTCAAAAAAATACCTGGCCGATCTCTTTCGCCAAATATTCCCTTTGATGATATGGGGGAATCTCAGAATTATAAATGGTTTATTTATGTTGTGTTTCCAAGTTCCCAGCATCAGCAAGGTTCTGCTTGCATATCATATTCTTTGTAATTTGCATTTTCAGATATAACCCAACTACAATATCAGAACTGTTACATAGGGTGGCTTCAAAGGATCACCCAGGACAGGACTTTGAGCCAGAGCCCATTACCCCACCTAGCAGGATAAACAAGAGGACAGGATAGATCTGCATAAGTGATTTCTTCATTACCATGGGCTGACAGCACCACACCTTGTTTGCAGGACACTTCGTTGCATCTCAGAATGTCTTCCTGGGACCATGTTGCAGATTGCAATAGTCCCTCCCCCATTAGATGCCCCATTCCCTGACTTTGGCTGCAAGCAGTGCATGCTCAGGACTCCATTCCTGTGAATGGTTCTAATGCTCTAAACAAATCTCCTGGTTTCATTTTGGTTCACTTAAATTCATCAAGACCAATGGGTGGGAATTGGTCTTTATTTATTTTTTTTTAAATGCTGGTAGCTTAGAAGAGCATAGGAACAGTTTTCTATGTGCAAGATTTATACCTATAGATATAGATATACTGTAGAAAGGTGTGTTTGTGTTGTTATTTGAGACAAATCACCACCACCATCACGCCAACCTTTTGCTTTACAATTGTAATCTTCAGATGGCTTTGCTTTTAAAGTTACTCTCCTTCTTGACTCCAGCTCTTATGAGTAGTAGCTCTGTAGTAATTAAGTGTCTACTTTACCAGAGGACAATGCTGCAGGGCAAGTGTACCATAATTTGAAATGACATCATGTATATTATCATCCTTAATTAAGTCCAAAGTTCAGCACTGCCTCCCAGTCCTCAGATTATGAAAAGAGAGGAGTACTGTACCTTTTTCCGCTCCCCTTTTCCATGATTAAAAAATAAAAACTGAAAAGCAATATTAATAATTAAAAGTTGAAGAAAAGAAACAAAGCTAAACACGTATTTAAAAAATACATTATAACGGAAAGAGAGCTATGCATTCTTGAGAAGAAAAGCAAAACATTTAAAAAATACATGTTCTTTTTGCTGGCTAAAAGCCATTATAAGTAAAATTGAAATTGACATATTTCTGTCTAAACCAATATTTTTACAGATGAAAGTAATGTATTAGGAACAATATTAATATAGCTCATAAATGGTTAGCAAATTTGACTGAATTTATCCATTGCAGAGTTTTCCAGACCTCTTTGCTTTTATATTAACTTTTCAGCCAAAGCTATTTCCCATGTCTTTAAATCCCATTGATCCAATGAAAACTGTAGTTTGGTTTTCAAAGTTTATTATAATTATTGAACAGCTAGCCATAAGAACTGATGGATTTCTTGGGACCAAAGTAGCCCAGGTTTGTTCTACATACTTTGTAGTAGTCAGATTTTCCAAGCTTTCGGTAATTAATACCAAGAGCAATACTATTTCCAGCACCCAATTAATTGACACCTCCCCAACACCTCAAATCTCCAACCAATCCCTCTGAGTTCAGATGTTACACAGAGTCCAAATATTGCTAGGTAACCCCAACTTCTGAACTGCTATACTGAGGAAGCCTTGCTGGTATATGGGATGAAACATCTAGGGGGAGAAAAAAAAAACCTCAACTACTAAGTTAATAAGGACTGAATCAGTTTTTATTGCTGGATATATATTAAGAAGTACAGACAGTTAACGAAATTCAGGATCCATTTCAAGCCCATAACTAATCGCAAGATTTGGCAGGGATCATAGCCAAAGAATTAAGGGATCTGCTTGTCTGAGCCAGCCATACTATTTAAACAGAAAAACTGGAGGAGGAAAATTGGGAGGGGCAGCCTCCCCATGGCTAAGGACCTGGATCCTTTATAAAAGAATGTTGGGTGATTCTCCTAAATTATAAAAATAAAAAACTTTCCAGAAACTTATTGACTAATTGGGCATTGCCATTCAAGATTTCAGTATGTACCAATTTCTTTACAGCCTCTTCCCTTTTGTGACACTACTTTAGCTATTTTAAAAAATAAAAAAAGGTAAAGGAGCATGAATTGATACATTTGGTGGGCAACACATTCTAGGTAGGCGCAAGCTTCATGACAGAGCTAGCAACTTTCACAAATAGGCTCTAGAACCTACCGAGCCTTCACCTCTCTTTAGCCAAAGATTGCAGCCTCCTTTCTGCATGAAATCATATAATCAAGGAAATGAATAAAATGTCCTTTCTTATGCCTTTAAAAAGTACAATTTTCTGGGAGTCAAACTATACAGAGGAACATATTTTGACCTGCCTTTTGGCTCACATTCTAGCATATCATGCCTGAAAAAAGAAAATCCTATGCAAGAAAAATTATTTCAAAAGACTGTCAGTAAGAATGTTCACTTAGGAACAGTATACACATCATGTCTAAACATGCTTTCAATGTTCAAGGCCGTTTGCTGTGGCCTTTTTTTTTTTTTACCAAAAAAATGGTTTCTCAAACTAGTTGGTGATCATCGCTAATAAATGCTGCTTCTTACACTTTTGTATACAGATGCTGAATGAGTCTGGTTGGGAATGAGAATCAGGTTTTCGTAAGGCATGCCTGTGCACAAACACTCATAGCTATAAGGTCATCACAGGAGAATCTGCTCATAGCTCTCTATCTCCTGCAAAAAGGGAGCCAAGACTAGAAAGTGTGACTTCTCAGTAGCCACACCAGGTCTCTGGAGTAGTCTCCATCTGAAATCAGATAGGTCCCTCCCTTGATTGAATTCAAGCAGATGCTAAAAACAAGAGTTATTTCATAGAGTGTTCTAGCTGAGATCTTGCCATCCATTTATGATCAATATTGAAATTACTGTTGGTCACAGAGTCAGCCAGATATTTAAACTAGATTTGACATTTAAAGTCCCAGAGCACTTTATCTTCTTCATTTTCTATTACTTTGTCTGTTTTGTGGTCCCACCAGTTCTTGCTTGCAACCAACTGGTATTTCTTACAGAGATTCCAATGCACCATTGTTGCTACTTTGTCATGCCGTTGTTTGTAGTCAGTCTGTGTGATCTTCTTGCAGCAGCTAACTAGGTGGTCTACTGTTTCTTGAGCTTCTTTGCAGAGGCAGCATTTGCTGTCTGTTGCTGTCTTCTTAATTCTGTTGTTGTTGTTGTTATAGTTGGTGGGGAAGTCAGCCAGATATTTAGACTGGATTTGGCATTTTTATCCACTTATCAAGTCCTTCCCAAGGACCTGGGATAGGTGGATGGTGGTTTGATGGTGCTAAAGGCATCGTCGCAGGATATAAGCTGTTCCAAGTAAAGCTGCCTCTTGCAATTGACTGATGGTGATTTTGTCAGTGCCAATGGTCTCCAAGTGGTGCTCCAGATGTTTTGGGATTGCACCCAAGGAATCTATTACCATTGGTACTGTCTTTGCTTTCTTTTGCCACAGTCATTCTATTTCTATTTGCAGGTCTTTCTATTTTGTGATGTTTACATTTTATATTTTGTGATGATGATGATGATAATGATGATAGTTTCAGGTGTTTTATACTGTACCATGGATGCTTTGGGGTTGTCCTAGATCATGTAAACCATGGAGAATAATTTTTATGTGACAGGGTAAAAATGTAATAAATAAATGTTAGTGGATAGGATAAAGCGCAGTTATAATGGTGAGTTGGCTAGGGTTACATCTGGCAGTGAAAGAGCAAAAATTGATTAATAGCTGTGGCAGCTTAGACATTAGCATATACTACATGTATGGTTTTGGCAAGCTACATACTGCATGGCCTGTATTTGTCCACATGTACCTTAATACTTATCTACCAATCTTCCTAACTTGGTATTTTATAGATGTCTTTGATTGCAATTTCTGTAATCATTGTTTTGTGGAAAACAATAATAAATGTTGGAATATAAAGAACATTCTCTAACACGGTCTGACCATATAAAAGCAACATTGAACCAATTTTACTGGTTGCCGGTGTGTTTCTGTGACGCTGGGTTGGCTATTTTATCTCCATTATTTATGGAAACAGGCATTATCATTAAGTTCACATCAACAAAACAACATTTCTTTTGTGATTCATATTATGCTACTGAGCTATACTCACCAATTTCTTACTGCTGTTAATTATTTATGTAGCCAGAGGATTATAAATTGATTTTTCAAAGCTAAGTGAAGTTTGATGTGCTGGTTATACTTATTGGCTGTTTAACGTGACCAAATCTGATTCAAGGACAGAGAGTGGGGAATAAAATTAAGAGTTCTTTCGTTTGCTGCCAAAGGATTTCTTCTCTGATGTCTGTCATGTGTTTTGCTCCTCAAAGGAACCCCTGCAAGATCACTCAATGCAAGCTAAAGAATCCCTTTTATATTTTCCAGCCAGAGTTGCATAACAATTCAAAAGCTGGCATTTATCTTTCCTAGTCAGAAGGACCGAGTTAAGACATTTTGCTACCTGTACATCCCTCTCCATAAACCAGATATGCTGAGAGCTGATTCTTTCTTCCACAGCACCAAGGGGACAATGTCCTGCATCATGTTAGAGGAAAGTGGTCTAGTTTGGAGAAGTGCAGAGCAGGCCTTAGGGCATATATAGAGCATTCTGTCCATCAGGACTTCCCTGCTATTCTGATAGTGCTCCATCTGATATCTCTCTCATCCTGTGCTCAAACAAATGGACCCAAACTTTTATTGCTACTGAATCCAACAGGTATTCTGCCTCCCCAAAGGCATACATAACTAAATTCAAAGTCCCTAAACACCAGAGGGCTTTTACTCTGGCACAATGTCATGCCCCCCCTCAGCTGTCCTTGAAGGCCAAAACAGGAAGATTCCTTACCCAGAGAGACAATGCCCCTGTGACTCTGGACACACAGAAACAACAGTGTATGTGCTTCTCCAGTGCCTGTATTACAGAGACATTCATACTAGCTTCATCTCACTATTATTCCATAAATACCCAGGGCACACAGGACAATTCTACACCTCCCTGCTGCCTTCAGATACCAACCCCACTACAACATACCATGTTGCAGCAGGATTGGTGCAAGTTCTGCACAGCAGCACACAAAATTTGTCGGATGATGGCCATAAACTAGACTTAATGAGCACCTAATTCACCATATTAGAGTGCTCTGTAATTTGATTGATAAAGTCTTCCACATACTAACCTTTTATGCTTCCCTACACCCATCTAATGCTCCTACCCCTTTTAGATTATTTTAGACACTTGTTTTTATATCAATATTTGGTGTGACTACCCTTTGGTTCAAACCAGCATCAGTTCTTACACTTGTACACTTTGTACACTTGCACAAAGTCAGGGATCTTGTAGGATTAGAGTCAGGTGTATGATTAACCAATTATACCAAGCAGGTGCTAATGATCATCAATTTCATATGTAGGTTAAAACACAGTCATTAACTGAAACAGAAACAGCTGTGTAGGAGGCTTAAAACTGGGTGAGGAACAGCCAAACTCTGCTACTAAGGTGAGGTTGTGGAAGACAGTTTCATGTCACAGGTCATACACCATGGCAAGACTGAGCACAGCAACAGGACACAAGGTAGTTCTACTGCATCAGCAAGGTCTCTCCCAGACAAAAAAAAAGCAGACTGGGGTTTCTAGATGTGCTATTCAAGCTCTTTTGAAGAAGCACAAAGAAACAGGCAATGTTGAGGACTGTAGATGTAGTAGTCAGCCAAGGAAACTTAATGCAACAGATGGAAGACACATCATGCTTACTTCCCTTTGACATCAGAAGATGTCCAACAGTACCATCAACACAGAACTGGTGGAAACCAGTGGGACCCAGGTACACCCATCTACTGTCCAGAGAAGTCTGGCCAGAAGTGGTCTTCATGGAAGAATTGTGGCCAAAAAGCCATACCTCTGATGTGGAAACAAGGCTAAGTAACTCAACTATGCACAAAAACTTAGGAACTGGGGTGCAGAAAAATGGCAGCAGGTGCTCTGGACTGATGAGTCAAAATTTGAAATATTTGGCTATAGCAGGAGGCAGTTTGTTTGCCAATGGGCTGGAGAGCAGTACAATAATGAGTGTCTGCAGGCAACAGTGAAGCATGGTGGAGGTTCAAAACCTGGCTACCAATCCTGAAAAATACAGCCTGCAAAACGTCAACGACTCAGCTCAACCACCAGGACATGTGAATAATTCACACAATGAACATGCTAATCACCCTCAGCAGCCACTTGTTAACTCAACACAAAAAACCCTGCCTAATCCCCAGGAAGATACACACAGGTACTGATCACCAAAACAAGCAGTCACTTGTTAACCAACAACACACACACCCCGCAGACACCCTCGCTTATCTCCATAAATACCCACAAAAGGGTCACATCATCCTGGGCACGGAGAAAACCATTCCTGTCTGTGCTCCTGTCCTCTGAAGATGCTGGTCACAGGTGCTGGTGAAATGTTAGGAACCAAAACTTCCAGAACATGGCCACACAGCCTGGAAGACCCACATCAGCCATGGTAGGGGTTCCTTGCAAGTTTGGGACTGCATTTCTGCAAATGGAGTTGGAGATTTGGTCAGGATCAATGGTGTCTCAATGCTGAGAAATACAGGCAGATACTTATCCATCATCCCATATCATCAGAGAGGTGTGATTGGCCCCAAATTTATTCTGCAGCTGGACAAGGACCCCAAACATACAGCCAGTGTCATTAAGAACAATCTTCAGGATGAAGAAAAACAAGGAATCCTGGAAGTGATGGTTTGGCCCCCACAGAGCCCTAATTTCAACATCATCAAGTCTGTCTGGGATTACATGAAGAGACAGAAGGATTTGAGGCAGCCTACATCCACAGGAGATCTGTGGTTAGTTCTGCAAGATGTTTGGAACAACCTACCTGCTGAGTTCCTTCAAAAACTGTGTGCAAGTGTTCAACCTAGAAGAATTGATGCTGTTTTGAAGGCAAAGGGTAGTCACACCAAATATTGGTCTGATTTAGATTTTTCTTCTGTTTCCTTACTTTGCATTTTGTAAATTGATAAACATAAACAATTACAATATATATTTTTGAAAGCATTCTTACTTTACAGCATTTTTTTACACCTGCCCATACATATATATATATTAGAAGACATAAAAGTATCTTCTATACTTTTTAGTTGACTGTACCCCACCCTCCTTATGCTGGTCTATGACCATAATAAAGATTTGATTTGATTTGATTTGTGCTCCAGCAAGCATTGCTGTATGGCATCCAGTGGTGGCACCTCATGTAAATGCATATCCAATACCTGTTGGAGTCTATTCTTAGACCAGCTGCTTCTTTGCCTTCTCATTCAGTCAGAAACTCTTCTCAACAGCACTGCTCATGGGGGTATAAGATGAAAGCTAAGCAACAAGCAAGCATTATTAGGGTTTCACTGCAAAAACTAACAGGAACTCATGAGTAATTGAAAAAGAGAGCTAATACCTCTCTCCTCGCCTAGCCTAGCACTCTACCAAGTGGTAGGGCTGGCTATAATTATAGGCTAAATAGACCACATTCACACATAGCACTAAACCTTCATAAATGATGTGGGTTTTGCTCTTTTGTATCCCAGCAAGTTGTGGTTTATTAAGTTTATTAAGTAAACAGTGGGTTACCTTCACTAATCACTAGTAATTGACTATGATCACAGATATCCAGGCCAGGATTTTAACCATTGTTTATTACACATGGTTATCTGGCAAAACACAATGAGTTGCTCATACACCTCACTAAACCCCAAAGAACAGAACACATTATCTCAACATATTCAATAGTGTTTACTCTTGAATTCTTCCCTGCAGTTTCCCTTAGTGTGTAAAGGACAGTGGGGACATGCCCTTCCTTCCCTGACCCAGTGTATCTTTTTTTTTTTTTTTTACAGGAAATGTTAAGTCTGTTTATCAAGGTCACTAGGTAGTTAATTAAACAACTAATTTACAATTTTAAACCCACTTTTCCAGTTGTAAAATCCTTGAATTCAACGGGATTTGCTTGTAAATAGACTTGCATATTTAATCTTGACTTCACTCCAAGGATTAGATAGGGTTCTAATTCACACATTGTTTTACTTGCTTCGCTCACCCATTTTTCATCTTTAAAAGTTCTTAGAGAGACTTAATGTCAAAGTCAAAATAATAAATGCATTCTAAGAATATTTAATACTAAGGTACATAGTAACAGTAAAATCTCATTAAAAATAAAGTAACAAGCTAAAACAAATTAAAACAAATCTGGGTGACTAGCATAGATTAGTCTCATGTCTTGCCAGCAATTGTAATGGCAGTTTTGAAATTCATGAATCTGAAATAAGCCTGTGGACTTGGGATTGCCTCCAATTTAAGAAGGAGAATGGTCTTCAACTGTATTGAAATTTCATGAGCCTAGGTTTAGGTGAGGAGGCTTTTATCCAATGAAGTCTTTCAATAGAATCAAACATATTTGAATATTTCACAGCAAAGAGTTTATGGCTGAAGATAAAGTAGGGCTCACGTTTCCATTGCCTCATTTTTGCTACAATTGCAATGCTACTTTGCAGTAATTGAGTTGTACTTTACAATCACTCAGCACAGGCATTCTTTAGCAATATTCTTGATTGCTAAAGGAACAGAGGTTTTATTTTTCTTTTTACACTAGTTATTGTTCATTTTAGGATTGATTGCTTTATCATGGAAAGCACAATCATCTTTCGGATATGGAATAGCAGGAGTGTGACTATATATTGCTTAGAAGAATACTGATCTCAGAGTTAACAGATGTACTGGTATATTATCAAGTGTAGCCATTTAAATTATTTAAGCATGATTTCCTGAATAAAGTACGATAGCCACAAACCATAGTTTATAAGCAACCATATCACAGTTTACACTGACAACATAACCAGTCAGTCTTTTTCTGTACTAGAGCTTCCATTATATATTTCTATTCTTTATTTACATCTTTAGGCCCTTGTGGCAGGAGGAGGAATTCCTCCATTTTTATCTTCACAAAATCTTGGGAAATGCATTGACCTGAGAGACATTCACTGCCCCAAATCAACCAGCAAGTTTTGTGGCTGAGTAAGTTTGGATTCTGGTTCATTTTGGCCCTAGCCCAACACACTTTTACTTTGATGCAAAATGAGAAGTTTGTTTCAATAGCTGCCTCGCATTTTATTCATTTTAACCAACTTGGGTAGCAGAGGTAACAGGAACAGGGACAATAAACAAACTGAAAAGTCCAAGTCAAGGAAGGTGCCTGAGGAAAAAAGTTGATAGTCTGGGTTTTACTTTCAACAGTTCTGTGTATGTAACCCAACTTTATAATGTGTTCATAGATTGGGGCATGTAAGGCACATACATACACACACACACACACACACACATATTACAAACACACAAAATGGCCAGAGATCACACTCAAAAAAGGACAGAGCCAGGATTAAAAATTGAATTAATATTAATGTCATGAATGTATGTTGTCTTTAAAACAAGGCACTCCATTTATAACATTAGCTGAATCCACATCTGCTCTCATATATGCACAAACCGCTCTCATGCCAACACAACACACAGCTATTGGGGAGGGGGGAGAGAAAGAGAGAAACAACAGAAACAGAGACTCAGATTGCATAAAGAATACAATGGATTGTGCATAGGATAAATTCTCTATCACAGGCATGCACCTTCTACATGTACAGGGTAACAAAAGGTAGACAAGGGTAGTGGGCTTGTCTCTGACCTTTCTCCCTAAATTACCTCCATTTCAACCACTTGCTTGCAATATTTGCACTCCCTTTCACTTTCAACAGTGTCTTCCGCTATTTATATAGTCTCAGAAACAAGAAGAGGCCAGAATTAGCACACTTGCCTTTGTCTCCCTTCAAAGCCATGATGCTGGCTTCTCTTTCTCCCCCCACTCACTTTCAGCTACTTACTTTCATTGCTGCACCTGCGGCTCATTTGCTTACTTTCAATAGCATCTTACTTTGTTACTAAACTTTCGCTTACTGTAAGAACTAGCACTCCCCTCCCCATTAATAGGTGATTATTTTGAAGGTGGGGGAGCCTTTACCTGTTTTTGCAGATCTGGCATCAACTCTTTAATGCTCATGCTGTAAAATATTCCAGAGTTTCTTTTTTTAAAAAATATATCTGATTCTATTCATGTCATTCCAAGAACTACCATTGGTCAGACTAACCCTGCACTCAGATATGTACTGACTGAGGGTTGCTGGTGAGAAGGTACAGATGCCCAAGCGCAAAGATCATCTTTAACATATTCCAGCTGTTATAGTAAAAGATGGGTTGTAGCTCCTTCCAACATGAAATAGGCTGCTTCCCAGAGATAAAGGCTGAGTTTCCTTACATTTATAGCTTATTACTTGCTTTCTCTCTCCTCTGGTACTTATGCTGTATTCTGCACAGCTTCACAACAGACTGTTCTGCTTACAAAGCTTTGCTTAGACTTTTGATGCTACAAGAAGAAAGATAATAAAGCAACTAAAGAACGTGGCTTCTGCAGCTGTTAAAAGCATCCCTCTTTCCCTTCATGACACAATGACACAAGCCTAACCTTTGCCACTGTGGTTACTTCAGAAAACTAGATTCACAACTCCAGTAAACAGATTTTGTCCTTTGAGACTAAAGAAGGAAACGGCTATTTTGGATATAAGGTACTATTCACACAGTGACACATCTTCAATAGCATTTCTCAAGAGTATTCTTTCTATAGCTTTGGGACTTCTGGGTTCCCCACACTGTCCTGCATAGCTGCCTGACCTGTCGTTTCATAGAAACCACAGGGGAAAATGCCTTCTGTCTTCCACCTCCTTAAGAAGAAAACTGCAAAGAGATATGCATGATATATCAGAAGAGAGGGAACATCTGTCAGTAATTTTAGTAGGGAAGAAGCAGTACATGGTCCATGATGTAGTACATGGTTCAGACCTGGATTACATCATTCTATGGTCTACAAAAATCTATAATGTATTAATTCTGGAAATGCAAAGACAATTTCTAGAGGAAGGAAGAGAGATAGTAGGAGTGTGTGATACAGTGCTGTTCTCCTTTGCCTTGACATGCTGAGACAGGATCTGTTAGGGCAGCTGACATCCTAAATTATCCAGAAAGTCTAGATTTTTTAAAAAAGTTTGCCCTCCATCCACCTAAATGGTAGCTCCTTTACCAGCCACAGACTTGGAGCTCCACAGGTAATAGGAACTCTAGAGACAGATTTCACTGATCTATTACTCATTGAGGGCACTATCCCACAGGTAATCAAAATAACACCATCAAGATGTTCAACAGTGTTAATGAAAACTAGAGTTTGGCTGTTCCAAGATACTGCTGTATGTGCCAGTGAAAACTGCCAACGTACGTTTCACCAGTGATCAAAACAACCCCCCCCAAAAAATCCCTCCCTGATTAATAAATGAAGGCATATACTTCTGGTAATGACAAGTTAATACTGTATGTGAACCATGGACAAAGATAATGAAAAACACTTGGAATCATTTTATGGAAAGTTCCCATCAAGAGAGTGTGCATTTCATCAGGCAATAATGAAGAGCAGGATGAAAAAGTCATGACTGAAACTTGAAATTGATAAAAAAAGATGGTCAGGAAATACCTATTTATTTGGAATCATATGTACTGCAGGACCAAATGAATTGTATATTAGGTTACTGAAAAAAACTTGCTCATGACCTGTTCAAATCTTTATGTATTACTTTTGTGAACAGAGACAGGGGATCTGCTAGATAACTAGACAAACACAAACAGTGATCCTATTTTACAACACTGAGGAAAGGAAGATCAAGGAAACTATTAATTAATCAGTTCTGATATGGGCAAATGCTACATCTTGGATGAAGGGTGGAGAGAATGCTTTTCAAAATTATACATGTCACAAAATTGGGTGGGAAAGCTAAGATCCTACAAGAGTCAAATAAAATTAAAAATAATCTTGAAAAGTTAGAAAAATGGCCTGAAAAATAACATAATGAAATTTAACAATGATAATGCAAATATCTTGGCTAAACAGTAATGTACGGATATAGAATGGGAAATATTTGTTTTGTAAAAGTTGTTATGAAAAAGATCTTGAAAAAATAATGGATGATAAAGCAATGTGATATAGCTGTTACGTTTTTTAAAAAAAGCAAATACATTTTTAGCCTATATCCATAGAACCACAGTATATTTTCAAAATAATGGGAAATAATCATTGGATTATTTCTATTATTTGGAATTTATTAGAATTATTAGAATATTCTTTGCATTTCTGGGCACCACACTTCTAGATGGATTCAGAGATAGGAAATGAGAATAATCAAAGAACCAGAAACTAATTCCTATGAATAAAGTTTGAAGGAATTGCGACTGTTTAGCATTAAATAAAAAATACTGACCAGATAATGTGACCGTATTTTGCAAACGCCTGAAAAGATGTCCTGCCGAAGCGCAAGCAGTGACATCTGTGGACAGGATCAAAACGAACACGCATTGCGATGCAAGCCTCACCCATTCTGTACATATACAGTAAGTGACATTGACATATATACAAGAGTAGTGGGGCTTGCCTCGTAACAATATACAGTGGTACCTCGGTTCACGAACTTAATTCGCTCCACGATTCTGGTCGTGAACTGAATTGGTTGCGAACCGAATCAAATTTCCCCATAAGGTTCAATGTAGATAAGGTTAATCCGTTCTGACCCTTACAAATGTGGTCGCCAACCGATTTTGGTCGCCAACTGAATCAAATTTTCCCATAAGGTTCAATGTAAATAAGGTTAATCCGTTCTGAACCATATGTATTTTTTTTTAAACCACAAAAATATGAAACAAAGTACAGTACAGTACAGTATGAAGAGAGAGAACACTAACCTTGCTCGAGGCGACTTCTAGCGTGGAGGACAGGAAGGCAGGTGGGGAGGTGGTTATTGTTTGGAGGGAGAGTCCCCCTCGCCTACAGGAAGCCACGACCACGTGTCAGAGCAGGGAAGATGGCCGCGGGTCGTGTTCATCACCCGATGCGGAGTTCGCGAACAGAAGCAAAATTTTGCGAACAGTGCTGTTCGTGAACCGAATTGTTCATGAACAGAAGTGTTCGTGAACCGAGGTATTACTGTATCTGCCATCTTGCCCATTTTGAGCCTTCTACAAACACCACCGAGGGCAAGATCTCTAATCTTCCAGAATGGAGAATATGGAACTTAGAGGAAGACAGATTCTACCTGAATGTTTGGGGGGGGGGGGAATCCTAACTGTAATTTTCAGTTCAATAATAATAGTGCAGACAGCTAGCCAGAGAGGTGGTAGGTTCCCATTTACTGAATATTCAAACAGAAGACAGACAACTATCTGTCAGTGATGCTATAATTTGGATTCGTACAGTGAAGCAGAGAGTTTACTCAAGGGCTTAAATGGCTCTTTCATACCCTATGATGCTATGTCCTCCTCTTCCTTACATTTGCACGTTGTTTCTAATAGTCATTAAAATAAGTAATCTTCCATAAAGTCAAAATTATCCATAATTGCAATAAAATATGGAAGAGTACATTTAATGCAAAGTATTTAACCTATTCAGCTTAGTTATATTCGTTTGCAGGTGTTTATTCTTGGTTTGATGGTTTAGAACCAAAGAATAAAATTAAAAACTTATTTTTAGAACCCCCCAAAAAAACAAAAAAACCAGGGAGGTTTTTCAGCAGTCCTAAAATACCTAGAAAATACTATTTTCTTGCAAGAAAGCATCTAGATGGACCAAGGAACTGAGATATGATTTTTTTTACCATAAATCTAAATATAAGTTGTAAGGTCCTTGAAAAATACCTGACCCATTCAGTGATCTGGTTACTACTGAAGGAAAAATTATGCCCCGTGAGTGGGTTACATTTTGTACTAAATAATGGTTTATCTGATTGATAGATTGTTGAACAAGCCATATGTCTGGGTTCACCTATTATTCTAAACCACAAAGCAGCCTCCCCTTCTTGATGTCAAAAAAGATGGAGGGAATCTGGTCTCCTCACATGGCACCTGTGAGAAAAGCTAATCTATAGGACATGTCTGCAAAATAAAAGAAAACATTTAAGGGCAAGTATTCAAACAACTTACAAACACATTAATGTAATCAGCCCCATGTACTAATTATTTCTACAGGTTTCATAACCTTCCAAATAAGAGAACAGTTCACACTTCTATCTGATTTTTATATAACTGTAAAATTCTTACGTCTGTGCTTAAATGGTAGCTATTGTGGCCATTAAAGTATCTGTGTTGCTTTGGCAGTGTTAATAAAAAGAATTATGGCATTTCACACATTGTACATTTATGAAACCTCCGAATATATGTGCTTGGGGCCCCCTTGTGTCCTCAAATGATACTGCAAAAATGTGAATACAAGCCTACAAGGGTTGTCTTCTTCACCATTGTCATGATACATCTTACTAGGTGTCATAACAGAACTCTGCAAATATAAGAATAACTTACAAGAAGACAGATAACGAGGAACCTTTCTTGTAGGATCCTTGAGAGATGGTCACCAATCCTTTACATGCTGAAAGGAGAGATTGCATTCAGTCCTACCTTCTTCCTTAAAATATGAGTGGAGTTCCCAATGTATTAATCTAATTGAGAGAACACATTCACCTGGCCCATTTGCATTCATTTGGCTTGATCCCATCTTTCCTATATTTATATCCTTTTATATATAAAGATGCAGAAATATGTAGCTTGGAGGTTGGTTAAGAGTGGCAGAGACTCATCTCTCATTTTTGGATCATTTTCATGGGATTTCAATTTCTTTCTGACGAACTGTATTGCATTTCAGAAATTCTTCCTATCTAGACTCTTAGGGGCAACTGATGCATTTTTATTTCTACAGTTATCACACTGCTAAGGATCATATGATACAGCATGTTATGATATAAGCAGGATACTTTGGGAACACAGCATTAGAGTAGGCATTTCCTGCTGTGCCCCCAAAGTATCCTGCTTATATCTGGCTTGGTGTTTATGTTTAATTTGGATGACCTTAAAAGTGCTTAAAAGTTAAGTTCTGCCTTCTGGTGACCTGCTATCTTTATTGCCCTGTTAGTCTGTAAGGCCCTATGTGGGCCTATAAGGAACTATGGATTTTTGAGAGGGGGAGGGAGCAGGGAATATATATTTATGTGCATGCATGCGTGTGTGCATGTGGAAGGAAGGAAGGAAGGAAGGAAGGAAGGAAGGAAGGAAGGAAGGAAGGAAGGAAGGAAGGAAGGAAGGAAGGAAGGAAGGAAGGAAGGAAGGAAGGAAGGAAGGAAGGAAGGGTATAGTGAATGTGAAATTGAAAAAGAAATAAATGAGAAGGGTGTGTGGAACTATGTGTCAAAAAATAAGGGAGAGAGTTAAAATGCATACCTTGACAAAAACAACTCTGGTTTCTGGATTTCTATTTGAAGAGTCATCTGTCTTTTATTCTTGCTAGTTTGCTTTTCTATGTCCATGTGGGTTTGCACACATTAGACCAGCCTTTTTTTTTTTTTTTTTGGTGACTAAAAGCCTCTCCCTTCTCTTGGTTGTTATTTTGTAATGTAATGTGATAACAGTTCATGATCACATTCTAAATTTGGCCACTTCCTAAAGTGATAGATGTAGTCGTATAGTGGCCTAGATTTGGATGTCTTCCTCCCCAAGTACCAGTGTAGCCCAAGCTTATACTGAATTGCATGCCAGTTATTTATTTACTTGATTTATAAGTTACCTTTCTATTTACACTGAACACTCAATGCATTTTAAATCTTTAAAAAATATTTAAAAGATAAAAAATTAAAACACAAAGAATAATAGAATAGAAACATTATTAAGTCTTCTGAACATATCAAAAGTATAAAACAGATACAAGCATACAAGTGTGGAATCAAAACGCAGGACACAAATGCAAAATAATCAAGGCTTCACTACAGTGTTTATTAGACAGTACGTACTGGAAGGGGACCCCACCAAGGGTTAGTGGGAGACACTCCCCCTGCAGGCAAAATGGATGCCCTATTTATACAGTTCTACACGAAGGGGAAGGGAAAAAGAAAGCACATGCGTACATATTCATATGATGATACAGGCATATCTAAATAAGCAATACTTCTCAAGTTACTTTCTGTCCCTCTCTTGTCTGCTATCTGCAAGGACAGGACAACTGTTATCTGCAAGGAAAACAATAGTGTCAGAGAGGAAGAAACTAATTAGTTCAAGTGCCAACTGCCAGGAAGAAGACATCCTCCCTTAAGTTGCTATGGGGATGTTTGTGATAAGGAGTTTACAACCAGCCTAGTTCACTCCAGCTTCAAGGGTGCTGCACATTTTTTTATGTTTCAATTTTATTAAGGTGATCCCATTCATCTGAGGCGTCTAAAAACTTGCTTCTTTCACCCAAAGGTATATTTTCCTCATACAAGTAATTACAAAGAAAACAGTAGGGCATATTCATAATAAGTCATCACCCCTACAGTTAACCCTAGTCTGATCTACAGTAGATAGCCTGTCCTCTTTGAAATGGCCTTTGATATAAACAGTACAGTCTTACTAGTAATATGCAGGTTCATTCCCTGCAAAATATAAGACAGTTTCTCCTGGGTGCCCAAGTATTTTTTAGTTTTTAAATAAGAATCTAAGTCAACAGTCCTTTCTGCAGAACATAGTTTGCAATCAAAGAGGATATGTGCAATGTCTTCAAAAGCAGGTGTACCACAGATACACAGTCTTTCTTCATATGGAACTCCATGAAACCTCCTACATCTTACCATGAAATCTAGTTGTTCAAAATGAGCTCTAGAAAAAACTCTTATAAGATGTTGAGGGATCTAACTGGGAGGCTGATCTGTGTTGAGCCAACCACTTCAATGACTTAACATGTTTAAGGGATGCGATATCATCTTGGGCAGCCATATCCATGACCCTTGATTTAAAACTTTTCTTGGTCTTCAGATCTGATTGGACTGGGAATTGGATGGGGAATCCATATTGTGAGATGGCATTTGAAAGTTGGGCAGCCCAAGCACAAGGGGGCCTATTATGCATCTACTCTTTGAAACAAAGCTTGGGTAATCTATCTGGGTCCATAGATAAAGTCTTCAGCCAATAGTTGAATCCTTTAATTACTAGATGACTTTGTATAGGGGGTATACCCAACTCTGTCCTTACTGCTGGAGTTAGTGTAGACATGTCTACCTCCAAGATGCATTTCAAGAAAGTGGACTGTATCTGTTCCAATAAGGGGGCATTTATAAACATAAATGTTTACATATGCGCCATATGTAAACATTGGGACTATTTTGCTGTTATATACCTTTACAACTGGAATTAGACAACCTGGGTAGCTGTGGTCTGTGAGCTGCCTTATGGCATTGGCACAGGCTGTGTGCCCCCTAAAGAACTCCTCTTAAAATGTGGGAGCCAGGAATCTGTTCTTGTAAAAACAATTCCTAAGTATAGATAGGACTTAACATGAACTATTTGTTCCCTATCTAGGCTTCAATTATACCTAGTCTACCTCTTCCCAAAAACAACACCTTGGTCTTAAACTTATTGATGTTCAGATAGTTGAATGCACAGTATGAACAAAACCTGCACAGCAGTCTTCTCATCCCTGCTTGGGTGTATGACATCAATACTATGTCACCTGCGTAAAGCAGAATATTTACTTGTTTATTTTTAAATTTAGGCATATGCATATTGGTTGAATGAAGGGACTTTGGGCGATTGTTAATGTACAGATTAAACAAAATGGGAGCCAGTATACATCCTTGCCTGACCCCTTTGTTGGTGCTAATTATCCCTGTTAGGGAATTATGTGCTCCTGTGTATACCCTTAGACATGAGTTTGAATACAATGCTTTGATTAAAGACAGGAGTCTGGGATCCATGCTCAGGTCCATAGGTTTCTTCCAAAGAAGGTCCCTGTTTATTGAATCAAATGCTGCACTGAGGTCTATAAAAGTTGTAAACAGTTGGCTCCCTTTAGTTGTATATATATATATATTTTTTTTTTTAAATCTGCGCTCAGTCGTTACCGACTCTGCAGTGACTGCTTGGACGAGTCCTTGCAGTTTTCAAGGCAATTGTTTCGGAAGTGGTTTTGCCAGAGCCTCCTTCCTAGGGCAGAGCCCAGCTGGCGAGCGCAGGAGGCGGGGTTTCCGTTGCTTCGCGCCCTTTTTGGGCGCGCAGGGTTTTTCGCGCTTACCAGCAACTGCTCCTGACTCCTTTTTGCAAGGCGCCGCCAGCATTTTTCCTCCCACCGGAGTGAGAGTACCCATTTATCTACTCACGTGAGTTTTCGAACTGTTGGGTTGACAGGAACTGGGGAGGAAACAGGAGCTCACCCTGTTAACGCGAAGGCTGGACTCGAACCGCTGAAGCGTCGACCATTTCTGGCCAGCAACTTTCAGCGTCATTAAGCCACTGCGACATAAAATAAAACAGTTATCAATAGTGGAGTGACCAGATCTAAATCCAGAATGCTCTTTGGGTAGCAAGCCCTTTCCAATTACCCCGTCTTCAGTCTTGTATAAAAGATATTTGGCATACAATTTTGCTACAATGTCAACTAGACTAATCAGTCTATATTTTGAGGGATCACCCTTTTTGTAAATGGGGACCACAATAGAGAGCTCCCAACTGTCAGATTCAGCCTAGAAAGCACACACTGCTAACGCAGAACCATCAGTCAGTTTCACCACCTCAGGCAATGGGTGATCAGGGCAAGGAAACAATGTAACCGTAAGTAACTACAGTTGACTCGCAGCGGGGAGTCAATTAGAAGTGGCGACACTGTAGCGCAGCCGGATCCCCAGGTGCCCCGGGCAACTCTACACTGGGAGCGCAGCAATCCAGAGGCAATCGGCGGCCAGTTCAAAACCAGATTAAACAGCCACTCCAACTCACCATAAGAAAAGCCCAAGGAATACAAGGGCAAGACAGACAAAGGGAGAAGATTATAACACAACAGAAACTGGCTGAATATGCCATCAAGACGAGGGGAAGGAAGATCGCAATGGACAGATGGGTAGCCCAGGGCAAGGGCAAGGGGCAGAACCGAGGTGTAACTACGGGACGGGGGGGGGGCCCTATAAAACTGTTTTAAGAAACCGCGCCAAGCCAATCCTGGCTTTGTCTGTAACCGCTACACATTATGCCTGAATAAACTAGCTTTCGTCTGAGCCTGTGCCTCACGAGGTTTCTGTTCAGCACCGAATGCAGCAAACCTTACACCAACCAGCTGGAATTTGGCAGGAATTATTTATATGAGTAAATAAACCTGCAAGTAAGGGAGCCCACCAGTTAATGTGACATTTGAATAATTCAAGGGGTAGAAGATCTTCCCTAGGAGCCTTATTGGACTTCAGAGACTACCTGAATCCTCTAGTCTCCTGTTCATTCACCAGAGCCCAGGGTGAGGAGGGACTACAGGCCTTCCGTAGATCATTTTGTGAGTCCTCTAATCCACTGCAACTTGAGGCAGTGGATAATTGGCTGCAATATTCCTCCCACATGTAGACAAGTATAGGAGAACCACAAAGAATAAAGCCTGGTGATGCCTTGGAAAGAATTTTGTGTTTTCAGGCTAAGTAGGAGCCTGGTAAACTGGACAATTTGTTCAGCAGACTATTTCATCAGCTTGAGTTTCTCATATGGTACAGAAAGGAAGAGGAGGAAGAGAAGAGGTTATCCACAGAAGAAAAATGACCCACCAAGTTATCTGTGTGAAATGCTGGACTGAACAAGGCAACTGGTGCATTTACAACTGCTTAAATGTAATTAACAGAAGCCTACTTTAAATTCTGGTTTGTAATGCTAATATGTTAATCAATATGATTATCTCATTAATATTGTTTAATACAACAAGCTTGGCAGTTGCAGCTGGGTTGGTGCCTTTAAGAAATCTTTAAAAACTACAACCAAAAAGAAACCTCAGAAGTTGTCCCTTGCTGGAAAAATTACTTTTCCCAGAGAAAAAGGAATTAAAAATAAAAAGGAATTCTGGAGAGATTTTTGTGGACAACAGAAACATGTAATTAAACTACTGTAGAAATTGATTATTTTTGTTCATCTAATTCAGAACGTCACATGAAAATGAATTTAAGGATGCACTATTTGGTTTTATTCCATCTCTGTTTGACAGCTGCTGCAGGAAAAGAGAACGTGAATCACATAATAGATATTCGATTTTAACTACATCACCATTCCATCAGGAAAGCCAAGATTTTAAACACTAGTCGGGTGCCAGACAAAATCTTTATCCAGGGGATTCCTACTTATCATAAAGCAATGATGAGTTTGGAAATGACATTTCATCTTTTCCCCCTGACAATGCCTGGAGCTTTCTTCTTCTAGAACTCAAGCTCTGACATAAATCATTGTCCCCCCTTTCTCAGTGAATCCTGTATATACAGGGCATCTTCTCTTTAATGATACTGATGACTCCATCCAATTACCTCATGCTTACATTTTTGGGGACAGAATGATAGCTTGATAACAAAACTCCTTTTCTCTGTTTCTTTCATGAATAGTTCTAAAACCATAATTGTTGAGTGTGGCACAGTCAGGGCAAGTACAGAATTCCTTGAAAAGGTGTGGATTCACTCCCCTCGTTCTGTCATGTAGCCACAGTATATGATTAATCTAGGAAGCTACCTTATGTTGGCTTAGTTTACATATCATGCCGAGGCATACTTTTAACCATACTTTTAACCATTGGTTGACAAAACCATGGTAGCCTGACTCAGACATCATGCTAAGCAGGTGTTCCTTCTAACCTAGTTTCCTTCATTAGAAGCACCTGTTCCCTTTACTGGAGACTCTGCCTGGTTGTACCCTGAAGTCTTGCCTGACAAAACTCTGTTCTTTTGGACCTGGACCGACTGATGACCTGCTAACAATGCTGAGACCTTTAGACTGCGCTATGACAATGCTTCTGCCTGCTGCTTTGGACCTGGACTATCAGAAATCCCTTACAGGCAAGCTTCCAGGAGATTTGGGTCTGTTTGCAATGTACACATGATTGATCACACATCCTGCCTTTTGCTGCTTGTAACTTGCACAAACAAAAGTAAAGCTTTTCACCTTTGTATATGTGTGTGTGTGCACATGCATGCTCCCTGGGACAGAACAAATTGCACCCATATCTGGACTGGAAGACTCTTAGAGCAGTGACTTGTGCTTTGGTTGCCACATGTTTGGGTTATTGTAATGTGCTCTGGGGCCGTCTTTGAAGACCACTCAGAAACTGCAGCTAGTCTAGAGCACAGTGGCACAAGCACTTATGAGCATGCCACAGTATACCCAAGTAACACTTCTGCTTCATGAGCTGTCCTGTTACCAGTAGATATCTGAGTACAAATCAAGACGGTTATCACCTTCATGACATAGGGCCTGGTTATCTGAGGTACTGTCTGTCTTCCATGTTTCTGCCCATCCAACATGATCAGGCAATCAGCATTGTTGGGATCCCATCAATTAAACAGTGTCATCTGATCAGATCCAGGAAGCAGGCCTTCTCTGCCACATTCCTACCCACTGGAACAATATCCTCCCATAGATTCATATGGCTCCCACCCTGACCTTATTTAAATGAGCCCTTAAAACCTGGCTCTTTCCCCATGTCTTGGGCTAGAGTGGGTGGTGGACCTCTCGTGGGAGGATTGGTCCTATAGTGTTTGCATTATTTTTTTTTCCATATTGTTTTGTGTTGCATTCTTTTAAATTGTTTCATATTGTACACCACCAAGAATTGTGACAGAGTTGGGCAGCCTATAAATGTAAAAAATAAACAAATCATATCAAATAGAAATGTAGTGTCTCTTTAGTCTGTACCAAATTGATGATTTCAGAAGGGCATTTATACTGCTGGGTTTGACATCTTGCTGTCAGTTGTACTGGAGGTCAAGTTTCAGAAAATTCCCTGTGCAGAAAGGATTTGTTCTTGCCAGTCTCAGAATACTGAATGACTGGCTCATGTATTACTTTATTGTAACTTCTATAAAGATATGCATGTGGAACTTTTAACACCTCTCATTAGGCCATTCACTGGATGTCCAGATGAATTTTATATGAAATTCCTTCTGGCAGGTAAGGACCCTAAAATTACACAAGCTATTTCAAAATTTGCATTTGTAGCGAATAGAACCAGTGCATTATTAATGGCAAATTAATTTTGGTGTGATCTTTTTGGCTGTATTATGTAGAGTACTGCATAAAGTACTGGAGCATTATACTGTTTCTACCCTATTTTACTATATAATATTTTCTCTTCTATTTTCTCTTTTAGTTTTCTATGTTATTTTATTGTATTTAATCTAATTGTTTTGATAAGTATGCTGGGTCTGTGACCTGTAATAAAATAATTGAACTGAAATGATAATTTCAGATAAGATTATTCTAAAAGTTCAGAAATGTTTAAATATGCTTATTGCAGGTAGATAATGTTCTAAAATTCCCTTTCCTAAAATCAAAACAGATATACCCTGAACACAGTAACATATGAATCATAATGTAGATTGCTTCACCTGAGACCCCTTTGAATATATCTCACTTTCCTTCAGATTCCCCAGGCAGCCTTCCAAACCTTTCCCCCATTGATTGGGGAAATTAACAAGTGGCTAGAACTTTTTTTTTTCTTTTATGAATACATAAAGTCTGTTTTATTTTTAAAAATTAATTTTTATTAAAGATTTTAACAATACTAAAAATCAGAGACAGGCTTTTCTCCAAAAGGGCCTCTATGTTCCATTGTTTTAATGGAAATTAAATCACATTTTTACCAAATGAATTTTTTCAGCAGAGTTGCTCTTTCTACAGCAATGAAACCTGACAAATTTCAGACTCCAGTGCATTCATTTTTGTGCAAAGATTCATTTTTGTTTTGTGAGAAGGGGAGAAAGTACAATAACTTCATTTTTTGTTGTTGTTCAAAAAAGCTAGCAAGGTAAATACTTAGAGATGAACATCTGCTTTGAAGAAAGACCAAATCTATAATCAAAATACATTACCAAATTTTAAAGACTCAGAAAAACATCTCTTCCTAGTTTTCCAAAAGCATGCAGGTCACATGTTTATGGAATTTTTCATATTCTCATACTTCCATACAGATTCAATATAGTTTCTATAGACTGCTGTTTTGGTTCTGGTCAGAAACAGATGGACTTACCTAATTACTTCTTTGCATGTATTTTCTGTCACTGACAAAAATGTAGAGACATACTGAGTTGGCCTATTTGATAGTATTCTGTCATAAAAGGAAAGAGCTGGATAATGCTAAAAAGAGACAATGAAAAAAAGAGATTCAAGTATTCTAGCATTAGAAACATATGTGTGCCAATCTTCGGCTTCATCAATATTTGTGGGTAAGTAAAAGCAGAATTCTATTATTTAATTTACCTATCATTTCATCCTATAAAATGAACAGCCAAAATAAAAGAACATTCTGTATTCTCATAAAACATAATGTATTTCTTCCAGAACTCTCCAAAACTGTAATTAGATGACTAATGTACACTAGACATTGCAATCTTCCACTTGATTTTAATGTTGTCATCATTATTTTAAAGAATGCCATACACTCGCGAAACAAAACATCCCAGTTAATTTACTGCCTT
Source organism: Python bivittatus (assembly GCF_059951505.1). Taxonomy (NCBI): domain Eukaryota; kingdom Metazoa; phylum Chordata; class Lepidosauria; order Squamata; family Pythonidae; genus Python; species Python bivittatus. The sequence goes on along the minus strand of NW_028277125.1, from coordinate 57,212,160 downwards.
GCACTATTGTACAAGTTCAGCTAATTCTCATGATCAATAATAATAAAACTGTCCACTGTGGTTATGTAGCAGCGAACATGCTCTAGGTTCAAACACAGTCATAAAATATTTTCTTTTTAAATTTTAGTAATGGCGATAACGAACGATTTCTGCTTGCTGTGAATGAGTAAAATGCCCATATAAATTTCTGATGAGTTCTTAAAAAATTTATTTCCATGCCACACATTAGAACAAGGTAAACTACTAAAATCAAACCATCTGCAGAATGAATTATTTTATACTTACAACTCCATTTTACTAGCTATCACTTTGGGAAAAGCATACAATCTGTTAGCATCATACCCCATTTCTAAAAATTTATAGATAAATATCTGTCTCCTAGACCAGCTGCATATGAAACTGACAGTGTAGTGCATTGCAGTGATTAAAAAAATAAATCTATTTTTCATCTAGAAACAGCACAGTAGTCTACGTGCAGTGTGACCAAAGATGGAGGCAAGGGATATAAGGTACAAAGTATTGTTTAAAAGGAGAACAAACCATCCAACAACACCAAATGTATTTTTAAATATATATATATATATATATATATATATATATATATATATATATGCCATACACTCGCGAAACAAAACATCCCAGTTAATTTATATATATATATATATTTGTGAATCACCACCACCCAGCCATCCCTCTACTTAAAACAGGAATTATTAGGGAAGATTAAATTATGTATGGTGGGCTGTAATAGCCTCTGAAGCTTCTTCCTGAATTGCACTAAACTAGACTCTTTTTATAGTGGACACGTATCAGGGATGCGTTGGAGATTAAAGATGAATCCAGCTGGCAGGCCATGAAATCTGGCCACAAGCCCTGATACTTTAAAATTTGGCATCCATTCTTCCTGCTGCCAAACAAACTGATTGACATGTATATAAGTCTCTGATGCTTTTTTGAGGAGGGCAGATCCTATGTCAGGCACCCATTCAGAGAAGAGAGAATTGATGGAATATCATCATAGTCCAATAAATATCCCAGAGCCCGTGGTTGATGGATGCTTCTTGACTTTTAAAATTTATTCTGTTTCTTTTTCTTTTTTCTTTTCTTTTCTTTTCTTTTCTTTTCTTTCGCTTGTTTATTGTTTTGTATGTTAGACAAGCCTTCCATAAATGCTAAATGAAAGACTTCTGTAGATGTGAGAAATTTATATCTGTTGGCCAATAGCTGAATGAACAGCTGCTTCTCTTTGAAGTATCTGTATGTGAAGAAATGAACCATGACAACACTCACCAACGCCACCAATGCATCCATGTTTCTGTGTGCTCTTTAGTGCCTTGTAAACATCCTCTACCATCTCTATTACATTTGAAATACCGTACCACGTAACAACAAAGTCAAATTATGTGCTTTATTACTTCCTTCCAGCTTTCTAGGAAGAGACATAGTAGAGAAGACCTTTGTTGCTAATGAAGTGAATAGTTGCATAGAAATAAAGCAAATGTATCAGAGTTTATCTTAGTGCTATTGCCACTGCTTTAAAAAATATTTCTGTAACTTTGCAGGTTAAATGTCAAGGAAAGGTACGATAGTTATCAACTTATCCTATTTCTTGCATCAGCTTAAAAAGAACATCTCTCTCTCTCTCTCTCTCTCTCTCTCTCCCCCCCCCTTTCCCTTTCCTTTCCCTTTCCCTTCCCCTTCCCCTTCCCCTTCCGGCTTGTTTGCATCATCCAAAAATTAAAGCAACCCAATCCTTTTATGAATCAGGAACCAGAAACTGAGCATATTTTTTTTTCTTTCTTTCTTTTAAAGTATAGTACCGCAGCTATCACTGAGATGCTTTTTTGGCAATGAATTAGTCAAGAATTGCAAACACCAATAGCACATTTGGATGGACTTATTTTAAATAGTATAATTACTATAAATGAATTAAGAAGGCAGATGTAAGTATATGTGTATGCATCATATATCATACATAAGTTACAACATGCTTAAGTCCAATTTTGCAGTCATTGTTTAGTAAAAAGTAGACTTGAATTTTGGGGACAGTTCTGTGTCTTGTTATCTGCATCAATGTAATTTGCACTGACTTCATTAATGTTGAAGAAGCAAAAATTAAATATTCAGGGAAGGGCTATAGCACAGGTATTCCAATTTCTACCTCTGACAACTCCAGATACAGTGGGAAAAAATGCTGCCTGAAATCCTGAGGAGCTTGTGGTTGTTGTAGACAAGTCTGAGCAAGATGGACCAGTAGCTGGCCAAAGATAATGCAGATTCCTATGTGTTTCTCTGGCATTATCTGTCCCATTTATGTCAATTTATTTCTAACTGAGCATATTTAGACCCAGGCTATAAATCTTTTTAACCTTCTCAGTAAGTATTCAATAAATCCAATTAACCTTCATTTGACTTTTTCCAATACAGATCTGTTTGTGTTTGCATAAGCAGAGCAGTAAATCATGTGAGACTCTGAAAATATTTAGCCTTCTAAAGATGTTACACAACTGGTCTGATTTGGCCAAATGGTGAGATTATTAACAGTAAAAAATTTTTTTTTTTCCTGAAGTCCAGCTTGACACTTGGTGAGATCATAGCAAAACATGAAAATAATTTGCCACTGCCTTTTTTCAATTTTGAGGGTGAGGACAATTATTCCTTGATAATTATAATCCATAAGGATTAACTTCCTTCCTGAATAATGTCACATTGCTACACACTTAATCACATTTGGCAATATGATTACATCACTAACAAAAAGTGAAAACAATGGAAAGATCTAGGAAGGTCTATCCAAAAATAACAAATTGTCCATTTTTACAAAGTGGTGAAAATCAGCAAGTAGGTGTTGTTTAAAACCTGTGATTTTAATATTTTCCATTCAGGTTAAATCTATTCAGCTAATCAAATATGATTCTGTAGGGAAAATGCATCATCCTATAATTAAATTAGCTGAGAATAAATACTGAGAATAAGTACTTCACGGAGATTCTGGATCTATTTGTTTCTTGACTGTGTGAAGGATATCACCTGTGAATACACTATAATTGAAATAATGTATGAAGAAGATAGCATAATGAATATTGTGAGTTGTAGAGAAATATCAAGGAATTAGTGATCACGTGACAGATATGTATTGGATGACTTCCCATTTGTCCATGTTTTAACTGATCTTTATCTTAAAATGTTTTACATTGCATTTAATGTTGTGTTTGCTGTGTAAGATATCCAGACAACTTATGTGATAGAGAAACTATACAAGTTAGATGAATGTTTAACTTCTTGAGAACTTCTCAAAGGAAAAGACACATGATATTTTTGCTTGAAATGTAATCCATAAACAAACTAGCCGTTCTGTATCTAAATTCCCTGTATTCACCCACCAAGAAAACTTTCACATACATTTAAGAAATGCTGGTTATGGGAGTGGAGGGGTAGGAACAGGTACATGATCAGTGTTAACTCACTTCTGAAAGACACTGTACCATTCTGATGGGTAGGATCCATAAAGTACCATTTTGAAATGGTCCTGATTACCAAATGAAAGGATTTCTGAATAAGCTAAAATCATCATTGTTCCCCATCTGTTAATTGTCTATTCTGAAGTGCATCCTTATATAGCATTTCCTGCCCAGCATTAGGATGAAGAGTATCAGACCTTTCAATAGTAAATAAGGCTGGGAAATATCTCATATCTGAGATAATGTCATCATGTTCTATGCTTAAAATGTTCATTATAAACTTGGTTTTTATTTTATGGTTCTAGAGTAAAGTCTATTGATATTTTAATCATTTGTTTTATGAGTAAATATAATTCACCTTGATCCATTTATAGCCTATGTTTATGTTGTCGTAAGCTATTGCATATATACTATAACTGGATGAGGATTAACACTGTCCTATGTTTTATGAGCTCTTGTTAAACTTGCTTGAAAATTCTGAATTTGAAGGGTATTATAAACATGTTTTATGTAAATAAATACATAAATAAGACATGATTACCTGCCAACCATCACAGAAAAAACTTAATCCACACTGCTATTACAACTATACAAGGCCAAAGTATTGAATCTTATACTTTATGGTGCACAGCTCTGTGCCTACAAAGAAGTAAAAGACTTGGAGGTTATTCAGTCTGAGTTTTTAAGAATAATGTTTCATGTCTCTTGTTGCATATCAGATGGGATCCTGAGGTTGGAACTCATCTGTAAATCAATAGAGTCGTGCATGAAATCAGTTGATAGAAATATTGGCTAAAATAATTTTGGTGAGAGATATCTAATTCATTTAATTCTCATTGATAAGTTCGAGTCTTCATGAGAAAAAAAGCTTCTTAATCAATCTATAGCTTCAAGAAGAGGTTAAACCATGCATTTAGATTTGGAGGACCAGAGTCAAGTTTCTCTCAATTACAGTATTGGAACAGATCTTTTTTTATTCCTGAGTATGTCTAGAACATCCTCTCCACTCTCCACAGAATAATATTTATACTCATAATGTTTCATGCCTTAGCTGAATGGTTCTGGAGGGGAAGAATGGCAGCATTCTCTTCTAAGATGTTATCTGCCCTTGTGCACAGTATGCAATGAAACCTATACTCTGCATTTTCTTAACCCATCCATTATACCATATATGGCACTCTGAACGAATGTCCCCTAGTTAATCATTCAGGCTGCTCTCTGAAAGATAATGAGGATAATTCCTCAGAGATTTCTAAAAAGGTTGCAAAATTGTGTCATGATGGCTGTAAGAAAACTCTGGGTTTAAATAGGACTTGATAGATCACCTTTATGTTAGAAGGCTGTTAGGTTAGGCTATTATTTACAGTGTTAATGCTATGGTTTTATTTCTATGTTTTGCTATATTATGTGTTGTATGGGACTTTGATCGATGACCATATAAATACATACATACATACACACATACATATTGCCTTCTGGATCCAACAGAAATGAAAGAGAGGGATGGAGTCTTAATCTGGTGGACATCAATAATGGTGTTTAACACTTCTGTGTCAACAAGGCACTGCTTGCAAATAACCCTTTGGCACTCACCAGGCTTCCTCACCCACAGCACTGATTTTTAAGATTCTTTTCTTTTATTTTTTTAAATGGGAAACTAACCTGATAACTGCCTCAAGCATCGTCTTAATTTACAAGAATGCCTTAAATGTGTAGCTATATTAACAAAGTACTTTCTAACAGAGAATCCTCATCTATACAATTATTTTTCAAAGAGAAATATGGAATATCGTTGTTCAAAATGTTGTATTTCTCCTTACGATTACAAATGTATTTGTATATATCCCAAACTGCATCGAACATTTGTTCTTGCATAGTTTTGTTTTTTGTTTTTTTCAGTAGCCCTATGCAACATGGTTGAGCGAGCAAGAGAAGAATAAATGAGATATCATGTTTTTTTAAGAGGAAAAACATGGGTAGATAGACTATAACTCTATAGATTACAACCAGGACTGGCTTTAGGCTAAGACCAAGTAGGGACTGCCTAGAGTGTCAAAGCTTAGGCAGTGCCAGCGTGGCCCCTCTTAAAAAATTATTCTAAAAATGCAGATCTTCACATCAGGAGGAGGTGGCATTATCAGTCAATGTAGTCTAGGGTCACAGGTATATCCTTAAGCTGGCACTGATTACACCTACAAAGCATAGGGCATGGATTCCCTCTTTGGCCAGCCAGATGGCCAAATGGTCCCTAAATTATCTGCTGGGCACTCCAAAATTGGCAGAGCTCCAGGCTCCAGCTTGGCATTCATTTGCTTTACCCTACATCTGGAGATGAGGTTTGTCCAGCACTCCCCAAACTGGACTAAAAAAAGATGTTTCAGCTTCAAATCACAAATAAAGAACCCACGTCTGTGGAATCACAGGATCCATACCACCTGCTTTCCAGAACATGGATCTGGCCAATGTGCAAAAAGAAAAAGAAAAAAAAATAAAAAACAGCCAACGTTGTGGTTATAAGATATCTGTCATTGGTTTTTCTTTCTAAGGAATGGTGGCAACTGGGCAGGATGTTTGGCTTTAATTCCAAAAAATGTTTTATTATGCAAAGATATACCAAATAAGCTTGATGCTTATATAAACAAGGATGTATGCTCTTATTTGTGATAATTTCATACTTCTTCCCTATATTTATTTATTTATATTTATTTTTTTTATCTGCACTCAGTTGTTACCGACTCTGCAGTGACTGCTTTTTGGACGAGTCCTTTTGCAGTTTTCAAGGCAAGGTGTTTCAGAAGTGGTTTGCCAGTGCCTCCTTCCTAGAGCAGAGCCCAGCTGGCGAGCGCAGGAGGCAGGGTTTCAGTTGCTTCGCGCCTTTTTTGGGCAAGCGAGGCTTCTACACTACCGGCAACTTCTCCCAACTCCTTTTTGCAAGGCGCCACCAGCATTTTTCCTCCCACCGGGGTGAGAGTACCCATTTATCTACTCACGTAAGTTTTCAAACTGTTGGGTTGACAGGAACTGGGGGAGGAAGCAGGAGCTCACTTTGCTGCATGAAGGCTGGGCTTGAACTGCTGAAGTGTCGACCATTTCTGGCCGGCAGCTTTCAGCGTCATTAAGCTGCTGCGCCACCGCGTCTCTTCCCTATATTTATAGGAGTTTGCTTTTCCCTATCTTATTAGAGGTTTCTTTGCTTGACTCTTAAACTCTCTTACATAAACATGCCTAAACATTTACCAATAGCATCTTCTTAGTGTTCAATTACTTCTTTATTCTGATTTCTTATTGTATTTTATCTGTTCTTATCCATATTTTATCTTAAACTGCTAGGCACTATTTATTCTATTTCTCCATTGGGATAACATCATTTTTCTGGCCAGCTTCCAGTTTTTTAATCTCTCTTTCTCTCTCTCTTCGCATGTTCTCATTAACATCTTTACTGGTTCAGACATTGGGAAATTTCCCTTCTACTTTATCACTTCTATTACTAACCTGTTAATAGTTTCTTTACTCACTTATGCCTTTTTGGCTTCTGAGTTCTATTACTTTATTAGTTATTTAGTGAGGGGTTTTTTTTCCCTTTTAATTCTCCTTTTCCCTCTCTCCCCAATATCACTTGGTCAGTTTTGGCTTCCAAATGTCTGTGCTCTGAGATTTCAACAGGGAACCCATGTTCTCCAGCTGAAGTGACACCATCTCTCTCTCTTAGCCTTCGCATGTTTCCTGAAGGCCTCTGTGGGAATTCTCCTTCTCTGCCTTTAGTTGCCAGGTAATCGTTTTCAGCGTACCTCTGGCTGAGTGGAGGATTTCTTTTTCTGGCTGTCATGAACAAGTCAGCTTTTTTTCAGCTCCCTTCACTGGCCCTTGGCAGCTGTCATTATTCTCAATTTTGTAAGTCAAAAACAGTCTTGGACTGTTTTTAGCTTCCAAGTTGTTGCTAAAGAAAACTTTACGGATAGGTCAATTTATACGTAGCTCAACTTGAAGGAGACTTGATTATATTTGTTTTACTATAATGCACTAAAAGTGAATATAGACAATTAACTTACTTATTGTTTTATTTTTCTTCATCTCAGAACATTGGCAGGATTGGTTTATTGTACTTCAAGTTCTGCAGGAATGGAAATGAAGTACTTTGGTTCCTTATTTGCTCGTTTACAGGCACTGACTAGCCATAAAACGTATATCTAGATGGTTTGGATGTCGAACAGCACAATACTAAAAAAATATATTAATTTCTTTTGGTTTTCTAGCAATTTTTATTCCAGTTTTGAAAGGTATCATTTTTCAATAAAATATAGACCCATTCCTAAGTTACTTTACAGAAGTTCATAGAAGAAAGCTTTCCTATCACTTTGTACTCTTTGCAATGTTTCACTCTCTAGGGCAGTGTTGTCCAAACTTGGCCACTTTAAGATGAGTGGACTTCAACTCCCAGAAGTCCACTCATCTTAAAGTGGCCAAGTTTGGATAACACTGCTCTAGGGCAAATTATAAACATTGGTGCTCAATATAAGGAGTGATGTCCCCAGTTGCTATCAGTGGCATCATGCCCTGCATGAAACTTATGCTCAGCATAACCACAATTGTCAAGTGAAGTATAGGGCTGCTGTAAAAACCAGTTTAAAACTTTCCAAAAAATAATTCATTCAACTGTTGGGATGAACTTAAACATTTAAATCAGCATTTTCAGAAAAACAATATACATGTTATTTTATTAAGCATGTTTCATTAGTAGTTTTTAAAGTATTTCTAACTCTCCAAATATTTCTTCAGAGATACTCTACTCCTGCTGTTATAGAGGTGGCTGGTGCTGAAAAGGTTGAACTCATTTACAAAGATGAAGATAATAAAGAATTTCTATGAAGATAACCTGTTATTTCATCACAACATTGTTATATTGTATAAGTGGCAATCCATGGTTAGGTCTTCTTAGTGTCCAGCAATGCTGCAAATTCTGTAATGCTGAAAGGCAGAAACAAATAATACTCTGTTGAACAAAGTTCATCAGAATTTGGAGTTCTAACAAATGTCATAAATAGATTTTACCAGAGTTTGTAAGTCTGGCAACCCTTTGGTAATGTTCTGATATAGCTCTGGATCATACAAGGCCTGCCCCAAGACAATCTATGCCCTGCTATGCTACAGTGCCATCACTGCTTAGAAGTATGCAGGATGAATTTTGAGACTGATTTAGACCAAATATATTGGGGGGGTCTGGGGCAGAGAAACATAGAGAGTGCCTTTTGGAACTCTACAGCTTTAACTTTTAGTAGAAGGGATTACACATTTGAATGTTTGCTGCCCTATGTCAAACACATTTCTGTGGAAATCTGGTTCTCAAAGAAGGGTAGAAGTGAAGTCTTCCCACAGTGTAATCCCAGTGACATAGGGTGGATTCATTCAAACACTGAATGCCTACTCCCATTCTGAGGAGGCATAATCCTAAAATGGAGATAACCTGACACCAAATCTTCCGTTTTACTCATAAGATTACCTCAGTTCATACATTGAGGCAGTTGATTAAATCTTCTCCCCATGTCATACATCTAAACTACAGAAGTATACTATAGAAACTGTGTGGAACAGCCACATTTCTTATCTCCTCACATATGTGTCCTCCTTTTATCCCAAAAGGAAATTTAATCCAGTCAAGAGAATTTATATACTCAGGTCCATTTCAGCACTATGATCTCCTCTCTATATACCCCAGAGTCAGGAGAAGGAGTACTATTGAAAGAGATGAGAAGTTGGGTAATTGATTTACACGTCATGCTAAACCAATTAAATGTGGTTTAGTTTGATTAGTTGGGCCTTAGCATGTTGTGGGAACTCAGACAACTGTGGCTTAATCAATGAACTGGATTAACCAAAACATGGCTTAGTACAATGAGTGAATACATTGTCAGTATATATCACCCAAGTGATTGCTTTGGGAAAAAATGGGCAATGGACAGAGGAAAATTGGAAACTGTACACTATCTCCCTTTCCAAGTCAGGGGTTCAAAAACTACACTGCAAAAGATTGGGAGACCCACCCTTGAAGAGATAATAATTTTTGAAGCATAGTTGTTCTGTCCTAATAGTCCAAATGGAGTGAAAAGATGTGTTTGTCCAAGGAACTCAGTAGGTCACTTAGTCATCCCTATTTCTAGACTATACACTTTTATCTAACAGGTGACTGCATCTCTCAGATCACTAGAGACAAATTAAATAGCTTTCTTTTCAACAATGAAAAGCTGCTTACTTTGTTTGCATTTGAACAGATTCTCTTTTGACATTCCATTTTATAATACAAACAGCCTGAACATTTTAATGTCTGCAAATTTAGCTACAACAGATAGAACATCCCTTTGAGTAACAGCTTCCTGAACTATATAGACATTCTACAGAATTTGGAATAAAATTAAATGAAACACCCTTGAATTATGTTTATTTAGTGCTAAAATACTTCCCCTCAATAAACAAATATTTCAAAACCCATATTGTACTTTTTGGGTTTCTTTGAAGGGTATCTATTTTTAAAAAGATCAAACGCCAACATTTCTTACAGAACTCTACATGACATAGGATTGTTGTGTGAGATGCAGTGCTGTGATTTCATTTATAAAATTATATAAATTGACACATGCTATTCATTAAATTTCAGTGAAGATAAGAATACCAAGGAAGAAAGAAACAACAGGAAAATTAGGAATATAAGGGCATGATATAGGAAAAATGTCTGAGATGTCTCTTCAGGAAGAGCAAATATGGAGCTACAGCATAGTTTCATTCATACCATGTTGTTTTCTAACACATTCTTACCAACTTTGTTTTTTAACATCTCACGTGTGTTTGGATACCACCCAAAAGTGTTTATTTTCCCTTATTGTTTATGTTTATTTCTGAACCTGTGTTGTCTCTACTTGAAGTTAAGCAGGGTCAGATTTGGTTCACATTTAAATGGGAGACTTTGGCTGAATCCCAGAACTGTAGGCCAGACTAGGAAGCTAGGGGGAAAAGTCCCAAAAGAAGCCAATGGCAAACTACTGTCCACTGTCTATGAAGTCAAAAGGAGTTGAACTCAATTTGAAGAAGACTTATTTCCTGGAAAAACTGAAAGGTTGTCCCTGATTGTAAAGAATCAGAAAAAGAGGTGATAAATTCTGAGATCTTATTATGAGTGTTAGTATTAAAATCATAGATATTCACATTTACCAAACATAAAGAATTCTATGTATTGGGAGCCTGAATTAATGAAAACTGTCAGAAAAATTTTTGCAGAGGCTTCTTTCTCACACAAACACATACACAGCTCTTACACTTCTTCAAAGAAAATTAATGCATTAATTGATCTACATCATCCCCCGGTTATATGATTATTAGAGGCATTGGTGCTAAAAAGCCTTAGTTCTTCAAAGCCATCACAAGGCAAGGTGCAATTGTTTTTTGTCTTTTGTTTCTTGTTTCTTGTTTCTGTTTCTGTTTCTGTTTCATTTTTGTTTTGTTTTTTTGTTTTTGATGGGGGGTTGCAACCTATAATTGGATGGCACAAATTTCACTTTACGGTAACAGTGATTGGGTCAAATCCAGGCATAGTTACAGGCAGACTTTATTTCAGTTTATTGTAGCTACGATAACAGGCAAATTAGAGACAGACAATCTATTCAGGCAGTCTTCAAATATATAAATACAGTGCCCATATGCACTTTTCTTATATGTTTGCTTTACTGCTTGGATTCATACCCCATGAGAAAAAATTGTGCAGTAGTCATCAGAATGCTTTGGATACTTTTTGGCAACACTCTATTTTTCATAATTTTTACACTGTCACACGATTTGTCAAGAAGAAGGTTGTGTTTTCTAGAAAGGAAATACAGGAAGTTGCCTTGAGGCAAGTCATACCACTGGTGGGTCTAATATAGTATATCAAGTATTGATTCTTATCAACCCATACAGTTTTTGCTGACCTCCAACACCCTATTAGTACCCCATTGCAACTTCATTTCAACACCAAAATGGCCACATTTCAGCAATCTAATTTTTGCCAAAAAACAGGAAAAACATCTCAGAGTAGAAATATTCCCATTCCCAGCCTCAAGATTCCCCTAAATGGGCCAAAAGCATGCTGCTGAAACCCAGCAGCAAATTTTGGTGGCAAGATTTTTGCATTTAAAAAATCACTTCCACCAAATCTGATTGTTGTGCATTCAGGGGAAAGTTTAAAAGGGGTCTCCAGGCATTTCAGATTTCCCCCCAGGTGTACAGAGGTTAAGGGCCAGGAATACAGGGCCTTATTTTTCTTTCCTCCATGAGTTTATCAGTTTTCCCAGCCTGGTTCCCACTAAGAAATGCCAACCAACAATTCCAACGTCTTAACAAGTCTTCTAACAGAAAAACAATTTACAAGCAACTGTAATACTTCCAGAGCAACATCTTGAAATTTAGCCCTGCCATCAATCCCCTTTTTCAAACAGTTTCAATTTACTTCCTTTCAAAGAAGAACCTCAGAGAGATTGTCTTGGAAGACTGTGTACAGCCCCTGTTATGACCTGAAAGCAACTTTAAAGAAAAAGCTTTTTCTCCAGTCTAGCACACCAAATTGGATAAGTCTCTTTCCAAATTTATAAAGTTCTAATAGCACTAGACAGGGCATTCTTCTTGTTTTCAGGTGTTGTTAAGTACCCAGTTCAATATAAACATTCCAACACCCTCAGTCTACAAGGCCATCTTTCTGCCAACAGGAAACTTATCTTAAAATTGGAAATTATTGAAAAAGGTAAACAAACCATTGATCTTGGAGCTGATATACTACATTTACCTATGCAAACAAAAAGTTAATCAGTTATAGCTAGGAAAACATCCTGGATGGAATGGATAAAATAAAACTTACTACTCAGTGAAGATTTTTCAATATCATATAGGCCAAATAAAATTCTAGTTCAAGCATTAGGCATTTATCTTCATCATATGAATGAAGGGAATTTAAGGGTAGGAATGAGAGCAGAACATCTCTCTGGGAATTCAAATGACTTCTCATTCACCTTTAACCCACCCAAAAAGTATAAAAGCAAAAGCATCATCATTGGATCTCTTCTTACAACCTCTCAAACGTTTCCTATCCCTATTTCACTATTATTCCTGTATCACACTGACTTACAAAATAACAAGTTGGATGTAACAGTGAGATTTGATCTAGTTTTAGATAGCAATACTGTAATTGGGATTGACACTCTTTTAAAGGGCACTCTGAACCCTTAAATTAGGGATAGCTGGATATGGCCGTAGCTGAGGGTGCACTTTGAATTTGTACTTTATTGCTATATGTATTGCACATAAGACTTGATGAATCTCAGCCATTTTACCTTAATGCATTCAGACAGGCTTGTTTGATTTTTTGAAAGGTTGTATGGAAGGACTTTGGCTGATCAGGACAAAAGGTATACGATTATGATGCCTTTATAATACTGCTGTGTTCTATTATAGTTTTTTTTTTTTTAACTGTACATTGATTCTTTATTTGGCTTACATTTGTTTTGTGTTAAATATAAAATAAAAGTGAAGTTTTTCTGAAATCTGGAAAAATATTTGAGAATCAGTTTTCTTATGCTTCTACTCTCTTAGGTATCATATAATTGGACTCCTATTAATCCATTGTACGGTGATTTTCACTTTTTTTCTTAGCACACAGTATCTCGATAAAATAATGTGTAACTAGACGGCAGACCCTACAACTAACTACACAATGGTGCATGGATAAATTGTAACCTTGTAGTTTTGCCCAAACATATCTACATATGAAGGTTTCCATCTCACACTTGAAATGCACTTGGGCCAGCCTAGCACAGTTCCCTGAGCTTCTGTATAAGAAAGTAGACACTAATAGACACACAACAATATCAATTTATACTCTGATAATGAGTCCTCTTGTAATTGTATTTCTATGCATTTTAATTGTGTTCAAGCTACAAACTTTTTAGTACATTAGCACATTTAGGTTTTTCAGGGGGGGAAAAGCTGCTACTGATTCCACATAAATTGTCTCCATCTTTGTTCAATATTTTGAGACACTGCATGCAAAAAAGGAGCTCTATTTTATATTTATATGTTAATGGTTACTTTTTTCCTGTCCACTCCACTGCCTATAACATAACATAACATAACATAACATAACATAACATAACATAACATAACATAACATAACATAACATAACAACATAACATAACATAACATAACAATGCCATTGTCTTGTTCTGGTGAGTTCTTATGACCACCTGAGACCCTGTTTTAATAATGCATAATGAAGCTCCTGATTAGGATAATGTATTTTTAATCTGTAGAGACTAAATGAAAAATTAAAGCACCCAGCTTTAAGAATATTGTGCATTTCAAAATGTCAGTTTAATATCAACAGAGTGACATATCTGTTTATTTCTAACCTAGGGTGAATCTCCATAGGTTTTTTTATCCCATCAACATGATGATTGATTCATTCATAGAACATACAGTTCATGTTCAGTCCATCTTGAACTCAAAAATTGGTCTGATTGTTTGCAGACAACTGTGATTTCCATACACAGCCAAGTACAATATAAAGTTGCAGTATGGTGAATTTATCAGTGTAATCCTATTAAAGAAGAACCTCTCTATCAGCATTTTGAAACTGATTTAAGACTTACAGTACAGAATTAACTACATTGGGTTCTCTGGTAAAATCACTATGAAATTGACTAGTAAACAAACAAAACATTATGGGTTGATAAAAGAAAAGTGATTGATGCCTCTCAAAGAGATTAGTGAATAGGGAAATTTTATTTCACAGGCAAAATACTAGATTAAAATAGTCAAACATGGCAGCTTACAATATTACTGGTTGCCAAAAATATGAAGCCTCTCTTATAACTCATACTTTTCTCACAGGTATGAGTTTTGTTCCTGGTGTTTACATTCCATACACAGCAAGTATTGTGCCGTGCTGTTTATCTGTTCCTACTGATTAACAACATTCTGGAAATCACTGCACTCATGAATGCACAAAACGAAACCTAGAGCCTTTCCAATGTGAATTCCCATTACAGCATAGCCATTGCATCCAGTTGGGAAACAAAGTTTTGGGTTTTGAAAACCGATCTATGCACCATCTGTAGGGGTAAAATAGCTTGTAGGGTTTCCTAAGATTTATTATTATTATGGTTGGTCACACAGTCAGCCAGATGTTTAAACTGGATTTGGCATTTTTGTCCACTTATCAAGCTCTTCCCAAGGACCTGGGATAGGCAGATGTTGTTGAATAACATTAATGATATTGTCTTAGGATGTAAGCTGTTCCAAGTAAAACTGCCTTTTGCAATTAACTGATGGTGATTTTGTCAATGCTGATGGTGTTCAGGTGGTGCTCCAGATGTTTTGGAGTTGCACCCAAGGTGCCTGGTACTATCTTTGCTTTCTTTTGCCACAGTCATTCTATTTCTATTTGCAGGTCTTTGTATTTTGTTATTTTCTCCAGTTCTTTCTCTTCTATTCTGCTGTCCAGGTATTGCAATGTCCACTATCCAGACTTTTTGGTTTTTCATATCAACAATTGTTAAGTTTGGGGTGTTGTGTGGCAGGTGCTTGTCTGTTTGAATTCTAAAGTCCCAGAGCACTTTAGCGTCTTCATTTTTCTATGACTTTGTCTGTTCTGTGGTCCCACCAGTTCTTGCTTGCAGGTGAATGGTATTTCTTGCAGAGATTCCAATGCGCCATTGTTGCTACTTTGTCATGCTGTTGTTTGTAGTCAGTCTGTGTGATCTTCCTGCAGCAGCTAACTAGGTGATCCACTGTTTCTTCAGCTTCTTTGCAGAGGTGGCATTTGCTATCTGTTGCTGTCCTTGATTATGGTTTTGTATGCATTTGTTCTTAAGGCTTGGTCTTGTGCAGCCAGAATTAGCCCCTCTGTCTCTTTCTTCAGCTTTTCTGTTCTTAGCCATTGCCAGGTCTTGTTGTTGTCTGCTTTGCCTGCTAGTGTGTGTGTGTGTGTGTGTGTGTGTGTGTGTACTAGCCATGTAATACTTTGCCTTGCCATGTCTCTTTTCTACACTTCATTTGATCTTTCTTATAGGCCAGTTTGGTCTCTTCAGTATTCAGTAAGACTTCATGGTGTACTAGCTTCAGTGCATCTTCTTCACTGTCCTTCAGATATTCTTCTAATGCCCTTTTTTCCTTCTTCTTCAACTGTCTGGTGTACTTGCAACATTCTGCACCCACCTATGCTCCTTGGTAAGTAAAGTCTGTCAACATCACTACGTGAATAAGGGGGCATCATTATCATTATTTTTCTGGTCTTCCTATCCAGGGCTTCTAGTTCTGCTTGAGTCCAGTCCACTATTCCAGCTGTGTGTCAGGTTCGGTCAGCACGAGGTTTCAGGGAAGCACGGGGCTGCAGGGAAGCTCGCAACCAGACCACGCGGAATCCACCGGCGGTAGCTAGCGGGGAAAAGAGGAACCGAAAGCGCCGCTAATTAACGAGCCACCTGCGGCCAGCTAAACAGGAAAACCGCAGCGGAAGCTTTTAATTACGAACTGATAACGGCGCGAGCAAGTAAGGAACGGGGCCGCAGGGCAGCGAAACAAGATCGCAACGCAGCACAGAACCCGCGGTCTGCACGTAGCAGGGAGGGGCCAACCCAGCCGGAGGGGGACTGGCAATCAAGGACAATGGACTCTGACCGACCCTGCCATCATGAACGATCAGGGGGGACATTGGGGGGCCTAATAGCCCACAGCCGCAACGCGATCACGAGGCGGGAAAAAGCGCGGGAAGGGGGAATATAACAAGTGATGCAATTGTACCAAGCCAGTCCTGGCTTTGCTTGTGACTACTACGTTACGCATGAGTAAACCTTCTTTGTGAACCACACGTGTCACGAGAGTTTCTCTGTCGAACGGGGCAAATCTCACATAAAGCCAGGACTCACCGTCAGCGCTACCCGGTACCACCGAGGAGCGTTTTCTTTCTCAATACAGGCATGACCAGCGACGAGGAATCCGTGGGTCAGCTGGAGCGCGAGGGATCCAGGCTCGCGGAAGGGCGGTCGGAGCCGCCCGGGAGCGACGGGGCAGCGGCCAGGCCCGGGCGCACTCCATCCGAGCGGTGGTCGATGGGCGTGAATCAAGGACCAGACGATTCGGGCGTTACGATGACCCGGGGTTCGGGGTTCCGGAACCGTGAGTGGAGCGAGAAATTCGCCCGACTAGAGGAGAGAGTCGAGCGACGCCTAGACGCCGTGGAGGCGATGCTCCAGACCCTACTGCAGAGAGTGGGGCCACCGGCGGTGAACGAGGAGGCGAGCGACAGGGGGGGCGGTCCGACACCCCCGCCGGCACCACCCACGGCGCCCCGGTCGGAGGACCAACGGGCGGCAGACGCCCTGAGACTTCGAGGTATCACTGGGAAGTTCTCAGGGGACCCCGAACAGCTGCCGCACTTTCTGACGCACGTCAGGGGGTTCATGCAGAGGGGTGGTCACCTATTCGCTAGAGACGAGGACAGGGTATCCTACGTGGCCGAGCTGCTAGATGGCCAAGCCGCCAGCTGGGTGATCGGGCTGTACGATGCCAACGCGGCGGAACTACGGAGTTTCCCGGACTTCATGCAGGCGCTCCGGGACAGATTCGAGGACACATTGAGCGCCAAGCGGGCGGAGGACGACATCCTACAATTCAGGCAGCGGGGCAAATCGGTATCGGAATATGCCCTGGAGTTCCGGAGGTTGGCCGAGAAGCTCGCGGACTGGCCGGAGTCCCTGAAGGTGAAGTATTTTAAGAGGGGACTCAACCCAGAGATCCTGGAACGGGCACTGGGGCGGGACGACCCGGCCACAGTGAAGGCTTGGATCTGGCTGGCCGGAACGGCGGAATCGGCGTGGCGGCAGATCCAACAGAGCACAAGACGACGGGACCAGACGAGGGACCGGCCGAGGGAGAGGACCCCGAGGAGAGACGGAGCGGTCGACGGCAGTCCACCGGGAGGCGAGAGGCGACCAGAGCCCCGAATCTGTGCTTCCGATGCGGAGGCAGAGGCCACCGAGCGGCGCAGTGCCCGACGGAGCGGGAAGGCGCCCCACCACGGCCCGAAGTCAAAACCCCGCGTGCGAACGGGAAAAGGACCGGTGACCGACCGCGGAAGGGGGCAGTGGCGGCGGTGACCGAGAAAGGACGCGGGGGGTGGTCGACCCCGGAGACAGCATCCTCCGGAGAGGACTCGGAGCCGGCGGGAAACGAGGCGCGCTCGCACTGAACGGCGTCCCAGTGCGAGCAGGGGAGTCGAGGTGCGCGGACCCAATAGGAGACGAGGACTGCCCACCGTTCCGGGTGAGGATACACGTCCGGGGGGTGAGATCCGGAGGGGAGGCGCAGCTACGGGCGCTACTGGACTCGGGCTGCACCCACTGCTTGATGCATCCAGTGGTGGTCTCGGGGCTCGGGCTACAGCTGAGGCGCCTCCGGGAGCCCATTTCATTCAGCCAGTTAGATGGCACGCTGGCAGGGGGGGGGCCAGCTCAGTATTACACCGAGCCGGTCCAGATGACGATCGGGAGTCACCGGGAAGAACTGAGGTTCGTGGTGGTCCCGGTGGCCGACTACGCGGTGGTACTCGGCTTGGCGTGGCTGCGGCGGCGGAACCCACGAGTCGACTGGACGGCGGAGGCAGTGCGGTTCGGGGTCGACAGACCGGCGAGGGGCGAGAGCAGAGGGGACCGAGCCGTGGAGACGGAGGCAGCCGCAACCACCGGCGGACAAGCGGAGGGTCCGGGACACCGGGAGACGGGGCGAGAGCAGATGGGGCCCGAGACCCGGGCGGCAACAGCAACAGCAGCAGCAGCAGCGCCGGGACCCCGGAGACCCGCCACGATCCCGAGGCGAGGGAGGCAGCGGCGACTGGCGAGGCAACCGCAAAGCGAGGGGCCGGACCCGGGGAACCCCCGACGGGCGGCGGAATCCCGAGGCAGTATCGAGACCTGGCGGCAGCGTTCGGGGAGAAGGAGTCTGACCAGCTCCCACCACACCGGCCCAGTGATTGCGCCATCGAGCTAGAGCCAGGAGCGACCCTGCCTAAGCCAAAAATGTACTCCCTGTCGAGGAGGGAGATGGGAGCCCTGCGCGAGTTCATAGACAAGAACCTAGCACGGGGATTCATCCAACCCGCGAAGTCACCATTAGCGGCCCCGGTGTTATTCCGGGAGAAGAAGGACGGCTCGCTCCGTATGTGCGTAGACTACCGGGGGCTGAACGCAATCAGCACGGAGTACAAATACCCCCTCCCCCTGATGAAGGACTTGATGTCGCATCTGTCGAAGGGGAGGGTGTTCACAAAACTGGACTTGCGCGAAGCCTACTTCAGAGTTAGGATCCGCGCAAAAGATGAGTGGAAGACGGCGTTCAACACCCCGCTCGGAAGCTACCAGTTTTCCGTGATGCCGTTCGGATTAAAAGGGGCCCCGGGGGTATTTATGCAGCTAATTAATGAGGTGCTGCACGACCTACTCTACCGGGGCGTCCTGGTCTACCTGGACGACATCCTCATCTACACCGAGACCCTGGCGGAGCACGTGAGCCTGGTGCGCACGGTGCTCCAGAGACTGCTGAAGGCACAGCTGTACGCAAAGCTCTCGAAATGCGAGTTCCATCGAGAGCAACTAGACTACCTCGGCTACCGAATATCCAGCCGGGGAATTGAGATGGACCCGGCGAAAGTAAGGGATGTCCTGGGCTGGGAAGCGCCGCGAACCCGGAGGCAACTCCAAAGCTTCCTAGGGTTTGCGAACTTCTATCGTCAGTTCATCCCGAACTTCGCCCAAATCGCCCTTCCCCTAACCGACCTGCTAAAAACCAAGGGCACTGGGAAACCCCCAAGCCCAGCATGGCACTCGCGTGGACTGCAGAATGCCAGGGGGCGTTTGAGGAACTAAAACAGCGGTTCACCGCGGAGCCGATCCTGCGCCATCCCGACCCAGACCGGCGGTTTATAATCCAAGTGGATGCATCAGACGTGGCAACGGGAGCAGTCCTGCTCCAACCCAGCCCGGAGGGGCCATCCACCCGTGCGCCTACGCCTCCCGCAAATTCACCGAGACGGAGAGGAGGTGGATGGTGTGGGAGAAAGAGGCGTACGCGGTCAAGTGGGCGCTGGCCACGTGGAGGCATCTACTGGAGGGGGCAACTGAACCGTTCGAGGTGTGGACGGACCATAAGAACCTCGAGGCCCTGAAGACCCCGCGTAAGCTATCCCCCAAACAGGCACGGTGGTCCCAATACTTCGGGAGGTTCAGGTTCACACTGAAACACATCCCCGGGAAGCGCAACTTCTTAGCGGATGGACTGTCTCGCATGCCCCAACACGCCAGCCTACGGGAGGAGATCGTGGACTCCGTCATCCCCGCCAGCAGGCTGGCTGCAAAGGCGGTGACCCGAAGCCAGACCAAGGGGGAGCGACGGGACGCGGCGTCTGAAGTAAGGCAAGGGTTCGCGGAGGCAGCGGAGCGGGACGGTTGGCTCAAGCAGAACCGAGAGGCGCTAACCGGCCAAGAGGGGTTGTGGTGGCACGAAGGAAAGCTGTACGTGCCCGAGGGTTGCCGACGGGAGGTCATGGAGAGAGCCCACGACAGCCGGAGCGCGGGGCATTACGGCTTCGTAAAGACACTCCACTTAATCCGGCGGCAGTTTTGGTGGCCCACGCTCCGGAAGGACGTGGAGGCGTACTCGGGGGGTTGCCCGGTGTGCGCAACAGCGAAAGGAGCCAAAGGCAAACCTAGAGGCCTACTCCAGCCGGTAGCGGAACCCGACGGCCCTTGGCAAGAGGTCGCCATGGACTTCATAGTGGAGCTCCCGGAGAGTAAGGGGAAGACCGCCATTTGGGTGGTCACGGACTTATTCTCCAAACAAGCGCACTTTGTAGCGTGCCGGCGAGTCCCCACGGCCGAGGGGCTGGCGAAACTGTTCGTGCAACATGTCTACCGACTCCACGGCACACCTCGACGTATCGTCAGCGATCGGGGCGGCAACTTCATCGCGCGGTTCTGGCGGGAGTTCCTGAAGCGGGTGGGGACGAAACAAGCCCTATCCTCTGCGGCGCACCCGCAGACGGACGGAGCCACGGAACGCCTGAACGGGGGGCTCGAACAGTACCTGCGCTGCTACGTGGGGCACCAACAGGACGATTGGGCGGAGCTACTACCATTCGCGGAGGTGGCATACAACAACGCCGTCCACAAGAGCACCGGGTTCTCTCCGTTCAAAGTAGCCACCGGGAGAGAATTCGTCCCCATGCCGGAGCTGCCTCAGCCGGAATCCCAGATCAACTCCCTGGACGCCTGGTTCGCCCAAATCGACGAGACCCGGCGAGCGGCGCACGCGGCATTGCAAAGAGCCAAAGCCGACTACAAGAAGCACGCGGACCGCAAGAGGCTCCCCGAGGAAAAGTGGAAAGTGGGGGACCAGGTGTATCTGTCAACCAAAAACCTAAAGACGCACCAGGCATCGAAAAAACTCAGCCCGAGGTTTGTGGGGCCGTTCCCCATTTCGGAGATCATCAATCCGGTGACCGTCAGGCTGACGCTCCCGAAAAGCCTCGGGAAGATCCACCCGGTGTTCCATTGCAGCCTGCTAAAGTTGCACCAGCCGGGGAACGCCTGGCACAAGGCGGAGGGAGTACCACCACCCATCATGGTCGGGGGAGCAGCATTTCGAAATCAACCGGATACTGGACGCCCGGAGGCACAAGGGGCAGACCCAGCTCCTAGTGCAATGGAAACATTTCCCCAAGTCCCACAGCGAATGGGTGAGTAAAACCCACATAAGGGCGCCGGACCTAGTGCGGGACTTTTACAGTAAATACCCCGGGAAGCCGAAATAGGACCGAGGGGGGGAGTTGTCGTCAGGGGGGCGGCATGTCAGGTTCGGTCAGCACGAGGTTTCAGGGAAGCACGGGGCTGCAGGGAAGCTCGCAACCAGACCACGCGGAATCCACCGGCGGTAGCTAGCGGGGAAAAGAGGAACCGAAAGCGCCGCTAATTAACGAGCCACCTGCGGCCAGCTAAACAGGAAAACCGCAGCGGAAGCTTTTAATTACGAACTGATAACGGCGCGAGCAAGCAAGGAACGGGGCCGCAGGGCAGCGAAACAAGATCGCAACGCAGCACAGAACCTGCGGTCTGCACGTAGCAGGGAGGGGCCAACCCAGCCGGAGGGGGACTGGCAATCAAGGACAATGGACTCTGACCGACCCTGCCATCATGAACGATCAGGGGGGACATTGGGGGGCCTAATAGCCCACAGCCGCAACGCGATCACGAGGCGGGAAAAAGCGCGGGAAGGGGGGAATATAACAAGTGATGCAATTGTACCAAGCCAGTCCTGGCTTTGCTTGTGACTACTACGTTACGCATGAGTAAACCTTCTTTGTGAACCACACGTGTCACGAGAGTTTCTCTGTCGAACGGGGCAAATCTCACACTGTGTATCTAATGACTGGAATTACCCAGATGTTAATTGCCTTGATGTATTTCTTCCACTGAGTTTAAACTTTATGATCTTCTTCACTTTCATCATGTATTCACTACTAACCTTCTTCTTGACTTCAATGTGCTTGATGTTGTCAGCTTGAAGGATGCCCAGGTATTTGTAATGATCTTCTTCATCCAGACTCTTGATGTTATTTCCACAGGGCATTTTGATCCTTCAGTTTTCACTGTTTCTCCCCTGCTGATGGTAAGGGTGGCACATTTGTCCAGTCCAAACTCCATTGCAATATCTTGGCTGTATATTTGGACAGTGTTAAGCAGCAATTCCATTTCAGATGGTGTTTTCCATACAGCTTCAGATCATCCATGTAAAGGAGGTGGGATAGCCTGGCAGATGTTTTTGATATTTGATAGTCATGACCTGACTTGTTCAGTATTGTTGACAGAGGAATTAATGCAATGACAAACAGTAGTAGCAATAGTGAGTCTCCTTGAAAGATTCCTCTCTTTTCAGTCTTCATATGTTTGTGACATGTAAACAACTTTTCTTCCAGTAGTCCTGCTGCTGACCCTGATTGCTCAGCCAATAGTCCAGAATACTGTGCCCATTTGTCACCAGATGTCCAGGAAGTAGAATACCTAGCATGGTCCTTGTTGACCTCAGCAACGACCAATCCGGTATGCATTTCTGTAAATTACGTCTCACCATATTGTTTATGGGAGAGACACTCTTCGTCTGCTCCTCTGATGAGACCTGTCCAGTATGGTTGAACCTCTGGCATAGCTCTCATCCTCCTCAGAGCATGCAAGCCCCTCAATCACATCAAGGTACTGTTGTTGTTGTTGTTGTTGTTGTTGTTGTTGTTATTATTATTATTATTATTATTATTATTATTATTATTAAATTTGTATGCCCCCAACTTCCGACGACTCTGGGCAGATGGATGGAAACACCTCTTTGCCATGAAGCAGCATCTAAGAATCATCTCACTATGTTGCCAGATGTAAGCAATGACTAACTTTCCATGAGACAGAACTTACTCTACTCATGCTGAAACTTAGAAACAACTAACCCAATCAGGCAGCAAAAAAGTCTCTCTAGTTAAAATATAGGGACTTGAACTCCCAGAATTTCCCAGCCAGCATGGCTATTGCAATGAAATCTGGGAACTAAAGTCCACTTATCCAGAGGGTACCCAGCTCTGATCTGATCTAAGCAGTGTTGAAGCCAAGCATTCTCCTATCCCTGCTACCATTGCATCCATCTTCTTTAGAACAATTTGAAGTTAATATGCTACACCAAAACAAAGTTGACCTGGACCAGGGGGAAAATGCATATTTAACAGAAGCTGCAAACAGCTAATTAAACAGTGAGTGTGAAACCAAACCTCCTTACTGTCTATCCATCTTCTGTCATTCGAACACTTTATACTTATCAAGAAAATCAAGAAAAGTTGACATGATTCCTAAATGTGAATGTGTGATTACAATTACACGTTCATTCAGCTTATCCTTGGAAAAATACACTTCTGCCTAATTCACTTTCTAAATGTGAATTAGTGGTTTGATTAATGCTCTCCCATCATATTGCCCTTTCCAACAAATCCATTTAGAATCAAGCATCAACTTTTATACCTGCTGCAGAATTCCAAATGACTTATTAAAATATCATAAGAAGCAGTTAGATTAATAGCTACATCTTTATCTAAGAATAATCTTATTTTTTTACACAAGCCTCTTACATTTCTAAAGATCTAGCTTAAAAGTAACTGAACTGAAACTGTGCCAGGCAGGGCTCAGAGTAATCCATAATGGATGGCAGCCATGAAACCACATTAACTCTCCTAGACAGAGGACAGATTGCTGGAAATGAGGTGAAGGGTACAGTAGAAACCAGAAGCGAACCTGAAAAACCTCTGAAGTTTATTCGATAACAAAATAACTCTAATGTTTCTTTTAGGAAAATCAAAATTGAGATCTAACAAATTCTTCAAATTAAAATAAATTAAAAATATTAAAACACATGGGTCAAAGCTAACATGGGATTAATAAATGTTATCTTGCAGGTTTAGACACAAGTTTCAAATGTATAAATAATATTTCAGTAAGTAAACAGTGCAGTAACATATATATAAATTTTATATATACACAATTTTTATCACATTGCAGTAATTTCTGTGGTTCAGAAGAATGCTTTTATAGTATCATCAACAATATAAATATCATTGATATTATTAACAAGGTTTAATTGGAATCAGTAGGTCTCTACCTCTCCTCCCCCAATTTTCCAACATAGCAGCACATCTCAGAAGAGTTCTGGGCCTCTACAGGATGCCTTCCTATTACAATTCATTCCTGATAAATCAGGAATATAGAAAAAGAGTTTCTAATTTAGAAATTCTAACTTCTGATGAATAACCTTAAGTCTCCACACTTCCCATACTAAACAAGTATCGAAATACTTGTTGAGTATTTCTTTAGATTTCTCCAATATATCAAGGAAGAAACATCTAAAAGCAATAAGTTTGTCTTCTATGGAGGATAGGCACAACTTTTTATGCCAGAATTCAAAGTCAGCATCCTTTTTAGAGCAACCTGTTTCGTATTATTGAAGTGGATTAGAAATTGCCTCTGCTTTTTGTAGCTAATCAAAACACAGAGGGAAAAGAAAGAAAGAAAATTACCTTGCTTGTGGATAGCCCAGGATTTCCTAGGGAAATCATTTCATAGTTCAAGGACCCATAGTTTGAATCCAATTAGAAAAGTAGTTGCATGCCAAGGTTATTTCTAATTTGTATTGCATTTAACAAACCAAAGCAAGGCTGTGCTTCTAAAGGGACACTTGCTGTTTTTGTAAGATGCCTAAATAGTTGCTAGGCAACCAGTTATTGACTGCTTGGTCAGAGTTCTTCCCTTTTCCATTTCTTGGTAGTCCAAAATGTACACGACGCATGTTATTCATTTGTTAGACTTATAATCCATGCATTTTCTTAAGACCACTGAGATATATGTAATGTTTCTTTCTGCCAAAAGACCCAAACTGAGATATATTCAGATTCCACTGAAGGAGCAAGGACGTATGTCCAAAATGGGAATTTAAGTGTTTGGCATGTGGATGTTTGTGTTTTGTAAATTTACCACCGGTGTTTTTCTCAGCGTATTACCATTCTAGGAAAACTCTGATCTCCTGCTGCATCTTAGCCCCTCAAACAGTTATTAAAGCCAGAAGAACACTGCCAGCTTTTTTTTTTTTAAGTGACTCAGTAAGATGGAACATTGTTCTTAGCCGGAGCAATGCTAAAGTGGTTTTATAAACTGTCTCCTGACAGTTACACATATATTTTAATATGTATGGAAAGCTTTCAGTTTTGAGAGCATGCTGTGAATTTGACCTGCCTCTATTAACCGGCATGCGTGCACCAGACAGGTTTGCATTGGTTTTGCATGCAAAATCCTGAAGCTTTAATCCAAAACATCCAAGTAGGGATGGGGAAAATCCAGGCTAAGACCTAGGGAGTCAGCACAGTGCACGCTACTGGCTTAGATGGATCGATATAAAACAAACTAATGAGAACTTTATTGAGATAGAGGAAAGCCAAGAGGACTAAACAGAATTTCTTCATGAGCAGCCAGTTGGTCCATCTCTCTGGGCAGGGGATCACTGCAAAAACAGGTTTGTGTGCCCTGTTTTTATTCATATTTCAATAAGCCCACAAAATGGTTTCCATGCATGTAGATCATCACTCCTCATGGGAAAACAAATTCACACATAAATGAACAAATAGTGTTTTCAAAGTTGCTAGATATTAACAAGCAAGCAAAAAACTACGGCCTGAAAATCTAAAGGTTTTAAAATATATCAGTCATCCTGCTTGCAACTGGAACACAGCATACAAGCCTGGACTGTAAGCAATGTTCCGAATATTCATGAGGGCTGCGCCAAGCAACGGCTTCACAATTCACCATTTAATGGCTATAATCCGTTTAGAAAATATTCCTATCCTTCATGATCAGAGTAGGCAAAATTCATCATAGGAAAGCCTCTGTTATGGCAACTGGCAAATGTGTTCCAATTTTAACTATGATGATTACCTGAATGATTAAAACTGAACATTAACAGAAAGAAGAATAGATCAGCTGCAGGAAAATTAAAAATGCAGATTTTTTTTTCCCTTTTGGATTACCTGATGTGAATCCTGGTGAGTGACACAAGACAGGAATGGGTACATTTCTAGTAATATTATTCCTAGTGTGATGGAAAAATAATAAAATAAAGCTGGACACTCTCCCCCCCCCCCTTCCCCTTGCCTCTCCTGCAATCTCTTTTCTCCACTTCCTTCTGCCATTCTTTGCTCATGCAAAACAGGATCAGCTCCAGGCTATTGCATGGCCCAAGAGTGTCCATGTTCCACGGCCAAAAATAGCCCTCTTAACACTATCATACTGAAACAATGGGAGGGCCATCACCTGTCTGCTTAAGGGTTTGCC
Source organism: Python bivittatus (assembly GCF_059951505.1). Lineage (NCBI taxonomy): Eukaryota > Metazoa > Chordata > Lepidosauria > Squamata > Pythonidae > Python > Python bivittatus. The sequence continues at coordinate 57,185,728 of NW_028277125.1, read as the reverse complement.
CGCAGTTTTTATCTCACAATATAAAAACTATTTATCCCCCATTTAACACCTATCCAAACCTATCCTTGAATCAGATCCTTCAGATTCCCACCTCTCAACCTCAAAAGTGTATAAATTCTATGCTTTTCTGTTGTTCAGGGTCCCTCTTTCTTGAAAGCAGGCACCCAATGATCATTGCAATAAACATGGTTCTTCACAGCGTTGTGCTCCTGTCTTTGGCAAAAATTCCACAACACTAGCAATTTGGCTTAAAGAAGAGTACCTTAGTTGAAAAATATCAGGTTTATTTGATTCCTAAGTCAAGGATGAACTAGATATATTTCTCCCTACCTGGTGACCAATACACTTGTGAGATTGACACAGTATGAGAACTCCCAGAATTCCTAGCCTGTGTAGGAATTGCAGACCAACATACCAGGAAGACATATTGTGGGGAAAAGCTGGATTTTATATCTGTAGAAGCAACAAGATTTTATGAAAATGCTGACTTTGCTAAGCCAAAATTATTTGGGAGTAGAAATAAAACCAATCAGTTATTAATTCTAGGTATTGCTAGGTGACATGATTTTACCAGATGACATGAATGGATGCGTAGAAACGAGAGAAGAGAGTACAGAAAAAGTGACTGTGCCATTTAGAGTATTTGCTCCGAAACAGTTTGGTTTGTTTCAAATGCATGGTTTAAGCATAGGTTTGTACAAATGTACACATGGCAAAGGAATGAATATCTAAAAAAGGCTCTCCCTTATTTGAGGAATAGTGATCATGAGCACCAACATCCATGGAAGGGTGGGATCAAAATCTGCAACCACACACATAAAAAAGGGGCAACATTTTTGTCAAAACACTGCATCTGCCAACTTTCTGGCAATATACCGCGAAAGGGTAGTCACAGAATCACTCAAATCACCTGGGATGGAGATGTATAAGTGGGTGTCATCTGCATATTGATGATACTTCATCCCATGCTGGTGGATGATCTCACCCAGTGGTTTCATGTAGTTGTTAAAAAGGAAGGGGGAAAGTACCGAACCCTATGGCAACCTGAGCTTGGTTGTTTTCTTACAAACATTTCGTTACCTAGCCGGGTAATGAAACATTTGCAAGAAAACAACCAAGCTCAGAGAACCCCAAGGACTCCACAGTTCAACCCTGAGCTACACTTATTCTCTTCTGTTGGTACCTGTGGTACTCCACAAAGGAGGGGCCTTGGGCTGGACCTCTTGCTCTCTATCAACACCAATTGGGGCCGGTCCTGGAGGAAGGAGGTGATCCAGCATAAGACTGTGCCATCCCCCAACTCCCCAAGCCGACCCACAAGGATACCATGGTGGGTGGTATCGAAAGCTGCTGAGTGGTCAAGAAGAGCAAGGATGGTTGCATTACTCCCATCCCGCTCCCACCAGAGATCATCCAAAAATGCAACCAATGCTGCTTCCATCCCATATCTGGGCCTGAAACCCGACTGAAAAGGATCCAGATAATCCATTTCATCCAGGATCCTCTGGAGCTACAACGCCACCAATTTCTCAACCACCTTCCCTAAAAAGGGGAGGTGGGAGACTGGACGAAAATTGTCCAGTACAGTGGGATCCAGAGATGGTTTCTTGAGGAGGGGGTGCACCAGTTCCTCTTTAAAGGCTGCTGGAAGCACTCCCTCTCTCAAGGATGAATTCACCATTGCCTGGACCCACCCACATATCACCTCCCAGCCTGCCTTAACTAGCCAGGCGGGACGTGGATCTAGTTGACAGGTGGTGGCATTTACAGCCTGGAGGACCCTGTCCACTTCCTCAGGTCCAACAGGATCAAACTGTTCCCAGATAACAGGGTAAGTACATACCCCAGGCATCTCCACAGGCCATGCCACACACTTGGTATCCAACTGGGAACATATCCAAGTGATTTTATCCTCCAGATGCCCAGAAAACTCCTTCTATTAATGAAACATAAACAAATTGGCCATCAGTTTGTACATTCCATGCAAGAATGTTCAGAAGACTCATCAAGAACAAGAATGTTCAGAATGCAAATGACAAAAGGATTTGTTTTGGCATTTTGTACAGCTATATAAAAAGAATCTACCCAAAGGAATACACATATCATGTATCATATTTTCTGAAAGCCTTGCAAGTTTTGATGGTCCAGAAAAAAGAAATTGTACTTCATAAAGTTACAAATATATTTTAGTGTATTTATTTCATCTCAAAGAACAAACATGCCCTTCAAAGATTTGGAAAACAATGAAGGGAAGAAACAAAAAAGGAAGGTAGAAAAAGATAAAGTAGGAGATAAGGAAGTCATTGGAAGGCAGGAAGATGCGAATCTGAAAACTACCTGGAGTGTCAAGATAACTGAATTATAGACAAAAGCAGAAAGACAAATCATAGCTATTTTCTTTAATCTCCAGATTCCTCATCCAAGCCACATCAGATTGGCAGGAACATAGCCATTTCAGATCTTTTGTGAAATCGCTCCATGGCCTGTGAGACAAATAGATGAGCAACGATGCCATTCTGTCTCATCTCTTATCTACTGTGCCAATAAACATTCTGATGGTCAAACAGAGAATTGATAACAGAAATTAACTGGTTTTAGCCATTCCAATATTACTGCAAGCATATTACTGCCATTTTGCAGAGATGCTAGTTCATATGTATGAATTTTACTTCTCTGGAATAGAAAAATTCAATTTTGGAATTTTAAAACTCAGTGTCTGATACCATTTTAGAGTATTGTGTTTTTAAAGAAAAAACAAAGGTACGTGACCCTGTATAAATACTGTATAATAGGGAGGCTTTCAGGGGTGTACCTCATCAAAAATGGTTTCACACAACACCCTAAGTCATGATTTATTTGACTACTGTTTATTGAATAAGCCATATTTGGCACCCATGTTTTATATATCACAATAGCTTGAATTAGACAACATGATCATCATCATGCCTGTTACTTGGCCTCTAAACTTTCTGGAAAGCTGCAGAGGATATGTTAATGGAGTGTCATTGATAGACATGAGGTTGAAATTTGGAGAGCTGTTTTCTTGGCAGTTATGAGACAAGGCTAAAAGTAAAATAGAAACAGTAGGGCTCTAAATTAGTATAATTCCTACCTTTAATCCCCTTTTCCAAACCTATCAATAAAGCTCCACATCTGGCCATTTTACATCTCTTTTCTGGCTTTCGAAGAGGGCTAAGAGTTAGAATGTTTTAAGAAGGAATGACACTTCAAGAGAAAAAAAACCTCAATCGTCAGGTGCTTCCAGAATCTATCTACATATTCCATAGGTAAAACCTTGCCTAGACCAACAGAAGAAGCCTTGGATCTTATTGATAAACAACTTTACTGGATCAGACTGAAGTTCTATTGAATGGAGCTGTGCAGGACTTCAGATTTGTTTTTCAAAAGGTGCTTTGGAACATGAGGCAAGCAAATGTAGGGCCTTGTTTGTAACATCTTCAAGTAGCCAACTTCCTTCTCTAAGGTGCTGCAGATAGTTGCTATGTTCACGCCCCTAAATGCTTAGAAGCAATTTTTGGAGATTGAAGATGAAGTGGTCCACAACTCTCTTCCTAAGCTGGCTAACTACATGTCCTATTAGCAGCCCACTAGCAAGAAATGACTGCCATCCTCCATTTGGGTTCCCCAGCAACCAGTATTGAGAGGCACATTGTCTCTAATACAAAGGAAGTACATTGCCGTCATCACAATGCCAGTCATTGCAGCTTCCGCAAATTTGACCACTACTGTTTTAAGAGGCTCTTGTTCCTGGCTAATTGTCAATAATCCTTTCCATGTTTATTCAAATGGCCTTCCATGCCCCCTTCATGAATAAAGGGTAACAATGGGAATTTAAAGTACTTAATATAGGACATAACTTAGTATTCCATTTCTGTGCCAGCTCTTGAAGTGGAAGAATTTTCAAAGATAGCCTCATTCCTTTTCGCTTCCCACATTAGATCTGACAATGCAGGAGTCTCTGAGCTACATGGAATGAGAGCTCAATAGCAAGAAAAAGTATGGACCCAATCCATTCCAAAGTAATCATCTTAAAAGTCCATTATTTAAAAAGAAGAGAGATCAAATCATATGTTTCAAAGCCAGTTGAAATATAGTTTACATTTTAGTCACTTCAAATTTACTCATTTCATATGTTTTCTATCTTTTTATTCTTTTTCCATTAGCTGTGTTGGGTTGTTCAGGTTTATAACTAGAGTGTTTATTTAGCATACATACGGCAAAGCACAGAAATTTAATTTTGGCCTCTATTGCACCCAAAGGACTTTTTAAATTTGCTTCTGTTTCTGCATTTATATTCTGCTACTGCTATTGTTGTTAATATTGCATCACAATTGCGAGATGAGTGGCTATGTAAATGGATATATTAAATTAATTAATTAATTAATTAATTAATTAATTAATTAATAACCCATATTCATGTATGCGCAAGAGAGACATTTAATGATGTTCAGTTAAAAAGATGAATTGATTTGAAATATATTTTCAGTCTTGGATTAAACATATGGTATATTTAATGCATGATACAATCCATAATACATTGATTTGATATTATTTTATTCGAAACAAAGGACCAATAGGAAAAAAGGATGCATCTTTAAGAAAGCTCCTTAAAAATTCCATGATTACTAATTCTGCAATTTGTTAGACTAGGTGGTATTAAGTGACATCCAGTTCCTTTTCTGAAATTGAGGGGCATGTGAAGCATTAGTCTACTGTAGAGTCAAGAACATTTCTAATTATAAATGTTGTGCTTTTTAGTGAATAATGGATAGCATAGCTTCTTTAAATTTATCATTTAAATTTATCATTTAAAATGTATTAGTAGTGCCATTAAAGTTTCCAGCCCTTGTTCATTCACATTCATTTTCTCCATAAGCCTTTTATAGTTCTTAAATGAAGATATGACAAAATATTTTAGGATCTTCTTTGCTGTCTAATCTTTGTGAAAATAGAATGAATTACACTAATTAGTACAATTAATGCAATTCCACTATGGAAGTGGAATTAATTGCCCTCATTTATATTACCATGGATTAGTTAAATTAATTGCCAAGCTAACATTAGCTCTTCAACCCAGTCAGTGGGGAATGGGTTAACATGATTATTTACAAAAAGTTAAAAGTCAAATACAACAGTAACAAGGTACTGGGAATAGAAATTGTTTTACAGAAATCCTATGCTTGTATAATCAGATGCAAATTTCTCTTAATTCATTAGAACTAACTTCCAGATGAAGATGCAGCTGAAATTCTAAGGATATACACATGGGAACAGAAGTTCTTGAAGATTTTGCTTGGTCTGCATTTTGAAGCAATCCAACTTGATCAGCAGCTCCTACAATGAATGCTACCCTTCCCTAATTTTAGTGACCTACTTTTTAACTCAGAAATGTAACAAAATGTATACATTTTTAGTTTAAGATATGCCACCATATTAAATACAAGGTTGGTAGGCAGATCAATCAAATTTTCATGAGGATTACAAAATACAGGTAATTAGGGCCATATATTGGTTTACAAAGTGGAGGATCAAGCCAAGGTGGGCAGCTTATCAAATCCTGGAAGAAGATAGGCAGAAGTGAAATCTAATGTATGCATGACTTCTAAAGGCATTCTTTTGTGACCTACTCACCAGTAGGTCTGAAATAGTGCTGCTACAGCAAGCACCTACAGCTTCCTCAAATACCACAGAAAAACATTTTGATTTTTTTTCCAAGCTACCCTCTACTTGAGCCAATGAATGAAAACAACATACCATATCACCACAGGTTACTTCTAGAATGGCCTGTCATCACGTTTCTGCCCACTCCTGTCATTACTATTCAAGTATATATGAAATGTGCCCAAGTCATTCTGAATGTCGGCTACTAAATGTCCAGAACTGTTATTTGTGGAAGGGGCTGTCTTTACATGATAGAAGAAGACGTTATATTGCTTTCCATGCCCTTGTCATGATCCAAAACCTGAGCCTTTTGTCCAGCCAATGATGGGACGTGTAGAAAGCACTTTGGATGCTGTTGATCCATTCTTGGAGGAAGAAGAACCAGTAGGACTTCATCTTCTCTTGCAGAAATCAATGAGGTCCATGAAGAAAAGAAGTTCTGTTGCTGCAGAGCTCAAGACCATCTGCCACCCATTTATTTTTGCATCACTGAGTGAAACCAGAGGCTGAAAGCCTGCAAGGATCAACAGCACAGGTATCAGCATCTTGAATTATATTTTGCTAAGTGCTATGAAGTCACTTCAAAATGACACAGCAGACTTGTAAAGCTTCTAATTCCAATCCATTTGGCCAGTGTATGGATACAAATTATGTCTGAAATCCTACCTCACTTCAGGTATAACCTAGATGTAAATTTATCTTGGTCCATAAATACATAAAGAGGTGACCTCATGTTCAAAATTGCCACCTACCCACTCAGGTTCAATGCCAGTGCCTGGATACCAGATCCTCACTAGTTGTGGGCTCATGTTGTTGTTGCTCAATGCCAGACAAGGATGTTTTCATGTAAGATCTCATATGTTATTGAGACATGGATTTGCGGCCGGGGGGGAGGGAGTTAGAGATATTCCTTATTGGTAATGTCCCCACCTGGCTTTTGCATGGCACCAGCCATGACCCCAGAGTAAGGGAGGAGGAGGAGGTGGCTATTGCTAACTGTGAGTCTTCTGTGGCTTTCAGAGGTGCTGCTTCAGGTAACTGCATGTGAGACCTTCTTTGTAAAGTTAGGCTCTAGGGAACAGATGGGATTGCTGTTACTATACCACCCTCACTACTAGATAGCAGCTTCCTTGTCTGGAGCTGCCCAACACTGTGGTTGGATTGTTAGTGAAGTTTTCTAGACTTAGGTATTGGGAGATGTCAATCAGACTCTACACCCAGAGAAGGAAGGTTGATGTCTCCCAGTACATAAGTCTAGGAAACTCTACTCACAATCCAAGTGGCTCAGGAGTTCATGGCAACCATGAACCTGACTGAAGTCAGTGAGGGCCCGATGAACAATGGGGGTCACATATTGGATCTGGTTTTTTGTCTTGGGGCAGTGGCAACATGATCTGGACTTGGGGAAGTTAACATCGATTATCATTAAAGCTCTTTGATTGCTTTGAAGTTCCCCGCCAGCTCCCCACTGCAGGGGAGGGAGAGCCCATTCTGTTGGTTTGCCTCAGATGAGCCCCATCAAGTTTCAGAGAGCACTTGAGGAGGTTCCTGAGAATCTAGTGCACAGTTTAAACGAGGCCATAATTTCCTCATGGAATTAAAGGGTGTCTGTTGCCTTGGACTGGATTGTACCTATGTGACCATTCTCTGCCCATAGATTCCAGATTTCTCTGCTCATATTGCTTCTGCAAAGTGCTGTCCAGTGGCCCTGTTTAAAGTTAACCATTGATTTCTAAGATTTTTTGAAGTTTCTGTTGGATAAAATTGCTCAGACCTCTTCACAACTGGTCTATAGCTGTGACTAAGGTATGGACTGACATGGAGGAGTTTGAGCCTGTTGGTCCTGAGGAAGAGGACAGGTCCTCAATGTTGGTTGTGCAACCACCTATTTATTAAATCCATGCACTTAATGAAGAACTGCACTTAAGGAGGTGGTGGCCCACCTGGATCTAAAGGTGTTGGATATTTTCCAGGCTCTTTCCAATCTTTCCTTTTTAGAGTTGTAGAGGAGGTTAAATTAAATATCTATTTATTTAATTCAATTTAGGCACTGCTTGACTCCAGACTGACTCTGGGTAGCTCACAATAAAACCAAACAAGTAGAAAGTACAAAATAAATTGGACTATAAAGAGAAATAAAGAAATAAAAAACAACATGGCAAGCCCAGACAACAACACCCACATATGCAGACATATCCAACAGGGACCCCAGCCACCTGAACCCAAGGCTGGAAGAACAGCCAGGTCTGGAAGGCTTTCTGGAATGCCAACAGGGTGGGAACAACATGAATATCAGGGGGGGCCTCATTCCAGAGAAGGCATGCTTCCTGGGGCCTTATAGATGACACTGTTTAATCGAAGGGATCCAGAGTGTACCAATCCTGTCAGCTCTTACTGGCCAGGCAGACACCATGGAAGATAGGCGGTACCTCAGATAACCAGGCCCAATGACATTTAGGGCTTTATAATCATTATTTTGAGTCATACCTGGAAGCATACTAATAATAGTGCAGCTCTTAGAACAGGAATATCATATGGGCATACTAAGGCACACCCATCACCATTGCATTCTGGACCATTTGAAGCTTCTGAGTCGTCTTCAGAGGGCAGTTCCACATAAAGCATATTACAATAACCAAACAATGAGGTTAATAGGGCATGAGTGACTATGTGAAGAGCCTCTCCACCCTGGAAAGGGTGCACCTGGCACATGATGAACCTGTGCAAAGGCCCTGCTAGCCATAGCTTCCACTTGCTCTTCGAGCAGTAGCTGTAAGTCTAGGAAGACCCCCAGATTGTGTGCTAGTCTCAAATGGAGAAGTACAACCCCATCCAAGACCAAAGGTGAAAAAATCCCTAAATCAGGGAGCCAAAACAACCACAGCCACTTAGTCTGTCTAGATTTATCCAAAATCTTCCTCCCCATCCAGCCATGAACAGCCTCCAGATACTGGATCTGTACATTGACATCACCTTTGCAGCCCAGGGATGTCCAACTGGATATCATCTGCATACTGATGATACCAAACCCAGAACTAGTTTTATGTAGATGTTGAACAAAAGGGAAAATAGTGTCAGATCCTGCAGCACCACATAATGAAGGGGTCTGGGAAGCAACCTTTCCCCCCAGTCAGCACTGAGTGGAACCTGCCCAGAAGGAACAAAGAACAAGAAGCCACCAATACCTTACTCCTAGAGATGGACCAGAAGGATACCAGGTCAATGATCTCCAAAGCCACTGAGAGGTGAAGAAGCACAAGATGGATTCACCACTTCCATCTTGGCTCCACCATGGGTCATCTACAAGTTCAACCAAGATAGTCTCCATACAAAATCCCAGTCTGAAACTTGACTGAAATGTATCTGGAAAATCTGATTCTTCCAGGATCCTCTGCAATTGCAACCAATCACCTTCTTAACAACCTTCCTTTAAAAGGGAAGATTAGAGACAGGATGAAAGTTGTCTAACATTATTGGGTCCAAAGGATGGCCTCTTGAGACAGCCACCCTCAAAAAGCCCATTACCACAGCATGGACCAAACTACAAGTCACCTCTCTGGTCACCTTAACTAACCAGAGGGACAAGAGTTCAACAAACAGGTGGCCAAACTTCAGCACAGAAGATCTTATTCATTTCCTCAAGAGCCACCAACTCAAATTTATCCCAGATCAGACTACAAGGCCACATCCCTGGTTCTTCAGCCAGACTTATCCAGTTGAATTTCAACCTGGTATGGATCTGAGTGATTTTACCTGCCAGATAGTCAGACTATTCCTCACTGTCAGCTGTATTAGGTAGACCAGATCAGAAAATCAACTCCACAGGAAGGCAAAAACTACTTTTATTGAGATTGGCTATAACAACAGAATTTTGCAAATCTGGTTATGCTACCCTTCTCTTCCTACTTATACCCTAGTCAATTAGGGAGATGTTTGCCTGAGCCACTTCCAGATGTTCACTCATTATTCTGGACTTTAAAAAAATGTTTCAGCCCTTTTTGCCCGTGTAATGGTTCTTGCATATTTCATTCAAGTTCATCTTCCTGACTCTCTACACTCAGAGTGGCGGTAATCAGACAGCAGCTTCAGAAGGGCTCAGGAGAAAATGGGCTGTCTGAATCTCTTTCAGTCAGGTTTCAGGCCTGGGCACAGTACTAGGACCATATTGATCATGTTTGTGGATGACCTGTGGTAGGACCAGCCTTGATCTCTCCATGGCTTTTACTACTATCAATCATGGTAACTGTTGGGATCAGCCTGGGGAGTTGGGAGTGGGAAGCAAGGTGTTGTGGTAGTTCTCCTCCAAGGGCAGTTCCAGTCAATGTTGATGTTGGGGAGAGGTCTAGCATACCACCCTTGTTTTGTGGGGTGCCTCAAGGCTTTATTTTCTCCCTGCTTCTACACGATCTACATGAGGCCTTCATGTAAAATCATCCTTCAGCATGGGGTTAGGTATCATCGATACTCTTATGATACCCAGTTATACAACTCAGCCCTTGGTTGGCCAAGTGATGCTGTCAAAGTTCTGACTCAGTGTCTGGAGGCTATGGGAATGTAAAAGGAAAGGAACAGGCTCACTCTCAACACTAGTAAGATTGGATAGCTGTGAATTTTGAGCCTTCCTGGATCCAGAGGATTCCTTCTCTAGTTCAGGAGCCCCAAATCTCATTCACTCATGCCTTGGTCACCTCTCATTTAGATTACTGCAATGTACTCTACAGGAGGGTGCCCATTAAAATCCCCAGAAGTTATAGCACACCTTGGTACATCCATGTAACACTGCTACTTTGCAAGTTGCATTGGTTACCAATGGGCTTCCAGGTGCAACTGAAGGTGCTGGAGATCGCTTTTAAAGCCTTTTATGACACTGGAGATGGTTATTTGCAGAGCCATTATCTCTGTCCATTTGATAATATCCAGTACAGTTGGCATGCTCTGGGTCCCATCACTTAAGTCAGTGTTGTCCAAACTTGGCCACTTTAAGATGAGTGGACTTCATCTCCCAGAATTCCCCAGCCAGCATGGCTGGCTGGGGAATTCTGGGAGTTGAAGTCCACTCAACTTAAAGTGGCCAAGTTTGGACAACACTGACTTAAGCTATGTCATTTTATGGGATTTAGGAGATGCTCCTTCTCTGTTGCTGCACCTGTCCTCTCAATAGTATTCTCCCCCCACCAATGTGAATGGCCTAACCAGGCATTAGGGGCAGGAGGATCTGTGGGTCTGTCTTCACTGACTGTTTTTGGTGTTGAATTGCCTCTGACAATTTGTTTTACACTTTGTTATTTGTTTTTGTTTGTTCTACGCTTTATTATCTTGTATAATTTTGTTCAGTGATCCATGTTTTATTATATTTTATTTTTATTTTTGTTGTTTTAATTGTATGCCAGCCTAAGCCATTTGTTGGGAGAGCAGCAATATAAATTGACTAACAGACAAACAATGTGAATAGAAGCTTCCTTCAGACCTTCCTACGCAATGCAGCAAGATCAAATATATGCATATTCCTTACCTATGTTTAGATTTCGTCTTCAGATATATTGTCTGAACAAGGCTGATATTTTCCCATCATAGACTGTATACACATAACCTACTTATCTATGATTAACTTAAAACTGTTTGTTAAACCAATTGACTGGGTTTGCATAATACACCAAACTAAAATGCAGTTGGCTAGTTTGTGGTTCAGTGTGTCACGCAAAGACAATTAGTGTGATATCGATTTACCATTTGTAGGAAATCTGAGTCTCCTGTATAACAAAATTGGCAAGCACCGGGAAGAGAGAAATCTTTGTACTGCTGCCTTCAGGGCTTAATTATTGCTTAGACTCTACCACATCTACCACAATCTAGCGTCTTCCTCTCTGTGGAATACTCTCTTGGATTCAGAACAGGGTTTCTATGACACTGAGAATTAAGTCAGCTAGACAGCAACTTTGCTTCAGAGTGGCTTGTCAGTTGATTTCTTCTTTTTATATTCCCCTAAGCATTTTCAGTCCATCTTCTCTCACACACTTCTCCAATCATTTCTGGTGCCACTAACTAGAGCATCTTCTTTCCAGAGAAATAAAACGTTCAAATATTGCTAGTCTTGTCAAGCCTTTGATTATTTTAGCTGCCCTTGACTGTTCATTTCTACTAGCATTCTCATTAATTATAGTATATTTTCTTAACGTAGCCATTATCTCTGTTTATAAGAGTCCTGAGAGTTTGTTTTTCTTAAGTTTTTCTTTCAACTTTACTTTAATTGTCTACTTTAGTGATTCTTATTAATCTCTGTTCCACAGTCACCACCACCTTTCCAAAAAGAATTTTCAAAAAATTGAAAGAAATTTTATCACTTTGTAGGATTCATAAAACTAAGCCAAACTTAAAACTAGCCCTGTCTCTCCCTCTTCTTTTCATGAATTATTACCTCCCTTATGTCATCCCAGTGGCTTCAAATCCACCTTTTATTTTATAATTCACAGGAGTTTCTTTATATTTTTGAAGAAAATGTTTACTCCAATGTTATTTATTTTCTTTTTTCAGTTTTAACTCTGGCGTTTCACCTGATCACAGTCAGCCTCTGACAGAAAGAATGTGAATTAATAATTATAAAGAAGGAAAACACATATTCCCACAAGCCAGACTGCTTACTAAATAATACAGAGTTGTGTACTTTTCATCCATTTGCTATTTGCTTTCTTTTTCTTTTTGGGTATCAACAAGGACCCAATATTCTTGAAATATGGCCTTTCATTACCCATCAATTCTAATGTTTTAATTCCAAAAGCCCTGCTAGACTGCTTAGCAAGGATAATAATGCAGTTAATTCCCAAATAAATCTCAAGTGTAGAAATTAGGCAACTGGATTGAGTACAATCACAGACATCAATCACTCACAACACCACAGCTTGTAAATATGGCCCTTACAATTCCTTATAACTAAGATGAAATCTTCAAAATAAAAACCATTGCTAAGTCCTGATAGTTCCAAGGAATATATGTATAGATATAGCTACAGATATGTAGATATATAGATTTATATTTCCAAGTAAAATAAACCGGGAGAAAGAGAAAGAGAAAGAGAAAGAGAAAGGGGAGGGAGGGGGAGGGAGAGGGGGGAGAGAGAGAGAGAGATTGTATGTCCCATCATCAAAACCTGGTTTGGTGATCAGAATGAGTCATGTTTTCTTCCCCTTCTTTTTCTCTTCTCATCCATGCCTTCAACTTTTTCTTTCAGTTTTGGAAATGGCTGTGGTTAACAACATACTTGCTCCAAAATTGCTGGCTTTTGTTTTTAACTAAATGTCAAGCCACCATTTGTGTTCATGGGTAAAAGGTTGTGGATAAGTCTTTGGATTACTTGTGCCAAAAATAAACATCATTGCAGGCATAATGCACTAATCATAATAAATTTTCTGCGAGTCATTAATTTTACATTTGATTATATAAAGTAGCCCACTTTCTGCTGTATGTAATATTTCAAGTCATACAATTTAAAAAAAAATAGAATTCACAGCTCTTGTAAGTTTTAAATGATGAAATATCTCAACTTGAGGGCCATAAGGGAATTCCAAATCTGTGAGTTGGGTTTCACTGCCAAGTTTTGGAGATGTTCAGATTAACACCACTCAATATATCTTAACCAAGTTATGTTTTGTGACCATTTTCAATCAGTAATATATTTAAATTCTAACTTTAGGCATCATTTATTAGGTGCAACATTTTTTTTATTCCATTCACTAATTATATTTTCTGACAGCAGATCTAATCTGTGCCAAAATTATTAAGGATTAATTCCAAAGAAACTGACAACAAAAGTGATGATGGCACGTCACTCAGAAGTATATTGGCAGGAACTGAGCAGATGAAGTTATTAATAGCTGTTAAAACTAGGTAAGCTTGCCACAGTGTGCAGATTCCAGAATAACTTGGATCTTATATCTTCAGAGACTAATCTATCATAATGAACATGGACCAAGATCTATCTGTGGCTTCTAGAGATAGAGAGATAAAGAGATAGGTTGAAGGCAATTTTTATTTATTTCTTCTCCATCTACATTTTCAACCATGCTGCTTCAGAGGTTCACCAGTTCTCAGGAATAGATTTTCAGGGAAAGAAAAGGCTGCAAGAATAAGAGGAATACAATGAAAATCCCTCCTATCTGATTCACCTCCCTACCAGATTTTGGATTAGTGGGTAATAAGGATGGTGAGGTTTTTGCTACATGTTCTAGAATCTTCCCATATGCATGGACTATTTCTAGCTTGGCCTTATTCCATTTTTGTGGTTACGTCATAGCAAACAGCCTGTTTTAATCACACCATAATTTACAAATAAGATTGATCAGGATCATGATTTTAATAATTTTGTCTTGAAAGCTCTGTTAATACAAAATGGCCAGAAGTAATGCTATACATTTTTTGGTCACAAACCCATCTTTAGGGCTGCTAAACACCCATTTCTTGCTTTACTTTGTTTCTGATATTTAATATTCAGGCTTTGGAGATATGTTTCTCCGGTTTGATATTGACCTGTGCTTCCTTAGATATTTCATTCAATCAAAATGTAGTTGCTTAAGATATCAAAAGCCTTTCATCTCACATCAAAGAGATTTAAGAATTTCTAAAAACCAATATGTCCATCATTTTTTATGAAACCCGGTACAAAATATCAGAATGAAACTGCATTACATGCATTTCATTCACCATATAATCCTACATTCCCCAACTTCTTCCCAAGCTGTGATGGGCCTACTACATCTCTCAGAATTTCCAGCAAATGTACTCGAGAATTCTGGGAATTTCAGTCCTAAAGCATCTAGAGAACATCAAGCTGGGAAAGTCTAATCTAATCTATCTTTGATACAGACTCCAGATCTGGTCGTATCCTGTAACATTTTTTGCCTTCATCAAGGCATAGCCTTTTTCGTTTGATTTTATTCTGTAATTTTAGACTGTTAAGTCACCTGATCAGTTTCCTCCATATTTTAACAGATCTAAGCAGAAATCTTCACCAACTGAAAGCAGAACAATAAAACACCTGCCATTCAGATGGCAGAGGGGTGTAAGTATTGCTTGCCATCTAGAAGGGGGAAGCCAATGGTATATCAGCAGTCATACCCCACCACTACCAATATTTCTCTGTAAATCTCTATTACTGGTATTCTAATAGTAATATTGGATTATATGACCCTCATTCCCCTGGAACATCCTTGAAAATGGTTCAAACCCTTTTATACCATCACTTAGACTGGTATTACTCATTCCTTTTACATTTAGAGTTAATGCATGGCACCATTCTCAAAAGTGTTTTCTCCGCTGCCATTCCCTGTTATTTCCTTCATGGCTGTAATATGAATGACTCCATTGTAACTTCTCTCTACAGATACTCACTTGCACATGCATAAGCAGAATTGCTCTGTGTACAGCAATATATTAGCTGACTGGCAGTTACATATTAAGGTTACCAGCCTGGTAGCATACTCTAAAAAACAGAATATGCATTGTTTCTGTTGTTATATATTGTAAAAAACTTTGCCAAAGCTTGGTCTACATAGTCTCCTGAAACAAAACTCCCTGATACACAGGTACAACAATAAAGTAAGATTACTGTAGTATTAAAGCCATAACTTCAGCAGCATAAGGAAACCGCACATAAAATGGGAAACATGGAGCAATCAGCACCTTTGTGTGCAAATAAGCAATGGGAGATTGACTGGAAATTGATCCTGGGGGCTGATCTAATACTACAGATCTTTTTTCTTCAAAATAAAAATATGGGATTTCAGTAAGCTGTTTTAAAAAGAATGCATAATATAATGTGTACTTTACCACTTAGGATTATAGTGAAAGGAAAGCATTTACTTGGAAGCTATATCATTGCTGAAGCATGTGATCGGCCCTCCATATTAGTTTTAACAAGCAAAGAGAATATAGGCTGAACAGTTAATTTTTTATTAAAGGCTTTAAAAAGAGGTTCTTTTCTCCCTGGTAATCAGTGTGGAACAACTGGTATCAATATGACACAATATTATTGTGTCAGGCTCCTCCTGTCTATGTTATTGTAAAGTAAAATTGACTTGACTGAGCAATTATTTGACTGAGAGGTTAAAGATCAAGGTCTGCCTTTCCTTCTACATGCATTAATATGAAAACACAAGAACTAGAGGGAAAACTGTTATAAAAATGACACATTATTGCCAATAGCTTTTAGAACTACAAAATACATGCAGACAGTTCTAGGCATCATATATCCCTCAAGAAAAAAAAGTTAAATATATTTAATTATTTAATTAATTTAAATTATTTAAAACATATTTAATGAACACAGAGTAAAATATAGATCATCCATGTATAAATCTAGATAGCTATATCTATCAATCTATCTATACAACTATATCTTTATACCTAGCTATAAAATCTGTTGTAAACTAGCAAAAAATATGAGGGGTGAACATATTTTGTTTTAGTACTAAAGTTTTTTAATGTACAAAAATGGAAATACAGTACAGCATTCTTAAAGTTATAGTAGCTACTGAAAAGGTCAAAAGGGGAAGAGAAGATGTTTCCAAAATATGTGGAATACTGAAAATAACTGGAACAAAGCTTCTATGATTAAATGGGTGGGGGAATGTTCAGAATAATTATGGTCAATATTTAGAGATTTTTATTTATGAAAAGTTCACTATATTTTAATTGAAGAGGCAGTTATAAAATGGCAAAGTGACGTTTCACAATAGATGCTGGAAACAATGACAATCCATGGTGACTTCTTTCTTTTATATTAATGACGTGATGACGATGTGAAATAAGATTTTAGGAATCGGTGACTGTACTATAAATTTCCCTTCCATAACTTTCCTAGCTGTATTCCTTCTTTGTTTTTATTTTTGTTTCTGAATCAAAATCGCTTAGGAGCCAGTGAAGCAGAACAGAAGGAGCTGTGCAAATACGAGAGACCCTCGGCCTCTCCTCAGGTCTATTTTGAATGCTCTGCAAGCTACGCTTTTGCCTTAATGTGGCATCATTCCTCCTGCAGATGTAAAAGCAGCTGAGGCAGGGATTTGCAATTTAAAGAAAACAGTGTTGGTGGGTTTGTTTGTTTTTTCTATAAGCATTTCATGTTTAATTTGTTTGATTATTCGTTCAACATAAGCTCTCACAAAACTGGAAACTTTCCTGGGTAATGGTGTTTATGTATTGTTTCTAGTTATCGCTTAACCTCGTAAATAATCCAGTTCATTAATTACATAGTAAAATGTTATTACTGATATATGATTGCACTTTTTCTTAATTAATTAGGTAAAACAAACCACAAAAAAACCAAAACAAATAAAAGGGATTGAAAAACATACACAGATAGAAAAATAAACCTTACACTAGAGTGAAGGTTGAAATGAAAATATGATTATAATAAAAGGAAAAAGAACAAAACATTATAGGAAAAAGCATTCTAGTAGTCCCTCTCTCCCCCTTTTATTCCCCCCACCCACCAACTGCTAATGCTACTGAAATATTTTTATACTACTCTTTGGACATCTGATTATTGCTTGTGTCTATTTGGGTCATTTTAATGATTTTTAAACAATTTATCTTTTTCTTCAAAAAGCATATTCTAAGTATCTTAGCTTGCCTTGCTGTGCTGTATATAATGTTATATATAAGGGAATCATTCCTGCTTGAATTTGGTTAGACTTCTGTGAATATCATGTCATTTTTTTCATTGCCATGTATTTTAGCTTGTACTGTCAGCAAAGTTTCTCTTTTCCAATGTTGCACCAGATTGATTCTTGCTGCTGTCAACATGTATCTTAATAAATTGTGATCCTTTTCATTTATGTTCTCTGCGGTCGTACCTAATGAAAATATTTGTGGTTTTAATTCTAATTTTATTTTTAAGGTTTTCTGGATACTTTGGCGTGTTTCTTTCCAGTATTTTTTAGCCTTTTTACCTTTCAACCACATATGGTGCAATGTTCCTTCTTTGTTATGACATTTCCAACATTTATCATTGTATGATTTATCCATCTTGGAAATCATTGATGTAGTCGTATACCATCTGTAAAACATTTTGTAACAATTTTCCCTCAAATAGTACCTTGGTGCAAATCTTATTGATATTTCCATAGTTCTTCACTGTTCCACTGTTACTACTTCTTTAAAGTTTTGCATCCATTTTATCATACAAATTTTAAATGTCTTCTGTCTATAATTTGTAATAATTTGTATTTACATCACAATACATTATCTTGATTCTGCATAGAACAGTGAAATATGAACAATGCCTTCTCTAGATTCTAGTGCAGCAGCAGTAGCAGGCCAAGGGTGATGATGTCAAAAAGAAGCAAGCAGTACATTTGGGGCTTCTAGAGGAGGATGAGTTTGAAGAGTTTCCTCCCAAAGATTGGGCTGGTTTAGATGAAGATGCACATGTGTGGGAAGATCATTGGGATGATGAAAGTGGAAGATGATTTCTCCAATCAGTTAAGAGCAGAACTGGAAAAACTTTGTTACATGATGAAAACCACATAGCTTCCAGTGGTGTTTTAATCTGTGTTTGGACTGTAAATTGATCACTGATATAGGGAGTAGATGGACTAGAGGACTATCTGTTGCTACCCTAAATTTTGTTTCTGTTTTCTATAAATAAAGTTTTGAATCTTAAAAAAAAACAAAATGCCCCACCCAAACTACTTTTGCACCCAAGGTCTGATAGCTTCCTCCTTTAGGATGCATGCATACATTATTGCCATCACTCCTGCAAACAGAGATAGGAAAAAGCTCACTGGATGTACCTAAACAATCATTTCATTAATTAATATATCTTTTGAACCACATAATGAAGAACATATTGTAAAACAAGAGCAGTTTTAAATTTGATCAGTCCCAACACAAATGATACCAGACATGGAAAAAAGCCAAAGTTCCTTTTTTGGAAGTCGATCAAAATCTCATCATAACATCATTAATTGTTAGATAAGTGGCCACAGAATATTCAGTTGAAGGTAAACCAAAAAACAAACAAACAAACCCCCAAACCCTTGGATTACTACAGGGAAGATCAGGGCAAGGAGCTAAGACATTTTGCAATTTGAAGCAAAGCAGCAAATGATGCCCTCAAGCTGCTCAAATCAAGATGTATAGTCTTTTTAAAAATGGCCAGGTTATTCTGGCACATGCCACAGAAAATCCTACAAGTGTGTTACCCAAATCTTTTTTTTTTTTTTTTGCCTGGTGACTGCCTGGACAAGACCTTGCAGTTTTCTTGACAAGGTTTTTTGGAAGTGGTTTGCCATTGCCTCCTTCCTAGGGCTGAGAGAGAGTGACTGGCCCAGGGTCACTCAGCTGGCTTTGTGCTAAGGCAGGACTAGAACTTACAGTCTCTGATTTCTAGCCTGGTGTCTTAACTGCTACACCAAACTGGGTCTCTACCCCAAATCTAGCAAAAAAATATATCAATTTTCAAAAACTCCCTTTCTACAGTGCCCAAACTTTGCTGCCTAAGGCAGCCACCTCTGGTAGGGCCAGTCAGCCTTCCTGCAAGTGATCTGCTCAAATATACAAGTGCACACACGTACACATATATACACACACAAAGTATATTTATGCATGTAATGCATATATAAACAAATATACAATATACAGGTAATCCCTGGGTTAAGAACGCCTGGTTTACAGACCTACAGTTAAGAATGGAGCCCATTGTAGCAAAATTTGAGTTAAATACAGAATGGTTCGATTTCATCCCACAATACTACTTATACAGTATTATACAATAATACTGTTCCAACTTACATACAAATTCGACTCAAGGACAGAATTTGGGAAGGGAACGGAACTTGTTCTTAAATGGAGGACTACCTGTATATGTGAATATGTATGTGTGTGTGTGTATAAAAATACACACACACACACACACAAAACTATGGCATTATATCCTACTTTGTTCAGGAGTTTAAGAAGTCATATTTAAGTGCTCTCATCCAATCCTTACAACATCCTCACAAGGGAGGTGATACTGAGATTCAGAATAGCCCCATGTCGCCCAGTGTCTGATGACACTCTGGTATTTGCATGTTTGAACACATAAATTCTTGCTATTTGGAAGGAAAGCAACAAAATTAAATCCAAAACGACAAGTTGCATATGTATGTGTGTTTACTCAGAAGTAAAACTCACTGGATTCAGTGGGGCTTACTTCCCTGTCAGTGTATTTAGGGCTGCTGCCAAGAAACAGCATTTTCATTTAGCCTGTTTCTGTGTTCCTTACTCCAAGTTAAACCACAGGATTACGTTGTAGGTGAAATATAGATAGCTTTGTTTGGTTTTGCTGTTTCCTTACAGCCAATTATTTTTGCTACTTTTCCTAGCATTAGAACAATGTGCTTGCATTTTTATTATCAAACTGTCCAGACATTTACTGCTTTGCAAATGAGAATTTTAATCTTCCCTTGTTCTCAACAGTCTGTCAAATACAATTCTCTCATGAAAATTCTGCGTAATTGAATTCTTCTGGCAGGGGCCATGGTGACAAACAAATAGTGCCCTTCGTTAGCCTCTCTTTTAATTGTTTTTCTAATGCTGAGGATTTAAAACACACACCGTACTCTTTTAGGAAAAAAGAAAAGTCTTCAAGTCAGTTCCCAGTTACCGGCTCCACCGAGTTTTCTTGGCAGTGTTACGGAAATAGCTTGTGATGGCTTTCTTCCACGATATTTTTTAGCTCTCTGCAATTTGAGGCCTGATCTGATTTTCATAATCTGGCACACATTCAGAAACAGTAAGCCTGGCATAGGAATGGATTTAATACATTGTACTTCTCTTCTTATCTGCCTGAACAGCCCTGTCAAAAGAAATGAAGGGTTGGTGGGAATCGAGTCAGGCAGCATATCCTGCGCTACATTCACCGTCTGAGTATTATGTCTGGGATAGAATCGCCCAGACAGATTCAATCAGCCCTGTAACAAAGCTTAATTTCATTACAATGCTCACAAGACAATCACAGCCTTGCTTACAGAGACGCCAGTCGTTTCCCCTTTACCTCTGTCTGTCTGGAACTCAGATGTCGCATGCAAGAATTGGACGCAGTGCCGCTGGGGCGGAACCCCCAAAAGCACATCCTCCGTGTGGATTCCAAGCTGGAAAGTCAGAAGGAATGGGTCCTGCTTTTCTTTAGTATTAGTATTTAGTATTAAAGGAAGGTTGATGTAGTTGCCAAGCAAGGCAAAAGAGAATGGTACTTCGTGCAGGATAAGAGAGGGAGCCATCATTCCCTGCCTTGTCCTGCTTCAGACACGTTTTCTTTTTCCACGGCACAGAAGGGAACAATGTCTTTTCCTCTTTTTGCAGAGAGAGGTGCTTTTCTGCATGAAAGGGGAGGCAGGGAGTAATGTCTTTTTTTCTTTTTCTGACTTGTTGCCAAACGTGAGGAGGCAGAAACAGTGTTTGTATATCCTACCCCTTGGGGATTTGCCAGTGCTGTCTGTTGCCTGTTTTACCTGTGGATGACAGAGGAGAAGCTTATGAAGGGTCTTGCTTAAGATGGGCCACGATGAGAGGCGACAGGGAATAGACAAAATGGAAGTTCCCCATTTCTGTTTTAAAACATACATCGTTATTTCATCCATTTACAATATACCACCATTCAAGTAATCCATTAATTCATTCAACTAATTACAGATAGTTCTTCAATCACATCACAGTGCCAACGAACTAGACATGCAGAGCTAGCTGGATGGCTATAGGTCTCTAGGTCATATTTGGTTACTTCAGCTAAAAGCCAATTCATGCATTAATTGAATTAAGTGGCTTCCAGAGGATCAAGTGGCACTTATGATTCATTATCATTAAAAAAAACACTTAATACTCATGGATCTTCCCCATCAGCATATACTTTGCTTACAGAAGACCAAGCAGAACTAGTGCTCAATGATGTCACTGTAGCTAAAATCCACTACCAAGCATACCTTAATTGCAAAAAATCAAAAGCATGAGGCATTCATTATTCAATAACCAATACAAATACTCATTGGAGGACTTTGTTTCCTTGTTTGCTTAAATACTTTTGTCCTGCTTTTATGACAATATACTCAAGGCAATTTCAAAATAAGATTTATAAATCACTAGAGATAAAATAAATATTAAAATATTAATATTTATTAAAATATTCTAAGAACACAATGAAGCACACAGCAAGTAATATCACAAATGCGCCATAAAAATAGTTCAAATTCAAAAGAGAGAGAATGAATCAGCCTTTTGGTTCAGTCTATGTCTGACTACATAGAATAAAAAAGGGCTGAGCTGCAGTTCAAAAAGGCTCTTTTAAAGTAGCCAGAGAGTGGAGTAACTATAACAGAAAAATCCTTCATTGTTTTCTCCAATACTACTCCTTGAGATAAAAGATCATTGAGGAGCTCTCTTTATTCATCCTGGCAAGGTGACCTAAAAAGATACAATCCTTGAAGATTTTGAAGGATGTTGAAAAATTCAAGAATCATCAACAAGGCTACATTACCATAACTAAATCCCATCTCATGTCATCACTAAGATTTTCAAGGCAATAGATCTCCTAAATAGTTTCATCCAATAATACTTGGGGATATTGCAGATTTAGGGCCTTGCCCCCTACAAATATATATTTTGGATAATGATTCAAGATATTGGAACTTTTGAACTGTTTCTTTAGAAGAAGTTTCACTATGGTCCCTTTGGAAAAGATTTCAACTTGCCTTCCTTCTGTGAAATATTGATAGCTTTTTAAAACAATGTGAGTTTAAGAAAGGGGGAACTAAAGACTTATCATTATTCTGTTGTAACTTCAAATCAGAAAGACACTATGAAAGAACATAACCCCACATTGGCTGATAGTATCAGAGTAGTACAGTCATTGAGAAAGGTTCTGAAGCACTTTAAGGAAGATTTCACTTTAGTAAGTGCTAGAACATTAATCAGGAGAGTTAACAAGGGGAAAGGGAGATGTAGATATTTCATTGTACTGTGTGATAAAAAATTAAATGAATAAACTGTAACTAAATCAAAACAACTTCTTGAATAAGACAGAGAGATTTGTTACACTCATGACAAACGTATGCTGCAGAAAAAGCCACCAAATGATCTAGTAATCAGATTCAATCACAGAAGAGGAGGGAGAGTTGGAGTTCTCTAGGATACTAAATGAGCTTTTTTTCCAAAACAAATTAAACTTCTTCAGCCTAAGTAGTAAAACCAAAGAGAAGTAACAAATGAAAAAAGTGATAGAAATCTATCAAAAGTGGCAACAAGGTGGAATTTTGATGATGTTCATCAGTGTTTCTTGTTAAAGTTGTTCTGCTGTGAGCATGGCCCCACTTATCGATTTAGACTTGCAATTGTACTGTATGTACTTCTGCCTCCATGAAGACTTGCCCTAACATACTTTCTTCAACTGGTTGAAGAAATGAAATCAGAAGTTAGGAGAGATGGAGATTAAAGGGAAGAGAGATCCAATAATTGTCATTTTATTCACTGATATTTCTATCATATAGTTAGGATTGAACAAAATAAACAGAAATTGTGTTTTGCACTTTAAATAGACAAAATAATGAAAATTCTTTGGATGTATCAGGAAAGACTTGAGTATTAAGAAATAAATAACAAATGAAAATTAGGAATGGTGATTTGCTTCTACCCACATATCAAGAATTTACTAAAATTCACAAACACCACAAAGAGGGTGGAAAGAACTTTATTTAAACAAAATATGAATGTGGAAACGTCAAAATAATTGATTAACAAAACATCTGAGTTTAAATTTCTGTGTATCTCATAAGGGGGAACATTATGGACTTTGGGGAGAGGTGTCGATAATCTTTAGTTTTAACAATTACATGGCATAGTAAAGTGTTAGACAACATAGTGTTGTCCAATATCTGTGGAATTATGCTAGTCTAAATGGGTAAAAAAATGTTCAACTTTTTCATTAAAAATTACCAAAAATGTCTTCATAAACATGACAGAAAGATCTTGATCTTTTAGCCAATCAAATGTGGGATAATATTACAATTTAATTTCCTCCAAGACTACAAATTAGATTGATTTTAAAATGTATTAAGCAAAACAAAAATTAAAAGGAAAGTGGAGAAGGGGTATAAAAACTGGAGCTCATTTGTTCCAAGGAGGCAACTCAAAGGAACAATCAAGAGATATTAAAGGTATATTTTTCCTTATCCTATGAAATAGATAATTACCATCTTACTTGTCGGTTTATGTATTCATCAATAATTGTCAGCTGTAAGTGATCTTCCGAAATAGTTCAGCTAATTAAGATAAATGTTGGCTGTGTGACTTGTCAAAAACAAATTGGATTTGGTGCTTTTTCAGAAACCCAGTGAAGTCCTAGTTGTGTGAAGAAATTGAAAATGATTGAATTATTCTCATCTTGGTACTTCTGAGTGCCATGAAGTACAAAAATTATAATAAATTTGAGGCTGTATAGAGACAGTTGTGAATGACTAACAAAGGTGGGGGGAGGGGGAAGGAGAAAGAAGGATATTTATAGGGTAAAATTAATTGAGATACTATAGAATCATATGTTTCTTTCTCACTATAACTCTTTGTATGTATTTTCCAATGGGACATTTTGATTTAAAACTTTTCATGTATCTTTTAATTAGAGTTGAACCATATGTATCCTTTTGTGCTTATGTGGAAGTTTCTATTTACAGGCTACCCTATTTATTTTACTAAAAAAGTATCTGCAGGAATGAAAAGCACAGTCAGAATCATTTTATATAGAACTAAGTACAAATGGCTTTTCAAAAATTGTCCATCAAAACAATAGACAGAAAAATGAGTGAACATTTTTAAGCCAGTATTTCTAAACATTTGAATGAAATATTCTGGTGTAGGCTTTTAGTCCAAAAGCTCATCGCTGTTTTAATGAAATGCCTATTTTCTCTGGAACGATACATTTATTAGCTATAAATGATGTCAGCTAACCCATGTGATCCCCTTCTGCCATTCAGAAATGAAACCAGAGCTGACTTGATGTCCTAGCCCGATATCTGTCAAAGTCTAAGCTACCATTAAAAATCCAGAGAGATGTAGTGGTGAGTACTCCTACTCTTTTTCACAAAAGCTTAACCTTAAAAGATTTCTTCTCTAAAGTCAACATTTCCAGCATTGTAAGAGCTTGTCTGTTTCTTGTTTTATAAAGAAGCCAGGTTTAGAGGCTGTTTACTGATGTTCTATGTAACAACGTAAATGTTGCGGCCTTGACTACCTCCCATTCAATGAAGTCTTTATTTTCCATATGAATGTCTATTTCCATTCCTTACAGGAGCCTTGGAATACACGGAGGGCCTCAAAGGCTTTTCATTCTGCAACAGCCACAATAGTCTTTAAAACTATGTTGGCTGACCTCGCAAGCCACATGGCAACAGTTCTGTTTCCTATTGCCAAATGCCACCCATAGTCACAAGCAAACTTCACAGTATTCATGTTATCCAGCTCTGTTTTGTCATTATCCTCACTGTGGCCACCACTTTTGGCACAATGCTACATACAATTGATCAGCTAATCATATCGTCGGAAGGGACTGCTAAGGTCAACAAACCCAATACCTTGTTCTGTGTTGGAATACAAATCAAAGCATCAATTGGCTACTATCTGTTAAGGTATAAATATGCTATTTTTTAATTTATAGTTTTAAATTTCTGACTTCTACCCATAGCTGAACTCTGCATATGCTGTATTAAATTGAATCACTTCTCAAAATCCCCAACCCTGCTTTCTTTGAACTCATTTTGCCTTCCTCTCATCGAACTGAATGAGATTATAAAAAATTCTTCTTAGATTATGAACTGTTTGATTACCTTGTGTACCATTAGCCTCAAATATTCCCTGGGCTAGGTTTCTCATAAATTGCTTATTATTTGCTTGTCCTATGTACCCTTGATCTTAAATCTTATTAAATGGATTGCATTGATAGTTACTGATTATAATTTCATTACTGGACTTTTGGAATGCACTAGCCTGTTTAATCTATCATGTTCAAAATCCTGAGAAAATTGGTACATTACTATGATGGCAGCAAACCCAGTAAGAGTTTCATGCTAGCAAGACACCATTCCTAGGCTTTTCCCCAGATTTGATCATTCAGAACAGCTGGAAGGTGAGAGAGGGGAAGCAGGACAGATAGTCTCTCCATTGGGAGGGGGTATGTCCACAGACACAGGATGGACCCAGTGGGATGTACATTCCACTGCTGAGATTGGAAAGATGGGGAAAAAACTCACTCATTTCATAAGGATGGCAAGGAAGCAGCATATTTGCAATTTTGTAAAGGGTAGCTGCTGGTTTGCTGCCCATATTTTGGGGGAGGGGATGATGTTCAAAATGCACATGCTGTTGGCAGTATACATGCAACACAGAAATTTAACTAATTTCAAGCAAGAATGGCTTCCATATATATTACACATTATGCAGCAAGGCAGACACAACCATTTAGAGCATGGTTTGTAAAGTTTACACCAATAGATACTGCAAATCGGCTGGAGAACAAAGAAGGAGGAAGTCAAAAATCAAATATTTATATTGTTTTTAGGGAAGTTTTTCTCTTCTTTTTTTTCTTTTTCTTTTCTTTTTAATATTTGTAAACAATAATATAGTGGAGACTTCATTACTAAGCTAAAAATGCATGTTGTTAGAGAAGAGCCCAAAACTTACTGTGCGGTAGGGCTCATACTTTAAATTAACCACATTTCCCCTTCCAACCAAATTAAGATAGTTGGCTGGATTTTCCTGGAGTTGTGGTCCCCAGCACAGTTCAAAGTTGTCAGTTTGAATAAGGCTGAATTAAGGCTTGCCACAAAAACCTTAATAAAAATGCATGCTGAAATCAATTCTTTCTAGAGGAAACTGCTTATAGAGAGAAAGCATGCTACAACCATCTGTTATTCCTTTATTACTTTCCATCTTGCAATGGAAACAACTTTGACATTTAATATTTGTTCTGGTGAATTTATTTCCTGTTTTGACCAGTGTCAGCTAAGGCAAAAAAAGAAAAGATTAAGCAAGAAGATTTTACAGGTAATTTTAAAAAAGCATTCAAAATCTGAAAAGCAATTGAAATACATTAATTATTTGTAACTGCTTATAAAATAATACTGATTCTTCTATCCCTATACAGGAAAAACTGAAAATTTTTGTATTTTTATTATTACAAACACATACACGAATCTATGTAAGAATTAATATGTGAATCTCAGCAAGATATATGGAACTTATTGCTACAGAGACTTCTCTGAGATGGGAAGAGATTAACATTGCAGACAACATCATAACCCACAAATTCCCTTCATGCAAAATCATTAACTATGATAATAATATTATTTTATTTATTTACCTCATCTCATTATTCTGGAGAGCATTCAAGGTGAATGACAAAAATTAAAAACAAAAACAGATCATAACAAGTCAAATGACTAACAAGTAGATGACTTGTAAATAAATGTATCTCTACAGATTTCCTAAACTCCGAAAGTAAGAGCCAAACGCAAATCTGGAGACCATGTGTTCCGTGCCCTGGAAGCAGTGCAGGAGAAGGCCTCTCTCACATGCCAAAAACTTCAGACTCTGACAGTGGGAGCATCTACAAAGAGTCCAGCTGTGCACTGGATGTAATTGGGCAAAAATACTCCATTTCACAATTGCCACGTATGAATCCAGAATCAAAGAGCACTCCCAAATTGCAAATCTGCTCATTCAGGGTGAGTACAATTCCTGTCAAAACAGTCCAGTTTTTACAAATACCACCTCCATCTTGACCTAATTTAATTTCAGCATGTTCTTTCTCATCTAGGCCATTATCAGACTTAGCCAATATTCAAGGATACTGACTGCTTCCTGAGAACTGGTTGGTAAGGAGCAATAAAGTTCTCCCAATGTCTTTATGTAGATGTTGAACAGCATGGAGGACAAGATTAACTCCCGTGACAGAATATAGATCAGAGACCTAAAAGTCTAACAGAAACACCAGAAGCACTGTAAAACAGTGCCCTCAAGACCAGCTTCTGGTAGGTGGTCCAGAAGAATAATATGATTGATAGTACTGAGAGCTATTGAGAGGTCCAGGAGAAATAGCAGGGCTATACTCCCAATCCAGTTTCTGGCATAGGTCATCAACAAGGAAACCAAAGTAATTTCAGTACCATATCCTAGCTGATAGCTGAGTTGAAATGGAACTATAAAATCAATACTGGGGAGTCCTTGGAGTTCTCTGAGCTTGGCTGTTTTCTTGCAAACGTTTCATTACCCGGCTAGGTAACATCTTCAGTACTAAAATGGGATGGAGTTTGCTTTCTATTTATGTGCTGTGGCCTGCCTTGCCAGTGCTGATCTTCCATCCAGCTGTGCTCTTTATTGGGGGCTTGTATCTGACGCTGTTGGGTAAGGTATGCTGTCTTAGGCATTCATGTATAAAAAATCAATATTATTCAGATGCATTTGGAGCTGCAAGGCCACCATCTTCTTGATCACTTTCCCAGAAATGGAGCATTTGAGATTGGCCTTGAGATTGACAGGTCTCCCAAGTGAAAGGACAGTTTCTTCAGTGAAGGTATTTGGTGCAATACTACTGCCTTCTTTGGCAAAGCATATACCTCCTCCAATAGAAAGATACTCATCACCTCCTTTAATCATTATTAGTCCCATCATGAGCTGATTTAATCAACTGAGTGGCAAGGATTGAGTAAGCATGTGGTAGCCTTCATCTCTCCATGCACCTTGTCTACATCCTCAAGATTACAAGCTGAAAATAATCCAAAGTAACAGTGGATGATAAATCATTCACTTTCACATCAACAAGACATTTTGTCAATTTTCAGCTACTGAAGTGTCAGAAAATTATCATATCACTGTTCGGTCTAATAAGTCTAGGTAATTGTAGCCTTCTGAGACAGCTACAACAACAATTTCCATGACACAGATTTTCAGTCAAATTGGCAGAATATGCAGGAATGTACCATCTCTGATTAATGGGCCATCCCTTTTGTATTGTGGCAAAAGACTAATGAGATCTCCAACAAAATTAGCCAGTATTTGGAATATATAATGAATCCTTCAAATGCAGTGCCAATGACTCAAATAAGTGATTACTGAATATTTTAGAAGAGAGTAAAACAAAACAAAAACAGGTTACTCATATTTTGCCTACTTAGAAATACGCCACTAGATGCAATTTAACAGCATCCCATTTTAAAATGCTTCATCCATTTTTTAGGGGCAAAGACTAGATGAATGGAATCTCCTGAATACCGTCTCCCTAGGAAGCTCTTCAGCCTTGCAGATGAAGATTTTTTGTAGTCTTTCCAAAACAGTAAGGTCAGGGAAGCTTTGTCAACAAGCTGAGCTGTATGTCATCTGATCTTAAATGCCTTCCTACATTTCTCTGTGAATGTATAGAATTCTCACTGAGTACATTTGCTGTCTTTCTGGCTCAGAAGGTAGGAAAGAAACCTATGAGAATTCCAAGTAGAACAAGTCTAAAATGCATCACAAATTTGAGTCACTTTTAGACAAGAACAAAAGATATACACCCCCCCAAAGATATACATACACAGCTCTGTATAACAGACCAAATCAGAGCTGTAAAATTATATAATCTTTTGAGTTCTCCAGAAACATTTATCAGATACGATTGTACCACCACCAGACAACTTTCCTGATTACCCTTTTTCGACAATTAAAGCACCATGTTGTGCTCCTGATTTGACCAGACAAAAGCAAATATTTTTAAAGAGGCAGTTTTAGCTCAGCTAAAGATTAACGCCTTTCAATATTTCTGTCATGATCCACCTAGTTATCCATTAACAAACTGCTGATGCCATTTTCCACCATTTGTTTTGGGTATCCTCTCAGGTCTCCTTGATTTCAAAGGCTTATGTTTTACTAGGAAAGGAAGGATAGTTTATTCTGCATTCCAAACAAAATTCCTAGTAACCTCCAAGTCAGCCTTCCCAGCTTGCTCCTTCCAAGACATATTTAAACAACTCACATCATTCCCACCCAGGAGTTCCACAATCAAATTTCTGATATTAAGTGGATCCTCATACCAATCCCACATGGAAAAGTATGATTTTGGTTCTCTCTTTTTCTCATCCAACAGCCAAAGGAATCACTGCAACATCATTTTTCATTCTTCTCTCCTCCCTCATCCCATTTCTCATACCAGGCACACTTCCCAGAGTTAACTATTGAATTACTTCTTTGTTACATTTTGTTTTCAATAAATTCTGCTTCTAGAAATAATCTGATCTTGTCTCTGCTGTTTCCCTAAGTACCTTTTGAGGATGTCCTACTATCCAAACACACTATGTCCTATTACATTTAGGTAATTATCTTAGTTTCTGGACTGGATTCTGGAACTAGCCGAGAAACTAACAGATTTACACTATGTCTCCCTCCAATTCAATTTTCAGAAAAAAATTCCATGAACATAGCAATACTACCTGCAAATACATATAGAGTCATGTGTCTTGAGGAAACAATAACATTAGGAAAGAACAGTCTACATAACAGGTTAAACTTTCTGATGAATTTGGCTGTTCTTGAATCCAAAGTACAGTAATACCTCAGTTCACGAATGCTTCTGTTCATGAACAATTCGGTTCACGAACAGTGGCGTTCGCAAAAGTTTGCTTCCATTCACGAACTCCGCATCGGGTGATGAACACGACCCGTGGCCACCTTCCCTGTTCTGACACGTGGTCGTGGCTTCCTCTAGGTGAGATCGCCTGTACTTTGTTTCATATTTTTGTGGTTTAAAAAAAAAATACATATGGTTCAGAACCGATTAACCTTATTTACATTGAACCTTATGGGAAAATTTGATTCGGTTGGCGACCAATTCGGTTCACAACCATGTTCGTAGGGATCAGAACAGATTAACTTATTTACACTGAACCTTATGGGGAAATTTGATTTGGTTCGCGACCAGTTTGGTTCGCCACCAGAATCGTGGAACGAATTAAGTTTGTGAACCAAGGTACCACTGTATAGTAAAAATATAGACTCAGAGAAAAAGTTTTCTACTGCACTGTGAAGAAATACACCAGTTAATGTGCAAGGATAATTAAAACTTGTGATTTAGACCATTTAAACTGTTTTTAGCTTAAAACAGTTTGGATCCTTATGAGTTTTTCACTGAGATGCAGAATGATTATCGCTAATATATTTTATTGAAGCAACTGGAGTTAGAGGAAATAAATTTCACAACGCAGATATAAGCTGTTCACTTCTTCAGTAATTGATTGAGATTCCTGGTCATCATCAATAGCTTTTACTGTTTGAACAATTGTTCTTGACCCATTCTAGAAGACCCCTTACCTCTTCTAAACTTTTAATTTCCTAGTCATTTTTTTTTTCATTAAAGCATATCTTATGGCACAGTCTCCTGTAAAATGTTTGAATTAGTAATTTTAAATGTTCATAATGAATAACTGAGTCCAGGTTGGCAAAGGAGTGAGACAAGGCTGTATACTCTCCCCTTATTTATTCAATTGATATGCTGAATATATATTAAATAAATAATAAATATATATTAGGAAGATGAGTATGGCTTTAAAATTGGAGGAAGAAACATCAATAACCTGTACTATGCTAATCATACTGCTCTGACAGCTGAAAATGCATAGGATCTGCAAGCTCTAGTAATGAAAGTCAAGGAACACAGTGAAAAAAATAGCACTAATGACCAAACTAATGATCAAACTAATGACAGCAGGTAGAACAACCAACCAGAACTGACAATGAAGATACTGAAGATAGCTTCTACCAATTAGGGTCAGCTATCAACACTAAAGGAACAAGCAGTCAAGAAATATACTGTAGACAACTGCTTGATAGAGTAGCCATGAAGGCCTTAGAAAAGATATTCTGATGTTGTGACAGGCGTATACCTACAAAGATCAGAGTTGTGCACGCTATGGTATTCTCTGTGAGACTCAATAGAAGCAAAAGTTGAAGAAGCAGGACAGAAAGAATATTAATGGATTTGAACTTTGTTGTTGGAGAAAACTCCTGAGAATACCATGGACAGCCAAGAAACAAAGAAATAGATCATAAAACAAATCAATCCAGAGTTCTCACTAAAAGCACAAATGACCAAGCTCAAATTATCCTACTTTGGACAAATTATGTTAAGACCTAACTGTCTGGAAAAAGCTCTAATGATGGGAAAGGCAGAAGGAAAGAGAAGAGGAGGATGACCAGCAGCAAGGTAGATGGACTCAGTTATAGTGGTGATGAGTACACTGTTGGAGGATCTGAAAGACCAGGTTAGGGACAGATCATCATCGAGAAATGATGGGGGACCCATGGTGGCTTGAGCGATTCCTTTGTCTGGGAATTGATGCCACAGTTGTTGGGATCCCTGTAGCCCAAATAATTCTCTGCATACAAAGGAGAAGCCATGAAATCAACCCAGATGCTCTCTGGACAGCCTCTTCCTGCGAGGAGACCCTGAAGCCGATGACTTTGTGATTACTTGCGGTGAGCGGCTGGAGATGAAGCTTTTCCATCTTGTTTGAGGCTGTGGCATAGCCGAAATTTCGGACACTAAAACCGACCTCCCCATTTCTAAAACACATTTCAAATGGTTTATTACTCTTTTGGGTGAAGAGAGGCTTTTTTTCAGAAACAGATAGCAGTATCTTCTTGGTGTTTTTCATATTTTCAACACTTATTTAAAAAAAAAAACCTGATTTAGATTTTGGGATTTATATATTGAGCAAAGAGTCAAAGGGCTGAATATTGGTTGTTTTTATGAAACAAGTTATTGTTTGTTTGTTTGTTTGTTTGTTTAGGGTTTTAAAAAGCTAATTTTGTTGAATCTGTACTTGCAAGATTGGAGCGTGAGATTGCTGGTTAAAAATTTTTGTGGGAAAGCTGCTTTTTCTTATTTGCTGTGATGCTGACTGGTGGAGCTTCGTAAACAAAAGTACTCTAAGACCTTGCTTTTTACCCATTTTTTTCCTCCTGTCTGCATTGCTTGTTATGGCTGGAGTTCAGCAAAGGGAATTTAAAGAGACATTTACACATTTACTGGAAGATCTCTCTACTAGAATACTACAAGTGACAGAAACTAAATTTGAAGCCTTTGAGAAAAAATTAGATTTGATAGTGATATTGATTTGCAACCAAAATTGGATACTGAAAATAAGAATAAGAAATTACTACCTGAGATTTCACTTGAAGAAAAGATTAAATGTCAAGCTCCCTGAAAAGAAGAAAAAGAAATTTAAAGTGGACTTACGGGACCAAGGTTAAAATGTACAAGTTATGATTTTGGATTGATAATACTGGAATTTATTTTTGGACTGGGATTGTATGATAATGTTTATAGGAAATAAATAGACTTAGGTGTTTAATAATGATAGATTAACTGATGCTTCAAATGTTGGTAAGGACCTTGGGATAACATGTCTGTATAGATTTCTTTAACTTTGTTTCTATTTAGAAATTACTCTTGGGGTTTTTGCTTGTAACGGAAAGAAATGAAATTTTGGATTTGAGATTTGTTATTTAGAATTGTTTTTCTTATATAAATATTGTGTTTTATTGATATTACTAGAGTAAGAAGTTAATGTATTATTTTACATATAACTGTGCCGAAGAAAGTCGGAAGTTGTTCTTTTCTTATTTTCTGTCCCTTTTTGTCCCCCCCCCTTTTTTTCTTTTCTTCCCCACACTTCTTTGTCTTTTTCTTTCTTTTCTATTTTTCTTTTGATGTTTTTGTGTATTTTATTCTTGTTTGAAAATTTTTAAAAATTCTTAGTAAATAAGAGAGAAATGTTATCTATGTGGTCACTAAGAGCTGACATCAACTTGATGGCATATGATCAATCAATCAGTCAAAACAAATAGGTAAAATGGGGGGAATTTCAGCTTTTCTTTTCTTTTTTAAACTGTCCAGTGCGTAGGCATTGCATTCAAGACTGCTAATTCCTATTTTATCTCTCAAGAAATTAGGGTCAAGGATTATAATTTCTGGCTCCAGATATGGCTGTAATTAAGCATCAGTAAAATTGCAGCATGGGTACAAGATATTTATATCCATGTAGTTATATACTGTATTTATGCTTTTGTTTAAAATAAAGCTGTCAACCCCCAACAAAATCCTTGCACCAGAGCAAGAGCCAAAGAAGCCATTTCTCAAGTTGATCTAACGTAATGACACAATAAATCAAAGGGGTGATTTGTGATTTGTAAACAACACAGGGATATTATCTAAATGAATGCCTTCATGCTTTGTGTGGAAATGGGCTCAGACTATTAGCAATGGCTAATTACCGCAGAAAATGCTACATTCCATTACATTTGCAGCCAGCTTTTCAAAAAGATTTTACAGCTAAGTTGTTTTAAAAGAAAATATTCATATTTATTTGAACATTTACTGGCAAGATGCTTTGGCAATGGGGTCCCCTCCAATATTTAACACTGGTGAATTGAAATCCATGCGATGAATCATATTTTGCTTTTAAACCACCACCACCTCTGCATAATTATATTTCTGAACGTGTGTAAAGTATGCAGAGCGCAATCTGTAATGACCTACTAGAAGTACAATTTAAAAAGTGTAGAATATTTAAAGAAAAGAAAGAGAGCAATGCATGGAGAAAAAGGAGTTAAAGACACAGAACATTAAGAATTGCAGCCATGCTCAACATGCAACAGTGCACCTTTCTGAAATCAAATTCAAAGGGCCGCCCAGCTCTTATTTAAACAATTGCCTAGGCTCGGTTGGCCCCTGCTCCTGAGGCCCCTAGTGCCTCTGCCAATCAGCACCATCGGTAGTATGATAAAAGGCTCAACGTGCATATTATCATATGCCTATGATGCTCTTCCACATGATCAGGTCAGAAACTCTCTAGTATGGCAGAGCTATCACCATCTCTATGGCTGGATTCCAGAACCACTTAACTTCATTACCAAAGTGACCATTTTTTGGATACAAGCTCTACATTCAAGCTGCCCTGGGAAAACATGATGGTTTGGAAGAACAGCCTAGACATTCCGGGAAAGAAAGAAAGGACAGAGAGACAAAATGTGTTGGTTTTGTACAACAAATTAAGTCTCTATTTACATATTTACTTCCACTATTATATATTTACTTCCACTCAACTCTGTTTCCCAGTCTAGGCAGCCCATTTCATTGCCAAGCAGTTCTCACTATTACAAAGTTTCTCATGTAACGTCAGTAGTATATAATCTTCTATGGAATACCAAGCCACCCTACCTCTGAGGGAACTAACAACCGTAATGTGACCCAAAAAACAAAACAAAACAGGAGATTATATTTCTGCTTTTCCAGTTCTTGTTATGTTCTTCCTGGATTCACAGGAAGAGTCCTTGGGAACATTAAAAATGAACAGAAATTAGTTTTGAATTGTCTGAAGGGCTAAACTCAAGCCAGCATAACTGTAGGCATGTACAATCACTTTATCTTTAGTGAGCAGTAACTGGGGAGGGACCCAGTGAACTGGAACCACAGCTTAGAAGAGAGGAGGACACTCTAACCCATTAGGCTGCTGTATTCCCAGGCACATTCCCTATAGCTGCTTTTTTCCCCTCAGAATTAAAGCTTCTATAGATGTCAATGGACATCCAAATTTGAAGAAACTGGATTAGGACTGTGGCAGGACTGAAGAGAGTTAAAAGCCTCCTATGCTGCAAGCCATTATCACAATGCATATCAACCTGTAACTAAAGTAGAATGCATATAATTGAAACAATTGTATTTTGCTTCCTGAAACTTTCATGCCTGTACTGCCTCTTGTTTCCTTGCTGTTTTTTCTATGCTAAATTGAAATCTCCTCAAAGTATGATGCATGGTACGATGCAAATATTTTAAAAATTTGACTTGCAAAATGTTGTAATCTTGTTATTAACTCGGCTTTTAGATATCAGCGCCTTGTAAGTATTTATTTCTATATTCACTCAGTTTGATAGATTAACAAAAACAGAGGCATAATTTCCTCCCAGTTTTCTCAACCTAAATCCTCTGAATTAAGACTTTTTTGCTTGTTCAGCTTGCCTTCTTACTCAGTGATAATTAGATTGAAGATTAGATTTGTTCTGAGAATATCCTTTTTACGCACCACTTTCTCTAGTTGCATGCATTAATCCCCAAAGCTAAATTAATTCAATACAAAGTCAGAGAGATGATGGAGGTGCAATTTTAAAATATGTTATCAGTGAAAAAATGGAAAGCCATCATGTGTTTAATGGCATTTTAATCCTTTTTTTTTTTTTTTTTTTTTGGCTGATGGCTTTTGGTCAGTTGGGGATCATTTTTCCCTGCCCAGTTATGCAGATCAAAACTGGATCATTGCAGTTTGGTGCATCCCAAATTCATTCTGTATCAGTCACAACCACTGTCTGACCCAAGCTGAAGGGGTGGGGGGAGGGGAAAGGTCCATACTAAACCACAAAAACTCATTAATCCAGCTTCAAAAAGTCATACATTCAGCTTTATTATAAAATGTTTAAACCAGCTGAAAGTAAAAAAAAATCAATAAACGCTGGTCAAGCAGCACAACAAGTTCTTGTGTTTGTGCCTTCTGGAATCTGGTGCTCTCCAAATTCAGTACAATTACAATTACAATATTCAGGATCGATATCAGGGGTGATGGCTTCAGTTCTGGAAGTGTAGTCCCATTACAATGAAAAGGCATCTGGTTGAAGAATGGTATTTTAGTGTTTCACCTTTCAGGTTGTACGATCCATATTAGAGCTGTTAAATTTTACTGGGTAGCCCACACCATGACCACCTCTTCCCACACTCCTTTGTATCCATCACTCTCTTAGCTTTCTTACTTCTTGAATGGTTATTATATG
This sequence comes from Python bivittatus, assembly GCF_059951505.1. Taxonomy (NCBI): domain Eukaryota; kingdom Metazoa; phylum Chordata; class Lepidosauria; order Squamata; family Pythonidae; genus Python; species Python bivittatus. The sequence continues at coordinate 57,149,182 of NW_028277125.1, read as the reverse complement.
CATTCATTTTTAATTATATTGTGGCAGATGTGATATACAAAAGCAGCATATCCAGGGCAATGAAAAATGTTTCAGTAGGAAGAAAGGTCAATTTTTCTATTCCTGGGTTCACAGCTTTCAGAATACAAGGCTAGGGGCAAACCCATTCCCTATATTACAGCATCGGCATGGAATCATTTGGGGGTAACAGCCACACTATTTCAATGACATGATGTGTACAATTATACATATTCATTATGCTGTTCCCACTTGGAGTAAGCAGTGTTATGCAGAGTGCAGAAAATGTGAAGGCCTGGCTTTTTCCCCAGGTCTTTGGTGAGGGACAGTGAGACCTCTTGCTTCATTCCATCTGATCTGTTATGCTTGCCATCTCTTATCTTTTTTCCCGCTTCTTTTAATAGGTTTTATTGTAATTTCTTATTTTAATTGTTGTGAGTTGCCCAGAGTTGTTGGGAATCAGGCAGCATACAGGTTTAATGATAGATTGATAGGTAGATCCAAAGTCTGTTCCTCCTCATCTAGACCCAAATATCCTCCAGACTCCATGTCAGTACACTGACAGCTTTAACCGCCTAGCCCTGGATTGAAATGTTTCATGTAGATACTAAACAGGAAGGGTGAGAGTGTCAAACTTTGAGGCACCCACAAGTGAGGGGCTATGGGTGGGACCTCTACTCTCACCAACCCTGATTGGAACTGACCACTGAGGAAAGAGGCAAACCACTGCAGCATAGCATCCCTCACTTCCAACCCCACAGCAGGTCACGTCACCTACAGTGGTCAATGGTATGGCATAGAGTCTTGTAGACAGAGAGGTGGGAAGCTGACTAGTAAGTAACAGAAGATGTAGAAAACCTGCTTAAGCATTCAGGGTCAGAGGTTGCCATTAAAAACAGACTCTTGGGAATGTCATCAGACCAAACCAAGAACTTAAAGTAGTTCTTCAAAATAAAAGATCACACCAAAGAATGAATGGATCTGCCAGCAGCAGTTTAAGGCTTGTTCTCCTCTTCTTGCACTGAGAGTCTAATGTGCCTTCCAGCCTGAATTTCCGGTGAGGATTCATGGTGAACTAGACATCTCTGAAGGAGTGGAGATGGTATTGTGGTGCGATCGGCAACCAGACGGTGTTTTCTGGCCAGCTGACCCTCTCTGGATAAAGGAGAGATCATGAGATCACAAAGTTGCACTCTGGACAGCTGCTGCTCATGGGTAAACTGCAGGAACTGAGGTTTCTGCAGTCAGCTCGTGAGCAGAGCAGCTGGGCGTTGAGGGAATTCCACCAAGCTCACAGCTGCAATGTAGCCTTATGGACATAAAGTTCTGCTGAACCTCGTTTCTTAATCACTTTTGGAAATAGTTTCTTAACTGCTTTTCAACTATTAAGAACCTTCTGATCGACAAGACTGAAAACATGCACTGGGTGAGTTCACTTTAATCCTTAGCGAAAGAAGTTCTAAAGATAAGTTCAAAGACATTTTTTTAAAAAACTCTCTTTTTTGGAATAAACAGCAAAAGGGTGATTAGAGCATTGATTTTGGAAAGTTAAAAATGGACTAAGGGTCCAGATATATTTGAAATAAGATTTTGAAATTAATTATAAGAATCCCTCCTGTGGGAAAATGCTGTTGCTTTGAATTCTGAAAAGAAAATATGATAGGATTGGACTTTGAACATTGGACACTAGATGGAGTCAGAAGGAACTAAAGATTACAATTAAAGGGGAAGAACATTTTTTTATTTATTAATGCAAAATGGAGCAAAATATTTTAATATTGGACATATTGAAGGATGTTTTTGAACAATGGTCCCCCCCCCCCAAAAAAAGTTAATTTTAAGAGTGTTTGCTTCTATAGACAGACTGGATTTTAAAGATGTTTTGGAAGAGGAACAAGTTTTACCAGATGAGACTGAGATCAATCTGAAAGTGGATTTAAAAATGACAGGCTATAAGAATGATATAGAAAAAGATGCTAAACTGGATATACTAAAGAAACCAGCTGATGTCTTAATAATTCAAAGGAATATACAAATAGCAAACCAAAAAAGTGACTTGGATAACTTTCCTATATTGGATTTATAAAAAAGACTTATTAAAGTTCTGAAGGATTTTGTGAGAAGAGACAAAGAAAAAATGAAAAGAAAACAAGTTGTAGGACATTATTTGAAGGGATCAAAGGAATATAAAATTGGTTTATATGATCAAAGTTAAAAATAGATATATTGTTATTTCTGGTAATCCTTAATGAACTTTTTGCTGACCAGGACTGAATAATGAGGTTTTAAGGATTTATTTATAGGTAAGAGATGAGATATGGGAAGAAGAGATCATTTGTTGTATTTTAAGAGAAGGTGATAAGTTGTTAAAATTGTTTATACTTGTTGTGATGAAGGGGGGAGTTACTTCTTTATATATTTCTTTTCTTTTTCTTTGCTATATTCTTCTTTCTTTTCTCTTTTTCTCTTTTTTCTCTTTATATTATTTTTTCTGCACTTTCTATTTTTTCTTTTTATTCTTTTATTTTTTTGTAGTTTGCACTAGTTTTTATCTGTATAATGGTTATCTTTAATCATTTTAAATCATTTAAATCATTTTTTAATCATTATTTTAAAAAATGTGCCTTCCAGCCTCAGCTGTGAGCATATAGGCAATTCCTTCTTGGAAACTCTCTGGTCCCTTCCTTCCCTCTAAGTAAGGCTTTCTATTATAAGGAACTCATACTGTCATCTCTGGGCAATAAACTGAGTCCCAGCCAGGCAGCACAGAAGGGTAGGGGAGTCTGTTTATGCCTAATAAAAGTAATTCCAGCTGCAACTTCCTCCACAGGCTTCTTTGTAATCCTCTGGTATCCACCCACCTGCCCTTTTGTCAGACCAACCTTTATGCTTAGCAAGCACTGAGTCTGCAGGCACTTACAGACAGGAGCTGTGGCTTACTAACAAGAAGGCTGATGTTTTCCCTTCACCACGGATGGTATTGAAGGTGACTGAGAGATCAAGGAGCACAAGGATGGATGCACCACCCCCATCCATACTCTCTACCAAAGTGCAACCAATGCTATCCCAACACTCAGTTTCCATCCTTGCCAGCAACCTTACCACCACCACATCTACTTCCCCCATCCCACCCCCAGAAATAAATTTGATTTTGTTTTGTTTCCTTGTTTTTTTGGTGGCTCTTCTCACATATTTAGATGTGTTTTTATTTTATTATTGTAAAAGAGTTCTGTGTTTTACAAATAGTTGTTTTATATCAATGTACTGGAATAATTGAGCAGTTAGTGCAAAGAGAGAGTTAGTGCATATATGATTTTGACTGGATAACTAAAGGATAAATACCCAATGCACAGAATACATTTGGTATTCTGGTTAATAAAATATTTAACATTTATGGTGGGTGGGATCCATTAGTCTAATATTATTTGTGGAGTTCCATAAAAAGGAATGGACCTGCATTCTTCTCTGAATATGGGATGAATTCTGAAAGGAAGGAAAGAAACACAGAATATAATAAACTGAAAATATTGGTCATCCCTTATATCCATACAGTTGTAACCAGCTGCCAATCATCAAGCTTCTACATCAGTAGTCTTACCATTGTCATCATTCTGACAGATTTATCTTTCTCTCATCTTCATTATTTCCAGCAAACATTCTCTTATATACATTTTTTTCTCACCGACAGCCTGTTTCACTTTATTATTCCACCAAGCTTACTTTTTCATCTTTCCTATTAGCACTCTTTTGCGGTGTTCTATAATGTAATTATTTTCACTTTGTTCAAAGCAGCCTTCACATCTCATTGATTTATGTCCCCTTTATATTAAACTGTGAAATTAATTTATCTTTTAATACCTTTTTTATACAGGGCTCATACTTGTTTTTCTTGAAGTTGTTCTACATTCACTCCCTTCTCTTTCATGATCACTTTTTCCCCAAGATCCACACCTGACACTATCAAAAACAGTCTGTCTCACAATCAGAACTTCTTGTCATGCATGTATCCTTCACTAATTCTCTCAATTGTTCATCATAATCAAATCAATTGTGTTTTTAGATTTAGATTCATTCCTCTGATGTATGAATAGAGTCATGCTTAAACAATGTTTTATAACCTTTTCTAATACTCACCAAAAAGTCACAACTATCATTCAGTCTGGGGTCTTCAAATGGTCCCATCACTCTTCCTGCATTTTGTCATCTCATTCTCTCCCATCTGTTCATATCCCCCTCAGATGAAGTTTCCTTCGGATCATATGCATTAGGAATGCTACACATTTTTTCCAAATTTCATCTTGTATGTATTCATCATCTCTGCCCCATCTTTTCTTTTCTCTTAGTTTCACAAACACACAGCATATGTATATATTTTCCTTCTTTTCATTTCACTTGTTTATTCATGCTGTCTACTATTTACTTCACTTACATTTCTAGTATTTCTTCAACATGCCATGCTTATCGTTTTAGCCCAAGCATTCTCACATTAATTTAAGTAAATTATTATCTCTAATTCATATACTATCTTGCAAGCCAAAACACTGTTACCCTCATCCCAACAACTGGAAGAAAAATGCAATGTACTAATATATACACTATTCATCTTGTATACAGTTATGGTGCATGGTGTGCCATGTATATTGTGAATTAATCCCTAAGAGATCCAAAAATACTACTTAGAATTTTTATCAATTCCTTTCATATTAAGATACTGAAGAAAGAAAATGAGAAAACTGATTTACTTGTGTTTTGATATTTAAATCATTGTTTGGAGTTATAATATTAGTATTAATGTGACCCAAATATATTCTACAACCCTTTGTCTTGCTGTATGCTTCCCATTTCTTTGAACCACTGAGAGCTTCCAGTCTGATTTCCTTTGGAGAAAGGAGCACTGAACACTTGTTCAATGTTCAGATATCGGCCATTTCCCTAGTAATAGCATCTATAAATATTCCTAGTGATTGGTTCTAACTATGGTCCTGGCCCAAGTTATCTTCAGTTAGGAATGGGCCAAATTTGTTTCCAATCTTTATCACTTTTGTACATTTGTATCTATAGCTCCCATCCCATTTTATACTAAAGTTTGTGAGCATTTGGAAGGAACCACAGAGGAAACACACCATCTCAACTGAGGGAACATAAAGGGGAAAATGGTGTGAAAAAAAAAAAGTTCTTTATTATAGCAAAAATCCCAACTTGTTTTGATGGAAACACAGCACACTAGCAACATCATTTTCAAAACAAAAAAGGAAAGGACAAGATGCCTTTCTGACTGTTTTTCTCCTTGTCTCTTCCAAACTACTAACCATATTCTCACAACGGCTCCTTGGTTAGTTGGTGGATTCCCCAAACTCTGCTAGCTTTCTCTCTGAAAGCACTCAAGAGAAATTTTCCAATTATTTCCTAACCATTAGCTCTCATTGTAGAAACATCAGCCAACCATTTGGGACTATTAACAAGCAATATGCCTGACAATAGAATGATTGCCCAGTAGCTATAACAATAAGAACAGAACATGTAACATTCTCAGAAAGGTAATGCTGAAATAAACTTCTCAGCTGAGGGTTTTTATCAATTCAATAAGAGAGAGCCAAATTTAGGACACTTCTACCTCCATTCTGCTCACACTCAGAAGGAAACACAATAGGGTTTGGAAGTCCTGGAATGTGTCCTTCCCATTCTGGGTAACCAAATAAGGATTTTTGCTAACTTAAACTGAACACAAATGAAGGACAAGGGGAATCTTCTGCTATTTTTCAAACATTTTTTATTCAATGTGATGAAACAGAAATTGCTTTCAAAAAGGTTCCCCCCATAAAAGTACAACATTTCAGTGAAATTCTCATAAGTATGACATGACATCCTGTCATGTACCCTGGGCAATGCCACACCAGCACTGTTTCCATTCCACCGGCCTTCAAGGAACATGATCCTTGATTGCCATCACTGCTACGACCTCACAATCTTGGGAACAAGAAACAGAGACTGACTGCCCCACCCCATGCTGCCACAGGTCCTGGAAAACCAAAGAGGATCTCTCACCATCCACCCCAAACAAGAGGGAAATAAAATGAGTTGTTGCATCTTTCTTCCACCCACCTTCTTATTCCATGCTGTATACATTTGTCTTATCATAGAAAAATCAAACCAAATGGTTGTTCTAAAAGCTGCAAAGCTGTTAAACCACTTTTCCCCTTAAAAAAACTATTACAGTGGCAGATACCTAAAAACTGAGGGAAGCATGCATGAATTTGTGCAAACGGAGAAATGGACAACCTGTGAGTTCAGCACAACAGCAATTCTGCAAAGAAAACATAAACTATACTATGGTTTCAAATAAACTGCAATTTAGCCAGGGGAGTTGTGAGGGTTCCAAGTTCTGGACACACCACAGGGTAGCAAATCTGTACGCAATGCTTTATTACAGGACACACCTTGCCCAACAATTGCTCTCCACTCTTCTGGGACTTGCAAGGTGATGCTGCCATGTAAATATGTCTTTAATACTTAGTTCAAGCAAAAGTCTATTCGTCTGTAAAATAACATACAACCTTTGCTTCCTTCCAAAAGTTGTTACACTAGTGCTGTAGCAGTGCTGTCTCAGTGTGGTTGTTCCTCTTCTAGTTGCTACCAAGTTCCCAGCAAAGCTCCAAGCAGGACTCCCACCAGGATATGCTGCTCACCAGAGCTTGTGGTCCTGGCAGTTGACCTGCCTGCTTCAAATAGCTGCCAATCTCCAGACGCCGCCTCTGCTTCCCCGTGTGCATGCTGTTTCTTTATTTCCTGTTTTCCTACACCCCTCCCCACTCTGTCTTAACATTTGTTTTTATAAGCTAAGGACCTGGGTGGGGTGTGGCTGTCTCTGGACATTGTCACATCCTTGAAAATGCGGGGGGGGGGGTCAATTATTACAGGCAGCTGGAACACTAACTTGGATGCTTGTGAATAAAGTTGTGAGTGAATGAATGAATGAATGAATGAATGAATGAATGAATGAATGAATGAATGAGAGAAATGGGGTGGGAAGCATTTCTGCCTGGTTGCAGCTACTCTTCCCATGCATAGGCAGCAACCCCAACTTCACTCCCTCACAAGGGTGGGCATGCGGACTGCATCTCTCAAATCCATCTGAAGCAATGCAGTTGCAAAGATCTGGACAAGTTTCCTAACTCAGGGCACAGATCCTGAGTTGGGAGATTCCCATGTCTCATCTTTCACAGTCACTATTCTATCCAGCAGTCTATGGCCTCCTTAACTTTCCATTCTTCCATTAAATCCTAAAAGGAAACAGCATGAGACAATTCTTCCTCTGGGGCTTTTTTAGATCAAGAAGCATTATTAGCCAGAGAAGCTGCAGAGAAATAGAGTAGTGTAACAGAAAATCAATAACAACAAACAAAAAAGCATCCTCTGTCACCTTGCCATAACAGAGTAGTCAGTTCAAAATACCACCCTAAGAAATAAAAATAATAATAAAAAAATACACTGTCAAAAGAGATTGAAAAATAGTACAGAGGCACCTTTAGTTACAACTGCAAGATCCGGCTGATTCTCTTTGCTGCCATCTAAGATCATCTGGATTTTTGCAGCACAGATTTGGTAGCCCCACCCAACTCTTAAGAAATCGTTTCATATTAATCCATGCTTGTACCGAGTTCCAAAATGTGCTTCTGAAAACTGCCTTTACAATCTTTCCTCCTGTGCTGCAGCTGAGCCATAAGGAAATCCACTCAGCTGCCCAACAGAGACAATGATGTGGGACTGCAGGCGTTGATCTGGTCTAGAAATGTTATAAATGCTGCAAAGGGAGGTGCCTCTGGAATTTGTTTTGCATTATAAGACAGCAAGAAATTAGAAAAGCTCTGGATACAATACTTTAAAAAACAGCTTTCTCATAAAAAAGGATACGGCAAACTTACACTTCCCCCAACACGCAAAGAAAAAAGTTCATGAAATCTTTCCCCCTACCATCTCATTTTCATAGAGAATAAATGTCTATGCGGTGTGGATCTGAGCTTGATTCATCTTTAGACTAACAATCAAACATAAACCATCTTACTGGATACCACTACAATAAAATTAATCTTTGGAAGGCAAAATCAGTTTATGCGATTTAAAAAATTGCAGTGAAAAGTCAAAGATCTGTATAAGGAGCTAATATTTGGAGCAATGTATCAAAAAACAAATTGGTTATGGATCGTGTGATCTCTTTCTATAAATTATCTATTGTTTCAGTGGAATGTTGAAAGGCAACAGAAACTTAAAAAGGAAGCTTTCCTTCTACAGTGTTAGGAATAAAACTTAGTGTTTGAGTCTTCGTTTTCTACAGCCATAATCCCACATAATCGAACTGTCCTTAGATTAGTCAAAATGGGCACATTTTAAGATGTTGTAACATCAAGAAACAATAAACATAATAAGCTGCATCTAGTTATTGGTTATATTTTCACAAGGGCCTAGTTTGAACAGCATTCTAAGCCAAATGTGGTTTGTTTCTGGCTTAGAACATTGTGCAAAACCAGCCATTGTGATCATGATATAGGGGCTAGAACATTATATTCAAACTGATCCAATAATCATAATGATGATAATAGTTTAGTGTAATATGAGAATCTAGACAATGTCCTCTTCCAGAAATATTCCAGGTGTTTATAAATTTTGTAGCTTCCATTGTGTATAATGTAGTTTTATTTACAGGCCAGGTGAAAGATCAATGTGCAGCCTAAATATGTGTATTTTCATTTTTCAAGAATGGAGAAAAAAGATTGATCTTATTTCAATATATTACAATGTAGGACAAGTTCCAAGAATTGAGCCTGAAAGCTGAAGAGGATATAAATTCCTTGAGCTCAATAAATTACAGATACCGTGACCATCTTTTTTAACTGTGATTTATTTGTCTCACAATACATCTTTTACAACATCATAAACATGTTCTTGTTTTTCTGCTAATGAACCAGCAAAAGATTACTGTCTGTATATTCCTTAGAAGAATTCAAAAAGGTCAGCATCTTATCTCCAGTGCTTTTACTACAATGAAATATTGTTTCATTTCAACTATACTTTAAATAAGTCTCACATTATGCTAGGGATGCTCTCCCCAGTTTGATATCTTCTAGAAGTGTTGGGTTACAACTCCTATCATCCCCAAATGGGGATATATAGAAAGCATTATGTTATGGAAGTCTACCCTAAAGTAATGTTTTTCTTAGCTATTCACATGAAAACAGATTGCAAGATGTCCATGTTCAAGTTGCTGTTAATCATTAAGAAGGACTATCATGAGGCAGACCTGAAAGGTTTAACTATGCCAACCTCCAAAATCAGATAATGACTTTTTCCCTTTGGAAGTACTGGTGTAGCTCAACACATTTGGAGGGCACCAGGACAAGGACCAAGCCAATGACAACAGGTAGAACAACCAGCCTTAGAACTGACAATGAAGATGTTGAGGGGGTGGGTAACTTCTGCCTTTTAGGCTCAACTATCAACAGTAAAGGAACAAGCAGTCAAGAAGTTTGCCACAGACTAGCACTGAGTAAAGCAGCCATTAAGGCCTTGGAAAAGATATTCAAATGCCATGATGTGTCTATACCGATAAAAATCAGAATCATGCAAGCCATGGTATTCCCTGTGACACTCTATGAAAGCGAAAGTTGGACTTTAAAAAAGCAGGATAAGAAGGCTACTGATGCCTTTGAACTTTGGTATTGGAGATGGCTCCTGAGAATACCATGGACAGCCAAGGAAACAAACCAATGGATCATCAATCAAATCAATCCAGAGTTCTTACTCAAGGTACAAATGACCAGGCTCAAATTATCCTACTTCAGACACATTATGTGAAGACCTAGCTCTCTGGAGAGGGCTCTAATGCTGGGAAATGTGGAATGAAAGAGAAGAGGACGACCAGCATCAAGGTGGATGGACTCAGTTATAATGGCAATGAGTGCGCTGTCAGGAGACCTGAAAGAGCAAGCTAGTGATAGATCATCATGGATAAAATCGATCTATGTGGTTGCTACGAGTCAAAAACAACATGATGGCACATAATCAATCAAATCAATCAGGACAAGGAAAGCTGAGCTAGATCACCTGATCTTTTGAAATAAATTATATGCATTTATAGTATTCAGCATGCAAATAGTATATACCATAAGAAAGGATAATGGAATGCTAATCATAGTTTCCAAGGATAATATTGTAATGCTAAATGATTGATTCACCTGAAGCACACCAAAGAGTCTTTATGTGATATATTACTTCATACTGTTTGGTAGAGGGAGTCACTTTTTTTGTTTCTGCACATTTATTATTCTTTTAAGTACATGTCCAAACATGCACATCCAATTCTATTCCCTGATGTTCTAGGTTTCTGTAGGTAATATGTTTTCAACCGGCTGTAGAGCAATTGCATTAGAAAACCATCTTTACCTATAAACTGTTTCAATTAGGATGAGTTTTAATTGAGGCCATTAATTTTAACTTATATTGCTCAGCCCACTGACTGTATTTCCTAGACTGTGTGATTATTGTAGCACTGGGGAAGTTGGACACTACCATGTATGCAAAACCACATAATGTCCTTTACAACTCTCACAAAGTTTTTCTTTTCAGTTTATTTGCACCACATTTGGCTGACCTTGGCAAGTCTTATGAAATCATCATAGCCCTTCAGCCCTTTCAAATATAGTGAAAGTGATGGGACTTCCAACAAAATGTTTTTAATTAGGATTGCTGTTCAATGGTTGATGACATTGCCCTAAATGCCAAATTTATCTCAAAGTGACATCCAAACATTAGCTTCTTATCTTAGTCTAAAGTATCTGAAAGTCAACATGTGTTTGCTTTCACTTTTGATTGACATGATGAAAAGGGATGTGTGTGTATATGTGTGTACTTAAGAAATATTCAGGACATTTTCCCACACATAGGAAAAATGAGAAGCTTGGGGGGGGGGGACAGAAGATTGATAGGATAATTATTTTTGTAATGCTTGTATTTGAATTATGTGTTAAAATGCTAATAACAAAATGAGTTTCTGTTCATCAAACTTCCTATCCCCTCAAATTCTTCTTCTGATAATGGCAACATAATTTTGTGAAAATTCTGACTTCTTAATCTGATGGCTAGTGACATGATCTTTCCAACGTACTGCACACAGCACCTTGCAGATCTAATAAATCTCTGTAATAGTTAATAAGAGTTATTGAATGGAAGAAAAGTGCAAAATGCAGGCATTTGAAATATGTAAGTGGATAAAGTGGATTTCACCATTGGAGCAAAAAAAGGGCAAAAGTCATTTCAATTGGCTGCATAAATAACAGCCCCCCAATATTAAAGATATTTCTGTTCTCACCCTATGTATATTTCCTAAACAAACTGATCTGGCATTGCTATGCCTAGGACTTAAATAACATTGAAAACTAATCTTTGTTTTAGAAGTCACATTCCTCTAATTTATTTATTATAAAAACAATGTAACACAGAAAATAGGGAAAAGGTATAACACTCCTTTAATAGTGAAACAAAAAATCCCTATCAAGGCACCACCAGAGAGAAGGCCCTCTATTTTGAAGGTGCATAACTTCTCTCAGTGATGGTATAATTCTGAAGATTTCAGTGCTCAAGTAAGATGGCACAGAAAGTGACTTTTCTTCAGAAATTTGGGACCCAAGCTGTTTTAAGAGTAATTAATAAATAGTACCTTGAATTGAGTATAAAAATAAATAGGAAGCCAATGTATTACTGGAATTAAAATATCATGTCCCTATCTAATGGATGATTTCCCCACTAATGACTTACAGCATCTTCTAGCATTTTCCATCAATCCTTGAGGTGATATAAAGCCTGTCCTCATTACTCTTATTTAGACACAGTAATTATTGGATGACACTAGAAGTTATAGAACTAATAGGGATCCTGCCTAGAGTTAAGCAGACAAGATTTTTTTCAGCCCAGAGGCAGAGAGAGAGAGAGAGAGAGAGAGATTTGTGCCTGCGGGCTCCAATGGGTGTGGTCCAGGGACACAATTCAGCACAATTTATTTTATTTGGTTTGGAATTGTGGCTGCCAAGAATAGAAATGCATGCATATGACTTTCATTCATCCATTTCCACCCTTTTTCTAGCCATTTTTCACAAAAATATCAATAAAAAATCAGAAATTTGACCTCTGAACTTCAGTTGATCTCTGGAGAGATCTGCTGCAGATTGAAGTCAGAGAAATGCATAGAGCCTGTGAGTTGATGGTCCCTTTTCCACATAAATTACTTGGAAGTCTAGCAGTGGTAAGGCTATTGTGGTTGGAACATCCTATTCAGAAAAGACCCTTAAAGCCAGTGTCTTAGACTAAATATCATTAAGGACTGTTTTTAAAAAATTGGAATTACAAATAAAAACACACACAGTCTATAACATCCAAATATGAAGAGCAATTAGAAAATCATGGATTGCTTGCAGCTGAATATACACTTCAGAGTAAACTCTGGAGAAGCTCTAGTGTGAACATTCTTTGCAATTCCCTAGTCTTTTCCACACTGCATACAAACACAGAGACTCTTGGCAGACTACTTGGTGATTGTCATTCAGGATAAACTATGGATTCAAAGGAGACTCAGTTGGAGATCACAGCTTGTCCTCCCAGTTCTACAGTATGAAAGACGTAACAAGTCAAACACCATCTGTTGGTTATACTGGTTGTGTCATCTGAGATGCAAAACCTAGAATGACTGATATTAAGGTTTTAAATAACATAATATTCTTAGTGAACATCTTAAACATTAGGAATCTTGGGAGAGGAGGATCTTTATCCTGAATGCACAGAGTATGAATAAGCATAAACACAGTATAAAGTTTATTATTTTTTAGACATTTATTATATTTATTTCAAGGAACTCTAATCTGGAGCTATGGATTTCCTTTTTTTTCCCCTCAGCATTATACTCAGTTCAATTTGATGAGTTAGACTGAAAAATAATGACTGGGTCAAGGGAGTTTCATGGCTGGAAAGAAGTTAGTTTAAAATCTAATCCCAACACCATTTATATCCATCAGTATCACATTTCTTCCATCCCATTACAACTTTTCATTCAGTTAAGAATTTGGTTTCACTTTCCTTCATAGCCTTGCAAAATAGGAATCTTAGTAGGTAAATCTTTTCTTCTGATTGTGCAACTTTGTTTTAAAAAGCTTATGGCTGTCAGATCTGGACTGCAAAAATCCAGACAACCACTAGATGGCATCAAAGAGACCTAGAAAACTATTATTGTGATCCAGTCGTCATCTGGTAGCTTAGGGCAGGGTTCCTCAACCTTGGAGACTTGAAATTGTGTGGACTTCAACTCCCAGAATTCCCCTGCCAGGATTCTGGGAGTTGAAGTCCACACATCAGGTCGCCAAGGTTGAGGAATCCTGGCTTAGGGGAAACTTCTTGCATTGAAATTGTCCTCTCCCTGAAAAGATATTGGCTTATTTTTTATGTAGTTATTTTAGTCCCCAAAATAATTATCACTTTGATTATGAGATTAGGGGGCCAGTCCTATACATTTGTATGCTTTAATAGAAAATGATACTTTATATACTGAGCAGAACACAATGATTCATGAGACTACAAACTAGAATCAGATCATGGTTTCATATCTTTGAGTTTACAGTGGCTTCATAGTTCAGGTGTAAATTTGGCGTTTCAATGCATAGAAGAACAGAAAGTCTAAGCTCAAAGCTAATTCCCAACCTAATAAGCCATGATTAATTTTATTGCAACATGGTAATTTGTTATGATACATGCTTTCTTGTAATGAAGAAATAGATGCTGAAACTATAAACTAGTTTACTTAATAAATTAAAACAGTTCTGTATAACAACAGTACAAAATTAAATAGTACATATAGCTATAGGGAAATATTAAAAATTTCTACCTCCTGTGCATAATAAAAATAGTTATCTTCAGATAATAAGAATGAGGAAGGGTAAAAAGAATGACATGGAAATAGAGAATATTCTGCTCCTCAGTCTTTGTTTTCAGATCTGGCATAATAGAACATCACTAATATGTCAGTCAATCATTTCTAACAAGTGGGAAAGATTATTATGGTGAAAGGACCATGGAAATATGGTCCCCCTTCGACTGTCACAACCCATGTTCTTCTTGCATCATTAAACTATTGTAACTCAAGAATTCATAAATGACAACATTCCCATTGTCAATGAATGAAGACTGAGTATTCATTTATCACGAAGACAGATCATTATCCTGCCACCAAATTCTTGCTACCATTTTGGTGTGTTTCCTTGCTTCTAAATGCATGTTCTCATATTCTAGTATATCATGGTGAATACATTTATCATTCTCAGTACATACATATACACAGCAAATTCTTGTCATTCTGTCTTTCTTTAATTGTCAGGAGAATTTAGATTCTGGGTTTCTTTGGAGTGTAAGATTTATGTACAAGGGACTGCGCTGACAGGATTACTCATGAATGACTGAATAAAATCAAGCCACAAGGGAATAAAATGGTTGTCCCACATGAATATAAATAAATCTACTATTTGGAGAAAGATGATATACTTTATATTTCCATCACCTTGGAAAACACTCCTGGGGATTTTCAATTATTTTAGTTTGGAACTTATTGGGGAATATCGTCCTTAAGAATAGCTATTCTGACCACCAAAGAAAAAAAGCAGATTGCTACATTTGGTTTGGCTTGGTTTTTGGTAGATGTTTTTCCAGTAGCAGCTTACTGTGGCTTTGTATTTTATCATTGCATTTATATTCATCCAACTTTCCCTCCATGCTCTATGTATTTCACAAATGTATATGGGCCTCAAATACTTGAAAGAGCTTTCATCCCAGGCCCACCCACTTTAGCCTTGGATTTTTCACTGAGCATTATTCTCACCCAGTGCCTTTTCCTCCTCAGAAGCATGCTGCCCATTCAAAAAAGGAAAGGATGACATTTCAAAGCTGGCAGGCCACTGCAAAGAACATGTGTTCCAGCTTTGGAGAGGTCTCCTTTAATAAGCCCAACTGACCCCATCTTACATTCTGTCCTAATGCATCATTCACCCCAGCATTTTAATCTGCATTTCCTCTCAACTTTTGAAAATGAAATATTCATTGGATTCTACTAATTTGTAATATTTTTATGAATGAAAAACTGCCATTCCATATTTATCTTAATTCCACCAATGGTGGGGAAGAGGCTACCTCCATCCATTTTCTTTCTGAAGTCACAGCAACAAATACCGTGGAATTACTTTACCAGCATTTGAGGAACTAATGAAATGTAAGATGTATCATACTCCTATGATAAACATGGTGACTGCTCATCCTGGAAAATAAATGCTCATTGTTGCTGATTATGCAACCGCTACCCATGATCTGTGTTTATTCAAATATACATTTAATCTTACTCACCTCCTGTTCCAATTTTACTGTTTAAAGCAAAAGGAACTAAGATGCCCTACAGAAAAAGAATCCTCTCAAATAAAGGTTGTTATCTTATTCACACAATCCGTCTGAGAGACAGTTTTCAAAAATTAGATCTGCCTGGTCAAAAATTAACCCTGTACCATTCTGATTAGTTATAGTCCACAGAACTATTTCAAGCAGGAGAAAAAGGCAATCAAATAAAAGTTCTTTTATGCATTTCATAGTTGTATGTGTGAGGAGAATTTTTTTTCATTCGAGGTTCAATCTAAGGAGATTTACAAGACTTGCACACACACTCACTAACAGACGTATGGTAGAAGCATGTAGGAGAGAATTTTGAGACCATTCACACTAGCACTTACTATGTCACTGCTATGGCTGCTCTGATGCTTATTATAGAAGCAATGCCTACCACCCAATTGTTTAGCCCAGTGTTTCTCAAACTGGGCAACTTTAAGATGTATGGACTTCAACTTCTAGAATTCCCCAGCCAGCATGGCTGGCTGGGGAATTCTAGGAGTTGAAGTCCACACATCTTAAAGTTGCCCAGTTTGAGAAACACTGGTTTAGCCAGTATTCTACAGATATATCTACACATGCAAGTAGACTTCTTCCATACTAGAGGTGACGTGGCCAAAGCTGATACATACAGGTGTCCTTTTCCAAAATACATATCAGGAAAATATTGCCACCAGTAGTAAATTCTGTTTGAGACACAGCTGCTCCAGGTATGTCCACAGCCTTGCCTCTACACTCTTACAGACCAGATAGATAGGGAATATAGATATAGATTATAGATATAGATATATACTCATTTTATGATAAGTTCATAAGTGTACATATTTCATAAGCTTAGTACAAGGGATTTTCACACGCTCCATAATTTTTGTACAGTACCTAGAGTCATTCACATTGGGGTAGTTTACTAGTACCATCAGACAAACAAACACAGGCTGAATCTCCGGGACCCATGAAGTCTCTTGGGACAGTTAGCTACATAAAGGGCAGAAAATGGTAAAGGCATGCAATTCATACTGTCATGCCTGTTGCTGCAGGTATTGCAGACATCTTCAGCAATTGCCAATTTTACAGACATCCCATGAGTTTCTCCAGGCCAAAGCTAACTTTAGCTTCTCAGCCAAGCTTGTTTTCACAATATGCTTCACGGTACTTTAGACAAGTAAACTGTATTTAAAAAATCAATAGTACTGCAGACACATTCAAAGGCTTGAACTTAAAACTCATTCTCTGCAGGGAAACCAGAGGGACTATAGAAACCCCTAACAGAGAGAGCAAATATGTTGTGGTCAGTTGGTTACAGCTGGTATTTGAAAACACTGTTTTAATCAAAAGAAAAGGTCAGCCATAAAAGGTCGGCCTCATTTTAACTGTCACCAAACCTCCATAATTTATATCTACATAAGATCAAAATGTAAATGAAATATATTTCATATTTCTATATCTGACAGATAATGGGGTTGTCACACGATTAAAACTATAATCAAGTTCCCACTTATTTAGGAGTAAATTCTATTAAATTTAACTGAGCACTTTTGCAGAAATATATAGAGGTTTGCATTGCAGTTCACATTTAATAGTGACTCATTCCTTCTCAGTTCATGCCACAACTCTTAACATTATATACTTTCATCTAGTATGAAAGTATTGTAGGTGCATGTAGGTTCTTGCACACTACCAATTCAACATAGGGACAGAACCAAAGGACATAAGCTTGTATCCAAGGGTTGATGTTGCCTGAAGAAGGAAGGAAGGAAGGAAGGAAGGAAGGAAGGAAGGAAGGAAGGAAGGAAGGAAGGAAGGAAGGAAGGAAGGAAGGATCATCTAACTCATGTTAAAAATGAGTATGCAGATGGTCTTGGATAATGTAAATGACTGGCCCAAGATCACCCAGCTGGCCTTGCATCTAGGCAGGTCTAGAACTCACAGTCTCCTGGTTTTTAGCTTGATGACTTAACCACTACCAAACTGGCTCTCAAATGTCCTATTATCTACCTTAAATCTTTCTCTTAACTGTACGTACAAAAACCATTGAAAATTAAATCCTTCTGCAGTTAATTCTCCATTCACAATTATCTGTGCCTTTTGTGAGGTATAAATCAATTTTTCCCTTTTTTTTTAGATATTTTTATCCCGCCTTTCTTATTTTTATAAATAACTCAAGGTGGTGAACATACTTAATACTCCTTCCTCCTCCTGTTTTCCCCACAACAACAACCCTGTGAGGTGAGTTGGGCTGAGAGAGTGACTGGCCCAAAGTCACCCAGTTGGCTTTCATGCCTAAGGTGGAACTAGAACTCACAGTCTCCTGGTTTCTAGCCTGGAGCCTTAACAACTAGACAAGTCTTCCAAAATTTTAAATAAAAAAGTCCAGTTCAAATTGTCAAAGGCCTTTTCTACATCAAGAAAAATCAATGCGGCTTGCTTTTCATTATGTTGTTCTAAGCATTCCAAAATATCCAATACCTTTCTAATATTGCCCCTCAGCTATCTTTTAGGTAAAAATCCACACTGATCTTCATGAATAAACTCCTGTAAAACTATCTTCATTCTCTCTTTATCCATAAAGACTTTCACCAGCCAGAAATCACCACTGGTCACTACTTTGAAGGGGTCTAGTCTGCCATAAAACTTCACCCAGAAGATGCTATACTAACTTAGAATAAAGACTACAGTCACTGTAATGTAAAGAATATGTTTTTCCCAAGTTCATACCACTTGTAGTAATACTAAATTCCTAATACTTGCCAGTATTTTCCAATAATGGAACTGTAGATGCCTTGCAACAGGAAAATGCAATCCTGGCTTCTACTTACCATGCAAAGAAAGTTGCCCAAACAATAAAGTCCATACCTAGATTGTAAATCCTATCATCTGGATCTAAACAGAATCTAAGGGCTATTAACCCCATTTGGCAGTGTGCATTTGACAAACAAATAAACCTAAAACTTTTTCAAAGCCATTGAACCCTCTCCCCACCCTCACAAAGGCATTTTACAGATATGCCCTTTCCTGAATAGCTGAATTTATTTTATTTATTTATTTATCAGATTTAAATATTTAAAGCTTCTAGAATAGTTACCAGCATGCTTTCATCCCCTTACCTACTGATAATATACAGTAAAATTTGCAATATTTTAATGCACAGTATTTAGGCAGATCAAAGCAGTAATTCACAGTTCTTTGGAACTGTCCACATTCCTAGTCAGGAGAGTTTTTATTTCAGTAACTTCTGTTCCTTTGAAGAAATTCCTTCTTCGTTTTAAGTTAATAAGCTGCTGAATATGTGGCACATTTTCTCCTTTTTTTTGATGGACTGAAACTTACCATGACTTTGGTTAACCTTTTATTATTAACCGAGTGGTGAAGCATCATTTAATCATGAATTTTATAATGAAAGTAGCCCAAAAAACTCAGAAGCAATTAAATATTTACCAGTTTAAGCTGTTTCAATATAGATGAGAGAAGCAGGTCTATAAATGCATTTTACGTGTGCTTCTCCTTGGCTTTCACACTAAAGACAGTACCTCTGATTTTTTTTATTTCTTGTTTCTATCCCTTTATTATGTTAAATATCTTTTTTATGCATTATCACTTAGCAAGGATTCAAACCTCCAAGGTAATTGAAAGCTTTTATAATGTCAATATTATGCCAAGAGAAAGGGCATTAAAAACATTCTTGAAATGCAGATTTGTTGCATGGTTCTCACCTCAATTACCCAAATGTGCTTTCTGTGTCTGTCTTCAAAGTTCTAAAAAGACAAAATGTCTGGCTTTAGAGAACTCAGAATCAGATTTCAGTGATAGATCTGTCATTAGTTTATCTTTTTTCATTGGCCATTTTTCCTTCCAATTCTTTCCAGAGATTCACATAAAACAACAAACAAGCTTTTATGACATGGAAATCTATCCATTATAAGCTTTTATTTTTATTATTCGGCATGTTAAGGAAAAAAACAAGCACATTATCTAGCTGTATAATAAATGGTATGGAAACATTATTTTCCAGATCTTGACAGGTTTGCTCGAGCCGATCAGAAATAGTGAAAAGGCTGAACAAGCTTCATCTTGAATAGTGAGGAACTGGCTAACCCGTTTCTCAGGAAATACAAGTCTTACTTTAACTGCTTGTGCAGTTTAACTAAATCTTGTAATTGGAGAATCAGGAAATCTGGCATTCTTTGGTGTGATGTTTCACAAGTTCTCAATCCCAGAGTTCCTTGTACATATGAAGGAGGGAGGAACAGGTGATAGATAAACAAAGTAGCAAAGGGTAAAAAAAATTGGACCTAGGGATTTTGGGAATCCGTGTCAGTTTTAAGATTTATGAGCCAAGGAAATGCCACATAGAACATAAATGTGCCTAACATTCCATTGTAAGAGCATAACATGGATGCACGTTTGGATTCTGAGAGCATAATATGAATACTCTCAAAAAATAACCACAGAGTGAATAGTCATCCTTTCACTGTTTCAACATAAACACTATTATGCAAAGCACAGAGTAGGAATAAGAAATAGTAAGTAAAAGAAAATAGACACGAAGCAAGAAAAAAAGACAATAGAGCTAAATCTAGTTTAGAGACACCATTTATTAGCCTTCCATATCTTCCTATCCTTGCAAACCTTCTTTGTTACCACTCCTGTGTCTTTTGTTCTTTAAACTTCTCACCTCTTTTTCAGCTCTATCCAATGACATTCTTCGTCTTCCCCTTCCTCTCACGCTATTTAGCCTTCCTTCAGATATTTGTTTTGTGATTTAGTCTTGTTCATACTTTCAATATGAACCAATCACTCCAACATACTTCTCTCATACTCATCAACCACTTTTGCATTTAATCTATGTTCATTTGTCATCAATTTATTCTTGACCCTATGTGTTCTTGTTTACCATATATACTTTTCCTAAAAGTTCTCTTCACCATTCTGTTTTCCACCTTTAAATAACATTCTACTAATCCTTTCTAAAGATACACAAAGTAATTTACTTGCTGTAGGTTTTTTTTTTTTTTTTACTATTTACGTATAATTTGTCATTATTTACTCTATTTTCACTATTAAGCATGGCTACCTTGGTCTTTGGTACATTAATTTTCAGAATCACACTCAACATGGCATCATACAATCTAACATTTGCTATAAATTATTCAGGTTCTCAGGCAACATCATGTGCATTTAAAAATATACCAACATTCACATCCTAAACCAACATACCTCTACCATTATCATAAATATTGCATATACATTTATCCATAAACACATTAAACCACCAAAGGGCAGCAGAGATTCAGGAAATGTCAACTTGTTTGTGCAATCTAGTCATTGTCCAGAATTTTGCAGCCCATATCTGGTAGACCTAATATAAATATTTTGTTTATTATAGTTTCAGTTTAAAATAATACATACATAGCTCAGTTCAGCTGTGATCTTGGGACACCTTAAAGTTTGCTGAGATGGAGGCAAAGTAGACACCTGAAAATAATAACTCTAAAGATTGGAAAGGAAAGGGAAATCACAGGAATGTACAGTATTTGTCATGACTGGGCAACTTGAAAAGGAGGTCCATGCTGGATCCCCTCAAACCTTTCTTGTGAGTCCCACTGATCAGTAGAACCCTTTAATAACAAATACATAGCTGTGATTGTGGCTTCTTCAGTCTTAAACATGCTGCATTTCTCCCTTTGTACCAGCAATCAAAAGACACAGAGAAGTCTTCTTTACTTTTTTTTTTTTTTAACCTAGTGAGAAGAAAGATGGAAGAAGTACAAGCCTACCAAGGACCTTCACCTTCTCATAAAATTATGTTTTATGGCTGAGGCAGGTGCTTTCATCAAAAAAAAATCCCTACCAAGAAATCTCAAAGAGTCCATTGCTGGTGTGATCTTACGACAATTCTTTTTCTACGTATTTTTGGATGCATTTATTTGTAATGGATGCTTACAGGTGAAGATAGCAAAACCTGAAATGTCTAATAACATAAGTTGTTTGGCTTCCTTGCATATTCTCCTACAATGTGTAACCGTCTAATTTAAATATTGTCAGAGCATTAATAGGAGAAATCTCAGTGTTTCCTTATAATGAGACAAGCTGACATCTAATCCAGTCCTCTGTGATGCTATATGAATAGCAATCATTAGAAAAGGCACCTGTGGCCTTAGCTGAGCATTAAAATGCATCAAGAACAGATCAGGGCTTTTCTGTCATCTTGGCATGAGTCAAAATACTCCATTTTGGAACACGTTGACAGCCATAATTTCTTATCTTAGCATTCGGGAGAAAGGGTCACTAAACAGTTACCATTCTATTAGGAATCGCCTCATAGCTGCCAAATACTCCAGGATCGTCAATTTCACATTCTAGAAGGTACTTCAGTAAGAAGAAAAAAGAAGAGGGAACAAAGAAGTTTAATATTCAGGCTATGAGAAATTTGTATTGCATTGTTTAATTTTTTATTGCAGCTGCAGAACTCTTTGCCCAAAGTCATATTTTGTTCTATACAAAATACATGTAGTACATATTCTATACATACGGTACATATTGGGCTTTTTATGTAGCAATGCATATATTATTTCCATAATCTTTACAACATTTCTTCAGGGTAGACAATTGTTCTTATATACTTAAATGGTTTCTGACCAGAAGTCTTCTCAGACTGACTCATAGTAAAATGCAAATTTTTATTAATAATAATAATAATAATGGTGAAATGTTTGAGGAATGTCTTCATGAGATACATAAAATATTTGAGGAATACATAACATGAAATTAATTTCTATTAATTATGGCTTGCTGATCAAGGCATAATTTTCACCCATCATGTTAAGACATAATAGGTGGATTCACATATGATAAGCCAAAAACAAACCAGCCATGTTATCTTATAGCTGCATGGGAAAGAATGGCTGTATTCACACAACCAGCACCATTCACATAAAATCCTAAGTTTGGGTAGTGCTGACCTTGGTCAGATGTTTAGCATTTTGCAGAAAGGCAGTTAAAATCTAATGAACCAACAATGCTTTTGTTTAATTTATTTAAAATAAATGCACTCATAGAGTGAACATGGTGTTTAGGAAATACAACAGCCATGAACATAGGAATTACAGTCATTGATACTATCTAGCAGGGACTAAACTATTGACAAAGATGACTTGCCAGATTTCCCCAACTTGGCAGCCTGTAGATGTGCTTGGCTATGACTCCCCAGCATGGTCTTGGATCAGCTTTGGGGAAGCCAGTGTATATTATTGTTACCATGGCATTTATTGCATTTTCATTTCTCTGTTTCAAAGAGCTTAAGCAGGCATAAATAGGCAGATTTATGCATATCTGCTAAATCTGCTTGGTTGTGAATGCAAAGGTCCCTTACAACTCATCTGCTTTCATTTATTTTTAGCATCTAGAAATGTTGTACATACTTTCCCTAGTTTATGAAGTTCTGAATGTAAAGAATTATTTTAAAGAACTATTTTTAATCCAGATGTTCTGAGTATCATATTTTTGGAGCATCAAGCAATCAGTCAATCAAAGTTTATGTTCAGTCTGGGATCAAACACAAGAAAAAAGACCAACAATACAATAAATACAGTAAAAGATTTTTAAAATTGCAAGAAAACCCTGAGACAATTAACAGGTAGGAATTAATAGCATGAGAATGGAACCAGATGGCTTCTAGGAGCTGTACCAATTGACAGATTTTGCAACCTTCTTAGGGGTTTCTGCAGACTGGTCGCCCAGGAGAAGGGTAGCGGACTCGTTGTCACAATGACAATTAAAGTTAACAATTGGAAATATTAATATAGCAATCACCATTAGATGTGGAACAAGCATTTTAATAGCACATGTGCAACAGATTCTCCATGTCTAAACATAAACATGGTAGCGATCTGTCAGCTCCTCAAGAAGTCATCACTGGACCCAACAGTATTGGACAATCTTCATCTTGTCTTCCCTTTTTAGAGAATATTGTTGAGAATGTGATTGGGCTGCACCTTTAAAGGGCTCTGGGGGAAGCTGATTATATGGACTCTTTTTGGTTGCACTGATAGGTAGCACTGGTGGATGATTTCTGGTAGGATCAGGATGCTGGTATTTATATTTTATTTCTTTACTAGATTTATATGCTCCCCATGTCACATAAAGTAACTCTGGGCAGCTAACACATAAATACAATAACAAAATGGAACAAATAGAGCACATCAGAAAACAAAAGAAAAATTACCACTGAGGATAAACCAAACAACACATTCATGCAGTTCATGGGCTCAACCCCTTCCTGACCCTCACACCTGAGAAAAAAGCCAGATCTTAAGGGCTTTACAAAAGGCCAGCAGGTCAGACTAATGTAATCTTAGACTGAGTGGTGTTCCAGAGGGCAGGCACATAGTGCATCCATCCTGGCCTTCCTTAATCTCTTGGTGGCTTTTGATACCATCAATCATGCTATCCTTCCAGACAGGGGGCTGGAAAAGGGGGCAAAGTGTTATGGTGGTTCTCCTCCTCCTTCCTCTGGGATCAGGACCAGGTCCAGTTATTGGTAGTAGGAGTCAAAAGGTCTAGTCCTGACTGAGCTGCGCAAGGTTCCTTGGGGCTCTACTCCCTCCCCACTTTTATTTAAAACCTACATGAAGCTGCTGGGTGGATCATTTGCTGATATGGGGTTAAATATCATCAGTATGCTAACCATACCCAGGTATATACACACAGCCATCCAAGTGATTCCATCAAAAATGGATCATTTTGGAAAAAATTAAATCTTTAACAGCATAATTGAATGAGAGATTGCTGAACAACTCACATCTCAAAAGATCTCAACCAATGTAATAGGTTTTAATGAATTACAATTGTTAATTGATAAGGTACTTGTAATTTATAACTTGCATCTGCATAGCCAACCAGTGTTTCCCCCTCCCCCATCCCAATTTAAATCCTACAATAGTTTAGCCATTCTATGCATCTGATGCAACTCACAAAATCTTATGCCTTTTCATAAAATTTATTAGTCAGAGAAGGTGCTACCATACACCTCCTGATTTTGGGGTACTGTAGATCAACATGGCTCTCCTCCTACAAAGTCTACATGATAAGCATCAGTAATTTTGGAATTGACTGGGATTAAAATCTCCATGTTCCTTCTTTGATTTAAAGCCCCAGCTTCCATCTACAGTATTGTACTATATGGGTCTCAAACAGGCTATAGCTTAGATAAAAATACCAAACCCCATTCCAATAGTATATAACTCTAATACCTCTCATTTTAACAGTCAAGCACCAATAGATACTAGTTATGATGTGGCCATTTTTACTATGGTCTCATGAAAAGAATTGTATCTGTTAGATATTTTAGGCATTTGGCTATAATTTCAGCATCAGTTTTTGTTATTTGTACAATTTATTACATTTGTAACTACAGTTAAATATTACATTGTAATAATTTTGTTTGTATCTCATTTCTATTCTGTTTATATTTCATCTAGTAAATTTAAAAGTGTTGTTATGGATTATGACAGTAGTCAAAATAATAAATGTATACAGCCAGGCACACTGCTTGTAATTTTATACCAATATCTCTGGGTAAATCTACAAGATCTGGACAGCAAAAATCTGGATGACCATTGGCTGATTTTCTTCCTCTTTGCTGCCATCTAGTGCTCATCCAGGGTTTTGCAACCATATCTGGTAGCCTTAGCCTCTGGACTCTGCAATCTTTTTTAAAGATTTATACTATATATTATAAATGCAAGAAAGCAAAATGGCTGTCTGATGAGGCTTTACAAATAGCTGTGGAAAGAAGGAATGCGAAAAGCAAGGGTGAAAGGGAAAGATATAAGCAACTGAATGCAGATTTCCAGAGAATAGCAAGGAGAGATAAGAAGGCCTCCTTAAATGAACAATGCAAAGAAATTGAGGAAAACAATAGAATGGGGAAGACTAGAGATCTCTACAAGAAAATTGGAGATATGAAAGGAACGTTTACTGCAAAGATGGGCATGATAAAGGACAAAAAAGGCAGGGACCTAACAGAAGCAGAAGAGATTAAGAAGAGGTGGCAAGAATACACAGAAGAACTATACAAGAAAGATCTTAATGTCCCTGATGTCCACGCTGGTGTGATCACTGACCTTGAGCCAGACATCCTAGAGAGTGAAGTCAAGTGGGCCTTAGGAAGCATTGCTAACAACAAAGCTAGTGGAGATGACAGTATTCCAGCTGAGTTATTTAAAATACTAAAAGATGATGGTGTTAAAGTGCTGCACTCAATATGCCAGCAAGTTTGGAAAACGCAACAGTGGCCACAGGATTGGAAAAGGTCAGTTTACGTTCCAATTCCAAAGAAGGGCAACGCCAAAGAATGCTCAAACTATCGCACAATTGCACTCATTTCACATGCTAGCAAGGTTATGCTCAAAATCCTACAAGCTAGGCTTCAGCAATACATGAACCGAGAACTACCGGATGTACAAGCTGGGTTTCGAAGAGGCAGAGGAACTAGAGATCAAATCGCCAACATTCGCTGGATCATGGAGAAAGCACGAGAGTTCCAGAAAAATATCTACTTCTGCTTCATTGACTATGCAAAAGCCTTTGATTGTGTGGATCACAACAAACTGTGGCAAATTCTTAAAGAGATGGGAATACCAGACCACCTTACCTATCTCCTGAGAAATCTGTATGCGGGCCAAGAAGCAACAGTTAGAACCGGTCATGGAACAACCGATTGGTTCAAAATAGGGAAAGGTGTACGACAAGGCTGTATACTGTCACCCTGCTTATTTAACCTATATGCAGAGTACATCATGAGAAATGCCAGGCTGGAAGAATCACAAGCCGGAATTAAGATTGCAGGGAGAATCATCAACAACCTCAGATATGCGGACGATACCACCCTAATGGCAGAAAGTGAAGAAGAACTAAAGAGCCTCTTGATGAGGGTGAAAGAGGAGAGTGCAAAAGCTGGCTTGAAACTCAACATTAAAAAAACTAAGATCATGGCATCTGGACCCATCAATTCCTGGCAAATAGAAGGGGTAGAAATGGAAGCAGTAACAGACTTCATTTATTTGGGCTCCAAGATTCCGCAGATGGAGACTGCAGCCATGAAATTAAAAGACGCTTGCTCCTTGGGAGGAAAGCTATGGCAAGCCTAGATAGCATATTAAAAAGCAGAGACGTCACCTTGCCGACAAAGATCCGCATAGTCAAAGCTATGGTTTTTCCAGTAGTAATGTATGGCTGTGAGAGCTGGACCATAAAAAAGGCCGAGCGCCGAAGAATTGATGCCTTTGAACTGTGGTGCTGGAGAAGACTCTTGAGAGTCCCCTGGACTGCTAGGAGGTCAAACCAGTCAATCTTAAAGGAAATCAACCCTGATTGCTCATTGGAAGGATCGATAATGAAGCTCAAGCTCAGATATTTTGGTCACCTAATGCGAAGAGAGATCTCTTTGGAGAAGACCCTGATGCTGGGAAAGATTGAAGGCAAAAGGAGAAGAGGACAGCAGAGGATGAGATGGTTAGATAGCATCACTGAAGCAATGAGCATGAAACTGAGCAAACTCAGGGAGGCAGTGAAGGACAGGAAGGCCTGGCGCAATATGGTTCATGGGGTCACGAAGAGTCGGACACGACTTAACGACTAAACAACAACAACAACTATATATTATACCAAACCCTTCCATGTTTTCCTAGATCTCTGTCTGAGGTAAATGTGGGAAACATACAGAGAACAAATGATAAAATATCATGTTTCCCAATATGTAGCTATACTCTGAGCTTCTGCACATCAAATCAAAGTACATTCTGTTTCTTCAAATTTCCATAATCCCTTTATGGATTTTGTGGGAATACTCTGTTAGGTAATGCTGGAAAGATGGAGAAACTTTCTGAATTCTTTCACGGTGTACAGGCAGAAGATGCAGTTGACACTGGAAATACAGCTATATTTTATTTAATTTATTATTTGGGGGTAAGTAGATTCTTCTAATACTTCATTCTAGCTTTGAGGCAATATATCTTCTACCTACTTTCTCTCAGCCACATTTGCCCCTGGTGAATAATAATTCTAACCATAGTTTTTTATCTCTTCTCAGTTGCTGTATGCCTTCTCTGGAACATACAACAGAGAAGGAGGAGGATGGGGAAAGGGGAAATTACATTGTCCTCTGATTCTTTCAAAGGATGGAAGAGATTCATGAATATATTCCCCCATTTTGTATTTCTTTTCTTCCTTGGATGTTGCTTACATTTCCTTGGGCAATAAAAGAAAGATACTCTATGAAGATGTCATGTTGAAACTTAAGGATAGAGCAATACCCTTTTTTAACATTACATTGTCAGAGAATATCTCTCTTTTATTGTCCAATGAAATGTAAACAGGCCAGGAAGAAAGGAAATACAAAATGGAGGAACTGATTCATGAATCTCCTCCATCCTTTGAAAGAATCAAAGAGGGCAATGTAATGACCTAAACATGTTTTTGGAGTATAATGTATGCCAAACTGGGCTAGATTGTTTTAAGCCTGTACAAATGTTACAGCTGGTGGCAGAACATTTACTAAGGCAGAAGCAATCCAGTTTTAGTTCAATGAAAGTGTTAAGAGAAAAGCAACTGATAAGGAAAGAATTACATTCCTGTCTCTATTCCCATAAAAATAGCCAAGAGTATCTTGAAGTGAAGAAGGAACCTCAGATCTGTTGGTCAAGATGCAAAGCCTGAGTATACTCTGGACCAGCTAGGAAGAGAAAAATTTAACTCTTAATCTCCATAATCCAAATAGAAATCCTTTTCCTGAAGATATTTACTTTCTGAACAAGGCTGCTTTATTCCTACACTTAAACATGTCTTCCTGCCTTCTTATTCTCTGATATGGACAAGAGTAGGCCAAAGAAAGCAATGTTTTCCTGGTATAATCTGTGTCTCATTATATCTGAATCAAGTAATAAACAGATTAATTTGAATAACCCAGAATCAGAAGCTATAGTTGAAGTTAAGTCACCATTTTTCCTTGCCAAATATAACAAAACATGATTTTCATTTCAAATTTGGTTTTTGTTTTAGTTTTTCAGAATATAACCCTAGCAAGCTACTCAGAACCAAATGCAGATCTCAGCCTGGAAAAAGTTCTGAACCTCTGCTCAGAGGTGTCCACACAAGGGTCAAATGATAAAAGTAGCATCGCATGATTGTGCCAAAAGCCCCATCCTTTTCATAAACATGTTGTGAGGTTGCACACATACATGAAAGAAGTGGAGTTAATGGCACACCACCACTTTTGTCATTCTGATGAAAGGGTCAAATCCTGTGAACGTCTGTGCCTCTGCTGTATACTAATAGTGCATGCATTCTCAGATCATTACATAGGCTAAGTGGTGTCATCTATCCACAGAAGAAGTAACTCCAACCTTGAGAGAATGAGAGGGTTGGCAGAAGTATGACTAGAAAATCTTTAGAAAGAAAAACATTAATAAGATAACACACGCAAACCAAAAATTGCAGTGAGGACTAATCACGCTTACTAGGCATAGAATACAAATTAATGTTTACAGGAGAAAGAAGAACAGAAAAGGAAAGGAAATTGTCTCTAAAAGCGTAGAGACAATTCAGAAGAGGGCAGGGCTGTTGCAGCTTTGAAAAGAAATGCTCTACGCTCCATTTTCTGCAGGTTCCACTTGTTATAGCTATTAGCCTTGGATAAATCTATCATCCTAGGTTGTTTTCCAAAAGGAGTTCCAATTCTGTTATCATTTCAGTAGCCTTTCTTCTTCAGTCAATTTTATGTTGTGCTGTAACAAAACTGTATTCCTGTTGCAACTGAAATGAAATTTAAATGACATTAGGTACCATATTTTTTATTTTCTATCCTCTTTCTATTATTTACTAATAAAAATTTTTGTAAATGATTAAATATAGCCTTTTCCACACAGAGTGTTGGAGGTCCTTATGCCTACTTTTCTTCATGTTAAAAATGTTTCTCTAATTCTTGCACTTGCTTC
Source organism: Python bivittatus (assembly GCF_059951505.1). Lineage (NCBI taxonomy): Eukaryota > Metazoa > Chordata > Lepidosauria > Squamata > Pythonidae > Python > Python bivittatus. The sequence continues at coordinate 57,119,735 of NW_028277125.1, read as the reverse complement.
TTCTTTTAAAACTTGTTGACAAGCGTGATTTGTCTTCTCATCTCATAACTAATTTTTGTAGGAAAGTTTCTACCTATGACTACTTGAGTGACTTTGGCATACCCAAAGGATTTCTGATGCATCAGCTAATCTGATCATCTATGCAAGACAAATGGTATAAAAGATACATACTTTGGGCTTCTTTGTATACAGTAAATAACATTCCTAACCTCCATATCATTTTTTTTTCTGAATAAGTAGGCACCAGTGCTACAGTAGCTATGTTTATTTCATCTTTTAAAAGAGATAACTGAAACATCTAATTAGATATTCTATTAAGAAACTTCAGGAGGTTCTTTAATTAAAATGAAGTTTTCAATAAATCCTTCTTTAATTTAAAATCTGCCATTTCTCTCCCTTTGGCTGAAGATATAAATCTATCATTGATGAAATGAACTACTGTGCCTATCACAGTACGCTATAAAATTGATAATTTGCACAAATATAAACATTTCTATGCAATATTGTTATATATGTATAAGCACAAACACACACACACAGATACACACACACACACATATTTAGGAATAAGCATTGCAGTTAAGTAATTATCTAGCCCTTTAATTTATGGAAATAAAGGAAAATTACCATATCTCATTATTGTAAAGCAGGGGTGCGGAAAGTGTAGGTCTTCAAAATTTATACAATAGAATCTTGCTATAATTCTGCAAAATAAAAAAAAAGTTAATCTTCCCCAAATAAATAATTTTGTTTCAGATTTTTTCCTGCTAGGCTTCAGCCATACAAAATTAATATTATAGTGTGTTTTTGTTGTTGATGATGTTTAAGATTCAGTGCAATGTATACATTTTGAAATAAGATAAAGTATATGCTTTCTGATCCTTCATTTATTCAATTGGCTGGATTTCATTTTCTGAAAACAAAATTACTGTTGTAAAAATTGGATTTTTTATTTAGAATTCTATCTATAGCTAGTATTCACTATGAGCAACACGGGTTTGGTCACTTAGCATGTTCAATTAACACAGTTCCATATCTAGTCTACCTCTGCCCATTTATTTCACAAAATAGTTGCCCCCATCTTGGGGATGGGGAAGTATTAGCTAAGCCTTTTAGGATTTTTTTTTTTAAAAAAACAGGATTTTTTAAAAAATAGTCTATGCCTCTGTTCTAGTCTTAAGGATCTATCTATCAATGGATACTCTCTCAGAAAAAAATATATATATTCACATACTTAAAACAGTATGTACTTAAAAATCCAACAACTATTTCCTACATAGTGCTGGAATATAGGAAAACCAAATTATATTGAGTCAAAACATTACCTCTCTACTGTTTATTATCCAAACCACTGAAGCACCCTTCACCAGGCTGGACAAGCAGGCTAGGAATTATGCATGTTGAAATGCATCTTGAGATTATCCAGCTGAGGAAAACAAGTACGCTAAATAATACTTGTTCTTCATATTTTCATTTGGAGTATATCCTAGGAGTATCATATGATGTCAGGAACTGAACTTGGGACTTTACATATGCAAAATATCCCTCTATTATTCAGTATCACTTTTTCCACATAAGCTGCTTGATGAAAGAATAGAATAAGAGCTGTGGAAACAAAAGACAAGGCCTACCATCTGACTACCTAGGATGCTTTTTTTAATTTGGTTTGTTATATTATTATAAGACATAAGTAATACTTGATATTATTTTGATACAGGGGCATTTATTCAGTATTGACTAGAGATTATCAACACTCTAACGTTTAGATAACTGAAACCTTTAAAGATAGAGAAAACAAGAGGCTTATATCAGTATTAATTATGATTTGAAAAGTTGACGTTAATAAGCATAAGGTTGCTTACATTTTACATCCAAGATGAAATATAACATCAATAAACAATTGCAAATTACATAAAAATATTGCCATGCTGCATAATAGACTGCATGTACGGGAACCATTCTTGCCTAAATTTGGTTAAACGTCTGTTGTGAATGTATATTGTTAATTTTGCCATTACAGAATATTCTCCAAGTTTAAGTTCCCAATCAGATATTGTCAGAATTGTATCTTTCTTCCAATGTTGCCAAAATTTATTCTCGCTGCCGTGAATGTGTATCTCAGTGAATTATGTTATTATTGTTGAAGTGTTCTGGGATTATACCTAGTAAGAAAATTTATGATTTCATTTCAAATTTAATTTCCAAAATTTTCTGCATTGTATTCTGTAAATCTTTACAGTACTTTTGAGCGTTTTTACATGTCCATCACATGTAAAAAAAAGCCTACTAGCAGCAAATTATTCTCCAGCAAATGGTTTTCTGATATATCTGTAGTACAATATATTCATCATGGTTGATAGCCTTATCTTCCATTCATCTTATTTGACAGCCAATGTTATATTTTGTGCTAATGAATTCCACAATTTAAATATGTGCTGTGTCAAATATTTGTCTTCAGTGAAGGAGAACTTTCCACTTCATGAGGCAACCTATTCCAGTGTTTGACAGTTTTAGCTTCACTAAATTCCCCCGAACATCTAATTTGAATCTACTTCTCTGTAATTTCAACGTATTGGTTCTGGTCCTCCCCTCTATATGACAACTGTTTAGATATCTGAAGAGTGTTATCATATCCCTCTTCAATCTTCTCTCCTGCAGGTTAAACGTAACCAGTTTCTTTAACCATTCCACATATGACTTTACTTCCCGTACATTTACCATTTTGTTATCCCTCCTCTGAGCTTGTTCCAGTTTGTCACTGTCCTTTTTAGACTGCAGTGCTCAGAACTGGACACGGTATTCAAGTGCATTCTGACTACAGTTATAGAATGCTACAGAGATACCTCTGGAGAAGCTATGCAGAATCAGTTACGAAAACAAAAGCATGTGTTAAGTCCAGGAAGCAGAGGAAGTATGAGAAAGAAGCTCAGACTGGCTCTACCCTAATTTACTGGGATATAAGAGGAAGGAAAGGAAAACACAGTCAGGCTTTCAAGAGTCTATTACTATAGCCTATATTAGTAGAGTTCCAGTCAAACTTGTACAGTGCACTTCCTGGCCTGGCCTACCTCAAAGGCTGACAAAATGAGTGAGATAATTACTTCCTATAATCTGGACTATTGTTGTCCAAACTTGGCCACTTTAAGATGAGTGGACTTCAACTCCCAGAATTCCCCAGCCAGCCATGCTGGCTGGGGAATTCTGGGAGTTGAAGTCCACTCATCTTAAAGTGGCCAAGTTTGGACAACACTGATCTAGACTGTATGTTCCTTGTAATAATCCCAATAATCCCAAAATATCATTTGCCTTTTTAGCAGCTGTATTACAGCCTTGGCCAAAGTTCATCTTGTGGTCTACTTTAAGTGGACTTTACATTTCTCCCTATTAAATCTCATCCTGTTTGTTTCAGGTCAGTATTCAAGCTTGTCCAAATCTTTTTAAAACTTACCTTTCTCTTCTCGAGTGTTAGCTACTCTTCTGACTTTGTGTCGTCTGGATACTCAATAATCATTCCCTCAGGCCCTTCCTTCAGGCCATTAATAAAATTGGTGTACTGCACAGAACTCAGGACAAAGGCCTGTGGAACTTCCAAGCTTGTGTGGAGCTATTTATGAGCACTTCCTCAATTTTGTAATTCAGTGAATTGTGAATCCACCTAATATTTGTATTATCTTGCCCATATTTTACCATTTTATTAATGAGTATATTGTGAGAGACTTTGCTGAATCCTTTGATGAGGTCAAAATGTGTTATATCAACAGCATTTCCCTAACCTTGAAGGTAAAGGAGATAAGGTTCATCTGGCAACTTGTTTGTGATAAACCCATGCTGGTTCTTGTTAATTGTTGCATTCCTATTCAAATACTCACATACATGCTATTTAATAATCTACTTAGGGATCTTGCTGAATATGCCTGCCAAGATGAAATGTCCTGAGTCCTCCTTCCCTGTTTGAAGAAGGGGATGACATTTGCTCTCCTTCAGTCTTCTGGGAGCTCACTAGTTCTCCATGAATTCTCAGAGAATACAGTTAATGGTTCTGCAATTGCCTCTGCTAGTTCCTTCAGCTCCCTAGGATGTAATATATTTGGCCCTGAAGACTTGAATTTATTTAAATTAGCTAAGTGTTCTTTTACTCTCTCCCAAGATGTAAACTAGTCTTATGTCAAACATCTCATTCCAGGATAAATTTATATAAATAAAGTCACATACTCCAGATATCTGGAATATCGGTACATTGTCTGATTTAACAACATTTCTGTCATTTTGCAAAGGTCTATCTAGAAATATAGCAAGACATTTATGACTCTAGCATGGTTCATTTTATGGTCCTTTCTGGCTTTGAGTTCACTGTTACAGTGTTGCTAGATACTACAAACAGAAGGTATGGGATATAGGACACATTCAGTCCTATTCACTGTTAACTACTTCTTCCCAAAATGCTGTTTGTTTCACTCACTTGTGACCAAAACATTTTTGACATTTTCTATATTTGATTCATTGATCCTCTTATCCCGATAATTAAATTGTGCAGATGGTGCTTCAACAATCATAAAGCATTTTAAAAGAGAAGCACTCTTCTTCAGCATGACATTCTTCTAAGTATTTGCTTTTTAAAAACAAAACAATATTTTCCACCAATTTACCCAGAACGGACTGTGATTTTCTGGATCACCCCTAGATTCCATTTTAATATTACCTGGGTATAGTGGAAGAATCAAGCCTTAAATTAATTGATTAATTAGGAGAAGCATTTTTACAGTTGAGTATTTTCAGGATGAGGCAAAATAAGTTCAGGTTTCTTTACAGGCAGAAGCAATTATAGCTAATAAAGAACAAGAGTCAAACACCAGCACCTCCAGCTGCAGCTTAGAACCATTAATGACCTAGGAATCTTTCTAGGTCATTGTCTAGGCCAGTGTTTCTCAACCTTGGCAACTTTAAGATGAGTGGACCTCAACTCCCAGAATTCCCCAGCCAGCATAGCTGGCTGGGGAATTCTGGGTGTTGAAGTCCACTCATCTTAAAGTTGCCAGGGTTGAGAAACACTGGTCTAGGCCATGCAATTCCTGCTTTACATTCAGCTCTCTTTAAGTACATTTATGTTAATGCAATATCTCTTGCTAATATCCATTTTTGATCTGTAATGCCTCTTCCCAGTATCTGCTTTTGAACTGCATTTTGTGGTTTTTTGGATTCTAGTGTTTGTTTATTGGTCTGAATTAAAGCTAATTCAACTTTGCTATTTTCTTTTCCCCAATATAACTCTTTCTCTTTGCCTCTCCAGTAGAAGGTGATTAACAACATCAGACTGAATCAGACACCTATGGAAACAGAAAATAGATACCATATCCAAAATAAGTTACTTTCTTTTCCAATGTATTTGCTGGAGGCACTGGGTTTGTTATTGTACTTTACTGCAGGACTTGATGACTTGGATATTCCAAACAACAACCTCAGTGGTATTTGCTTACTAATCCATTTTGAAAAAACAAATAGCACTGTCCATGTAGTGTATTTATTGTATGTAATAAAATGCACAAATGTTATTCAATAGATGTATACACTAGGGCATAGCTCTTGTTTTCTCAGGGGCAGGCTATTAAACACACGCTAAACCAATTAAGATAAGACTCACCAAATCAAGAGAATCAAAAGGGTATTGTAAGATTAACACTGAAATCATTAATAACATGTCTTATCGAGAAGGTTAAAAAATTGTCTAAGCATAAAAAGAATTTGGGAGCAGTCATCCTTTATGCATCTTGGTTTGCACTCTCAAGAAACTCTCATTTACAGAAAAGAATACATATACGTATACATATACATATATTTCTGTAGAAGATTGGTTTGCTAGCTCTTCAACTGAAATCTACCGCAGCAGATTCAATACTGCAGTACATTTTTCTAACATTAAAATAATGAAAGAAACTAAAGGCAGGATAAATGTTTGAAAAATAGTAAACCTGAAAACAAGATCAATACCTGGGTGTCTGCATGGTGTGGTCAAAAAAGTCAAGAAGGCAGCTGCAACAGTGCCATCAAAACACTGCCTATTTTTTATCTATGTTGCAATACACATTAAAAACAGGCAGAGCTTCCATTGTACCATCATGTGCAAATCCTGTGGACATCCTTGCCAGTACCAATTCAAGATGGCTATAGCCTCCAGCCATCATGTAGGCTCACAGCCCATCTTTCTTCTAGCTTTTCCTGACAGTGCCTTTTCCTCCAAGGGGATAAAAACATCTTACAGCTTACCAAAAAGTCAAACAATACTCCTTATCAAGGAACCCTTTTGCAGTTCTCTTCTCAGCAGCAAAGAGAAACACTTCATCTTTTTTCCAGAAAAAGATACAACCAGAGATTATTCTGTCAGGAATAAAAGATGACTTGACTGCAGTTCCCATGAACCCTAGCAAGAAGTGACATTTCATGCATCATTTATTGACCAAATTAATAGCTACTCCTTGGCAGGAAATGATACCTGTACATGAATGTTGTTTCTAGCCAGGAGTCTTTGGGCTTGTAGTGAAAAGGTGGTTATCCCACCAATAAATAGTAAACAATATTATTTATTGGTAGAAAACCTCATGAGGATAAATAAATGCCAGTAAAGAAATCTCATGAGTTCTTTGCTCAAGAAAGGTTCAAGCAATCTGTTTACTAAAGTCCCTGCTCCAGTAGCAAGGAGATTCGTAAAGATGTCCACATTACCCATCGGCAGCATAAATGTCCTGGTGCCACTAAATGAAATGGCATGAACTCTAGTTGAAGTACCTAGATTTGGTTGTCTGGGTATCAGGAAAATGCAAGAAGTTTGCACAGGAAGGTACAATTTTTAACTTTGCAGATATCTTCTGTTAACACTGTCGTTTGTAGATCAAAAGTATCAATGTTTTAACGTGATTTCTAAATGGTGGTGGGCCATTTTAATTTTCTTTATGCAGTACTGATGTAATCTGATTTTTGTGGCATGCTTTGGACTGCCAGTATATCCTGTATTCTAATCTCCATTTATGACATGTAACCATTTCTAATTTAAGTGTTGCAAACTGCTTAGCCATGTAGTAAACCTGATACACAGCTTACACAATAAAGAGACACAGAAAAATAATGTGTCCTTCACGTTGATTTACTTGGAAATATATGATTTTGAAAATGTCGCATAAACATCATTCATTTTAAAGATGTTCTCTTACCAAGCTCATTTTTAAATATAAAATTACAACATGACAACAATAACTCTTTGAGGTCTTCACAGAGCAGATAGGAAATCAACTAGAGATTTATCAGTTTTGTAGAAATCTTGTATAGATGTACATGAATACATTATTTGATGTTATCCATAACAAGGCAAACCCAGAACTTGACCTAGAACTCTATGAACTTCACAGCTTGTTCCTGTTTGAATATTTCAATCCCACTGTGGTTGCTACATAAAGGTAGTTTGCTTCTCTTCTCCCTAAGTTCTGCTATCCTTTCAATAACTATACACTACTATCATTTTCATATGCTTTGTATGAAAAGAGTGAATATATAAAAAGCTCAGGAGCCATCGCAAACACTCTCTCTACATGATGCCTTCAGCTTTTTAAACTTTAGCTCTCATAACGTCAAGCCAGAAATGTCTATAATAACTGGAAATTATAGAAGCTGAAGTCCAACACATCTAAACCAGGTTTGGAAAGATTGCTGTAGATTGTAAAACATGTGAATAGACTTAAAGACTGTCCCACTCATATGGGATGTGTGTGTGTGTGTGTGTCAATGATTTGTATCACTCACAATAAATAAGAATAACTAGACAGTACAATAATACCCAACTTGCTTTCCTGGAAATTCTGGAGTTCAGCTCAGTGCACTAGACCTAATACAAGGGGGAAAAAATGATTTTGTAGCATTCCTTCCCAGAAAATCCTAGAAGATTACTAAGAAGATACTTTGTGTCATTTAGCATTTGCCAAGAGCTCCATTTTCCAGACAGAGACAAGATTTTCATAAACTGTGGTATAAGAGAATTAGCCTATTACCTGGAGTTTTGGAGTAAAGGACAAGTTGTCATCAGTTTCAGCCTGATGAGTCTTCTAGTGGAGACATACACCAGCAAGGTATGATGGGAAGGCAGAATTCTTGGTTTCAAATTGCTGTTGATGATGCAAAGGGCTTAACCTGCCCAAGGGATACGATTAAAAAAATACAGTTTAATAAAACCAGTCAAAGGAGTCAAATGGCATTTATCACAAAAAATAAAATCTAGTTTAGCGTAAGTCCACTTACCAAACATTACCAGGTATTCAGAACATTAGATGTAAACATCTGTCAAAAGTTGGGTGAAGTTTAGAGATTTATATGACTATCTACAGCCATGTTTTCAGATACGTACCTCAACCAATATTGTTTTCAGCACGTGTCTGTCTTCTTCACAAGGTTTCTATGCAGAGGCAGCAAAGGACTCAAACACACCCTGTGCATTATTCAGTGACTATTCCAATTGCTTGGCAGTGAAACTGTTTTTACAGACTTGGGAGTCATGAGGCATCTCCATGGTCAGGTGCTTGATCTTCTGGTGCCGAAGAAGAAATGGAGTCTGGCTCTATCTAATCCATGTTCATATTTATTTAGTTATTTATTTAATTTATATGCAGCCCAACTCCCTCATCTTTCGAATGAGAAATCATCCATAAGATATGTGTTCTCATCCTCTCCCTCCTTCTTTGATGGAGACTCATCCAGAGAGGACATGAGAAGGTTAAACTAGCAATGATGACATGCACAAAATTAGCAATTTCATCAAAAGCTTTTTAATGTGTATGGTGTAGTAGACTCTATTCTAGTCTAGTCAGGAATTGTTCTTTCTCAACTATAATGTAAGACTAGATCCTTCATGTTTTGTAGAGGCTCTTCATAGCTACAAATATTTTTTTCTATTGACTGGTGATGGTTCAGGAATAATGTCAAAGGGTAACAGAAATAATTAAAAACAGGCACGTGCACAACTATATTGACTCAGTTAAAAAAAAAACTAATATCAAGTAAACAAACAAAGGCCAATTTCTGGCTTACACAACAAATGTTTCCAGTGCCCTGCTGTCAGGTTCAGCCCAAAGAACTCCCCGGGACAGTGCAGATACAGTTCTGTTGCGTTTATTAGCTTCCACCTCAAGACAGAATCTCTCCAGACTAAATCTAACTTCCCAAGCCAGCAAGCCACAACACTGTGAATTCCTTAGGGTGGTGCCAGTCTCATATTCTTAAACTTCCCACGCTCCTGTTGAGGGCTAAGGGAATGCTTATCTCCTCAAGTGCCACCTTCATCCAACCATTCCTTCACACCTGCCCAATATTAGTCAGGAACTCAAAAATAAATCTGCCTACCTTAACCCTAAAAAAAAAGTTAAGAAATTGTTTACCTGAAGAAGTTAAAAATTCCACTATCCTTGAGGAAAATGTATTTGTGATATACTGTAGTTATGATAATTGGCTGGGAAAATACATAAAGGAGAGGAATTAAATTAATAACATTATTTTCATTACATTAAAGTGACAAAAATATTGTCACTCTGAACATTGCAGTATTCACTTTCATTGACATTATATTGAAAGTAATTGCAACCTAGTCACTCTTTTTCAAATACCATACTCAACACATCAAGGTTCTCTTATAATTACTACCCCATTAGGAACAGAATATTTTCAAAATATGAAGCAGAAATTTGAATGTCAGAAGCCATAAATCAAAAACAACAGATTGACACTGCTGGGCTTGATTTAAGAAAGCACCTTTAGTTTTTAAGACAAGGATGAGCAATCTGTTAGACCCTGGACTGGGCTAAACTGCAACTTTCCTCATCTCTGATACTGTCTGGATCTGCTGGGAGTCCAGCAACTACACAGAAGGTTTCCCACCTCTGATCCATACTAGGTACAAAAGATAGTTCTCAGCTATGGTATGTTCTAGATCAGTGTTTCTTAAACTTTTTTTCTCTCAGGACCCCTTCCCACTTTTAAAAATTATGGAGGACCCCAAAAGAGCTTTTGTTTATATGAGTTATATTTATTGGTATTAAAAATTAAAATTGATGCATCTGCTGCTGCTACCGCTTCTCACAATTGTTGGGTGGGACTTTAATAGTGTTTTATTTTTCAACATAGGCTGGCAACTAATTTTGATTTTGCAGACCCCTAGAGAGTCTTGGGAGGCCCCCAGAGGTCCAACGACCACACTTTAAGAAACACAGTCTAGATAAAGGCCAAGAAACAGACTTTCTCAACACATATGTAAATAATTTGCAGAAGTTTAAAATGGCTCAGTCCTTGATATGTTCAGATCTTTCTTTTAAGGATCAGATATACAAAGGTTCAGAAGGAAGGATGGACGTCAGGTGCCCATGACCAAGAAGCCAACATGACTGATGCTATGACAAGGGATTCTCAGAGAAGGTACAGTATATGGTGAATGTCATGGAACTGCTATTAAAAACTGGGTGTGAGAAATGTAAGGCTGGAAGTCTGTTACATAGAGGTAGATGAGGAAAAATGTTGGATTTGCATTTAAAAGGAGATGTAAATCAAGACTAGCTTTGCAACATTCAGTGACTGTCAATTGTTTGCACTGGCTACTATATCTATGTTCTGATAAAGGTTTAGTCAAGTCTCTGAGAAACTTCTGCCTAGTTTGTGCCTGTCTTGAAGAGCCTGATAGCAGCTTCCAATAATCCAAATAAAATCCATGAATATTGCACAGGCTGGTATATATGGCATGAATACAGTTTCTCTTTTTTATCAAGACAGCCCCAAAGGTCAAATATTGCAAGAGACAACAATAACTTTGTCACTCTACAAGACTGGATCAAATAAATGTCAAATCCAATCAAGAGCATGGATACAAATCAAACAGAAATGGAAATGCCTGAAATCAACAGGGGATCATTCCACTCTCCTGACACTTTATGTAGCAGACATAGTTGTCTCCTCTCTGTAATGAAAGAACTGATTTCTCCTTCCCCTGTCCTGTGCTTTTGATTTTATGAAACCACTGGGAATATTTATTCAGCACTTCAAGTGAAGAACTACCAATATCCTGATTACACTCAGTTCTATGGTTCTTTGTCTCTTTGCCAAGAAAATGTTTTATAATGGTCTGAATGAGGGGCAATCAGCTGAGACAGAAATGTTTCTTGTTTCCAGAGGAAGAACCACATAACTGTCAAGAATTGTGTGGGTTTTACTGCAACTTTATTTATGTTCACTATCTGTTCTTTGTCTTTAATCCCTTTCTTCTCAGTCTCTTTTTCTCTTCTCTTCCTCACACCCCACCAACAACTATATGCATATTAAATGTTCCTCTCAGAATTCACAATATCTGATGAACTAGATTGTGAATTATAAAAATGTATGTGATTACTAACATACTTTTAAGGTACTTCAGGCTTCTCTGGTGGGGTGGCTTCCCTTTTTAGAACAACTATTGATTCTCCTTTCCAATAATTTACAGCTCCCTCTCCTTTGAGAGAGGGATACAAACTTGCTTGGATACTGGAATTGACCGAACACCTTTTCAGCTCTGCTCCACATAAAAAAAAGGAAAATATTTGCTCCACTCATCTATTTGTCTACCACGCTTCCATTTACAAGGCACTCATGTCCCTTCTCTTTCACTCTGGGCACAGTAAACCAAATGTTTGCATTACAATAGCCTTTTGGAAGCTGGTTAGAAATTTTTAAAGCTACTATTTGAATATGGAGAGGGAAACTGCATGAATGTATAAAGTGTAAATTGGAGTTCTCTAATCTAATTTCTATATAGGATACAGATGATATCTGGAGATTTGTGGAGGTATGGAGACATCTGGAGACTCTGGAAGTGGTGATAAACAGGCATCTAGAAAAATAGCACAGAAAAACCCTGTTAGGAATGGAGTGGGCTTGTCAGGAAAGATCTAATTTGTTGGTAAGAAAAGACCCAACAAATTGACTTTGTACAAAATTATGTCAATGTCATCAGGATAACCAGCTAATGTTCTTTAACAAAGGAATTCCATTTGCACTGTAAACACTCTGCATTTAAAACACCAGTTATTAAAAAGACCTTCCTTTGCAAAATAAGGCATCTCTAATATTAATGTGAATTGTGCATGCAACACTAGATGTTTGAGTACTGGCCTCATCTAGTGTTCAAGCCTGCAGAGAGCTTCTACTGGAGATCATGTTCAGATTCAACTAAAGCCATGGAAATCTCACAGAGTTCATCTTGACAAGGAAACAGACAGTTTCTTATCTTATTATGTTTATTCTGAAAATAAAATGTGCACTTGTCTGTTTTAGTTCAAAGCATACAAGACACAGGAGATGAAACAGTGTTCTCTGGCAGTGAGATATGCTGTCAACTACAAAGAGTAATCTGTGAATCTCATGTTACTGTGAAAAGGAAGCTTAAAGTCACAAACTGATTCAGGACCAAGGACAGAACTGATGAAGCTTAAAGTGATAACAGGATGAGATTTTTAAAACTGGAGAAATATATGTTTGATTTGATAAATAACAACATTGAGCAGAGTTGATATGAAAAATGCATGGATTGTTCACCATCTAGATTAGAAAAATGATCCATCTTTTGAGTAAATTATGCACACAAGATAGCACATTTTCCAACAATGAAGCAAGGTAAAAACTCAAAGCAGCCTGAAAGGAATTTTGAAACATATTATCAAACTAAAGTTCAATTCAGTGCTGTCCTTTCCTAATCTTTGATTGATTTATCAAGACAATGAGCAATGTCAGCATTATCTGACATGGTGCAGAACAGTGAAGGATCTAAAGTTATTTTCACATATCAGAAAATTAACTGCCACTGGGTAAAAAAGCAATTATTCTAGTTTCTTGTCATGTTGTCCAGTGCTGCCATTATGGGCAAAGCCTCTAATGAAGCATTTAAGGTAAATCTACAGCTAAAAAAGATTGCCAAGGGCATGACTCAAGAAAACACCTATGTTCCTGCATATGAACACTAGGAAATAAATAGCTATCAATAAATGTAGGGCTACTCTACATAGGATTGCCCAAACTACCTCTGTCTCCCACACCTTCACTTCATGTCTCCACTATCTGAATTCCCCACATTGAGTAGAGTGAGCTACATGGAACTTTTTCTTATAGTCCTTTGAATATGAAAAAAAATCTTTATATTGGCGTGGACGACTAGTTCATGTTGAGCGGGTGGAGTGGCTCTCTTTTTCAGTGGTCTCTGAGGACTGAAAAGAACGTGGCAGTGATAGACTAATTATCAGAAGTAGACTATATTTTGAAGACAGTTTCAAGGACGTTGTATTTACAGGCGTAGTAAGCCTATTAGAGACACAGCACATCTCCCCTCTTTGCATATCCAAAGACAAACCTGAAAAGCAGCACTCTCCAGCATCATCTATATTCCCAAGAATGATTCTTGGCTCCATAAGGTTTCTTAGAAAATAATTACCATAGGCAATTGCAGTCAGGTGAATTGTTTCTTCAGGAATAATAGGGATTATCCTGTGGATGGGGGAGGCAGGTAGCATTCTGGTAAATCCGTGCTTTGTAGCTGGTTATGTCCCTGTGGCAGCCATTTTATGAATGGCTTCTCCCACAGCATTTTACAACAATATCTGTTACACAACCTCAGAATTCCAGATGTGGCCACTATCCCAAAAATGTTGGGAATGCCTTAATGCAACAAGTTTCAGTTTTGCTAGTAATTTTTGTCAGAGGATTTGAAAAGTCACGCTTGGAATGTAAATATGATTCTGCAGTTAAATATATTTTACCAAAGTCTTGGACACCAAAAACCTGCACAAACTTTTTAAAACTGAAGTGACTAATCATATAACCAAGTAATACTCCTTCACCTGGAGAAGAAGTCTTCCAAAATTCATCCAACCAGGCTTTACAGAAACTAATTCTCACCCAGCTTAAGGCAGAAAAGTAAAGGCTATTACTGATTGTGCCAAATAATCCATGTTTCTATTGTATTTCCCTAATTTCTATGGCTTTGAAGAATTAATTAATTAATTAATATTTTCACAAAAACTTATAATGATATTGAATACAAAAATAGGTAATACAATCTATAATAGACCCAATATCTACTTCATCCAATATATACTATTTTAGGTAATAATTAACTTGTATGATTGTATAACGTTTGGCCTGTAAGAAGAGAATCTATTTTCCCATTCATCTAATTTTTGAGAGATCTGATCTGTTAAATGGAAAACATAGGAAATATAAGCATTAAAAGCTATATATATATCACAAGGGCACATTAGATAATAATGTAATGAATAGGACTGCATGAAATGAATCATGAAACATGACATTTTTAATAATTAAAATGGCAGAACAATAAAGGGTGAAAATGTTTGACATTTCCTATAGTTTTTAAAAATTGTTTTGTTACAAAATGGATACCCATACAACTTTATCAAAAAGTGCCTGACTACTCAACCCACTACAGTACAACCAACACAAGCTATGAAAAGGATAACACTGTCATATACATCAGAAACATCTCAGAAACTGCCAACAGACTATTACAACCACATGGCATCACTATAGTCCACAAATCAACTAAAGCCCTCCAAAACATCTTAAGTAAACCAAAAGACCCAGTAGCCCAAGAAGGAAAAACAGGAGTCATCTACAACATTCAGTGCAAGAACTGTAACAGCCACTGTCTAGGATAGACAGGCAAAAGACTAACAGAGCACATCCTTGAACACCAACTAGCAGTTAGAAGACATGATGAAAACTCCTTAATCTCACAACACATGGACAGACTCAGCCACAGTTTCAGCTGGGAAACTGTGAGCATCCTAGACCAAGCTAAACTCAAAAATGCTAGGGAATTCCTGGAAGCTTGGCATTTAGACAAATCAACCATCAATAGACACATAGAGATAAATCACATTTGCACACCATTCAAAAGAGACAATAAAAAAGCTAAGAAGGAAACAAAAAGATTAGAACATATCCTTTCCAACAATCAACACCCAGATAAGCAGGGATTAACACCAGAGAAACAATCAAGCAGAAAACAATACCCTAATCAAGGCTCTACCAAGGAGAAAACCACACCCTCATCAACATGGGCAGGGCAAGCTACTGTATATAAACAGGGAACAAACCCTACACTCACTAGCACTGATCATGTTACCTAGTCAGGTAATGAAACATCTACAAGAAAACAAGCTCAGAGAGCACCAAGGACTCCACAGTTCAACCCTGAGCTACATATATTCTCTTCTACTGGAAGAATTTGTTTGTTTGTTTTCATATGCATCATACTGAAAATAAAACATTTACCTGAATCAAATAACATATAAGAATGTGCTGTTTTAAAGTCTAATTTGAGATTAGTACTTGTTTGAATGAAATATTTTAAAAATCAATGCACAGAGAAAAGGTTCATTTCCAGGCATTAGAGCCTTCTCCAGAGAGATCCTGTAGGCCTTCACATAATGTGTCCGAAGTAGGATAATTTGAGCCTGGTTATTTGTGCCTTCAGTGAGATGATTTGATTGATGATCCATTTGTTTGTTTTCTTGGCTGTCCACTGCATTCTCAGGAGTCTTCTCCAACACCAAAGTTCAAAAGTGTCAATACTGTTCCTATCCTGCTTCTTCAAAGTCCAACTTTTGTTTCCATAGAGTGTCACATGGAATACCATGACTTGCACAATTCTGATCTTTGTAGGTATAGACATATTGTGGCATCTGAATATCTTTTCCAAGGCCTTTATGGATGCTCTACCAAGTCCTAGTCTGTAGAATATTTCTTGACTGCTTGTTCCTTTACTGATGATGATTGAACATAAAAGGCAGAAGTTATCTACCACTTTGATATCTTCATTGTCAATTCTAAGGCTGGTTGTTCTACCTATTGTTATTCTTTACATTTAATTTTAGTCCCATTTTTTTCACTGTGCTCCTTGACTTTTATTTCTAGAGTTTGGAGATGTTTTGCATTTTCAGCTATCAGGGTTGTCATCAGCGTAGTGCAGGTTATTGATGTTTCTTCCTCCAATTTTAAAACCATGCTTCTTCCAATCCAGCTTCCCTTAATATATATTCAGTATATAGGTTGAATAAATAAGGGGAGAGTATACAGCCTTTTCACACTCCTTTGCCAACCTGGAGCCAGTCTGTTTCACTATGATCAGTCTATATTGTGGCTTCCTGACCTGTGTAGAAATTTCTCATGAGGACAATGAGATGTTCTGGAATTCCATTTTTTGTGAGCACATTCCATAGCTTGATGTGGTCAACACAATCAAAGGACTTTCTATAATAAATGAAATGCATAATGACTTTGGGGGGTGGTATTCTTTGGCTTTCTCAATTATTCAGCATGCATCAGCAATGAATGTTTCCAATTATTTGTGGATAAAATAATTTTCACTAAGACTGCAGCAGAGAGACTTGGAGAACTTCTGACAGCCACTGGCCTCACTAACCTCTTTTGCTAGTGGACAACTATCCTAATGACTCTTTCGTGGACCTTCAGGGAGGGAGGGAGGGAGGGAGGCAGTGAGGCAGGACGAAGGCAGGCAGACAGGAAGGAAGGGTCCTAGATGGAGAAACCGGAAAATTGGGGCTTCAGCCAGGGCCTATCCTTCTGGTTTCTTCACTATAATTCTTTTACAACAACAACATGATTATGTGGGAAGAGAATCAAAACTGTCCCTATAAGTACTTCTGGACAGTAGGGGAAATAAATCATGAAATCTCGGGCAGGAGATGGGAGATCCTAGAAACTGGGAGGTAGTATATCTCCACAAGATGGGGCTTGGCCTGATCCAACAGGACTATGCTGTGTTATGTTCAGACAAATTATATTATGGTACAACATGTTGTAAATGATGCTTCTGACTGTGAAAAAAATAATAGGTAAAACTAGGATTGCTAACTAATCAAAGTTATTTTTCACTTCCAACTAGTTGTAACCAAATCATAGAATGGCAGGTTGAGAAAGAATGGCTGAAATAATTTTCATCTGCAGTCTATAGCTACTACAAATGCATGTACAGAACACAGAACAAAGAACAAAATTGTAAACAAGAACAGCCCAATGCAACAGTAAAATATAAAATCAATGAAGTTTTGAAACTCTTACATAACCATCTTTGATCAAAGGAGCAATAAAACTTTAAAGAAATTCTATTGTCTCATAATGGATGTACCTTGAAGTTACTCAGAGTATGTTGCCTAACCCAGTATTCAACAACATGTGCAAAAAGAGCTTCATCTTTTCATGTGAGATGGTTATGCAGAAGTGGCCAATCCAGTTAACGCTTGTTAGTCCCAGGAAAAGCAGAGAAGAGTATTGTAACGGGCAGTGGAAATAATCTTGAGGAACAGAAAGAAGAGCTACAACCAAGACAACAGTCAGAAAAAAGAAAGTTGAGGCAGAAATGTAATTTGAGAAAGCATCTCAGACTTGACCCTCCCTAGTTCTCATGAAGATAAAAGGAGGGAGGAAGCATATTCAGACTTTCAAGATTCTGTTGCTGTAATCTTATAATTATAGTATCAGCATTCATAACGTTGGTTTCCTAGTCTGGTCTACCTTAAAGGGACAGCAAGTATATGCTATTCGGTGTGAAGAAGAGAACTGTGATAACTTGATCAGGATTTCATTTGGTGTTCATTAACAGGCCCCATCACGGGAAGCAATTTCCTTACATAGAAGCATCTGAAGGCTTCTTCATGTGCTATTAGCTGCCATGCTGGAAAGTGAGAAAATGGGCCATATGTAATGTTCTTTTAAATAAGACCACAGGATAATACTAACATATTTGCTGTTATCAAAGATTATGTCACCCAGGAACATAATTTAATATTAGATATTATAAATATGAGAGACAAGCATGTTGCAAAAGAAAGCAGCAGTCTCCAGTTTCATCCGTATTTCAGAGAATGCTTATTGGCTTCATAAGGTTTTTTAGGAGAAAAAACATATATTAGGCAATTGCAAGTGGGTGATTTGCCCATTTGCCCAGCCACAAAATGTTAGGGGCCCACAATCTACACAACCAATAATATACATGGAAATTTATGTCCAGAATTAAAAAAAAAAATGGGAGCACTCTAACAAATATAGATATAAATAAAAATTGAGGAAATGTTAAAAGGAATAAAGGTAGGACTTACATAAGCATTCACCATGTTGATCATATCCTACTGTACATTTACATTTGTTGACCTTTAAATCAGTTTATCTAAATTCAGAAGAAAAAAACCAAATAGAATATTAAATATAGCAAGTAATAGAAGCTGACCAAATTTCAACTATCTGGAACAGCATAAGAGGTGTCCTGTCTAGAGGCCATGCAAATCTTTAGTCAAACAGGAATAGAATCACTTTTATATAAGTGCTGAAGCCCACATCAGAAATATTGTATGACTCTGCAGTTTGATTTGATGGGAAAAAAATCATGATGTATATCATGTAGTATGCATATGGTTTAACTGCTTTAACTGGTTTACTGCGCTTGCCCAGAGCTTTGAGTGGTCAGAGTATCTAAACAAATACAAAAATATTGATTCTAAAGGTTATTTGATGGGACAGTATTTCTGATGTCTTCTGATGAGTCACTTGGTTTCCAGGCTGTTTTGGATCTCAAGTGGTAAATACAGAGGAAACCAGAGGCGTACAATTTTTTAAAAATATATTCTTTTCCAACAACACAGTGAGTTATCACCTGCTTTGCAAAACTAATTTGTCACTGGGAACTTCCAGGTGATCAATCTTTCCTTTTCCCAGTCTTTTTTAATCCAGTTTAAAAACAGCCAGGATTGACCTTGACTATTTTCATTATGGTTAGAAATATCTGAACATTAGAACACGATGAGCATAAGTCTGTCCACATCAATAACTGAGCCCAGAAATCTGTCAGTCAATGGCTGACCAGTAAGTGAGTGCTTTGCCTGACCTTTCAAGAATGGCTTAAATGGCCAATCATTCACAAAGAGAAAGATAATGAATTAACCTTTCCTTCGTTTTTGTGCTTACCATGAGCACAAACCTCTGTTGTCTTCTAAATCTGTAATGATGGCATCCTGGCAGTTGTGCATTTAAGCTTCTCCACCTAATTTATCAGCATACTGCTATGGTGGGATTGTGGTAAGTGGAAGATGGGAGAAGCTGAAAGGATGAAATCCCCTTCAATGAGAGCACAGACCAATCCTTCAAGCACAAGGTAGCAATCCACTGCCATTTCTGAAGCAGCCTTTATTACCTTGAAATAGCACTTCTCCTTTCTTGAATACCAGATCACTGATATTAGGGAAGATGGGTTAAGTTGTTCTTTTTCATGGGAGATTTGACTCCCCCTTTCAAATTCATTTTTAAATAATTTTTCTCCTTTAAAACATTTAAATAAATGTTTCTCCTCTGAAACATTTCTCCTTTAGAAATCAGTTACAGCTATACTGGATTTTCCTGGCAACTTCTACAAATATGCATATATTGACCCTAACAGTAATACAGTCATCAAAATCAACTGATTGGACAAAACCTTCATTCTTGCACTATGTTTTGGATGTCATTAAGAATCAAGTCCATGGCTGTCTCTGTTCTAAATGGTTCCCTGGCAAACTAACAAGGTATTTATGGCATAAAAAATGTTGTTTTATTTTTCAAACATGCATTTACTAGTCAGTGGAGGGAAGTGAAGCCACCCATTATTACAACATGTTATCCTTTGAAAGTGCACTGATTTCTTATCTCTCCAAGTACATCCTCAGCTCCTGCACAATGCAAATATGTGATTCAAAGACATCTTATTTAATGATAAATCATATTTTCAAAAGATGTCAAGTTCCATGTCTTATCCAAGCATGTTAAAGCTTTTCTAAAATGCAGGCAGTATAAAATATATTAACTGAGTAAAATAAATTAATATCTCTATACTGCTGTCTCTTCATACTGTATCTATCTTAATAAATTATTATAAATAATGTATTCCTTATACATTTAAAGTGGGAGTCAGTGGCCAGAGCCACACATTGCATTATGCCAAAATATGCTTTTTTTTGGCTCTTAGTGTTTTATGCAAACTAATCCTTTGTTGTCTCTAAGTTATGATTTATGGCTTTTATTGTATGAACCCAGCTGTGACTTACTCATGGTTAAATAAATCATAATGTAGTGTTCTACCCTGAAGAGGTTTAGCCAGTCTAATTGTTTATAGGATCTTTGCCAAACAACTTGATCCTATCATGTGTTCCCAACAGTAACCCCCACTGTATTACACTGTATTACACTATATAAAGACTGAGTGTATTTGTCATGGTTAGGTGTCTGCAGGAATTCAGTTTGATAAGAACACTCAATCTGACTGTAGAATTATTCACGAAAGGTATTTTCATACAGATACTTTCAGCCTCCAAGCCGTCACAAACCAGTTCACAGTATCTATAATTATCTTCACGGTGTCATGTTCTCAATGCCACAAACTGTTCATGGGCAGACTAGCACTCCCTTCAATTAGCCAATAGTGCCATAAGTATTGTCTTGGAGCCCCTAAACACTAATGGAGAAGGAAGTAAGCAGAGGAACCACAAAGCAGGGCAAGGTGAGAATTCCCACCAATGGGAAACCGCCCATCTCTACAACCCACTACTGCAGCTATGGAACTACTTCCTGTGCTCTGGCTTAGCAAAAGTGAATCAGCTCCACCACACCACTTTCACAACACTGTGTGCAGAGTCAGCCCAGAAGCAGAGCAAAGACTGCTTTCAGAGGATCCCAAAGCCCAAAGAGGAGCTGTTGTATAGGTGATTAACATTCCAAAACGTTAAATGTTAAAGCAGATCACCAAGAATCCTGCTTCTTAATCAGAGCTGAAATTGTACCTTTTCTCATTCAATATTCATTTTCATTTTTTTAAAAAAGAGCCAATCTTTCAGTTGTTGATTTGATTAGCTCATAAATCCCATAGCATGTTATAATCCTTGGTGAGATGAACATGTATATTCTGGGATTTATCTGATGTTCAAAGAGGAGGGGAAAATAGAAAAATTCATTTTTCACAGCTTTTAATCCTCCGTGGTTCTTTCAAAAAGGGGGAACCAAAAGTAGCTCTTTCTGTCTGGATTTTAGTGCTCACACTTAACTCTCACTAATTTTCTACAGAAAGCTTCAGCTGATGAATCAATCACCTGCAATCTCTTCCAAACAGAAATAATCTGGCCACAGTTCTCTATGCTTTAATAACATATGGCTGGGATTGGAATGCAATATAACATACAGCTGCCTCTGAAAATATTTTGGAAATTTCTGAATCCAGAATGCAATGTTTGCTTGGATCATGTCTTGACAATTTTATATTAACTTCACTTATAACCCCAATTCATGCTAGAGTTCATTTTGGAACACACAGATGGCACATGCTACTCAGCTTTTTAATTAATCTGGAACACTGTCTCATGGGCCACAGCATCAAACCTCAGTGCAAATCTCCCCACAGCAAGGGAGAAAAATAGGGAAAACCAGAAAAACCAGAATAACATGGCTTAATTTATCATTGTCTTCCACTTATCCTACCAGTGGCCATCTGCCTTCTCCTTGGCCTGAGCCAGAGTTATAACTGTTCTTGTCCACACACGAATAGACCAAGTGTTTGAGCAAGAATTATAAAAAGTAAAATATTAAACAGTTCTAGGTTTTCTGTCTACACTAAATGATCCTGCTAATTTCTTTACCATCAGACAGAAAAGAGAGACAGCATGCCTACTGTGGCAACAAGCAAACAAAAGAAACAAGGATGTATCCATATGGTGCTGGACTGCTTTATTATATAGGCGTACCCCAATTGAAAGAGGAACTATCTTCTTAACGTATTAAAAAAAAAACATTTCCAAAGTAGTGTATTCCCATGATATATTCTGGAAACTGTGGCTGAAAATCTTTGGATACCAGCAATCTTGGAATAAATCGTTTTGAATTCATTCTCTGTCAGTCTTCATTAGTCATTTACAGCATCATAAGAATGGCTGCCAAGCCAAACCCTGCTCCCAGTTGCCCTCCTCATGTTGCTGACCTTAATCTGTGAGGCCTTTCTCTGTTATTTTCTGCATCACCAGAATCCCTGCCAGTTGCAAAACACAGAGGAGAGCAGAGAGGATCAGGACAATCCATCATTATGCCAACAGCTCTTTCTTTCACCACAATAAAAGCTGGTTTCCTGCTGTGGAAAGTCTCCAAGTAATGTAATAGGCAAGGAACATTGGAAATGGTGGGAACATCGTGTGTGTGTTATTTCAGTTTTATAATTCCTTATTGGCTATGCTTTAATCCAGCCTTTCCCAGTTTGATACCTTCCAGATCATATTCTAACCTACAACACGTCTAGTTGGCACCATTTTGGAGAAAGCTGCATTAATCAATAAAAATTGGTGCTTGCAAGTGTTTGCCAGTGATTGCCAATTTTTAATTAAATCTAAGGAGTATCATCTAAAGAGCCATGCAACATACGCTGGACAAACTCAACTCTGGCACACATTTCAAGAACAGAATAAACAGCAGCAGGATGTTATTCACAAATACTTTGCACAAATAATCACCTGGAAATGAACTAGGAAAAACATGGTTTAAAATGTTGATTAAATGAGCTAACTTAATGAGGCTATTAAGCATTTGCATAATTGTGCTAGGAGTTTTGGAATGAGCTCTAATTCTAATTTAACCAAAACTATCATTGCACCTCGGCCTAGTAATGTTCCCCTTCTGCTTTTGTTCCATCTTTAAGGGATAAATCTTTCACAAAAGTCAATTGGACAGTCTTGCCATGAATTTTAACATCCTTTCTGTTGAGCTGTAATCCTTCTTTAAAGAACAATGGATGAATCTGGCTCCTGCTGTTGGGAATCTGTACAGTAGCAATATCAATTTTGGTCAAGACAGACTGGAGAAAGGTCAGAGTAGAGCAGCTTCCTTAGGCTCCTGTCCTTTAAATGACATTTAAGAAAATGGGACAATTCTGGACGACGTTATCTGAAAGCAAGCAGAAAAGAAATAATTCACTCAGGCCCAGTTTTTTTATCCACTGAAATTTTAGGCTGAAATTCTTCTGAAACTAATTCCTTCCTGACACTAATGACCCAAAACTGCACCACCATCAACAGCTTCTGGCCCTCACCTCTTTCCTTCACAAAGACCGTTAAGTTTAATGGCCTCATGAACAGATAAAAACCAAAAATAAATAATAATCATTGACAATTCATAGTCCTCCAAGATTATGGAAAATGGTGCAAAACATCTGGCAGACACTAGGCTATAGAAGGCTAGTTTTAGACTCCAACTAGACAACCCTGTGACCCATTGGGTCATCCTTTGAGAGAAAGGTAGTGCAGTTTGATGTGACCAGAACAAACATTAAATTTTAGGCCAATCATATATTTTTTTTACCCTAATGCTAGATGGTCCTGTCATCATCTAAGAAGACTATATATCATAAATAGAAAATAATTGTAGTGGCAAACAAACTTCAATAATAAGTCAATATTTACTTACCTAAACAGATAAGCAGAATGACCACAGGTGGGCAAAAAAATAGTGGGAGCGGGACCAACTTCCGACTTCCTTCTGGCTTCGCCATTGACTTTGCTTGTGGGAAGCTGGCAGGAAGTGTCGGAAATCATGATCACATGACCACAGGGATGCTGCAACGGCCACAACTTTGCAAATAAAACTGGTGCAAACATTGTGGAAATTTCAATTCCACAGGAGTAATGGGTCCCAGATTTTTTACACATTCTTTAAGTTAGTGGATTTTAGGTACCTTGATTCAAAACATTTTGTGGTATAATGCACCATTTGGACTAACCTGAGGGTACAGACAGACAAACACAATGAGAGTTTTAGTAGTATAGAGATATCTGCATAGTTAAAGTGGTTTTCATTACCTTGTTTTACCTCAGGCCTTTTTCCCCATCTTGGTTGTTTTTTTGTATTGTTCTTCTTATGTAGTTGGCTATCCTGAGCATTGTGTAAATGGAATTATCACCTTGTCTGCCCTTTGCCTTTCTTCTGTGTCCAGGTAGTATTTTTTCATTCTGACTGATATCATGACACTATTACATTGCCAGTCAGATTTTGGTAGATGATAATGGCATAAAGCCAAATGGTGAGTTGATGCTTCCAGCTTTCCTTTTGCCATAGAGGATAGCAAGAAGTATTGCTGACCAGTATCAGAGAACATCATTATTGCTTTTATCAGGACTACATAACAATAGCACAGGCAAATACTTCACCTGAACTTTAAGAACCCCCCCCTAAAAAAAAATTACCCTTTTGCAATCTTCAGTTAGGATGACTGAACTGGAAAACCTGATTCAGTTTAACATTCATCTACCATTTTATACACATCCCTTTTTTTCTATTTTCTCTAATGACTCGATTCTGCTCTCTTGGTCTGTAATAAGAGAAACTAGATGACATCTAGATTGTACTTATCAAAAATGAAGCCATTTTACTGATCTTCACTGCCCAGTTCTAAAACTAATGGTGTACAGTGAGGTTTATCCAGAGAAAGCATATGCCTATCATTGTGGCCTCAAAACGTAAATTATGTGTGGTGTGGAACCCCATCTAGGTGGCAGCATCTAAAAACTTAAGAAGGATCAGACACAGTTAGTACTTAGAGGAAGATCATCAGGACATTTCAAGGCCATTGGGAAGTAAAAAAAAAAAAAATCCCCAAAATATCAATGACAATGTTGCTAAAAAAATTACAGGGATATGTGCATGAAATCTCCAGGAGCTGGACTTGGCTTTAAGACTTTAGTTTTTCATAGTGTCCAAATGTTGAGCTGGGACAAATCTGGAGAAAAAAATATGACACAAAGTTTGTTGTATTTTTATTGCTAAACCAGGCTAGAAAAGATATTTTCAGTTGCGTTAACCATATGTGGTATGAACCTGGTTTGTATGCTTTGGAAGCATAACGTCCCAAGTTGTTTACAGCTAGCAGGTAGAGTCTTGGTAATAACTAGGGCACCTTAGTATCATATTATCTGGATCTATTTTCAGATTGTGAACTCCAAGGAAGTGGATAGATGCTGTCTAGGTTGTCTTCTGCAATCTGTCCTTTGGACCCCTGCCCAACCTGGCTATTCCAAGGAGCAGGTGGAGAGGTAACTACTTGGATCTAGATTGCCAATCCTTCCTTGTGGGCAGAGGATTTATCAACACTTTTAGAAGGAGACTGTGGTGTACCCCCTTCTGAAAAGGCTGCCCCTGGAGACTATCATACATCTCTAATTTCCCTTTCTTAAGCAAGATTGTTGAGACATCCTAGAACTGCATTATTTGGATGCTTTTAGGAAGGGGTCAGACCCAGGTATGGGACATAGACTGTACAGATCAATTCTTGAATGCTCTGTGCCAAGATCTGGATGGGGGTAGTGTGCCCCTCTTGGTCCTATCAAACATCATGGCAGTTTTCAATATCACTGACCATGGTATTATACTGGATCACCTTCAGGGGTTGGGGATTCAAGGTGCTGTTTTGCTGTGGTCTGGCTCCTTCCTTAGTGGGTGGTTTCAGTCTGTAGTAGTGGGGATGCAGTTTCTGCAATATGGTCTGCCTCAGGGCTCAGACCTTTCTTGCCTGCACTTTAACATCTACATGAAACTGCTGGGAGAGATCCTCTAATAGTTTGGGGTGCAGTATCATCAGTACACTGACAATATCCAATTTTCAGAGTCCACTGGAGTTGGGTGGCCAGTTAATTCAAATAAATTATTATATACACATCAAATTAAATAGAGAAAATGTGCTACAGTAGCAATAAATCGAGGTAAAATCATGAACAGTAATGGAATTGAAATGCCAAATGGCCAAACCATCAGAACCCATCAGGATGAAGCCTACAAGTATCTGGGCATTTTACAGTTGGATAACATCAAGCATTATTATAATTATTTTGCTACCTCAGGCTGTGGGAGAGATGCTGTCAACATCCTGTCTCAGTGCCTGCAGGCTATAAGGGTCTAAATGGGATAAAACAGACTGAAACTGAACCCAAGTAAAACAGAGTATCTCTTTATACATCAAGGTTCTCCATCAACACCAATGTTACCTCTGGATGGGCAAGCACTATTTGTGAAGGAGCAGGTTAATAATTTCTGGATTCATGGCTCCTGCTTGAGCAGACAATGGAGCCATGGCAAGAAAGACCTTTGTCCAGCTTCAGCTAGTGTGCCAATTTCAATCCTACCTAGCTACAGTAATTTAAAATATGCCCTCACTGTAATCCGGTTGGATTATTGTAACATGCAATATATAGGGCTATCCTTAAAGACTACTAAAAGAATCCAGAATACAGTAGCCTGCATGTTGACTGGGTCTCAGTGCTGGAAGCATATAACACAGATTTTGTTAGCCCTGCCTTTGGTTATCAGTTGGCTTTTGGGTACAATTTAATATGCTGGTATTAACCCTTCAGGGCTTCGCATTTGATTACCTGCAGGACCACCTGCTCCAACCAGAATCAACCTGACCTACGTGATGCTTTAGGGAGAAACTACTTTTGGTCTTGCACTTCAGAAAGGTGAAGGGGGGACGAAGCCACAAAATGCTGTTTTTCTATGGTGGCACAGATGCTTTGGAATAGCCTTATAATGGTGATCAGGCTGGCCCCCTTCTTCAAGAAGATGTTGAAAACAGTTATTTTGGAGGGCATTTTCCTAATTTAAGATCTGCACCATCTTTTATTTCTTTTCATTTCTTTATTTTTTCTTATTTCTTGCTATTATTGTTTTATTTCCAGAGTTTTATATTATCTTTTAGTTATACCACAAATATTTTAATTTTTTTGTGATACTGTATACTATGGAAGTTGCCAAGAGTTGTTAGTTTGTGGTGAGGTATAAGTCTAATAAATGATTGACGATTATACTGTATGCCATCACGTCAGAGTCACTTCTTAGCAACCACATAGACAGATTTTCTCCAAGATGATTTGTGTCCAACTACCAGCCCAATGTGGTTGACCAGATTAAGAAAGCAATGCCATATAGGTCAGGACTACTTTTATTGTAACAACTCTAGTAACAGAATCTTGCAAGTCTGGATGTGCTTCCCTCTCCCTCACTTTATCTTCCTGAGAACTAGGGAGGGGCTTGTCAGAGACATTTTCTCAAATTATTTTCTTGGCCCAGGCTCAAGCCATACTTGTCTGATTATTGCCTAGGTAGCACCTCTTCCACAGTTTCTCTGGCTCCCTATCATAAAGTTCAGGACTTCATAGTGATTCCTGATGTTCTTGCAAATGGTAGGTATATGCTATTGGGGAAACTGGTTGCCTTTGTTCTTCTGCTTTAGCTTGACCTGGAAATTGCACATGAGCAGTTAATGATCTGTTCCAGAGTCAGCCCCGACCATGTCTTTGCTGTTACGACTGCCAATTTCAGATTGAACTGACCACAAAACCCATCAACTTCCTTTCCTTCTTCATCAGTGGTTGGAGCATAAACTTGAATAAACATCATATCGAAGGGTTGTCTGCTAAATCTAATACTGCAGATATTGCTCAGTCATTGCTTCCATTGTACCCAAGTATTGTTCTTGTTATATACTTCCTGACTATAAAAGCAACATTGTTCCTTCTTTGTTTTTCATGTCTTCAATGGTAAGCAATATGATCTTCTGACCGAAAGTGCCCAGCTTCGCTGATACCTAAGATGTCAATGTGTAGTTGATTCATTTCATCTTTTACCATGTTGAGCTTTTCCATATTCATATTTCTTACGTTTCACATTCTGTTAATGGATCTTTGCAGCTTCAAATTTTCTTTTCCTTCATGGTTACATCAGCACTAGACATCTCAAAAGCTTTTATCTAGCCATGTCATAAACAAGTTAAGTACTCCAAAAAATCCTCAGCAATTTCTCAGAAGCACGTTGAATGTCGTCCAACCTGAAGGGCAGATCACCTGGCACTATATTATCAATCACTTTATATCATTTATCCATATGGCTTTCTTCATGAAATACAGAAGTGGTTTGCCATTTCCTTCTCCTATGCAATACAAAATAATGCCTTTTAAGTTGTCACTAATGTGACCATCTGCCTCCAGAATCTTTATATATTGCTGCTGCTCAATATAGGTGCTTGCTTGCTTTAGCTGGGCAGCTGGGATGACCTTCATGTCTTGGATGACCCTTCTGGGAACATATACTCTTGGCATATATTCCTGGAATTATTCGCTCATCCCTCACAGGAACACCCCTCTCCTCCCCTCAACGAAGCAACACAGAAGGGCTTGAAGTTGAAGTCTAATAAATAAATATTGCCTAAATAATTTTCTAATGTGTTCTAAATATTATACTGGGGGGAAAATGACAGTGAAGCTTCTCCTTTGTGTCTGGGGCTTGTCAAAGTTCCCCCATGTTTACAGACCTACAGTCTCACTTTTTTATTAAATTGTAAAGGAAGCAAAACATTATCTATGCAGCACTCTTACTTTGGCAATTGCTTACAGGCCTTGTGACCTGCTACAAGAAACACATTTTCTGTCAGTACTCGAAGAGATCATATGGATATGGCAAAAGACTCCAAGTTTTATTTTTTTAGTTTATGTAAAAAATACAACAGCAGATTTGCTACTTTTTAACTACCTGTGATCCATCTTCTCTACATAGCTCTAGGAAAGAAGTAACACCAATTTGTCTCTTTGCCTATCATGTACTATTAAAGGAACAGGATAGTATATGTATCCTGTATATTTCAGTTCTTGGCTGTTCAGACGCTTTCACCAAATTAAACCTTATGCATGTCCTATTATCTACTGTAGTACCAGCATGCACTCACAGTTCTTGGCAGCAACAATTAAAATATGATTAAATGAGTTGTGATTGTACTGTAATTCATTAATCAGCCTGTAAAAACCAATTTGTATTTTAGCTGCAGAGTTTTGAACTTTCCAACAATGATCAAAACATGTTCATTATGAATACAGATAGCAAACAAAGTTATAACATGGATTTATTAGCAGGCTACAAAAAATCCTACTTTTCATGATTAAGGACAACTTTTTCAGGACATGCACAATACAATCCACTAGACAGCCATAAACAAAGCAGTGATCATTCAATCCATGATAATATGATACAATACCATTTTTTAATGGTTGTGAACTGGTTTCACAAATGCTACAAGACTGATAAATATAATTAGTGGCCTGAAGCCAACCACTCAGGAACCACTGGAATGTGCAGAGTATACTTATTCCTTTTCAAAGCCATCATGTGTAAGCCTTTTCAACCTTCCTGCTGTACTGAAGAATCATCAGTGAGGGTATAAATAGTGTTGAAGAAATGCCAACATGGCCTTGTATACATGGTGGTTCAATATACATTAAACACACATATTTCAGAGAGTGACATCATGTGATTATGTTTCAATGTCACTCGATAATAGTGCTGAGGGTTAAAACAAAGATTTATTTTGAACGGCATCTATAAATTCAGATTAGGTGTAACCATGAAATAGATACTGGTAGTTCCATGAGGAGTCCTCACCACAGGTCTCCTACACCGTGACTTGTTTGCCCCAAAGCCTCCAAAATACCGTTCAACCCATATTAACACATCACACAGTG
Organism: Python bivittatus; assembly: GCF_059951505.1. Classification (NCBI taxonomy): domain Eukaryota; kingdom Metazoa; phylum Chordata; class Lepidosauria; order Squamata; family Pythonidae; genus Python; species Python bivittatus. The sequence goes on along the minus strand of NW_028277125.1, from coordinate 57,090,093 downwards.
ACAGCATTCCTTCTCACATATTAATTGTGCAAATGGCACTCCATGCAGTTACCAAGGAGCAAGAACACAAACTTACGTGCTGTGATCCTGCCCCTGAGATGGCCATACATTGCAATTAACATCAGAAATGTAGAGGCCTGTGGCTGTAGGAGCTTCTTGTGGATATTTTTCATGTATCTGAATCTCATATTGGGGTAGGTTTGATCATACAGGGAGTCTAGGCTTCAGTGGTGGGGATGCTGGTGCCCTTGAGGAGGCCTCCAAGGGAATCAGACCAGTAGTGTGCTTGACATCAAAAGCAGATCCAGCAGTAGGATTTCACTCTTTGATGATCCTATAACCCTCCAGTACATGCTTAACTCATGAAAGAAACTGTAGAGAAATTTCATGTCTATCTTGTAAGGTTCGCTACATTCGGCGCTGGAAATAACCCTCATGAGACACGGACTCGAACGAAAGCTAGTCTACTCAGGCATAATGTGTAGTGGTTACAGACAAAGCCAGGATTTGCTTGGCACGGTTTCTTACAGTGTTTTATAGGGGTCCCCCCTTGACCTGTAGTACCCCTGGGTTCTGCCCCCACCCTCATCCCGGGTCACCCCTCTGCTTGTTGTGATCTCCCTCCCCTCTCCTTACTGGCAGATTCAGTCCGGTTTCATTGTCCTTATGATCGTCATCTTTTGTCCGCGTTGTTGGTGTACTCATGGGGCTTTTCTCATGCGGATGAAATGGGGTTTCTTAAGTCGTGTTCCAACTGGTCACTGGTTGCCTCCAGATCACTGTATTCCTGAAGTATTGTAATCGGTGTTGCCCGGGGCGTCTGGGAAGCCGCCTGCACTGCAGTGTAGCCAGTTTCAATTTAATCTCGGCCATGAGTTAATTGCCGCCACCTGCCGGCAATTAGCTTGCAGTTTGCCTCGTTTCCCTTCCCTGACCGCCTATGCCTGAGACGGTGAAATTGACTAGCGGTGATGAAACTGAACAGTGGTGCTGCTGTACTAGGCTGAATCTGACATATCTCACCTAGAGGTCTTGCAGTTTAATTTATATTTCCCTTAATTCATTTATTTTGGCACTAACTTTAGAAAACTCAATATATAAATCATCTGTATCTGTGCAGTAAAGTGAAGTGTTTGTAGTATTGGTATAAGCCAATAGACGAAGAGCTACTCAGCTTTACAAATAGGCCTTGAGCCAGACCTGTAGATTTTTTTTCTTTTAAGAGCGCCGTCCTATTCCCTGTTCTCATACTACACAGTGCTTTTGAAACTCTGCTCGATTTAAACCAGGGTTTCTCAACCTTAGCTACATTAAGATGTGCAACATGCTGGCTGGGGAATTCTCAGAGTTGAAGTCCACACATCTTAACGTAGCTAAGGTTGAGAAACCCTGGTTTAAACAGTTTGCCTAGTAGCTCAGAAGCCTCCATATGCCTTCATCCCTCACTCTGAATGGGAAGGGATTGTAGTTCAGAAGCTGAATGAATGCTTTGCACACTAGAGCTGGGAATGGCCCCGTAGGCCTTTAATCCCATGCTCACTGCATGGGTCCAAGTTAGCTACCCAAGAATGGATGGCTACTGTGCTGCAACATAGCCAACAAAGGGGAGCTAATCCTGTCTTCTGCAACTGGTTCCACAATCCCATGGAGGCCCAGGAGTTTTTGGGACCCTGGGTAAGAGTGTCACTGACAGACACAGAGAGAGAGGTACAGAATGAGAGAGAGAGAGAGAGAGAGAAGGGGGCGGCTGAATTTTCCAAATTGGTTTTTTTTCTCTCTCTTTTGATCATGTATAATATAATCTTACATTCCTCTGCCCTTACTTTCCCCTTTGCTGCCCAGACTGAAAACAATAGACTGCATCAATATTGTATACCTATATGATAAGCTATATCTTCCTGCTAGTTAGTCGTGTAGCCAACCTTCCATGCAGAACCCCCAACAAATGCTTTGTGTTAGTTTGTGTTTGCTTTGCTAGTAAGGAGAGTAGAGATAGATTGGCTCAGATCAGAAAGCTTGTTAAAGGAGATAGAAGTAGGAGCTACAGAAGCTGAACTGGCCACACAGTTGGTATTAAAATCATCAGACAGAACTCTGGGAAAAAGAAAAAAAACTGAAATGGAAGTAATAGCTAGCAGTTAAGATGGACTTAGACAGTTCTGCCTGTCGAAAACTCTTAATTTGTAAAAAGAAAAATGTGGGCTGGTAAATCAGAGTTGGACTGGGCAATGCTTATACAACTGAAGATTTGTTTGTTCAAGGGCAAATCCAGAGAAGTCTGGTGACAAACATTGTTGAACCATCCAGAGGAGCATGCTAAAGACCCAAAAACAAATATGTGTCACAGGACACATGTTGATAATTCCCCACCAAGGATCAAAGAGGACAGAAGTTCAAGGCCTTGGCACCCAGAAAAAAGTCAGCTTGACTAAGCAACAAAGAAAATTGCCACCAATCTCTGTAAACTCTTCCTTAACTCTAAAACTAGGAAATAAATACAGTTAGAAATAGAGTAGAAAACAGATAAATGAAGCTCACATTGTAATCTGCAAATATGCCAGCTTTCTTTATTATAGAAAAAAATGTTCTTCCCTTGCAGTTTATACCACTTATCAACTAACTCCTGAAAAGAATGGCTTCATACAATGGAATGCAGTGCAGTCGGTCTGCTTGTCAAGTGAGGTTAAGAAAATGAAACTACTTATGCTTCTTTAATATACTTCTTAATAAAATGATTTTTTAAAAAAACCAAAGAGCTGCCTTTGTACTGTGTCATTCATCAAATCCCGTGCATCAAGAGACCACCCCAATCACAAAATATATTCATGCAGCCGGCTTGCTCGCTAATGGGAGAAAGCCAGCAAACTGTTTCAAATAAACTGTTTTTATTTGCTGAAATTATGCCAAAGTTGTTGCACCCTCAAGCACAGACACCTGAGAATTGCCCAGTTTGTCCACTCCTAAAGCCATCACTGACCCTGTTAAATAGTTCTTGCCATTAGGAGCTTTTACCTAACATTCAACCTGAATCTGCCTTCCTGTAACTTAAGACCATTATTCTGTGACCTGCACACTGAGAGAATAGATGACCTTTTTCCATGTGAAAACAAGGTTCTTTCTTGAAAAATGCTATCAGTTCCACACCTACCAATCTTCCTCTCTCTAAACTACTCATTCCCCTCCATCTGTCCTTGTAAGCTACCCCGAGTTTATTATCTGGTTAGAAGGACTTGGAAAGACATGATGGAAATGACTGGAGAGAGTCATTGCAGTCACACAGACAATACTGAGCTAAACAGATGATTGATCTGCCCTAATACAGAGAAGTTTCCTACATTCCTATAAATTACAGTAAGATGTAAATACAAAAATGCAAACAAATCCCAAAGTTTTAGAGCTCTGTGTGGGTCTATATCCTATAAGTTACTTTGAATAAACATGTTTATCTCTTTGCATGGAAGTGAGAGCGAATATATTCCTCCACCCCACTCCCTTTAACAGAAGCAGCAGAACAATACTTCAAGCTAATTACACATCAAACTGCAGTAATTATCAATACAAATTAGCTACTAAATGATTCAGAAATTGCAATGTGAGATAATGACCTTTTTGTATTTTGTCTGGCTTAATAAATAGACTACCTTGATTCTAGGATTGCTGTTAACACATCTCACCTTCAGCTTCAGATAAACGTTATGCCTAATTAAAATAATCAGCATTAAAGTACTGTTTGGACTGGGTTTAGCCTCTCAAGTGTTGTTTGGCAGCATTTTTCCCATATTGATGGGCATTTTGGCAAACTGTAGTATATTTTCCACTTTCTTCCATTTTCATCCAGGGAAATTGACTTATTTCATCTTCTGAGACATGACAGCATGTTGGAAAAAAGAAGGAGGCATAAGAAAATCATGAACTGAATGCCCATCATTAAATGAATTAGCCTAAAATCATCAGAAAGAGATGGATACATTCTGAGTATAGATTGTACTCTGGAAGCCCAACTACAGATGTAATCATTAATTCACTTTGTGAATAATTATTCACAATTTTAACTTTATGCTCTTTGAAGTTCAGCCAAATACATATTTCATATAGCATTTAACTGTTGAAAAGTGCAATATATAGAGATATAAACATAGATTCAATATCTTACATGGCTAGATTAATTTTAATGCTATGATAAGGATGTTTTCTTCTTTCTTCACCATCAGACCACTAGGCTTTTGGTGAACCCTCCCATTGATTAAGAACTATTTGTAATCAATACTCCCATCTTGAGAGTATTTTTATCTGTTTTTTACTTTATTGCACAAAATTGCACCAGTTTTGTGGGAAAGACAAAAATGATGGTTTTTGCTTTTTAAATGCTCTCTTCAATGTGATATGAATCCATAGCACTGCAGTAGTTCCTAGTTTTACAACTTAGGGGTGCATCTGAAGGATACTTGCATCAAAAGCATTTTAAGCTTCTATGTAATGCTTTGTTTTTGTCTTGTGTCAATACTGTTTCTTTTTGGAATTAATTTCTAGCGTTAGATCATGGGCTCATGCTGAATCTATCATTCTTTTCAGAGCAATACTCCCCAACTGGTATGAATCGCAAAAATGCTATGTATGTCAAAAGAAATCTCTCTCTCTCTATGCCAGCTGGTGGCCAACCCTTTTTCCTGGGTCCTGATTTATAATAAATGCAGCAAAATTACTGCAGTGCTATGATGGTGGAATTGAAATTTGCGTGTATCTTTTCAGAACATTTGACAAACTCAAGCTTATTTTTCCTAAGTGACCGACTGGCACATTGCCTGCATTGCAATAGTTAGTGGAATTACTGCTAGCTGTATATAAAAAGCATGTTACCTAAACTTGTGTATCTGTAGAGATAACATATGTATATGAGTTTGTATTCCTACATATAGGAATCAGCATGTTTCCTACATCCTACAGTTGAGGGAAAATCTATGACATGCAGTTATCAGTCTAATCATCTGCAGCTGGATAGACAAGTAAGGAAATGGGATACCTGATGTGCCATGGCCACCATGTCTCCCTGCAGGCTTGTCACATATCCAGGCTCCCATGTTCTACATTTTGGGGCTACTTGGAGCTAACTTTTCTGACAACAAGAAGCTGAGAGAAAGAAAGCTTCTCTCAAAACAACAGGAGGAAAGGCAACTGGATTAAGTTGGTATGAAGGAGAAAATCTTTAAAAATATCTCACAGAACCTTAGAAGGACAACTGAAATGGAGATTTGGAAAATGGCTAGTAACTAAAATAAAATAGATACCACAGGCTGTTAAAAGATGGATTGTTAGTTTTAGGAAAGAAACATTTTGGCTAGCAATCATAAAAAGGACTGGGCAGTGTTTATACCACTGAAGGCTCATTAGTTTTAGGGGGGTCTGAAGTCGATGTTGCAGAGCAGGGCATGGCTTTTAAAAATGTGCTGAAGAACACAATAGACTGAAGAGCACTGAGGATAACCACTAATCAATGCAGAGAAATGTTGAGGGATGCCAGCAGACAACAGGATGTAAGATGAAATTTACCAGCTAGAGAAAAGCTGGCTGCCAGATCATCAGAGAGAAAGAAAGAAAGAAAGAAAACTTTTGCCATCAGTTTCTATAAGCCCTTCCTTTACTCTAGAATTAGGACATAATCAGAGTCTAAAATAGAGTAGTATACATGTACATTAAGGCTTGTTCAGTGGGCTGATCAGGGAGAAATGTAACATTCTCCATCTTGGTAACAGAAAAAGAGAAAGGCACAAGGATAATATGGGGAGATCTGTATGGCAGTAGTAAATATGGAAAGGATCTGGATGTTCTTGTTAACCACAAGTTAAACATAAGCTAGCAGAGTGATGCAGCTGCTGAAATACTATTTTAGTGTGCATTAAAAAAATCAAGTCCAGATCATGGGAAATAATTGTTTCTCTCTACTCTGCCCTGGTCAGACCTCATTTGAACAATGTGATGCATTGTCAACAGCTATCAGAAACCCTTCTAATGGTAATAGACAATCTTGTCAGTGTTAGCAGAAAAGAAAGTTCAGATGAAATAAAATATACAATGAAACTAGATTTTTAAAAGAGGTGTAACAACTTTGAATTTTCCTCCCAACCTGCTACAATGAAGCTGAGTTTATTTTGAATAGTGTGAATTTCCACTTGACAGGGATGGTGATACATTTTGGGTGGAGGTGATCTCAAGAGTGCTGATATAATGAGAAGTAGTTGGAAAAGTGAATGATCGTAATTAGGATGATGGCACGTCGAAGGACTCAGGAGAGGCAGGCCAGTATCCAAGGTTAATGAAGAAACCCATGTTAAACATAAATGATGAAATGGAGATGTCTGAACCAGATTATAGCATCACACATTCTCCTGGTTACAATTAAATGACTATGAATAGGTGGCATTGATGCCATAGAGAGCAGGCTGAGACAAACATACAAAGTAAAAATTTCAGAGACTGAAGCTATGGAAAATTCTCTTAAAATCAACAATAAAATCAGTACTATGATATTATGTTAAAGTAGTTAAAACTTCCTCATAAAAAGCCAAAAAATCCTTTTTATGGACAGGTAGAGTATAAGCATTTACCTTGAGCAACTCAAATGTAACAAATAGCTAATATATTTCACACCTTGAAGTCAAGATTCAAATATATGTTGCATTGCTATATCCTTGAAAAAAGGGAATTGCTTTTAGAAGTTTATAAAAGACATTATTTATTCTTGCTAACTTTTTATACATTTATTTAACTTTTACCAAATGACTACCAAACTCCTTTGACAGTTTACAATATAAAAATTAAAACAAAATATTTTAAAACAAATCAAAACCACAGTTAAAAGTCATTTAAGATACCAGTGAAAAAACTGTTTAAAAGATGGATTTTTAGGGCCTTTTTAATTAAGCAATGAGCAATTGTCCCTTTGCTCATCAAGGAACAAATTCCAAAACCTCTTATTAGTGCAGAGATTGACAGCCTTTTGGTGGGCAAGGGCATATTGAACGTTTTGGTGACAATCAAGTGTTGCCCAAATTAAAGATGCAAAAAGGGTATGGTTGAATTGCATGCTTGGTTTTTGTTTTTTCCTCTATATTTAATGCATACTTTAGGGCATATAATGCCGCTTTTGTGAGTTTCCTATTTTAAAATGGGGAAACACCACTAATTATTAGCAACTGTGATAGGACAGAATTCTAGGAACATGAAAGGGAGTCAGAAGCTGCAGACAGCTTTGGGTTTTCAGACTACATTAATTTGGTGGACAGTTTCAGAACCTATTTTTGACATCCTCTGTTAGAATGTTTCCCACATTCATTGCAAAATATGTGTGAAAATCCTCCTCCTTGTATTATACTTCTTTGAGCTTTGGTAATAAACAAGCACATTAATTCTGAGTCTTTCATACAGCAAACATATTCACTGTATGAACCCTGGGAGCACATTATTTTCTACCACAAACCCTTTCAGAGTTAGATTGTGTAGAATTAAACACTGGTATTTAACAAAATGACTCCCGAATCATTAATCCCAGTCCTATGTGATTGATCACACTTTAAAAGCAGATACACCGCTGTTGTTGCTTAGTGCTGGAATTATAGCTTTTCTTCTCTAATGTATTCTACTACCTGAGATAATAACTACTGCCAATGAGGAAGCTATAAATTGCTGTGCTTCAGTCCTTGTCTCCTTTCTAGCAAATATGTATCAGAAATTTGCTGCCTACCAAGTACTAAGAGTTGAAGGAGTGAAGATAATAGAAACATTTTTTTTCAAAATTACTCAATGAAGGAGTAACTTAAGAACAATAATAGTAAGTAACAGTAACAACCATCACCACCAGTCCATACTCCAATTTCAGATTCTGAAGTATGGAGGAATCATGTGGAAGTGATTCCTCACCAAAATACTGCATGGGCAAAAGTTCTAGCCATGCCTGAAAAGCTACCATTCCTCTTGGGCCAGAAAGCTAAGTCTACTCTAATGGAAATTAAAGTGCAAGCATGTAACTCCAAAGAAAAGTAATATTTTTGATCAGTTGGCATATTTAGAATTTTGAAAGCATGTCAGGGGGACTTTCACACAATGACTACAATGTGGGGGGCTTGCAAATTCATAAAGTGGTTGGTATGGTAGAAGTGGAAAATCACAAACTTCATTTACCTCTAACTGATCATTTGCCATCATCAAGGACATTTGATGAGGCAGCTCCTAGCTCCCCACTACATCTTCTACCAGTTCAATTTAACCTATGCCTTCTTCCAGGGCAGGCACACTTCCACACAATGCACCAGACTGCAGCCATTTACCATTTTTTTATTTTATAAGAATGGCAATCAAGCCTAAGCAGCCAGATGCATTTTTGGAAATAAATGCTAGATGTTGGTAGTTTGCTTTGTGGTTAATATTTTAATTTATTTTTAATTTATTTTATTTTTTAAAAATTAAATGAAATAGGTCAAGAGGCCAGGAAGACACTAGCACTGCATGGAGTCCCAGACTTAGACTGAGGCCAGGACCTTCAAGCAATCACTTTCAGAAGCTGCAGGCATTTAGATTTGAAAGTAATCTTTGTTAATAGCATTTGCTGCTGTATGTCTCTTAGTTTTATAAATAAAAAAAGCAAAAAAAAATCTGCATTCTTGTTTTTGTATACATTATTAAATCCACCAGTTCTCTGTAGAACTTTAGTAGATATTTTTCTAACCTAATGCTGTTCATTTAATGTCCTAATGACTTTATGAAGTACAATAGTCAAATTTGTAATTATCATAATATAGTTTTACCTCATCTTATTGTAGTCCACACATCTATTAAAAGTCTGTACTCATGCCAGATTGAAATCTAGGTAGCTTTTTTTTTAAAAAAAAATCCTGTTCAAACTGAAATACATTATGTCAGCCCTACTAAGTGGACCAGACCATGAAATCAACTCCCCTGGAACGCTAATACTATTTTTATTGAGATTGGCAATAATAATTGAATTTTACCAGTCTGATTGTGTTGTAACTCCTTATAGTTCAGTGAATTATGGAGGTGTCTATCCGAGCTACTTCCAGATGTTATCTGGACTTTCTGGACTTAAAAAATTCTTTAACCTCTTTTGTCTAGGCAACAACTTCTGCATACCTCTGTCATGGCCATCTTCCTTACTCTCTAGGTGTTGGCAGTCTGGAGCTTGAATGTATTCAAGGTCCAGACAGCAAGCTACCACACTTAGCCACTGGACAATTTTTCTGCTGCTATACACTCCCACTGTTCTACTCCAGAAAAGCAATTGCCGATCTTTACTGTGGACAAGTCTTCCTCAACATATATAATTACTGTTCTGCTTCTTTCCATTGTTTTTTACAGCCACTCTTAACATGACTGTTCTAGTGGCACAATGTCTATAACTCTTGCCTTGTAAATAAAGGTTGCTGGTTCAAAACTCAGCCGACTTAAAAAATAAAATATTTTTCTTTCCCTGAGCTTCCTACATTTCCCTATGCTTTCTTTGGAAAAAAAAATCTATTGGTAGCAATAGAAGTATTGTGTGCATTTATAATTAAGTGCAGTACAGGTAAATCAAAATTATATACAATATAAATCAATATTGCAATAAAATATAATAATCAATGTAAAAAATTTCCTAATATAAAGCGATAATCAATATAAATAATTCCTAATGCTTGCACAAGTTTAATATAAATCTACACCAAATAATGAGAAATAAGATTTTTCCAGCTTCATAAATGTCCACTGAAAAGTATTTAAGGGCTTTTTTAAACCTTGAGAGATACAACTCCAGACATTACTCAAGGAGGATTCAATTCCAGAGAGTAAGAGCTAAATGGAAAAAAAATCCTAAAAAGTGAGGTGGCAATTTTAACACAAGGGAAAACTGATTAACCTTGATTACCCTATTGAACTGAATACACAGGAACATGAATTGTAATCAGGTTTTTCAAATAATGGGGTGTTACCTGTATGTATAGGCCAGAAAGTCAGCACCAGCAATTTAAATTGGTAATGCTCCCAAGGGTCCAATCAATGGCAAGAAGATAGATGTATATTGGAAGAGATCCAGAAACATTATTAGACAAAAGCTTATTAGATTCACCAGTAAGCCTTTGTTAGTTTATTACTAAGCTAACCCTATGCCAAATTGAATCACAGATCTACGGGAAGCCTAACCCTAAGTTTATATTCTTCCTCCTGCCAATAGCAATTTTCTACCCTAACAGTTATCCTGGAAGATAATTCCTACCATAACTTCAATGTAAGACTACTATTAATGACAAATGTTCATCCCAATCCTAAACCTACAATTAATTCTAAACATAAATCGCATGGAACCCTAGCTTCATCCTAATGTCAATAGATTTTTTTTTTACTCCAAAAGTAACTGAAGCAGGCAAACCCCACATAGCATAAATCTAAGATTACCTGTATCCATAAAAACTCTCCCTAGAGCTGACTTTTGGGGAGGTATGGCAAACTGAAGATAGCTCTGGAAAAGTGGAGCTGATGACTGCGGCAAAGATCAAGGAACTGGTGAATAGACTAGTTCCTTGGAACCTGTCCAGAAAAGGAGAAGACAGGAGATCACCCACACATGCTCTGGATGGCTGCTGTTCATGAGGAGACCACAGGATAGCAGTTTTCTGCAGGTTTGAGCACCAGGAAACAATGTGATTGGCCATTTTGCAACTGCAGTGGAGACTTTTAAAGGATGCTACATTTGCAAACCTTACTTTCTAATCACTTTTGGAAATTGCTTATTAACTACTTCTAAGCTATTATAGATCTTCAGAATGACAAGTTTGAAAATGCCTGGTGAGTCTGTCTTCAGTCCTGAACAAAATAAAATTTTAATCATAGCTTCAGAATTTAAATAATCTGAAATAAACAGCAAAAAGCTAAATAAGATTTTGATCTTAGAACTATCTAAGATCTAAATTAGTTATCTAAGTTAGATATCCAACTATCTAAGACTAGGGGTCCAGATAAAATTGGAATATTGAAACTTTTACAATAAGATTTTGGAATTAATTACAAGGAACAAAAAGCTTCTTGTGGGAAATAGATTCTGTTTTGATTTTTACAAGACATAACAAAGATAAGCAATTTCATGATTTCAAAAACTGGACACTAGAGAAGACTAAAAATCTGCCAGGCTTAGAGCCAGCAACCTTCTATTTGCGAGAGAAGAACTACAGACAATGTAGTATTATAGCACTTGCAGTAACAGGTATTAGAGTTTATAGTAAATACTGATTCTGTTGAAGGGATGTTCCTTCATCTGCAAAGTAGTTAATGAATTGCTTGGGTTAGACTACAGCAAACTGAAGTTCATTATCCCAAAAGGAAAGATGCACTCGAGGTAACATAACATGGAAAATTGTACTTTGGAAGTAGAGCATGAAAATGCACCCCAATGCCACTTTAATGGAGATTAATATAAGAATATCTCTATTTCCACTAACCAGAAATATTTCTCTGTCCATTATGGTGATGAGGCAATTGGATAGTACAGATAAGCCCTTACTCTATTTTAAGTCACCAATAAATTTTGGTCAGTTACTATAGAAAATACTTTATAGTACAAGAAAGAGGGCTATAAGTAAAAACTGTTAATTCTTGATAGATTTGTTCTGGGTATAGTTTTTTCGTATAAATGCTACAAATTATTGCAGTATGCAATATGCCATTTACTATTTTTCTTTTAAATTGGGAAGAGGGGAGGCAATTTATATTCCCTTCTTTTTCACATTTCAAAAACTGCATAATTTCACCAGAAGATCTCACATACAGTATGCATTGCAGCATTTTGGAGATCAATTTCAAATTAGAAGCTTTTGGTGAATGTCTTTCACTCCTCCTCCTTTCAAGCTATCTTAACATAGTATTTGTTTCTTTGTTTATATATAAACAAATTTTATATATATATATATACATAAAATTAAAGTTTAACAGAATAAAAGCAATACAGATTTTGAATTGAAGAGAAAAGTAATAAGGAAAAATAATAATAAAGTGAAAAAGAAATTAAGGAAAAGAAAAAAGTAATAAAGTGGCTTCCCATAGGTATATCTTTCTGCTATTGCTTAAATGGTCCATTGGTTGTCAAAATAGTTTTTGTTTGAAACAAAAATATAAATCTAGGCAATACATTGATTTTTATAACAGAGATTCTCCCCAACAGTGACAATCGTAGTTTCTCCCATCTTAACATGTCCTTCTTAAATTCATTCCATAGCTTAACATAATTTTTCTGAAATAACATACAGTTCATATTAGTCATAGTAGTACCCAGGTATTTTATTTTTTTCTCAATCTTAAAACCAGTTTTTTCCATCAGTTTCATCTGATTTTCCATTTTCATATTTATCTTTCGTATTTAAATTTCCATTGTCATCTTTAACTTTCGATTATTAATTTTAAAGCCAGCTAATGCCCCAAAGTTTCTTTGTTATTGCTTACAACACAAAGATATCCTCCATACATATTTACAAGAGGACCGTGTGGTTGTTAAATGTTGATATTTAGATGAAATCCACAAGAAACCAAGAAGGTAATTTACTACTTCTTCATGTGTATACATAATGATGGATTTGCTTACCTACAGCCCTTTTCTTTTCCAGCTTAATTTTATCTGGCTAGAATTGAATATGTACTCTAAACCTTTCCTCATTAGTTAATTATAGCATCAGCTGAATGGCCTGGCAATCCCATGTTGGTTGTGCAACATTCCCCAGGCCATGATTTATGCAAATTTATCATATCGTTTCCTATACCACAAAACACCTGCAGATGCAAAACACATTGCAGCATGGACAATTCATTGTAATGCTGGCAGCTCCTTCTATTGCCACAGTGAGAGTGGAGAAATGATAGAAAGCCCGTAATATTTCTTCATCTGTCTACTAAAAGCCAATATATCCTTGCATGTTTAATTTAGGTCCTTTTGCAGCTTCTGCAGCTATCGACTGCATTTCAGTTATGAGCTTATCTTTTGCATTTCTTTTCTTAAAGAAATTCAAAACAATTATTTGAACTACCATTAATATTTTTCTTATGATCGCAACAAAAAAGGAACGATTATCAATAAATGTTAAATGTATGTATTTCGTTTTTAAGCTTTTAATTTTTCCCCATTTGCAATAAAATGTAAAGCAGCATCAGAATGTAAAATACTAAAATCAAAATGTCAATAATCAACCATTAAAAGCAAGGTCAAAATTATTTTCTTGTAACCCTTATTAAAATGTACAAAATATTAAGGCATTATACATTTTGTCAGCTACCTCCAACTAAGAAACTTTTCTCTGAGATTTTGTCAAGATTATACATCTTTCAGCACTACTATGTGCCTTTCTAATTTTGGGATCACTGAGAGGCCGGTGAATTAAGCTATGCATGCCTCCTCTAGGTCCTGTTGTTTTTGGTGTGATCTACTCCCAGGTAATTGTGCTTAATATAAGGACTCTATTGGGGGCAGGGGTGTGAGGGAGTGTGTAAGGAAAAGTGCATTGCAATGTGATCTCCATCTCTGATGTACTTGCCTGAGATGTTGTAACCCAAGTACGAAAGTGTTAAACTTGCATCATGATTATCAGCCCTTTAGGGTAGACCAGACTAAGAAACCAATGCCATAGATGTCTAAAACTACTTTTACTAGAACAGCTATAGCAACAGACTTCTGCAAGCCTGGATAGGCTTCCCTCCTCCCTCACTTTATCTTCATGAGAATTAGAGAAGAGCTTGTCTGAGGCTCCTCTGTTTAGTTTCTTGGAATTGATTTAAACCATGCTTATCTGATCATTGCCTTGGTAGCAGCTCTTCCTCCTGTTTTTCAAGGCCATTCCCTATGACCTCTACAATGACACACATTTCATAATTTTGGCATCATTGAGGTTAGGAATGAACACTTATGGCTAAGGGTTATTGCAATGCCAAGTTTCAGAGTTTACAGTTTCTAGAGTAAATCCCACTGAATGCCACTTCAACCTGCAAAATAATAAAAACCCACTCTCTTAAGCAATCACACCCTACAAGGCTCTTATATAAATTAATACATGTCAGTTCAATACTCCATGAGTAGTTTCCATCTCTGCACACTGGCTAGAACAAAACAGATTTGTTTTAGCTTTTTCCAAGAGCCCACTTCTACCTGTCACCATCAGCTAGAGTGGAACAAGACAGGTAAGCTAAGAAGGTAGTTGAACTGAATCCAAGCTTGAATACTCAATGGCCAGGACTAAAGATCTTATTTCCCCTGGCACTTAAATTTCTACCAACAGGAAATTGAAATGTCAAGGATTTTAGCAGAATTGAGCTTGGCTGACAAATCATGCTTTTAATGCCAAAATTAATAGAAGAGAATATATGTAGCTCAGGGTTGAATTGTGAAGTCCTTGGGGTTCTCTGAGCTTGGTTGTTTTCTTGCAGACATTTTGTTACCTGGCTAGGCAACATCATCAGTGCTAGAAGGGAGTGGGGTTTGCTCTCTGTTTATATACAGTAGCTTTCCTTGTCAGTGTTGGTGGAGGTGTTGTTTTTTCCTTGGTAGTTCCTTGATTAGGCTGTTGTTTACTGCTTGATTGTCTGAGTTGGTAGTTCCTTGATTAGGGTATTGTTTACTTCTTGACTGTTTGTCTGGTGTTGGTCTTGATGTTAATCCCTGCTTATCTGGGTGTTGATTGCTGCTGAGGAGGTGTTCTGATCTTTTGTTTTCCTTTTTATTGACTGTTTTGAATAGTGTGAAAAAGTTGTTTGTGTCTATGTTGATACAAGTTGTGTTGTGTTGATGGCTGACTTGTCTGAATACCAAGCTTCCAGGAATTCCCTTACGTTTTTGGATTTAGCTTGGTCTAAGATGCTGACAGTTTCCCAGTTGAAACTATGGTTATGTCTGTCCATGTGTTGTGAGATTAAGGAGTTTTCATCATGTCTTCTGACTGCTAGTTGGTGTTCATGGATGTACTCTGCTAGCCTTCTGCCTGTCTGTCCTACGTAGTTGTTACAGTTTTTACACTGAATGTTGTAGATGATTTCTGTTTTTTTTTTTCCTTGGGCTGCTGGGTCTTTTTGTTTACTTAAGATGTTTTAGAAGGTTTACTTGGTTTGTGCGCTACAGAGATGCCATGTGGTTGTAATAGTTTCTGAGACATTTCTGATGTATGGCAGTGTTATCCTTTTCATAGCTTGTGTTGGTTGTGCTGTAGTGGGCTGAGTGGTCAGGCATTTTTTGATAAAGTTGTATGGGTATCCAGTTTATTGGAAGGACTCATTGCAGAGATTGTAATGCAGTGTCTAGAAACTATAGCACTTCCACTCATACAACCAAAAGTATGGATCCAGTATGTAGATGACATCTTTGTCATAATAAAAAAGGAACAACTAGAGAAGGCACATGAAATAATCAACAACTTCAAAGGAATAAAATTCACTAGGGAAGAAGAAAACAACAGCACACTACCCTTCCTGGATATCCACAACAGCAGAGGAAATAATAGCAAATTAGAAACACAAGTCTATCAAAAAACAACCCACACTAACCAAATGCTCCATTACTAAAATAACAACCCCACCTCCCACAAGAGGGGCTGTGTAAGAACATTATTCAAATGAGCGCAAACACACTGCAGCAACCCAAAACAGCAGAAAAAGGAAACAAACCACCTATACAACATCTTCCAACAAAATGAATACTATGCCATTATTCTGAAAGTATCATTGTATATTATGCTATCATCTAGCAATCCATCAATCTGTTTTTCAGTAACTTGTTCTGCTGTTACAGTGATTGCAGTTATAAAGACTCAGAAGGCAGCCTTTCATATTTTCACTATGCAAATCCTAGACATGCTGCATATAATGGGATAACCTAGAATTTTTTACCAAACAAATTTTGTCACTAATGCTTTTTAGCTGTGCTTATTTATGATGGTAATTTCCTTTTGATTTTTAAGACCTAGTGGAAAGTATAATGGTTCATATAATATGAGAATGACCGACTGAAGCTTGCTGCAACGTGAACATAATTAGCCTGTTTTCCCTAATAATAATCTGAATGATTGCAGAACTGTCCATTCCATATTTTGCAATGGACTAAAAAGGCAAGGAACACTCCAGGAAGAACACATATGGTAGATGGAGATCTTCAGCAGCCAGTTATTGGTAACAAAAAACGACTCAATGTAGAGTGGCATAAGAAAAAGAAAATGAAGCATTGAATTCCAGGCCCAGTGAGATGGCCCAGCAACCTAGTGACAAATGCTGAACTCAACGTGGATTGCATTTTAGTATGCCACTGAACTGATGAAGCCCAGTTGGCTAGTTTTTAGCATGTTGCATCTATCAAACATAATTTAGCCTTTGCAATATCACTGAAGAAGTTAATCCACATTGAGCTCAGTACTCCATCTTCCACTTGCTTTTAATTAACTTTTCTAACCTTCTAGGCCACCATGTATAGAAAATTCAGCTTTCCTTTCCGAGAAATGTCTTCAAGTTCCTAATTTTTGTGTCAAGTGCTTAGGCTTTATAATAGTGTTCTCTGCAAATTGTGCTTCATTTGTTGACATGTGCTTGAACTTCTGCTACATTTTGTGATTCAATGCCTCTCATGAAGCCAGACTATTGAATATATATACATACTAATATTGTGTGATGAATATGGATCACCATGGATTAACATGGAGTAATGAAGCTAAGCATGCAGAGGCAAGAATATAGAGTGGTGTGGTAGACTGAGTACATTCAGCTGCCTTGCAATTTCCAACAGGACAGTATCGTGCATTATTTATCCTTGAAAGAATTAGATGAGCAGGTAAGTGGAACCTGCTCTAGAGATTTCATTGTTTCAGAGCAATGAATTGAAATTCTAGGAGCTCTTGATTTGACTCAGGATATAGTGGCTTAACTGGAACTAACTCCCATCGATGTATAGTAGTTAAATTGGACTTAGAGGAATTTGACAGTTCAAGAGAGTATAGGAAAATAAAACAGAGAATCCACACCAAAAAGCCACCTGAGGAATTCTAGAAAAAATAGATCATGAAATTACAAGAATAAAAGAGAGGTAACACTTGCCTTACCTTTTATCTATCTCAGCTGTAGAAGCTCACTTTTGCTGGTTTAAGTCCATCTTTCTTTCTCCAAATCACAGTCTACTCATGCTATTCATGTTTCTGTTTTTATGGCTCTTAGGAACTCTATTCTAGCTGATGGTTACAACATCTGATTTACGAGGAAACTATGATTTTTCTCATTCTTCCTTATGTCTTGAATATATACTCTTACTCTGCTAGTGTTGCCTCTCAGTAATACCCTCATAAAGACTGAAGCTTTGAGCAAGACAATATGTAATTTTGTGACAGGGCTGTTTTCTGGATAATCAGTCAGTAATTTTTCATGATGCAATCAATCCAAATTCTGGACAGGAAGGAAGTTTAAGTTGTCCATAAAACTCTATTCCCACTAAAGGTTTGGAGAAACAGCAATATTAGGAGTTCTGTTACAAGAAGGTCATGCTTGGGTCCCCCACTAACCCTCTTCACCATATTATGGACTCTGATTTGCTCGCTAAATCTCCTTCTCATCCTACAAGTCCCAGAACATCAAACTGGTTGCCCCAGTATATTTCCTTTGATTCCTCCCATAGAAAGAGAATATCACACATCCTCTCATTCAGTTCCATTCATTTGTATGTTTGTTTATTTAAACTTGAGTGGGAATTTTTAACTTCATAAACTGTTTTACTATCTTATTCAAAGTCCCAAGCATGAGCAATGACAGGCTGTTTTATAATGAAATATTGAAAGAGTCCTTATTTATTCATAGGACATATTTTATTAAAACTAATAAAGAGGTTTTCAGATACACTTATGTCATAAAACTTGCATGTCTTCATAGATACAGCCAATAGACAGGTACAGGGGTTTAAACTCACTGACAGCAGGTACGGCCTCTTTCTTTCTCTTCCAACCAGTTGTGCATTTTACCCTTTAGATTTCTGCTTGTCTGGCCTACCAGAACATGTTGATTCAGTTGTTGCCCTCATTTCCATCCCTGGATGGCTGGAAAATGCTACTTAATCACTCATGATGGAGGCAAAAGCCTATAGCCCTGCATCATATAACAGTTGTGACTCATCTCTTAGTCCTTTCTTTGTCTGGTTGTAAATCTTCCAACTTCCTTGATCTACTCAGCAGGGTCAATATTTTACAAATAGTGGAAAGCGTGTAGTCAATTGCTGGGCATATCCATATTATCTCAACTCTTTAGCTTTCTGATAGCAGGTCATTATTATTTCTTCACTAAATAGGAATGCAGTTTGTGCAGTGACTTCAAATTCAATCCAATTCAGACCAATAGCATCAAAGAGTGAAGATCTTTAAGACATTCATTAGAAGGCTAATGAATAAAGAGAAATAGCCAGCAAGTGCCCAAGTCTGCAGTCTCTTATATTTTGTTTTCTGTTTTTCATGTGTGATGCATGTACTATAAATGTACTGTCTTTGAATCTAAGCATTGTGGATGCCCATTTATTGTTTTAAAAAAAAACCAATGGTTTAATAATTGCAGAAATTGTATTAATAGATTCTGATTTAATAAAACAAAATAAAACAAATGGAAAAAAGTCTACCTGTATTGCTTTACCTGTTTAGTCAGGAAATATACATGTTTGCCAGCTATAACTCAACCTTACAATATTCATATCTTGGATAGAATTTCATAGTCTGCTTTGGTTCTCACTAAAGTTGTATTTCAAGATAAAGGAACAAGTGATTAATTCCATGTTTATTCTGGCTTGTACGAAACTCTGTAAATAACGGGCACAAGTACATCTGTGTGACTTATATTACAATCAGTTTTTCAAATTAGACCTAGCCCTACCATTAGGCAGTGACGCAACCACTGTTGACTGCAAAACTTGTGTGTCACAAAAAAGATAATTAATTGATCCTTATTTTTCCAGACTTTTCTAACCAAAACTCATGTGGGGCAAGGGACTGCATATTGCTCCCATACCCACTGATGTGGACTCTGCTTTGCTGGATTATAGCTCTCTTTTCTTTTCTTTTCTTTTCTTTTCTTTTCTTTTCTTTTCTCTTTTCTTTTCTTTAACATATGTGACTTTGCTTCCTCATTCAGTGGTGTATTATTATTTGGAGGAATCATACATGTACAAATTGCTTCTATAAATTTAATTTGCATATGTTTAATTTAGTGTATGCAATTTTTTATTCCTTTAGATTAAACTGTTAGAGCAAGAAGCCAGATTTCTACAAATAAGTTGTTCTGGGGCAGCCTCTTTAAACATGCCAAGTTTATTTATTCATTATTTTGCTCCCCTTTCTGCCTTTCTTCCAGAAAGCTCAGTGTGGCTTACATGGCCCCACATTCATTTCATTTCATATTACTTGGTAAGCAGCTGAATATATAACATTGTCGTCACATAATTGTGTGGGGGGGGGTTGTTTTTGTTTTTTGGCTCAGCAGATGCCAGACAGCAGTGACCCAACATCTTTAAACATTTATTTATAGCTTGGATGTATAACCTGTTTTCACACACCAAAAAAAAAAAAAAAAAGTTCTCAAGAAGGTGAAGAGTAAGAGATGCAAATGAAATGCAAAATTATAATTAAAACAGAAAAGGCACTTTATTTATTTTATTTATTAAAATTAGAAGGTCACCCAGCTCCATAAGACTCTGAGCAACATGCAACATTAAAAGGATTAAAACATTAAAAGCAAGAAAATAACCTTGTTTGCCCAGAAAAAGCAACTCTTGCTAACAGATAAAAACCTATAAGAGGCTCAGCACCTACCCAGGGCCTGGGGATCAGCCAGTTTTCAAGGACTTCTTAAACATGTGGGGATCCATATGGGCAGGTACTGCAACAGAAAATGCACTCTTCCTGAGTCCCAACAGATGACATTGTTTAATAATGGGGCCCATCCGGCCTGATCATACAGGAGGAGCAGAAATAGCCTGGCCCTATGCCATGAAGGAATTAATAACTCAAACCTGGATGTTTTCCAATGTGGCATAAGCTAAATCAGGGCCACTCACAGATGTTGCTATGAAGCATTAATGCACTATCATTCAAGGACCATGCAAGAATGAGCAATCTTATGGATGTTCTTGAAATAGAACTAGGACCTATTTCAGTCTGAGAAAGTATTTGTCTCCTCCGGTTGCTTAGGGACTTTTGTGTCAGCTTTCCTGAATCTAGAAAGAGGTAGATGACCGACTGGCCACAAAAGATCCCAGTAATTTGAAGACTATAAACTAACCAGTAATCAATCATCATCAGGATCATCCAGAAGACTATTTATACCAGTTAAGACAATACTAAAGGGCTCTTCGGAGTCTAAGGACTTCAGACTCTAAGGACATATTAATGAGATTTTCAATATTTATTGTATATTAATGAGATTATCAATATTAGGTAGAGTGAATTGTAAGGAATGGTTATTTGATTATTTTTTAGGGGGAGGGTTCTTATGTTGGATCTGAGGGTAATGCTGAGAATGTGGAAGTTTCAGAGTAGTGTTAAAGACCAGATGTTTCTGGTCTTAGAAGGCTTCAACTTTATAGTGGGACCATTTTCACTGGATAGCTCAGGATTTTGTAGCTGCCACAGCAATGAGAGTCCTGTCACACATTCCATCTGGCCTAATATATGTGGCAGGATACTCACTGGATCTGTTTTTCTATTAAAAAAAAAGACTAGAAGTGGAGAGCCAACTTGATAAGTAGCTGAATTACAGATCAACTTTCACAAAACTGCAGGATAGGTCAAAGTAGATATTAGGTTAGAAGGACCTAAGGGGATCCATAGGGAGGGTCAACAATATTGTGTTGGCAGGCACAACCACATGCATGTGAAAATGAGTGAGGTTTTGATTGTCTAGAAACCCACCATTTTGACATAGCTGACACACACACACACACCCGTGGATATCCATGGATGGATGGATTATATGATTATACATAGGACCACTTAGCATATATTCATTGGCTAATTATCCGTGTTGCAAATGCAACTAAATTTTGTAATAGAATGTTACATTAGTTATCATAATTCATTACTTTTCCTACATCATTCATTCACAGAATTTTCACAGATTTATGCTTCAGCATTACTTTAGGCCAGGGTAGTTTTTTATTTGTTTAGGCCAAGCCATCAATGCTGCAAAAAGCTTTATTTAAGTATTACTTCTTGCAAGCCACACAGAATTCAGTAACAGAAATAAATGCAGAATAGAAGTATAGGTATCTTAAACTGGATTGTTTTTCTGACTGACTCCAATGAAGTGGCATCAGATCACATTCACTTGATGCTAGAGTTAAAAGCAAAAACATTAGGTGTTTCACTTTCATTTTGGAAATTTAAAATCCAATGCAAGAGCAGCATTTCAGGCTTCATTAGCCCAACAGGTTAGACCAGACTAAGAAACCAATACCATATAAGTCAAGATTACTTTTTTTGTAATAGCCTTAATAACAACATCTTGCAAGTCTGAATGTGCTTACCCCTCCCTCAGGTAATTTTCTTGCCCTGGGGCTCAAGCCCCTATTATCTGACCATTGTTTTAGTAGCAACTCTTACTCCTGTCCTTCAAGGCCATTCCCTATATTCTCTACAGGCTTGTAGGAAAAAAAGTGAGTTTGACAATAATATTCTAAAGTCAGCTCTTAGATATAATTAACATGAACTGTCATGAAAGAAATGCTTTTAAAGCATTATTACATTTGCTTTTTTAAACTCATAACTTCTGGAGATTCAAGCCCAATGCATGCAAATGTGCTTAAAGAAGAAAAAGGACATGGCTGTACATGCAAACAGTGTCCATGATGTCTCCCTAAAGAGTGGGCTTCCTTCTTATATGATCCATGGTGGGATGAATGTTAGCAAGAATAAAGTTCAACTAAGAGTTTTCCACAAAAAGAAAAGAAAACCCCCATCATACTTTTTTTTTTCATTATTTCTGGCTTCCAGGTCCTACCGGACAGCATGGTGGTAACATTTGGAGTGGATGGGTTAAAAGTGTGGGCCTTCTTCATTTTTAGAGAGGATGCAGAAACTGCACAGACTTAACACTCATATTTTTCTATTTAAATTCTTTAAAAAAGAAAAAGAAAATTATAACGTTGGTCCTCCAAGATGCAAAGGAACAAGAAGGATTGGAATTGCTTGATTTAAAACTGTATTTTGCAGCCAGCTGTTTGGTTTGGATGAAAGAGTGGGTGCTCCTGAGAAATAAAGAATTTTAGAATTAGAAAAACACGATCTGAGGTATGGATGGCATGGTTTTCTATGGTGCAATAAAGTTAAGGTACAGTATATTTTAAAAATCACTATGTCAAAAGTGCCATACTGAGAATATGGAATAGATATAAACCCAGACTGTGCCCAGAAATGTCTTTATGGGTCTCAGCACAAGAAGCATTTTATAGGAAAGAAACAGTAGGTAAAGAGAAATGGTTAATCTATCAAGAGTTGTTAGAACAAGAGCATTGAGAATATAAGATAAAATCTGAAAAAATTGATGTCAAGTTGTAATTCTAGAGTAAGAGTTTAATATAAGCTTTACTTATATCTGCTGTAAAAGAAGTCAGAAGTCATTTTCTTTTGTATTTGTTTTTTCTCTTTTTTTCTATCTTTCTGAACTTCTGTTCTTCTTTCTCTTTATTTTTTCTTCTACTTTTTTTCTCAGTTATTAGTTCTTGTTAGTTTTTATCTTTGTTTTAAAATGTAATACAATTGTTATAAAAAAAGAGAATATAAGATGAAATAAGAGAACAATTGGCTGCAGAGGGATTGAGTTTTCAATGGTTTTCATATGTGTAGTTAAAAGAAAGATTCAAGGTAGATAACAGGACATTTGGAATTGAGCAGCAGAAGACAG
The DNA here is from genome assembly GCF_059951505.1 of Python bivittatus. Taxonomy (NCBI): domain Eukaryota; kingdom Metazoa; phylum Chordata; class Lepidosauria; order Squamata; family Pythonidae; genus Python; species Python bivittatus. The sequence goes on along the minus strand of NW_028277125.1, from coordinate 57,067,173 downwards.
AATTTAAAGTTGAATTATGTACAAATGATGAATATGTAATTGCTAAAATGTATAAACTCTTGCTGAAATTTGGTGAACAAACAAGTGAAAAAGTGTATAATAAAAAGGGCTAAGAATTTTGGACATGACATATTGTTGGTACCAGTGGAAAACATGTGGTTGAAATATATGGTTGAAACTTAAAAGAATTTTTTTACAAAATGATGTACCACTGGCATATGACTTCAGACAAATTGTCTAGAATGTATAAAGGTACTTCAAATTTATGTTGGAAATGTGGGTAACACAAAGGGTCATTTTATCGTGCCTGGTGGATAAAATATAAATACATTTATAACTGCTGTCAAAAAGATCAGAAGCCACTTCTTTATAATCTTTTCTTTCTTCTTTTTCTTTTTCTATTTTCTATTTTCTATTTTCTATTTTCTTTCTTACTTATTTACTATTCTTCTTTCCTTTGTTTCTTTTCTAATATTTGTATTTTTATCTTGTTAAAATTTCTTTAATAAAAATTATATATTAAAAAAAGAAAAAATTATACTGTTGGAAATTGCCATTTTGCCATGAATTTTTAGTAGTTTAATCCTAGAACATTGGGAGGACACACAAAATCAAGCTGAGGTCTATATGAAGTGAAAGTTTCTTGCCTTTCAGAATCCTGGAACCGAGGATTATCAAAAATAAAGAACCGAAAATTCAAAACTGGGAGAATAATCAGTGATCTCATTTTATTTCTTCTCAGCCTTCAGTCAGTTATGACTCTGAATTCATAAATTTGGTATATTCTTTAGATGGTACTTAATCCATACATATGACAAATGGTGCATTCAGTTTTCAGTAGTTCCTCCAGTCATAGCTGATGGGACTCTGAGGGATGTCCGAAGGTAAGTGAGAACCAAATATCAGCCTAGGACTGCAGGTTACTCATCTTTGAACTAAACAATAGAGTTATGAAAAGCTGTTATGTGCAACCTTTCACCAAATTTACAGAACTGGCTTTTCTTGATAGAATCACAAGTTGATGATATTAACTTAATTTGTTATGTAAGGTGATGGATGGTCTCATAAAAAGATAGACTCTACAAGTCATGGTGTTTAATGGTTTAAGCTCTCTGTGCTGAAATAGAAATTAACTGTCTAACGAAATGCATACCCATTTTCTCAATTCCCAAACCTTCTGGTTGAAGGAATATGATTCCATCTAGTTATATGAATTGGTGATCTAAAAAATATCAGCCATGATGGGAAAGTATAGAAAAAAAAACCCAAGCCCATTTGCCAAATGCATTACAAGCATTATTGTAGGTTTCTACAATAAGTAACCATTATGCTAAGACTGAATCAATGTATATTTAACTACTTGAAACTGAATGTATATAGATATCAAATAGTCAAACTAGTTTTTTTAGGACAATGCCTGGAAGCTTCTAGATGGCAGTATTTGTAGTCCAAGTGGCTGTTTAATACCAGTGCATAATTATCTATAAAGTACCTCATAACAGCCATTCACCTCAAGGCCAGTTCTTCATTTAGATTCAGTACATACAGTAACACCTCTATTATTGCATATATTAAGCAAGAAACTTTTAAACATTTGGCTCATCCTTCTCCCTTTCAATAATCCCTCCTTACTGTACGCTTATGCTCAATACATCAGGGTATCTTGAGGACTGTCTATATCATTTCCATGCCCTGCACTGCCATTCACAAAATGCATGTACGTATTCTCCACTTCACCCAAGGCTTCAACTTGACATCCATTTCACATATTTCAAAAAGAGCATTTAGAAGGGCAAGTTAAATTATGACTCCTATATAGTCCCTTTAAGGTAAACTTAGGCTTTCTCTCAAATCCAATATTGTAATCCAGTAAATTCAACAGAATGGTTGCATATGGTCAAAATACTAAGCAGAGTTACATATCTTTAAATGTAATATGGATATAACACTGAGCTGTAGTTCTGCATTAACAGATATGGAACTAGGCTCCCATGGGCTCATTTATTCCAATAATTTGGTGTATAGAGAGGGGTGAAATTGAGTGTTTTTATTTGCATTTTGGACTAATTAAGTTTAGTAAACCCTCCAGATCCCAAATTGTTAACCTCAACTAGGTTTAGTCAAAATAAGCCATTTTGGTTTAAAGTTGAGTGTTTTCCTCTATGCAAGGTTAAAATTTGACACACTTGAGATTTAAACTGCATTTATAGGAATTAATACTTAGAAAAAATGTCTCTGATCGTTACCCTAAGCAATGTGTTCAGGTCATTACTTACAAATCTTTATGCATCATCTGTAGGGGATTTTTGTGTGATTGTTTCAAGCCATAATTTAAGAAACCTTTTTTTTTACATATCAATTTCTCTAAACGATATGTTTCCAAGCATACCAACAGACATGACTTTAGGTAATATTTTATTTTCATTGTTTTGATTGCCAAGCATAGGTACCTTTGAATCCTATTGTTCAAACACATTTCCACATATGTACATTAGAGCTTGCTTTTAAAAAAGTATTGGCAAGATTTAGTTTAGTCAAGTTCCTTCTTCTAAAGCTTCTCAAAGCTAGAAATACAGCAGGACGTAGACAGGCGAACAAGAACTAGCTTTCCTTTTCAAACACTGATTTATAAAGGTTAGATTAAGAGATAATAGCCAAATGTAATATTTTACAGCAGAATAAACATAATTTTTTTATAAGATCTTAGGTAACAATTCAGAAATGAAGATTATTAGTCAGGAAGCTCTGGAAACAAGAATTTTACCACAGCCATTTCAGACAGAAGTATCCATTCAACTTCAGTGATTTCTAAGATTATAACGTGCATTTTTCTCTTACTTCCATGACGAATGTTACTTTCTCTGTGATGGGAAGAAGAGACAGAAACAGACAAAATTCTGTAAATGTCTTCCTGGTTATGTAACCTTTTAATAGTCAAAGGCTATATTATGATTACTGCAGGATGTTGCTGAGGGACTTAACTATTTTAGTACAGTTTTTTCTAACCCACTTGCTGGGTATTATGTCCTTGGGATCATGCAGCAACTTTCTACATATTTTAATAAGTAACCAAAGTTCATTTAGTTTGGCAATGAATATCAGCACTTCTGATGCTCAAGATCAATAGCAGCATTCCATTTGCATCTATTTCAATAGTCATAGCCTTTCAGTCAAAAAATCAGATTGCGGTGAGCAAGGAAGCAGCACCAGCCATGTGTAAAATGAAAATGAGTATGCAAATCGCTGTGTGTGAATATATTTAATCAAAAAAAGAAGTCAGCATGGCTGGTGTGATGCAATGATGCATGAAGGCATGTGAAATAGGGATTTGAAAACATTAGTTTATTTGGTAGTCCACCCCTAAAAGGAGCACAACAAACAAGTAAATTCATTAATTTAAAAAAGCAGAGATATGGGAAAAATGAGGAAAATGAGGAAAATATCTTTGAGTGAATCTTTGGGTAAAAGCAGCAAGTTTTTAGAGGCCTCAGATGAATGGGATCACCTTAATAAAATTGAAACATAAAGGAGTGTGCAGCACCCTTGAAGCTGACATGAACTAGGGTGATTGTAAACCCCTTATCACAAACATCCCCATAGCAACGTAAGGGAGGATGTCTTTGTCCTGGCAGTTGGCACCTTGAACAATTTGTTTCTTCCTCTCTGACACTATTGCTCTCCTTATAGATAGCAGTTCTGTCCTTGTAGATAGCAGGCAAGAACAGGGGCAGAAAGTAACTTGAGAAGTATTGCTCGTTTAGGGATGCCTGCATCATCATATGTATGCGTATGTGTTCTGTTTCCTTCCCCTTCTTGTAGAACTGTATAAATATCAGGGCATCCATTTTGCCTACAGGGGAGTGTCTCCCACTAATCCTCCAGTACGTGCTGCCTAATAAACACTGCAGTGAAGCCTTATTTTGCATTTGTGTCCTGCATTTTGATTCCACACAGATAGATTTGTCCTGCATGGATCTACTAATGAGACCAATGAGAATGAGATTCTTTATCAAACAAAGCTGAAGAGCAAACTTTAAAAATGTGGCTTAAATTGATCCCAATGAACAGATTGCAATTCGTCTAAGGCAAAATAGCATTTCTAATATTCCCTTTCATGATGACGCAAGCACAGTTGTTCGTTCGCTGAGGGAAGAGGGTAAGGCTTTTATTATTTATGCCAGAAAAATAACAGCCGGGGGTGGCAATTTGAAGAGAGGATCCATATACTACTGGAATGCCTTGAGGTATGTAATGGATATCTGTGCATTCACCGTGATATACAGCAATTCGTCCCTCAAGAGTTTCTTTAGGATAGTAGGAAGTTAGGTAAGTCAGTAAATAGGTAGGTAAGGAGAGAGAGAGTTTTTCTTTTAACATAGCCAAAATAACTGCTCTGGATTTGTCCCCTGAATATTATCTCCTATTTTCTAGAGATATCAAAACTAGAAAAGAAGGGCCTGTTGGCCCCACTGGGAAAGGCTCATCTGCATGTATCCCTTACCTTAGCTCAAAGAAGCTTTAAAGATATGTCCTCATGATGCTACCTTCAGCTCACACACACATACTTGCCCCAATTTTATGTTGGGGAATGAGATTAAGACAGTGTTGTCCAAAGTTGGCCACTTTAAGATGAGTGGACTTGGGGAATTCTGGGAGTTGAAGTCCACTCATCTTAAAGTGGCCAACTTTGGACAACACTGGATTAAGAGGAGACAAGGAATATAAATGTCAACCTTTATATCTATTTAAAATATACAAAAAGGAAAACTTAAGTATAAAATATATCTTCAACAATACAAAAGTGACAACAAAGAATATAAATAATATAATACAAATATACCAGACAGCAGGGAATAAGCAGTGAGCCTAAAAAGGTAAAATCAGGAAAGCAGCAGAACAAGTAAGAGGAAGGATGCTTCTCTTATACAGAGTTTGCCACCTGATTCTAATAGTTCACAGCCAAAAACAATCTCTATAGTTAATAGTGTTAAAGGTGTAGATCTTGCAAATGTCCAACATTTTATAGTTAAGTGATCCAGTTAAAGTGGATTTTAACATCTTATGTTGATGAAGATTCTCAGTCATCCAGGTGGAATTATCTGGAGGTTGAGTCATGGCAACTGGACTTCTTTTCTTTTGGTTAGATATGTTTCGCTGCTTGTCCAAGCAGTTTCTTCAGTCTAGAAAGTTGGTTGGGGATACCCATATATCTCTTCCAGGGTGGCTGCATTTCTCAGTAACATGATGGGCTCCTTGAAGGGACAATAGGGTTAGGAGAGTCTTTGGGATGTGGATGTCTTACTCCTAATCCCTCACTCATCCCCAAGTGGGTCATTAAGTGCTGCCTCCCTGGTGATCTTGTGAAGTGGTCTTAATCTTCCTGGGGACTGATGAAAGAGCAGCATGAAAAATGAGAGACAACTTGTGTCTGAGGCCTCCACCTCTACGGAGGGAAGGATTTTCCACTTTGGCATAAATGGATTCCTTCACTCCTCTCTCAAACCACCTATCTCCTCTGTCCAAAATGTGAACATTATTGTCCTCAAATGAGTGTCCTTTTTCCTTTAGACGAAGGTAAACTGCAGATTCTGGTCCTGTGTTGTTGCTCCTCCTGTGCTGGTCCATCCTCTTGTGTAAAGGCTGCTTGGTTTCTCCAATGTAGAGCTCTGAACACTCCTCACTGCACTGGATTGCATATACTACATTGCTCTTCTTATGTTTCGGTGTTCGATCTTTGGGGTATACAAGCCTCTGTCTCAGTGGGTTAGTGGGTGTGAAACACACAGGTATGTGTTGTTTTCCAAATATCCATTTTAACTTCTCTGACACACCACCCATGTATGGAATGACAAGAATCTTCCGTTGACTCTGAGTCTCAGCTCTGTCTGCTGTTTTTTTGTTGGATCTAGAAGTGGATTTAATAAAGGCCCAATTTGGATACCCACAGGCCTTAAGAGCTGCCCTCAGGTGTCTGTTTTCTTTCTTTTTGGCATCTATGGAGGTGGGGATGGTTTCTGCCCTGTGGTGTAATGTCCTGATGACTCCTAGTTTGTGCTGCAGTGGATGGTGGGAGTCAAACTGCAGGTATTGGTCTGTGTGTGGGAGTTTCCTATAAATCCCTATTTACAGGAAACCCACCCTGAAAGACATTTATGGGGTCCCTCCAACCAACTTTCTAGACTGAAGAAGCTGCTTGGACAAGCAGCAAAACCTATCAAACCAAAAGAAAAGAAATCCAGTTGCCATGACTCAACCTCCAGATTTTAACATCTTGTTCCAATATCTGTTTTGCTATATGTGTGGTGCCTGGCACTTTTGGTAGTGAAGATGCAGTTAAGGGGTGAAATCTGCCTGGCTCAGATTAGACATTTTGGGCTGCAATTTACATGCCCTGGACAGACATGACACCTGGATTCCAGAGGCATACATGTCTGCAAAGTCTGACTGGTACTTTCTGAAGGGCAAGTCAGGTCTTCTGCAGGCTTATTATTAATACATGTTCATTACTCTTGGGAAACAGTGCTAGACTTCTTTTCAAAATGTATGTTCAGCACTGCGATGGGAGTAGTAGTAGACCACTTTTCAAAAAAAAGAGTAGTTTTCTATGCAGAAGGACAATTTCACCAGGAAATCCAGCCTGATTCTGCCAGCTGTGTACTGTTGATCATGCTTAGGCATTCTCCGTGTCATCAACGGGCTAATACTAACCACTGTTTGCATCACTGGTGGAGAAATTGCCTTTTCTGCCACCATTTTGCACACTTAGCTCTCTCTCCAATGCTCCCTTCCACTTCACACCATCTCCCAATGGAGGATGTGGAACAGCAACAAGGTCTCTATGAAGACTGCTCTCTACTGCTGCTCTGGCTGTGAACAGCTATAGCGGCAGTGGGTTGGGCAGTCTAGATGGCAGTTTCACTGTCAATCTTCAAAGCAATTGGTCAAACAAGGGCACTTGGCTATGGTATGAAGCAAAAAGGAATTCAGGTAGTACCCCCCCCCCCCGTGCTTCCTCTCACTTTGTCTTACAACTTTGCACTACACCACCTAGGGAATTTTTTGGACACGTGCCTTTTACTGTTCCATATAAAGAAACATTCAGAAGTAGCCCAAGTGACATCCCACTACCTCAGAGACCTCACACGACCAACATATCATGTGAGGAACCTGAAAGTTGGTGCATGGCATTTATTTTCTTTTCAATATGATTGCAAAACTGGCCATAGCAATAATAGCTTCCAGTGGAGGAAGGGTGATATGCAGATTTCCATGGCCCAACTCTGCCCTACCACATTATTAAGGAGAACAGTTGGTAGTTAGTAGTTTCCCTGCCTGGCAAGTGGGTGTGGGAAATGCAAGCTCCAATCACTGCCTTTTACTTGTCCTGCATTAAACCTGTAAAAGCAACATCACTCACTTAAGGAATTGGTTGCCTGCCAGGATAAAGCAAATTATGTCGGCATACTTCTGTGTTGCCTCACAGACAGGACAAAAGCACATTGCAGTGATCATTTGGATGAGCCCTGAGACAGATTATGAGCTACAGTGCTGGCTTTATTTTATTTCATGGAGAAGAACATAGTCACAAATGGCAACCTTTGCTGTAAGATGAGGAATGGCATGGTGATAAAAGCTTTTAGGTAAATGTCTTCACACATCTAATAAAGTGGAAGTTAATAAATACTGGTCATGTCTCCCTGACCTCAGTGCACCTAGTAGCCACAGACTCAACATTGTTCTAAATGTGCAAGAGTACAGATCATCTGCACACACATCCAGCATTTATTTCAGCCCATCCTGAAATGAGTAGGGTTGAAAGATGATCTTTTTGTGGCTCAGGATTCCTTCTACTACAGTGATGTCATGAAGTTGCCAGCCATGCCCTTTGTGGCCCCCAAGAAGAATACAGAGGTAAAGCACGTACCCCAAAGCAAAAAAAAGTTGTCTACCCTGGCCTCAAAATGGGAGCCAGTTTCTTGTACACAAGAACACAGTTTACACACATAGAGTTATTTCTTCACATGAGCTTTGGCCATCATGATTCCAAATTGCCTGAAGGAGCCTTATCGTACTACATTCTCACTTCCGTTTCAAGCCCATGGGCACAATATGGGAGCCAGTTTCTTGTACATGTCCTAGCATAAAGGAGTTAGGTTTTTTTTTTTTTTTAACTGAGTAAAAAGAGAGGTTTCCTTCCCTGAAGTTTACAATCTAAACTTTGAAACAAGGGAAACTGCAAAGCAAAGAAGAGAAGTGGGGAAAGAAGTGAGCAGACAAGTCATACACTTAGACTTTAATTAGCATTTGAGCTTTGGTTTTTGATCAGCGGGGTTCACACTAACTGCACAGTGTGGTTATTTTTACTGTGTAAAACCACAATATGGTTATTACTTGACTGTGGTTATTTAAATAAACCACAATTGGCCATTCATGCAACAGAGCAATCACATTCCTGCTTAGTTCAATGGGAACACAGATACCAGGGAATCAGAACTCTGGGTCTCTGCCAAAGTGTAAAGCCCCTTTACATCAGAACACAATCAAGGAAGCAAGATTCACACATACTTTCTCTAGTGAGTTTTCATCACAGAATTAGGGGTTGGAGTACAGAATCTTGAAAACTGAGGTAGGAAACCTCCAGATCTCTTTTTTAGATAATTCTTTAAGGTATGAGTCTCACTCTCTCAGAACATTTGCATGATGGACTAAGGGTCCATTTATTAAATAAGCTTGTAATGTAATCATCTGCCAGTTACTTGTGTTTAGAGAAACTCCTTTTCTTTTCTTTTCTTTTCTTTTCTTTTCTTTTCTTTTCTTTTCTTTTCTTTTCTTTTCTTTTCTTTTCTCTTTTCTCTTTTCTCTTTTCTCTTCTCAGCCTCAGCCTCAGAATCTCTTACACAAAGGCTTTACAGAAAAGGTGGGTTTTGAGGAGACAATTGAAAAAAGAAAACTAGAGTTAAACAATTCTTTACAGATTGTAAATTGGAAAGGAATTCATTTGTGAGATCACATCTATTTTACATTATGTCATTAATATTTATTTAGAATAAACTTTTTTTCAGTCTAGAACTAGTCAGTTGAATGTCTCATTGCTTATGACTCTAAGGCAAAATAAAATTGTGTTGTTTTGCCACTTTCTCCCCAACTATTACCAGCACAGCATCCCCTGCAGGTATGAATCTAATTTATTTGTTTTTTAAGAGAGTGACACAGAAGGAAAGATGGTTGGAACTCTCAATAAGAATTTGATAAGTCTCAAATGCTTTATTGCTCCTCTGCTCCTCACTGCTTGCCAGAGTTTCAAAGAACTGGTTTTAAAAATGATGCTGAAAACTTAGATGTTTAACATTTAAGGTGACTAAAAAATCTATATATCACTTACATGTTTTTCAGCATTACTACAGTTTCTGTTCCAATTCTCTGTGTGTGTGTGTGAATGAGTTACACTGTTCCTCGTGTATTTTGCTTTTGATTTAGGGATCGACTAAGTGAGATTGAAATAGGCCCTTCTAATCAGCAGTGCAGCTCGAACCGAAGGAGCTATTTTCCCTAGCAATAAAAAAACGAGAAGATACCAAATCTTTCCAATTTGTCCAATTAGCGCCTATAAAAATTAGTAGCCTGGAAATGTCCAAGCTTTCAGATTTCACCAGCCTTCCATCTGGATGTTGATTACTTTCAAAAGTGTCATTAGAAAAAACATTAGAAATTCATGTTCCTAACAGCATTTTTTTTTTTTTAAATGCACATTGCTAAAACCACAGGAGGGACCTGTATTAGTTCATAAGTAAGAGAGATTATTTTGCTCAGAAATGTGTTTGTGTAAATCACAGATGAGTATGATATGAAAAGCAACTAAACAGATGCACCATGATGCATGCTTACCACTTGGCCCCAGAAACTATGGTCTAAGGTCCCATGATTAGATTAGGACTTTATTGTTTTTCATTCTGAAGATACATCATCCATTTTATTCTGTTATGCTTTCCAATACTTTTTTTGAAGTATTGTAAATATTGTAAAGAAAAGGTTTGTTTTACCTTGAAGAATAACAGATATATTATGGTGAAAGATGATAAATGCTGTATATTTGTTTATATGTGGATATTGGCAAGCAGGATTTAGATTTAGCTTCCAAGCCATAAATTTCAGCACTTTTCACATATTCATTACACTAAAACAATAAAATTGGTGCTGGATATTTATCATTGTGGATTTCTTTTTTCCTTCTTACAACTCCAAAGGCCCTTCTTTTCATATTAGCAGGACTCCACATAGTGAGATCCACAGTGACAGCAGCTAAGCTGTTTACTCAAGCCAGGTTTATGTTTAAAAACTATTATCTTGCATTGTTATTACTAAAAATTAATGCTTCATTACAAACTCTTCTGACCAGCCCATACATCATTTCAACTATGCTTAATTCACTTGTGTTTACCATGTTATCAGTATTAATGTAATTAAAAAATATATAGTCAGTAACGTTTACTTAACTTTTCAGATTAAACTTAAGCACTTAAACATACTGAGTGAAAGGTAACATCTACATGAAAATAATGTTCTATAAATTCATGAATGAATTATCTATTTTGCGTTCATCTTTTTCAATGTAACCCTATGGAGGATACAAAATTTGGAAAATTAGTCTCTTAACTATTAGGAAATCAGAATCTGTTCGTAGTAAATCCAGCCAAATATTCTGGCAATTTTCACATTGCTACATATTGTTTACTACTGCAAGCAAGAGACACAATATTGGAAGGCATGAATATGAATAACTTTGAATAATTCATTGAATTAAACCCCCGCTTTCCTGTGAATATTACCAGTATTTATTTATTATACCATTATATTTTCTACATATCATTTTTCTCTCTTGCCATTACAAGGTTGTGTTTAATGTTGTGTCTATCCATTTTGGAATGGAAAGAACAAAGCTCTTATCAGGAGGATAAAGAACAAAGTCAAATGAAATGATCATGAACATTCAGAAGATTGGGTTGCTCGTTTTTATATGTCCTGATTTCGGCTTGCAAAGTCTTAAGCAGTAGCATCCAGGAAAAGAGCTTCTTAACAACACCACTGGTGGGAAACCACCTGCCAACCACAACACTGCTCTGACCAAAGAACAGGGGCATGCCCATACCATCCTAAAGTGGTCAAGAGTGCTGAGCTGATCCCAGGCCCTAGTTTTTTACCTATGATAAAATTGCTGTAATTTACTGCCTGCTTAAGGGAAGAAGCCCTATAACACAGAAACAGCTAAGGATGACTTTATGCAGCCCATGGAAAGGGTTGGGAATGAGAGGAAGACAGCATCATGAGGACATAAGAAAAAAAGAGTGCTGGGTCACATCCATGTCTATGAGCCTATGCTGCCACCTCTCTTGATAGTCTGGAAGTCAGGAGTTCCTCCATCTCAGCTTCATTCACTCTCTGAGGCAGAGTCTTCCAGAGCTCAGAACAGGCTCCTATAAGTGCATTTGTGATTGACTCTCCCATAGTCCAGTTTGAGCGAACATGCTCTCAATCACTTTCATTCAACATCATTGGGTTTATCCCTTAATTACCACAGAGCTCTGAGCATCAGCATCCTCTTAGATATTCAGCCATATCACTATCCACTCTCTTGCCAATAAATGTATCCAAAGTTTTCTCCATCTGCTTGTGAATAGCTTCTCCCAACCCTCTGAGCCCCCACCTCCCACAAGTATATGTTTCATACCAACACACTATATGAGCCATTCTTCACCTTATCCAAGATTCTGGGCTCAAAATCAGGAATCTGATTTAGTGTTAAGATTCTTGCTTTCCCTCCAAAACAAAAATTCCACTCAATTTTTCCCCAACTTCCTTCCTTCTCTCTTTTGCATTCTTTTCGGTGGGTTCTCTATGCAGAGAATAAATGGATGTGATTCAGATCCACTGCTATGAAACTTCTTTAAAGGCTTTATCTCTCCAACATATACTGTTTCTAGCACAATATCAGCCCCATAAGTGCATTTTATCATCTGTAAATGAAATCTGGTTCTTGCTTTTGGTAAGAATTTTTAGACTGAAAAACTAATCACAATGATGTTGTAAGAACTATCTAGAAATGCATGTGCCCAGCTCAGGCATTACTTACAAAACTTTAAAATAATGTTTACACATCTCTGTTTGTCTCTACTATAGTGATTGTTTTCTCTGATGATAGCAGAAGCTATTCTGAAGTTTGATTTCTCTCTTCACTAAACTTTTGGTTGCAACAGCATAAACATACATTTATGAAAATGAGGAATGTGTGTATTCTATGAACATGTTGCTTTTTCATCACGTGAAATATGTGAAGGGTTTTTTTTTTAATCTAAAATGGTAATAAATGGGGGTTGTTAATTAAGCAATAAATATTTTATATTGTTTGTATATGTTTAATGAGAGCCCATATGTTTGTATCAGAGGGATTATGAGAAATGTAATAAAAGCAGTTTTATCCCATCAATATTTTAGGATTAATACAGAAGTCTCCCAGAATGACATATCAACAATTTTGCAGCTATTCTGTCTTTCCCTTTTAATGGACTGGTTGCAAAAACTAAAAAGATGGAACAATGGGTACAGATCGAAGATGTCATCTGGATTACCATGAAACAGAGCTATTGCACAAAGAAAACCTCATTGGGACAATCAGTAATAATTGCAAGTGCACAATTCAGTCATTACTTACTACAGAAACAGTGCATATATAGTTCAAGCTACAACATGAATCTTTTGAAATCCCACTGAGGTTTCAGGGAGTTTGTGATTGATGTGCCAAATATTTTTCAAACAAAGAAAAGCTACTCCTTTATAATAGCTGCAGTATTAGAGCACTGTTAAAAAGAAGAATAAAAGATCTTATGAGCCCAGGTATTAAATCATTTCACAAACAACCCAGAGCCACCAGTTTTATTATACTAGTGATGCAATATATTGTGATAATTAAGGGAATCACAATTAACTCAAGAACATGATGGATAAATGTTATCATTCCTCCACTAGGCTTTCATCAATCACAAAGTAGCTTCAAAAGCAACTGAGTAGACATGTGCATGAAATAGGAAAGATATTTTGTTTCAGACCAGAACAAATAAATGGTGGCTGAAATGTTTGGCTGAACCAAACCTAGAACATCATGATTGTTCCAAGTTTTGGTCCCAACAAAATTCAAAAGTGGTCTTATAAGGGATGTAGGGCAAGGCTGGTTTATCTCTCCTTCCATCTCTGTGTGTGGCATATGGGCCAGCCCAGTCAACAATCTTCCCAGCACCTTCCTTTCCTTTCCTTATCCTTAGTGTCCTGCCTGCATTTCCTCTGATTTTTACCATGACTTTTCCTTGGCCTTCCCTTAGCTATTACTGTGGCCTTATCAGAGATGGATTTGTTTCCATCCAATGCCTGATTGCTGGAATACTGTGCTGAGGTATTTAGAAGATGAAACTTGGTCTATAATATTATTATTTATCTGCCATTGATGTTTACAATGTCTCGGTCTCCTTGAAAAGACCATAATTTTAGTTCTGGAGTAGTTGATTATAAGCAGAATTGAAAGTCACTCACATCAGTGTGGTTTTTCAGGTAACAGCCTCGTAGCCCTGTGGCTTCCCAAAGCGAGAGTTGTAATACAGCAGCAGATGTTTGACATAGCTCTTCAATTACAACAGAGGAGTATATAAACAGGAGACCTTTCCAGCCAGCAAACTATTTAACATTACCTGCCTATCACACCATAGATCCAGCCTTGCCCTCTACATTGTTGGAGGGAAGATATAATAATATTCCTTTTGTAGATCAAACTTATCCCTGCTTGAACTTCCTTCCATGTCTGCTGCTGCCTCAGGCATTCTCTCAGCAACTCATCTTTAGGTGCCATCTTACTGATATACTCCTGGATGCTCTGAATTTTGTCCAGGATGGTAGCTTTGACACTCAACAGACCCCACCCACCCTCTTTCCAGCTGGTGTACAGTCTCTGAGTGTTGGACTTGAGGTGGAAACCTCCGTACATTGTGAGGAGCTTCTGGGTCTTCACATCAGCAACCTCCATGTCCTCCTTTGGCCAGCTCACTATATTGGCAGGATATCTGATGACTGCCAGGGCATACATGTTGATGGCATGGATCTTGTTCTTCCCATTGAGCTGGGTCTTCAGGATCTGTTTTATTCTTTGGTGGTATTTGAATGTTGCTATCTTCCTTGCCTCCTCATTGTGGTTCCCATGTGACTGTAATATAACAAGGTACTTGTAGCTGGTCTATATATCTGTATGTGGCCTGCTGGTAGTTGCATCCCATCAATCTTAACCACCTTTCCTCTCTTTGCTACCATCTGGCCACACTTCTCCAGTCCGAATGACATCCCAGTGTCCTCACTGTAGATCCATGTCAGGTGGATCAGCGAGTTGATGTTTCATTCACTCTTAGCATATAGCTTGACGTCATCCATGTAGAGGAGGTGGCTGATGATAGTTCCACTCCTGAACTTGTATCCATATCCAGTCCTTGCGATTATCTGGCTGAGGAAGTTCAAAGTGAGTTACCATCTCTCATTACCTTATTGTGATTAGACTTGGTGTGTATACATGTGTGTGTGTGTGTGTGTGTGTTTATACACACACACACACGTACAGATAAGTGAGCAATAGACAGATTTCAGCATTATCCTTGTTTGCATTCCTGTTTTATCTTTCTATTTAACATAAAAATAGCATTTTTACATTATATTTATTTTGATTCAGGGTAAATCCACACATCCAGATGGGGATATAATATAAGCGATCAAAGTACACTGCATTTGACATAATGTGTGATGGGCATTCTATGTGTGTATGGGCAATGAATCAGTCATACACTATTTCACAAGCATCAGTAAAAACACATCCTTTTCTCCATCACATATACTAGATCCTTAGCAGGATAAGTGTGGGGAACTAGTCCCAACAAAAGAAAAGTTCACAGAATGCCTCATCATTTTGAGAAACTGAATTGTTTTACTGTATACTACTCCAGACCTTGGAAAAGCAATATTTTATCCATTCATTTCTAAGCTGCTCATTCAGTGAATACCAAAGTTGTACTTTCAGAATCAAATGCTTGAAAATGGAACTCTTTGAGTTTCTAGACACCTAGAGAAAAGTGACTTGTGATTTGGAGGATTATGCCAATTTTCTGTAACAGTCTTTTATGCACTCTCAGATTGCCATTACTGTTTCATGCCATTAGTTTGCTCCAAAATCAGCAATCACTTGGCTTATGTTGTGCCAAGACACACTCAGCTCAATAGTCAGGAGGGTTTTCATGAGTCCAGAATCTGTACTGTCTTTCACAAATGAAACACTTGCCAAATGAACTAAAACTTTGCCAGCTGGTTGGCAACTTCTGTAGAACAGCTTGTCCTTTACCTTTTTCTGCAATTTGAGCCCCACAGACTATCTCAAAAAACTATGTGACAGGAATGTTTACACCACTGCAGACAAAATATTGAGATTAATTAAATAATACTTCCATGTCCTTTATACTGTTAGTAAATGAAATAATAAAATGAAGAGAAGGAAAAGATCATTTTTGTGCCAGGGAGTGAAACGTCTATCATTCCCAGCCATTATAGGAATTGGCCAAAATATCTCAAAGGCATCAGAGTGGGAACAGCTGCTTTAGCTAAACACTTGAGTTTGTCACTGACACTTGTCCTTCAGCACAGATGTTGATTTCTAAATGTAATTATGTTGAATGGGCTGTGAGAATAACCTTGGGAGATAGGAGAAAGAGCACAGCCTAGACAACAGCCTGATAAGAGAAAACTGAGTCCAAAGGAGGGATGAGGGTGAAGAAAACATCTCAGAAGGGACCCTCCCTAGTTCTCTCGAAAGTAAAGGCAGGGGAGGTGGGAAGTGCTTTCAGACTTGCAAGATTCTGTTACTGTAACCTTACAATAAAGGTAGTATTAGTACTCATGATTTTGGTTTCCTGATCTGGACTATCTTGAAGGGCTGACAGATGTCCTATATGTTTAAATAGAACGAAGTAGGAACTATGGCAGGATACACAGGAGGACCAGTTCAAATAATTATTCCAGGCCTTCATACCCTTCACTCCTCCACCGCTACTTGGGATGTAGCCTGCTGGACTCTGAAGTAGAGACCCTGTTGTTTGGCAGAAAAAATCAGCTGAGTGAGTTTCCCTGGGAGTGTTTGGTATTTAGCCATTGGTTTTCTCTTGAGGAAGGCAAGTCTGGCTTGGGTGATGACATTCCCTATCAAATATCAAATATCAAATGGGTTTCCCCTTTTGGGGAGCCACTATGAGGGTGAACAAGGATGAGGGCCAGTGGTGGTCTGTGTAATGAGGGATTGAGTTTGCTCCTAGTTGGACAGCTGCTGTATATTGGGATTGTTCTTGGGTGAAATCAAAGAGTCCCTGGGAAGGTATCTGTGGTCCATGGTAGTCTTTTGGTGAGAGGTAGAGCACTGAGAAATAGCAGCCAGAATGAGAGCTTGGTACGATTTCAGGAGATGTAGCCAACCTGCCTGGTGAGTGGTGAGACATTAAGAGCTTTTGGGAGGTTTCCCACTTTGATGTTGGGCTGAGGAAATCCTTTGTGTATATAGTTATAAATATCTTTTTTAAAGGCTGTCCTTTCAAGCATTAAACTGACCTGTTAAAATATGTATTGTAATGGGTAAGTATGTGGGGGAACAAGGTCTGCATCTATGGAACTTGATGTAACAATTACTGTATTAATGGGAAGTGGCAGCCTTGGTGTTAATAACTCAGAAGGCTATTACAAGACAAGAGAATTAGAGATTTAAGAGCTATTTCTCTTTTAACAGCTTTGTCAGCATTCAAGAGTGGTTCCAAACCTGCACTCAACACCACTGTTCATACATACCCTCTCAAAGATATCCTACAAGTCACTGGGAGCCAAGTGGTGTACAAATTTAATAAATAAATAAATACTTCAAAAGTGGTTCCGGGGTACACAGATGAACTGCAAGATCTGAAATGTAAGGTAGATGAATAGCAGACAGGTGGAAGAACACCCTGACTCAAACCTGATATCACACAGTGTAAAGTCCATTTGAAAGTTCATGTTATTTTTGATATGAGTGGCAATTTTCTTTGCATGTTATTTTATCCACAAACTCATATCCTGCTGATTGCTTGAGTTACTGGAAGGATGATTTATATACCAACCTTCTCCTCCCAAAGTTCTAGTAGAGAACTGTCAGAGTTTTGTTGTTGTTGTTTTTGTTATTAAAGCCTTTCTTATATTAGGGCTGGTTTGAATCAACCGTAGGAGCACTTTAGTAATTAATCTTGTGTTATTAGAGTGGACCAGTAGGCATTTGTAGTACCTGAGGATGGGCACAGGCTGTTTGACATAGTAGATTTCCCGTACTATGCCTCTCCTAGCAAAATATCTCCCATGGATCAATAACAAACAAGACATTCCCAGCCTTCAGTTTGGGAAATCCAAAAGATTCCCAGAAAGAAAAAGTACAGGGAGTGAGAAAGGTGGGTGAGAAACAAGCATGGATACCAACTCTGACAGTTACAGGGTTATTATAATGACTAGCTTGAACAAAAGCAAATGCCGAGAGAAGATGAGCCAAGGGACTCTTCACTCTGTCAAACTGATGGAGTAATCTTGCTACCAGTTTCATCTTTGCCTTTCCTGCAGCCAGATGGAATGACTGCTGCAAAATGAGAGCGTGAAGCACCTCCCAGTTTTCTTGATGAGTTGTTCCTCCACTGCTATGAAGGATAGGGCTGTGTAGGTCCTCAAGGAGTGCTTTGTTTCAATGACAATTCAATGAAGCACCATGGTGTTCTGATGCTATCTAGCAGTGCACAGATCTTGATGTTCCACTAATCAAAAGTAGCTTCCCTATGTGTGCAGTAGCTATTTATGTCAAAGCAAAGCAACTAGCAATGTTGGCCTCAGTTTGATGCTTTGCAGAGATGGAGTGACTATTCTTCTCAAGGTACTTTAACACTTTGGCAGAGTTACACATCTGCACAAGATGAAGGACACTTTGATCCACAGCAGTTCAACCCAGGCCTAGAAAGCAGTTATTTTTTTTCCAGTGTCAGGATCATGCAGATGCAGGTTAAAACTTTCATGGGCTGGGTGATTCTGCTCAAGATGGAAACAGTGGTTTGGGGTGCACTGGATATTGTGGGAAGGTCAAATCTATACACCATGAAAACTCACAAGGCCTTGCTTTTCTTCTTCTACTAACTTGCAAATATCTGTTCTTCTGCATATCCAAGGCAGGCTTCATATATGAATAAGCCATACCTTAATTTTGGATGACCCAATTTTGCTTCCTAACTGCTAGGCATTTAATCATCCATATTTGCTATTGAAGGCAACGGTACCAGGAAAAATGCTAGAAAACCTAGAAACAGAAGCAGCTAATTATACCAGAATAATATGAATGGTAGGAGTAAAAGCTGTATAGACTTTTGGCTAAATAAAATGCCTTCAATTCACATTAGCAATCTTCTGATTCTAGCTTATAATAATGCAGCCTGCAGAGGTGCATTGCTCTAATAATTAGACCTTGCAGCTTAATAAATACATATGGGTCTATATACTACAATGTCAAGATAGCTCTAGAAGGACAAGCAAGTAGGGAGTAACTTAACATTACAATGGGGGGAGAACAATTACAATGGCCCATGATTCATTTTATTACACTTCTTCTCTAACTATTCCCTTAAACTTCCTTTTACAGTAAAAAGTAATTATCAGGAAAGTATGCAGGATTCTACATAAAGCAAATGGAAAACCTAGAAGCTGAGTTTGAAATCATCGAGAGTTTTTCATTTAGAATCAAACATTTAATGACTAATTGCTTATAGAATAATCTGTTTACAGATTTAGCACTTTTTCATGAAAGAAGTCGTTATTCATTTCCTTCTGTTTAGCCCAAGTGTGAAAAATCTAATGTCAGAGGCCTGTCAAGATCTTATTTTGTGAAAAGGCTTATTTTAGAATGGTAAAGAAGATACAATTATTATTTTTGTGATATATATATATATGTATGTATGTATATATATATATATATATATATATATATATATATATATATATATAAAGAATTATGTCAGATATTCCCAAATTAAAGGATGAGATGCTGGTGATAGGAGAGAAAAGGGAGATGGCTATGAATATAATTCAAAATCATTCTCATCACAGAATCTGGTATTCCCCCTCCCTTGCTTAAAGTATGTAGGTATAGTTTATCAGCAGCCGCCTTCTTCATAACTCAGCCATAAAACAACGTAGGGCTTTGGATTCAAGATCTCTGGCTAGGGAATTCTGGGAGTTGAAGTCCACTCATCTTAAAGTGGCCAAGTTTGGACAACACTGGTTTAAAGGGTTCCAGTACCTGCTACATGCATGCTCACCAGCGCTCCAAATCACACTGTGCCCTTTGAATCTGGGTCTCTGCAGAGCCCTGGAACAGACGTTTTGGATGCAGAAATTCCTTGGAAAGGGATTGGAGATGAAGTGAGAGAGGATGCCTGGGACCAGGCAGGACTGGACTAGATGGAAAATTGATAGGATCTGGCATTCAGAGGTTTTCAAAAGGCGTCTTCTTCTGGCCTGCACAATCTATGAGCCACTGAGTGAAACAGATTAACAGACATATATTATCTGGCCTGTAATTGCCTTGTTTTTGCAGTTCTAGCCAGGCAATAAAAGAGGACATTTGTTAATCCCGTGGTAGTCTGAGGATACATGACAGCTGAAGTTTATTTTGCTCAGTGGATCCCATGATATACAGGCCTGATCTAATTAATCCAACACCACCAGATACATGAAAGTGCCAGATACTTTTCACAGATTTTTATTGTCACAGCTGTTGACTATATTTGTCATTATATGCAGTACTTCCCATTATTCAGCTCATTTAACCTCATAGCCTCATAGCCAACCTCATAGCACCAAGAAAGGTGCTCTGTCAGCCTTATCTGAGAAGCTGCTTGGCGAATGGTGAATAGCTAAATAGGAATTGGGACAAATGACCTTGGTTAAACTTGAAAAGCTGGGAGGGGTCAGACCTGATTAGTATTTGGATAAGAAAATGAAGGGCATTATTTTGATACACAATTTTATATTCTATATATATACAGTATATAGATGCTTCACATAATGTATAACCATACCTGTAACAGTGCACTCTATTTTATTTCTAAAGGGTTAACTTGCTTTTGCTTTGTAAAGAGCACTGGTTTCTTCCCCCCTTTATCTCTTTGCTGAATGCCCGATTGTCTTCGAATAAGCAATTAGCCGAGTACAAGCTGTTTGTTGTACCAAGCTTTTTGCAACAGTTGTGGGGCCCTACATTCTAGAGAGAGATAAGAAAAATCTTGTATGCCATTCCCTTGGTAACCAGAAGAAAAAGTTACATTTAAGTTTACCTTCCTAAGAACCACCTTTCACTTGCTCAGACCGTCCCAAAAATCCCTTGTATGGGTATGAGGGGATGTACTATCTGATTACAGATTTAAATGTCTATAAAGCCTCTGATGTTTGTTTTGTGAGGTGTGATTTCATCAACATCTCTTGTTAATGTGTTGATTGGGGTCACCCAGCTGTGTCTTGATCAAAATACATCTGCTATTCATCAGAAGTCTCATCTCAAGTCTTCTTATTGGCATTTTATTGAAACTTGGGAAATAAAAGTGCCATACAAAAAGAAAAACCCAGGACTGCAAGCTATGCTGGAAAGTTGTTTTTTTTTTTTAAGGTCCTAGAAGAAGACAACAGCAAGTTACTTCCTTATTGTTTCCAAGAAAATTACATAGATATGAAGTAACCAGGAATTAAGGTTGATTTTAATGAGACTTTCCTTCTCCCATTCTCCTGTGTTTAAACACATAATGAATGAATTTCCTATTGCTCAACCTAAGGCAATTAGGAGACAGCTAGAATTTGAAAGCTGTAGTCCCAACAGAACTGGAGAGCCTCAGGTATCTGGAATAAAAGAATCCATGGCAGGGTAGCTAAGCAGATGCCTTCAAGATGTTTAATTTCCATCAACCTCAACCAGAAAGGACATTGACAAAAAGTTGTGGAAGTTGTAGTCCACTGACCACTTATCCTCGGCCTGTGGAGATAAAGTTTCATGTGGACAAGAACCCTGATGCAATAGATCTCCTGATTGTGTGGAAAAATAGATTTATTCTTCAGATTTTCAGATGAAAAATCATACGCTGAGGGTAAAATAAAAATAATTTGCACTCTCTCCACCCCAGAAAAGAGTGCTATCTTGTAGCAAAAGATAGGAGTTGTGCATTATGAAAAGGGGAGGGGCGAATCCCACAATAGTATTCTGAGGGCCAAATTATTCAGTTGGTTGGCAGACCTGTTTGACTACATATGGATCTGCTTCCAGTAAGAATGAAATAGGCAATCAGTGCTGTTGGACCCTTACAATCCCTGCTAAAATACCTCTCCAATGGTACTTCCACAACACCTTTATGTCCACTCCCTCATAAAGTAGTTTGAATTCATCCTACAATCATCTTTACTTTTTCCAAGTGATTGGATTGATTCCATGTATGGCAAGGAATTATTTGATTATGTATTGGCATTGGGTTGGCAAGTATGTGGACAAATGCCTGCCCTCTTTACCTATCCATGTTGATAATCTGTGGCTGTTCCAAGTATCATCCTGATTCCATTCATCCACTTATCCACTGTCTTTCCCTTCTATTTCCCTCAACTTAGCCACATATGGTTATTTTCTATAGTCCATCATCTGCTCACATCTCATGCCCAAAGCAGGTGAATTTCTGCTTGTTGATCTTGTAATCTTCACCCAGGATCAACTGACTGGTTTTTGTTGAAGTACATGCTATCTTAGCAGCCATAATTTAAAGTTATATATCTTCTTTCTGTCATTCTATGTCACTGTCTAGCTTTCAGTGCAATATATCATCCCTGGAAAAGCCATTGCTTTAACCACATCCTTACCCTTTATAATCTTATAAATTTGTCTAGGATTAATCTCCTCTTTGCTTTCCAACACATTGTCCATTGTCTATCCTTGAAGCCAAGAAAACAAAACTATCTACCAACTGCTTTGCTATCAATAATAAGTTCACCAAATAAGCTGGTTCACATTACCTTTGTCTTAATATTGAACAATACCAATTTTTCACTTTTTTAACAAGCTCTGTCTTCTTACTTTCAGCTACCAATGTGGAACTGCTCAAATTGTTTGTCAGATCTATATTTCACCTTTCCTCCAGTGCTCAAGGTATTATACTCTATATAGCATGTCCTTATATTTTTTCCCTTTTTTGTCATGTTTAATTTATTTTAATCACTATAATAAATTTAGGGGGCTTTTTTCTTCACAGGAGAATCACAATTTATCTTGTTAGTGGTGGTGATGATGTAGATTTTTTTTTTTCTTTTCGCCATCAAAAATATCATCCAGTGATCTTCCATGTCTGAGCTGAGGTTTGCATCTGAGTCACCCTGATCCTTGTCAATTCCCTTAACCACTGCAGCTCCCATTTTAATTCAAGCAGTTATTACTTCTATTCTTGTCACTCCTATAATATAGTCACTGTACAAGTTAAATAGATATAGAGACAATATGCATCCTTGTTTTATTTTGTTCCTTATTCTGAAATACTCTTTCCCAAATGCAGTTCTTATAGTTTACTGTAAACATTCCTCCAAATAATCATCAGGTATTCTCGCACACCCATCCACCACAATATATTGGACAATCTGGCATGAGCTATACATCAAAGGTCTTGCAATGATTAGTAATACAAAAACAAATCTGATCCTTGAATTCTCTTGTTTTCTCTATTTCCATTATCGATTAGCTATCGATTGCATGTCCCTTTGTCTTTTCTAAAATCTGCTTTTTAATTCAGTGTTTCTCCAAGTAGAGCTCTAAACTCCTCTGCAAAATCATAAGTAAATTGTTGTTTCCATTTCCAGTAAGCGCAATGGTTCAATAATTTGCACCTTATTTTTCATCTCCTTTCTTCAGTAATTTTATGTATGGACTCTCTGGCAGAGCCTGTTACAATGTGTAAGATATTTTAACTAAACAGTATTTCAGACTTATCAATCTAAGAGTGAAGGTGGACCTCCAAATTAGCAACCATGCATATTACAAAGAAAGAAGTAGAATTTTATTGAGGAACAATGCAATGAAAACATTCCAATGGGAAATGCCAGTTAGGAAATAGCATTCAATGGGAGAAATTCCTTTTAAAACATTAAACAGTGTGGAGAGAATAGCAATGAAAATATGTAAAATATTTGCAAAGTACTCGGTGGGGAAGTAACAATCAGTGGGAAATGGCAATGAAGTAGAAAATAGCAATCATTAGAAAGTAACATTCAATGTGGAAAAGCATTTGAGCAATTGGGGGTGGGGGGAACAGCAATGAACTGAAAGCAAGCAGTAGGACAGCATGTGCAGTGCAATGTTTAGGGTAGACAGCAATTCCATTATATGACCTGTTCAAACTCTTTTCCTCGTCTTAGAGTGAGTGAGTTTTGAAGCAGCAGGGGATGGGGTGAGAGTCCGGAGTTCACTAGAAGGAGGGAAAAGAAAAAAGACGAGCAAAGAGCCAGGCTACTTGTAACAAATAGATAGGAAAATACGGGATAAGAAAAAGGAAGAAAATTTTTTAAAAGGGGGTGACAAGTCAGACTGAATATACAGGCAGGTAATAGATAGTTTGAGGGGAAGAGAAGAAAAGGCCATTGTAATTTTTTGTTGCACATACCGATGCACTGTTGGGTATGACAAGGCACTTCAAAACAAGTGTTGGCATGCTGCACTACCTCCTTAACTCAAACATATTTTTCCTGATATTGTGTGCCCACCATGTGGGCCCAGGAAAAACACAACTTCTTTAGGAGGCAGCAATGGTTACAGGGTGCATTCCCCCACCCACTGTGAAGCCTCTTGGCCTTGAGCGAAAAGCATGATACTATGTTCCACCAGAACAAACTGAGTGAGCATTACGCTCCTTATCAATAAGAGCAATATTATTCCTTACTAACAGTAAATATGTAAAGCTGTTGTCTCAAATCCATCTCTAAAAATCCTTTTACACATTGGAAAATGTGTCTCATCTTTTCTTTAACTATTTCTTAACCATTCTTTTTCACAATGAGGATAAATTTGTTCAATATAAAGAATGGCAAGACAGAGGATTTTATAGAACTAGAGATTTAATTATAGATGGCAATCCTATGACTTCTGAATTTATTTTGGAAAAGGGATGGATACAAGTACCACCTGGTGTCCAATGAATCTAGTTCAATAATTCCTTTGTAAAATGTTTAGGATATATCAGGCTATTAAACATTAACAATATTTGAAGAACGGGTATCTACGTCATTTAATAGCAAGGGAATTTCATCAGTGTCGTGTAAAACTCTTATACAAAGTACAATTTCTTCTGAACATCTTTTAAAAAAAACTCTAAAAAAATTATCCAGATTGTGAACTTGATGAACATCTCTTGAAAGAATGAGCAAATTGATTTTAACAAGTGATCAAGAATTAACAATAAGGGTAATTCATAGGTGTTATTATGCTCTGCTAAAATTACACAACATAGATTGCAATCTTTCTCAACTGCAATTAAACAGGGGTTGTAAACAAATTAATACGTACTACCATCTTTGCTGCAATGTTCAATTAGTCCTTTTTGTTGAAAGTTTTTGAAAGTAGTGGAGAAATCACCCAATTAATCTTCACAATGAATTCTGCAGTTGGTTTACTCTGTATTTCTTAATGCTTGTAAATTGAAGCAATATATGAAATTGATTCAGGTGGTAGGTTTGTTATTGCAAAACACCAGAAAACTAAAGTACATATTTTGTTGGGGAACTAGTATTTAAAAGAACTTTGAAAAATTCTACTGTGAAAAACAAATTCAGTGAAATTTTGTCACCATTTATTGTCTATATTGACTAAAATGTTTTCCCTTGTACATCGTCCTTGCCTATACAAATGTCACATTTAAAACACCAATATTTCTCCTCAAGTTCTTGTGGACCCAAAGTAGGTGAAAAATAAAGCTGAAACAGCAGAGATATAATGGCAATAGTAGTTGTTGCAATTCCTTGTTTTCTGGGGAAAGTAATGGCTGATTAATCCCAAACAAGCCATCCATGCTAGTTCAGATGACCCGCTGGTCTTTGGTAAAGGTAACCTTATCTGCAACAAGCAGTGATTATAGACTGTGGCTAAATTATTCTTCCTTAATGATCTTAAACTACCTGACCTGTAGTCTGGGTTAGGACAACATGGTAACTAAAACCACAATATCATTATGTGCTGAAGGCAAGTCCTCTTTTCTACCTGTTCTCTGGCAGAACGATCTTCCATGGAGGCCCAACAGACTGGCCCTGTCCATGTGTATGTAGCCACAATTTCTAGGATGAGTAAACCAGTGATTAACCCCTCTTTAAATATCCACTCCATAAGTTTAAATGGACCTGCCAACTCAGACATTTTATGGTCAGAAATATTCATATATTCAAATGGGAGAGGGGGATATGGAGCAAAATGGCAAAGTGAAACAACCTAACTGTTAGAGCGCTTCAATGGACCTCTGATTTCTCATCTTATCAGTTAATTTTTCCTCCTCTTTTAGTTATCGGACTCTGCATTCAAGCATATATGACTAACTTTTAATTAAAATTCACATGCAAAATTCTGGAAGAGTCTCCCTGAATTACATATTTCCCCAGAAGTGCAAAAGATCCTTACTCTGGGCTAGAGAGCATTCACAGAACATGCTGCCAGTTGAACTAAGATTTTGATTCTTTTAGTGGACTTATAGAAAAATACTCTACTGACAGTCTTATCTTTGGGGGAAAAAACTCTCATTAAAAACTTCTCCTTTTTAATAGCTTTGTGAGTTTTAGAGCCATTCCCAGTTTTCAACACATATTTTTCAGCTTGGTTTTAGTGACCTTCAGGAAAGAGAAACCACAACCTTCAGAGTATCTGTGTTTTTTATTCAGTGAAGCAGGGATGTGCAAGCAAGCATTTCAAGGGCTAGGAAAAGCTTCCATTTAATTGTTTTTACAAAGCAGTGGTTTTTATAATGCTACCTAAAATCTTGTTGTAAGCTCACAAGTAAATAATCTGTTTAATTGAAGACTCAAAGTTTACAAAGGTTCCTCCCAATACCTGCCACCTCAGGTTTGATCTTTTATATCTTTTTCAGAGCTCTGGTATCCCACCAACCCACCTCCAATTGGTCAAGAGTTTAAGGCATGCTGGCACTTCTGACTGGAAGAATACACTTCTGATTTGAAGAATACACTGATTGGAAGAATACACTGTCCATTATCCGGAGGCTAGTTTGTGATTGGTCAGGGCCTCTCAGTCCATCTCTATCTTTCCAGGAATTTTATAAATCTTGATAAAGCTCCTAGGTACACCTTCTGGAGGCCCAAGACTTTCTCCTGGTCAGTCCAGTCCCTCACCTCTAGACTCCCTGCTGGGTCCAATAAGCAGTAGGCTTTTTTTTCCCCCTCCCATATTTGGGGTTGTTTTTCACCTTAATTCCTAAATTTGCATAAATTGAATTCACTCAGACATTCGTGCCCTATGGATAACTCCATGACTTGAAGTGATGCAGCACAGCTGGTGGAAGGTCTGGAGTAGAAAAGGAAAGGATTCCATAAATTCCTCCTAGAGATAACAGACTCCTTCTACAGATAGATCTTTTCCTTCCTGTATTACAGCTTGATTTACAGCTAAAGAGTATTCTATATGTATTTATCAGTACATTTGATAATATGACACAAAACCATTTAGCAGCAGAATCCACATAACTATTGTTCTTTTTATTGATGCGGGAAAGCAGATACTTTGACCTGTTTCTAAATGAGTAATTTCACATAGAATTTCTTTCTAACCCCAGGAAAACCCTACAAATTATGTAGTGGATGAAGAGTCTGTCACTGAATTATAAATCCACTGTTTCTGGGAAAAAGACAGTTTAGTAAGCAGTCTAAAAGAAATTAGACACACACATCCCAGAGATCAGGAAAATATCTTTCTGTTTCCTCTTGTATATACTTTGTGAAGAGTGCATAGGTCGAAACAAAATTTTACGGACATAACAATGCCGGATTCTAAATTGTCAACAATGGGGGGCCAAGGTTCTTCTTTGAATGTCATTATACATTTTCTGATACAATACATTCTGCAATATTATGCCTCCCAGCAGACTGTAGGCCATCTCATCTAGCATTTTTTTTTTATTAAGGGATTTATATGGCCCCCCAAATTAAACCATTGCAATTCCCCAAAGTATCAGCTAGTCTTTTAGCATAGTATTATAATAACAATGATAAATGTCTGGAATTTATAAGCACCTGCTTTCTACCATCTGGAATGTCTCCTTTATTAAATTTGCTTCCTGTACTATATACTTTCGCATTAATTAATTGAAGAATTAAAATAAATCAGTTTCCAGATTCAGCAGTCATCATTCCTCTGTTTAATGCCAATAAACAGACAGCTCAGTTGGATATGTCTGATATTACAGTAGAGGAATGTCAAAGTTGCTTTCCAGAGGGAGCAGCACATTTTAAAACTCTGCATGTTCCCATAAATCCTGCCCTAGAGTTCCATATAAGCTTGATTGTGTATGTACATCTCCCATCCCCGTTATTTCAGTGGAGAAGCTTTATGAAGGTGTACATTATTTTGCATTTGTAAACTGTGTTTCTTTGTTGAAAGGGAGACAGGGTATGTGTACCTCACTGGTACTATGCTTGAAAGTTGCCTCTGAACTGGCACCTTCATGGTCAGTACAACATTCTTTGTTAATCAAGTTATGGGATCCTTTCTTGACATGGATTTAATATTAGATGGCATTTTTTAAGGCCTATGGTATAAGCTTTTCTTGTGAAAAGGCCCACATGTTCTAATTGCTAGTTAACATGTTCAAGACAGTACAGATAATGAAAAGCCCCAAGGAGCAATTACAATAAATAACAGTTTAACAGTAGCTAGTACCACCTGCCACATTTTGACAGTCTTATGTAAGCACAGATAGTCCTCTCATCTACACAAGTGTCTGCTAACATTGTCAGATGTTTGGAGATAAGTAAAGTTCACTCCAATTTCAGTCAGTCATTTGAATTTTCATATTTGCCAGACTATTAGCAAATACTCAATCTTGTTTTTCTTTGCACTATGCATACACATAAGCTTCCAGACTGTATTGACTTCTCTGTGCAATTCATACTGGCTATGCTGGGAAGTTTAAAAATGATAACTAATAGTTGAGGATATTTGCTTTTCCTATACCAATATTTGAAAATATTCTCTGTATTTAAAAATGATAAAACTTCTGGTTTTAGGAAAAGAATCAGAAAGAGCGCTGTATTCTGTAACAATGCTTCTAATATTTAGAGGGTTATTTATTTGTTTCTTTATCTGGAGAATTTATATGGCTGCTAACAAACAAACAATAACTCTGTGTGGCTAACAAACAATACACAACAATATATAAAATCAATATAAAATAAAAAATACCATCGGCTTTTCATAAAGGATTATTTATGCATGTATTTATTTTATTAAAATTTAGAAGGATGTCTGATTCTAAAGTGATCCTGGGTGGCTGGCTGAGTTAAAAAGAGAAAAACAATTTAAAAAGAGAATACTGTAATATATATACCTGGGGGGGGGGGGGGAAATCACCCCACAGCTGAAAATACTTTATAAAAAATTGCCAGGGATTCTACAAACAACCCAACCCCAGGCCTGGGAACACAACCATGTTTTTAAAGACTTATGGGGTCAATGCAAGTCTCTGGGGAAGCCATGCAAATCTCTGGGAGAATGCTGTTCCAGAGGGCAAGTACCATGACCAAGAAGATGCACTTTGGGGACCCAACTAGATCTTACTGGATGGACAAAAACCGATGGAGACAGACAGTTCCTCAGATAACTGGGCCTATGCCATGAAGGGCTTTATAGGTTACAACCAGCACCTTGGATTATACCTGTAAGCCAACTGGCAACCAATGCAACTTGTGGAGCATGATGTCATGCTGGCATATCAAGGTACACTCACTATTGCCTGAGTCACTGCATTTTGAACTACCTGTGGCTTCTATTCTATTCAAGGGCAGCACCATGTAGAATGTGTTACTATAATCCATTCATGAAGTAACTAGAGCATGGGGGGTCATCTGAAGGTCTTCACTTCCAGGAATGGACACAGCTGGCAACAAGAGAAACCTGGGCAAAGACCCTCTTTGTCACAACTGCCACCTGTTCTTCAAGCATAGCCATGAGTCCAGGAGGACCTCTAAGTTGGGCAATAGTCTTGATTAGGAAGTATCACCCCCATCTAAGACCAAAAGTGAAAAACTCCTAAGATCCAAGACACCCAAACAGGCCAGCCACTCAGTCTTGGCAAGACTGAACCTGAACCTGTTACTCCCCATCCAGACTCAAACAGCTTCTAGGCAATGGGTCAGGATATTGACCACATCACCTGAGTAGTCTGGGATTGAGATATACAATTGACTATCATTTACATACTGATGATACTGGACCCCAAACTAATGGATTGACCTCACCCAGTAGTTTAATGTAGATGTTAATCAGGAAGAGTGAGATCATCAAGCCCTGGAGTGACTCACAAGTGAGAGGCCATGGATGTGATCCCTTCCCCCATCCATCAACACCAACTGGAACAAACCACAAAGGAAGGTTTACTGTTTCACTGTTGCCATTTCCCCCCTTGTGGCTTACAGCATTTTAATAGCATTTGTCAACCATCACTCAAACAACATATAGCCTGTCTTCATTACTGCTATTTTGGCAAAATAATGGTTGGGTGACTCTAGATTATGCTATAAATCGCTAGTGAGAGAATTGAGTTGCTTGATTATAAGATGGATGTATGCATGTGACATATGAGTTTTTACAACTTCTATCAGACCGGTTCAAGTTAAAATGGAGGCTGAATTAAAAGGTAAACCAATGAGGCAAAACGAACTATGGTTTGAATGCAAAGAAGTGACCATCTCCCCATGAATGCCTTACTAGAATCAAATAATGAATTAGCATCAGCAATTTTCTCTTCCTCCCTTGCAGTTCAGTAGTGCTTTACCATTATGCGGGCAGGGGGGGCAAGTCAGGTTGTGCCTGCTGACCTATGGCTTGGTGAGGGAACTGATGTCACATGCTGAAATTGCAGTAAACGCGTTGAACCATGAGCCCTTACACTGTTGACCAAAGTAAATAAAATTACTTCAGACCCCTACTCATTCATAGTTCATAGTAACACAGTTGACATGGACCAAAAAAAAAAAACCCCAAAGAAACAGAAAAGAGAGAAGTGAGTGTAGGTCTACACATTCCTCTCTCTCCCTCTGAGACTCTACCAGATGGGTATGCTGTCTCTCCAGACATCCCATTAATCAATGCATTTGTTTAATCCTATTTTATATGTAACAGTTAGTGATCATCACAAGTAGAATAAAATGGAGACAAATTATTATTATATGCCCTAACAAAAGGGTAAGTGAGGTAAACTGATTTGGCTGCAGAATATGACACTTCACGCTTTAAAAAAAAATCTGGACTATTTTTGGACAAGAAAATCCAGACAGGGATTTATTGCAGAATTATAAAATTCCCCCTCTCCTTTATAATCATTCATTTCCAGATCATTATCTCACTGCCCATATCAAAACCCACCTCTTGAAAAAGAAAAGAGAAAGCATATCGGCTTCCATGGAGATTATGCTGGGCTGTATCAGTAAGAAGATGTGCTTAACCCTATTGTACCTTTTTTGTTTTCCTTTCAAGTCGTGGGTTTTGATATGGGCAGTGCAATAACGATCACCTTCTGCATTACTAAAACAGTATTACTGCAACCATTCGTTATTAACAGTGCAACAGGTATAACATTGATCACCCATTTGTTTTTAAGAGATAAAAGATCATTTCTCCTTTAAGCGTAGCTCCTCGTAACTTCAAAGGTACATCTGAGTAGTTTCCTTGGCAATTACAATTTGCCACTGTCTTTTTCCGGAATATTTTTCAATTTCCCAAACTAGCCTATGGCTGGGATTTCTTGGTGATCCTTATACCGGCTACTCAGAAAGTTTTCACAGGAACAAAGTGAGCTTGAACTGACTCATCCAACACATTTCATCATTTGCAAGATCACTTTTTTTCCAAGCTAGAACCTTAACTTGAAACCCTTCAGCCTATTGGGAGTATTGCAAGCAGAATACCTGATTGTATTCATGATTGGTCAGCATTCATTAGACCACCTGGATATATCTCCAGCTTCTGTGTTAATACAATTCCCAGCCTTGAGGTTTTTTTAACTACATAGATACATAACCCATCTTTTGGGCTAAAGAACATTGCAAAGCACAGAAAAGGAGTAAGAAGTAGTAAGCAAAAACCAAAAGAACAAAAAACTGGAGGTAGGAGTAGGGGGAAAGGAAAAAATCTAACTAATACACCAAAACATTATACCTCCTGTCAGAAAACGACAGACACGGGTTCGGTTGTCCAGTAGACAGAAGTTTTTATTGGGCACGTTTGCAAAGGTGGGTCCCTCCCGCAGCAATGGAGGAACCCCGAAGCAAGGTCTGACAGGTTTTTATACCCCCTATCTGTCCTCCCCCTCCTGCGAGGGCTTGGCTCACAATCTCACCTTTTTTACTGCCCGGAGCGCCGCTAATTAACCGCAAAACCGCAGACATTCCACTTTCCGAATCCAATCAGCGCAATACACATTCCAATCCCCACTTGACCCGACAGCCGCCCCCTGCCGTTTCTCTTCACTCTGGTGCGATCGTGCCTCTTGCCTGCAGTCTTTCCTCCCTCCTGCCGTCCCTCTCCACTCTGGTGCGAGTGTGCCTTCTGCCCATCCTCCCTCCTGCCACCCCCAAGGCTGCCCCATGGTGCACAGCGCTCTCCCCTAGCAAACATGGTTCGTTTGAGGCCCTCACTTCTCCCTGCCTTCTCACAATCCCCCTTTTTCTTTTCACGCCTCTGTTGGGCCTCAAACCTGGCTAACAGGATTGCTCCCTCGTCCCGGACCCGGGGCTTCACACACTGGGACAGGTAATTCCCACAAGCAGGGAGACATTGCATTAAGCAACATACTAGGACCAGTAAGGCAATGAAACCAATGGCTAGTACAAAAAGTTGTTTTAACCAAGCAAAGTTAGGTAACCAACTAGTGAGCCACGACCAATTCCATCCCTCTGGATCCTCGGATATGCGAGAGGCTAAGGTCTTCAACTTGGCTAGTTTTGCTTCAACATAATTCTTATTGTTGGTTAGGTTAAAGCAACAAAGACCTTGAAAAGATTCACAGCCTTGTCCTGCCCTTAATAGGAGATAGTCTATAGCTATCCGATTTTGAATGACCGCCCTCCTGATCTCAGTGACTTCTTCAGTGAGGGCTGCAATGAGAGAGGATGTAAGGTTGACACTTTTAGCCAGGAGGCAGGCCACCTTCCTTAGGTCCAGGTAAGCCCTTCCACTTAGTGCAGGAACCCCTACTAAGGAGAGGGCCAGAGCCATGGCTTCTGTTTTGGACAAGAGTGTCACATCACTCTCACAATCAGATGGCAGCTCCCTTTTTCTTTTTCTTTTGATGGGTGCGCTTGTATTGGAGGCAGGGCATATAGAGAGGTCAGGCGCCCTATGGCACAAGGGCCCCCTGAACTATAGGCTGGAACATAGGTGTAAGCTCCATGTCCACATAACAAAAAGAAACCTTTAGGTAGGTATAGAGGGGTTGAGGCGTAAGGGATATTATAGACCCCTCCACAAGTGAAAGCAGGACCTTTTGAGGGCAATGGGGGTACGGTTCTGGGTATTGTTGAAATATACACATTGAGTTGCATTGGTTATCCCCAAGAGATTTAGAGCCATTTGCCTTTGATTAGTCCAGGGTCTTGGTATGGGAGAAGACCCAAAATGATAGAACATCCCCCCCCTCCCACGGGGATCATCCCCAGTGATCAAAGCTGTCTGTGCCAATTCTACGCCTTTATGTTGGTCATCTCCTCCCCTGCCTTAGTTCAGTTCCTTTTAAGTTTTACTTTGAGTCTGTCTCCCGGTTGGGCAGTCCATGGTCGGGGGTCGGGAGCTTGCTTAACCCGATGGTAGTGGGTGCAAACCCCGTGTGAGGTCCGAACCGCTGATTCAGTTGTCAGGAGAACTTGGTATGGTCCCTCCCAAGATGATTTCAGCTTCTCATCCTTCCACGTCTTTATCAGGACCCAATCCTCTGGCTTGTGGGGGTGTTGGTCTTTCAGCAAGGGGGCCGTTGAGCGAGGAGTCCCTGTTTTCTTAGAGACAAGAGAGATTGTGACAGTACCAAGAGATACTTTCTCAGGAAGGCATCCTTTAGCTCGGGGATAGGCTCTCCCATTGGAGCCAGGAAAGGTCTTCCCATCATCAGCTTGAATGGGGAGACCCCCACATCCTTGCGAGGGGCTGTCCGCATTCGAAGCAGGGCAACCGGAAGTGTCTTTGTCCAAGGTAGCCCTGTTTCCAATCCCAGTTTGGTGAGATGTTGCTTCAACACCCCGTTGGCCCTTCCCACAGCTTTACAGTGTCTACCAAAGCCTGCACCCCCGTGAGACCCTTCGTGCAGTTTCTCCACCATCCCCCTCATGTCAGCACGGCTCACTACTGGGGTCCCCTCAATTGTAACCCAATGACCTGCTTCCTCCCTGCAACCTTCCCTTTCCAGCAGCTGTGAGTAAACCCCGTTCCAGCCAAATTTTCCCGAAAATGTGCACTATTCCCCAGGCATATCGCGAGTCTGTGTAGACGGTGAGGGACACTCCCTTTCCCAACTCTAGTGCCCGTTTCAAAGCGTGCACTTCACACAGCTGAGCCGACCAATCCCCTGGTAGTGCCCCCTTCTCTATTGTCTCTCCCTCCGCCGCCACTATCGCATATCCTGACTTCCTTTGTCCCTGCTCTACTCGACTAGACCCATCCACAAACCAGACCTCACCCTCCTCCAGCGGGACCTCCTGCAGGTCCTCCCGGGTCTTTGTTTGCAGCTGCAACAGGGTGGAGCACTCGTGCTCTGCCGGCTCCCATTCTTTCCACTCCCCCGCAAGAAACTCCGCTGGGTTCAAATTCCTGTCTGTTCCTACCACCACATCAGGACTTATCCGGAGAACTGTCTCATATTTCAACATCCTCCCTTCTGTCATCCAAGCAGCCGCCTGCTGACTAAGCACACTTAAGATCTGATGGGGTGAATGGACAATCACGGGGCTCCCAAAAGTGAGTTTTTTCCCTTCTGTCACTAGTACAGCAGCGGCAGCCACTGCCTGCACACAAGTCGGCCATCCCCTCACCACCGGTTCTAGGGCTTTGCTCAGGAATGCCACTGGTTGATATTTCCCAGCCCGTCTCTGAGTCAGCACTCCAATGGCAGTTCCCCCATGGGCTGTAACGTATAGGTGAAAGGGGGGGGGGCAAGTTCGGTAGAGCCGGGGCCGTCACCAGGCTCCTTCGTAATTCCCCCCCACTTCTCTGTGTCTCTGTCTGTCCATTCTACCCTGTCAGATAATCCTTTCAACTTCTCATACAGAAACTGAGCCTTGCTCATGTACTCATCTATCCATAGCCTGCAATATCCTACTAGACCCAGAAACCGCCGCACCTCTGTTTTAGTATGAGGGGGCTTCAACTGCATTATCCCCTGTATGGGAGAAGGATCAATCAACTTCTCGCCCTTCCGGAGTACATGTCCTAAATACTTGACCTCCCTTTCCACAAATTGGACCTTCCCTTTTGACACCTTCAATCCTTCTTCAGCCAACCAGTTCAATAAAGCCACTGAGTCTTCTCTCACCTTTACTTCCTTCTCTCCAGACACCAACAAATCATCCACATACTGCAGCACCCGAGAACCCCCAGGGGCCCGGAACCCCTGGAGTTTCTCTTCCAATGCCTGTCCAAACAAGAGGGGGCTCTCGGTGTACCTCTGGGGCAGCACCGTCCATCTCAGTTGTTGCTTCAGCCCGCGCCTCCCATCCCGGGACAGCGGGTATTGGGCTTGCCGCAAACCCGTCACCCCTGGTTTCAAGGGGATGCTAATTGGGGCTATGCGAAACCGCCCCGCCCCCCCTTCTCCTGCCCATACCTCAGGGTTCACAACCTCCACGTCCGCCTCCCGCAACAAACACATCCTTTCTGCCTGTTCCACATTCCACAACTCCACTCCTAGACTACCCATGAGATCCCTTCCCAGCAAGTTCACTCTCGCCTGTGGGATCAGTAACACATCTGCAGTTACCTCCTTCCCATTCCACTCCAGTCTCACTTCCTCCAGTACGTCTGCCTTGACCAGAGAGCCTCCCACCCCCATCACCGATACCGATGCGCCCCGGGATTTCGCAATCCCTGGGATGTTCGAGAGGCTCTGGTGTCCACGAGGAACTGCCGTTCCTCGCCGGTGGGACCCACCGTGATGTTTACCAAGGGTTCCCCGTGGGTCCCGGTTGGGGAACCATGACCCCCCTAGTTGTACAGGGGGAAACTCCTCTCATGTTCTCCTGATGTTCAACATTATTGGGATCCCAATTTGGGTCTGCCAGAGGGAATTTAGTATCTGCGGCCGGGGCATTTGGGACATTTGCATTCCTTTGCTCCCAAGCCCCGAGCGCAGCTCGCCAAATCTGGCCCCTCTCTTCTGGCGTATAGAGGTGGGCTAAAATGTAATTCAGTTCCCCCAGGAGTATTCCACCGGGCCGAGAAAAAGTTCCAATTGTTCGGCGGCGGTATGGGCGTTCTCTTGCATACGAGGGAGGGTCCTTTTAATTCCCTCAACTCACTGGGTTTGATGGGAACCGTTACGTAACTGGTGACGGCCACCCCCTGTGCGTTCGTTCCGTTCGGGACTTCCCGGACGGGGAAGGCACTGGCCGACCTTAGAATAAAGGGCAAGTTCTGAATGTCTTGGTTCAGCTGGTCCAGCTCTTTCCGCAGCCCGGGATAGGGTGGGGGCGCCGGAGGGGGAGCGATAGGAAGAGGAGGAGGAGGAGGAGGTAGCGGCCCCCATTGAGGTCTAGTCAGCCAGAGGTCCTCCTCATCCTCCTGTTCTTTTTGGACAAAAATTTTGGCTAACTTGGGTCGAGGCCCCTCCCAATGAACATGGAACCAGACTTCCACATAGGGTTCCTGTGTTAACATTTTATGCTCCACAATGTAGTTTTTTAGTTGGGTCACCCAGTAATTACTGGGGATTCCAATGGTAGGGGAATTCGGGGTCCACTAGTGGATATTTTCGCCATTCTTTAGTGCACAAAGTTATCATGGTCGGTTTTTCCAGACCCCTGGTGAATGGACACAACCAGGGTGTCTCCCACTGTTGCAACAATTGTCCTAATGGAGAATCCGTGGGGATTCCCCCTACTGCGTTTTTCCCATTGGCCCCTGGCCTTACACTCTTACTCTGCGCCTTACCCATCCTTCCTGACTACGTTTCCCACCTTACAGAAGGTCCCGGACTCTTCTGTCCCCTTGCGGCGTCCAACGCCTCGTAACCACGCTAATCTCCCCGAGATTATGGGTAGGCTGTACTCACCAGACCTCCCGGAGGTCTCCTCGTCGGCCGACTTCCTCTTTACTTCTGTCTGACTGGCGATTGGAGTCCCGTCCTGGACCCGACTCCGGGGAAAACGGGAGACACCTCAACGGGGTGTTACGGCCGATTACTCACCGGTTCCCCACAGTCCGGTCCACGTCGAGGACTCCTGGCTGGCTCGCCAATTTTGTCAGAAAACGACAGACACGGGTTCGGTTGTCCAGTAGACAGAAGTTTTTATTGGGCACGTTTGCAAAGGTGGGTCCCTCCCGCAGCAATGGAGGAACCCCGAAGCAAGGTCTGACAGGTTTTTATACCCCCTATCTGTCCTCCCCCTCCTGCGAGGGCTTGGCTCACAATCTCACCAATTTTACCGCCCCGGAGCGCCGCTAATTAACCGCAAAACCGCAGACATTCCACTTTCCGAATCCAATCAGCGCAATACACATTCCAATCCCCACTTGACCCGACAGCCGCCCCCTGCCGTTTCTCTTCACTCTGGTGCGATCGTGCCTCTTGCCTGCAGTCTTTCCTCCCTCCTGCCGTCCCTCTCCACTCTGGTGCGAGTGTGCCTTCTGCCCATCCTCCCTCCTGCCACCCCCCCAAGGCTGCCCCATGGTGCACAGCGCTCTCCCCTAGCAAACATGGTTCGTTTGAGGCCCTCACTTCTCCCTGCCTTCTCACACTCCCCATACCTTTACATACCTGCAAACTGTATTTGCTTCTACCATATCTATACACTGAAGCATACATTGTATTTTCTCCTGTCCAACAAACCTATCTTGTCTTTATTTCAACTTTTGCGTATCAGTAAGAAATGGTCCTTTCTTTCAGATAGTCGGGAGCTACCTTTCAGTTTATTCATGAAATTTCAATCATGAAGAAGTGACTTCCCAATTTCGAATTAAAAAACAAAAAATCCACTGCTAACCCCTATGGTTCCCCAGTTCTACTGGGAATCCCTACTAACACTTACATGGATCAATTTGCATTGCCTTGGCTAGAGAAGAATCAAGAATAAGCACTGGAAATAACACCTATTCTACGCCAGTCTTCTGGTACAAGGTCTTCTCCTCTTTTATATTTAAGCAGCCAGTCAGGCCAGGACACTGGAAAATCTGAAGAATGAGAGCAAGATATAACTGCTCCCTGCCCACCTCTACTCTAGTTCTCAGGTAGCATTGTGCAAAAATCTTATATAGTGATTTAGAAAAGTGTAGAAATAAGTTTTCTTTTTTCAAAACATTACAGCATTTTAAGGCCCTGTGGCTGTACATTGGAACTTGGAACCCCATAGCATCTGAGAACATCTGCTGGTGACTGCAACACAGATCAGCGCAGGATTTTTTTTACATTTCATTCCTTGCTTTTAAGAAAGTTGCTCAAGCATGAAAGAAACCCTTAATTCAGCTTAAGCAAGCATTATTTCAATCAACTCCTCAACTCAAAGGAAAATCAAGAAAAGCAGCTAGCCTTTGGCATTCTGACTCTACATTCTTGTTCCATAATTTGGAACAGTGTTTGTTTGTTTTAATTTATATGATCACCAATCTCAAATTCATGACTCTGGGTGGCTAACAGCAGTATTCCTCCTGAGATCAAACTGTCACCAGCCCTGTTGGGAGTTTAGGAAACCTCTGGGGACTGACATGATTAGATTCTTTCTTATGGTAAGGTTATTGATTGGATTGTTCTTTGGCACAGAATGATGTGGGAAATTGATGATGATGATGATGATGATGATGATGATGATGATGATGATGATGATGACAACAAATTATTATGTTGATTGCTCTAGCTTTTTAACTATAAGTTAGGAATATTAATTGCTTCAAATCGGTTACAGTTCCTAAGGGAGGAAATGAAGTAAACACAGAGTTATGCACAATCTTGTCAGTGTTCAGAAACAGTATCCTCAAGTTGGGAACACAATGGGATTTCCATCTGTAGGAAGTCCAGTGCTCCATACAGTTAGCAAGACCTTGGGAACAAAACTCAGGCAAGCAATCTCAGCTAATCTTGTCTTGGGCTGAAATATTTAAACACCTTCCACCTCTACCAGGACTGTGACCTGTTCCTCATCTCCTTCTTACCCCTGCCTCCCCCCCAAAACACTGAGGGAAGGAAAATGGGTTGTTACATCCCAGTTGGCCATCAATAGTCTTGCCTATCCCCATTCCTTCTTTCCAGCCCCATATCAAGCTACTTCCATCTGCCCAGTGATTTTTCTAAACTGCCCAATTAAGCAACTCTGTGGGGAGAGTGGAACTACCAGCCTGCCTAGGATTCATCTAAAGCAGTCATGGCTGCTGGCAAGTAGGTTCCTAGTGCCTGCAACAATATTTAGTGATGTAAATATGAGTGAAAGAATGATAATCTATCATTAGAACTCTAATGTGCTCCCTGGAGTGGAAAAATATATAAATCATCTATTATATTAAGGGCACACT
Organism: Python bivittatus; assembly: GCF_059951505.1. Lineage (NCBI taxonomy): Eukaryota > Metazoa > Chordata > Lepidosauria > Squamata > Pythonidae > Python > Python bivittatus. The sequence continues at coordinate 57,028,070 of NW_028277125.1, read as the reverse complement.
TCTGAATCTTCTCCTCTAGTATATCTTTTAAAATTATTTCTCAAGCAATATATCATTAGAATTTTACTTTGTAGCAAAGAAATAAGCCATTCCAAAGACATAAAAAGCAACAGTAAGTTTAAGGGGAAGCAAAACACCAACCAGGTTTATGAAAACTGCAAAATAGTTGTTGTGGGCAGCTACAGTGCACAAGACTTCCTATTCAAGTTCCTTGTTTATTTCTTCACATCCCTTTATCATATTAAAGCGATGCCTTAATTTTCAAAATCATGAAAACTAAAAGATGTAATTATTTAGGATTAGAGACTTCAAGTATTGAGCTGAAAATAGAAGATGGCTTTTATCTGACACAAACTATCCTAAATGTGGAAAGGAAATGGGAAAATAGCTTCTGGCAAGGTAAAAGGTGATAGGGTAGATCAGGGCTTGGGAATCCGTGGCCCATATATCAGCTGTAGCCATAAAACCTGTTTTTATGCCCCTGAAATTCTCTAATCATGATTACTGAAAACTGAAAGCAGCTTCCTGCTGTTTTGTGATAACACAGGAAAACTGTAAATGTAAGCCGTAATATATCAGTTTATTTTTAAATATGCAAGCATTTTCACAAGTTTTAGTTTGGATAAAACTGCAGAACTCCTCCAAACCCTTGCTTCACCCACAAATGTGATATATCCCCATCCATTTTCTAAGGTTAGTCCTCCCCAGAATGTTGGATATGGCCCTTGGCTAGTACTGACTTGCTCACCTTTTGTGTAGATGAACCAGTGGTGGACTCACTGCGGCTGGGTCTATATAACATTCTAAGCCAGAGCTCATTTAAGCATAGTTTGTTGAATAAATCAAATTAGTGGGACACAACAAATTAAGCCAAAACCAGACAAAGCACTATGGCTTAGCATCATGGGCATCTGCAAGGGGACAAGGAAGACTAGTAATAAATGTAGGTCATGACATTAAGATGTATGTTTCAGTCATTCATTCATTCATTCAATTTATAGGCTGCCCGACTCCCAACAATTCTGGGTGACTTATAGTTAAAAAGGAAAACAAAAACAAAAGATGAAAGAACATTGTCATGGATAGGAATGGACATCTGTGCTTAGCATGTTGTGTGAACACTGACTATAAATCCTAGCTGCACTTACTAAATGAGAAACAACTGTTTTAAGTCTATGTTTCTCTGTAAATTTGCTAAATTTGACACAGAACTTCTCATAAAGGCAGAATGGGATAAAAACAAGCAGCAAAACAAGATTGTTTAAGAACAGAAGGAACTCTATTAATGTACGTTCTGACTGCAAGTTTGTCAAGTGAGTTGGAGATGTAGAGATGCTCCTAGTACCGTCCCCCATGATCCACATCCAATATTTATACTCATTAAATGAGGTATGCTGTGCAATGGCTTTTTTTTTTCCTCTTCAGCATCATTTTAGAACACACTACACAGCGATAAGTGGTTAGGGCATGTTATCCAAATATTGCAAAAACTGCTCAGAGGTTATGAGAAACTTTGCAGTAAGCATTTACAACAAAAATTCAAACTCCTTTAGCACAGGAAAGGAGTCCACAGTAAAAAGCTCAAGGACATTCCATATCTCAGACTCCCTGGGCTTTCTTTCCACACAAAGGCTAAGAAAACAAAAAGAAGAAAAGCTTTTGTATATCCATTACAAAAACCCTGAGATCCATATCAACATAAGCAATTAAATGTGCTTACTAAGAAGAAATTCACAACGTTTCAATCATGGAGAAACATTTTGGGAAAATAAGTTTTTACTGTTGACCTTGTATCTCCCTCTGTTCTGTGAACATTCTCATATAACTTTGATGAGAACCTTATTCAAGTACAGTAGGTATGTTCTTGTAACCAACCAAAGGGCAATACACTACAATAGTGTTATAAGCATGAGGGCAGAGGTAGATATTCGCCAGTCCACTGGATTAGAAACAAGACTAAAAGATTTATTTGTCCGTTCAGTGCCACATAATTTCACATTCTTTTCATGAACACTGTTAATACTAAAATAGTATATTGTAGTAATCTTATTTATTAAACAGTTAAATTCAGAAGTGAAAGTTAAATTCATATCTGAAAAAAAATATTACTGTATCACTCTTCAGAATCAACTGCAAACTTGAGTGATTTTGCAATGTTGTCTGTTTTGGGGAGATAAGTCAATTTCTAGCTTTGCTCTGATTTACTAGAAGCTGCAGCAAAGCTAATATTTTCCTTTAAATGCCAGTGGTTCTGCCTATATTTGGGAGCTTCTCCTCTTTTCCATCCTCTCCTTCCTGAATGAAGCTCAACATTCTATGGCTCAGTTGCCTCTTTTCCTAATTTCTTGAATTGCCTTGGCCCTGTTGACAATTTAGCTAGTTATGGACCAGGGGAAAAATACACAACTTTACTGAACTGATTGTTTATTCCAAAAATTGAATAGAGCAATCCCCTGTGGAATTGATAAGAAATTATTGAGACAATCAGAATACCACCACCCCAATATGATACAACACTATGTTATTGTTCTCTCTCTCTCTCTCCCTGTGTTTGTGTGTGTGTTTGTATGTACACATATTTTGACTGCACGAAATATCCCATGGTTAGAGCTGGAATCATCCTCTCTGCTGGCAAGCTCCAAAATATTTACATATCTTTCTTTTACAGTTTTACGTTTGGAAAGAAATTCTGTTCTGCCATTATTGATGACATGCCTAAGAGAATATTGTATTGTATCCCTATTGGTTGTTCAAATTGCCCAGGCAAGTTTATTAGTGTGGTGAATATTTCACACCTTTCAAGGTTTTATTGTCATCTTTTCTCACAACTCAGAGATGATTGTCTGTTCACACTCTCCTGTACTTTTGTGGGCCAGCAGATCATACAGTCCTTTTTTTACTTCTGACCATTCTCTTTCTTTCTTTCTTTCTTTCTTTCTTTCTTTCTTTCTTTCTTTCTTTCTTTCTTTCTTTCTTTCTTTCTTTCTTTCCCTCCTTCCTTCCTTCCTTCCTTCCTTCCTTCCTTCCTTCCTTCCTTCCTTCCTTCCTTCCTTCTTTTTCTTTTTCTTTTGACCAATTTCCTTTGCTGGTCCATGATCTGTTCCACACTTTACCCAGAATGTAGAATTTGTCTCTGCAGGCCTTAAATGTTGACATTCCCGACTGTTCCTTTCACAGACTTCCATGCCCTGTCCTTGTAGCAGATGGGTGGAGCCAGTAAGGTGCAAAGTTGAAAGTCTCAACCTTCTGTCCCAAACGTCCTTTAAGCTTTACACCCCCTGGCTCACCTTCCTGCCTAGGTGAAGTGGCTTGGTAGTCACTGCTGCCCTCACCTATTTTCCGCAGGGATGCTGTTACCTGGTGCCTCCTCTTTTAATCTCTGGGTCTGTGAGAGATAGGACCGCACAGCCTTGAAGTCCAAACATCTTAAAGTTGCCAAGGTTAAGACACACTGCCCTAATGAATTCCTCAATAAGTGTGTACAGGATTTGATGACATATTTAACTATGGTTCCAACTGGTCAATATTGAGAAGATGTAATGGTCCTAAATTTCAGCACTGATTTGTTTAAAACACATGGAGGGGTGTTTTGTTTTGATTCCTTCAAGTCAGTCTTGACTCCTGGAGACCACCTGGTTAAGTCCCTGCAGTTTTCTTGGCAAGATTTCCAAAGTGGTTTGCCATTGCTTGCTTCCTAGGGCTGAGAGAGAGTGACTGGCCCAAGGTCACCTAGCTGGCTTCATGCCTCAGGCGGGACTGAAACTCACGGTCTCCCAGTTTCTAGCATGATGCCTTAACCAAACTGGCTCTCTAGAGGGGGTATACAATATGGTAAGTGACTGATGAATTTCCAGTTCTCTATAATGGTTTATAAGGGTCTAATGTTATTGTTATAGGAGTCACTTCTTTTCCTTTTTGATCTGCTAATGACTTTGCTGCCTGTATCCAGAGAATACATAATAAAACTTACAACTGGAACCAATTATATCCATAGTACACTGAACAATTTGATTTTTCAAGTAGGAACTGAAGTAGAACTGTCTGCATTTTGGGTCTCAAGTGCCACTGAGCTCAATCATCTGTACAAAGTTGGCATAAATAGTACAGGATCTTATTAATTAAAGCTGAAAGATAAAAATGAAGAGCAAAATGCAGTTTGCTATTCTAACCTGTTGCTCTTGATAGTATAACAATGAACTCCTGCTCCTAACAAATATTTGCAGTGAAAATCTTCATTTATTATGTTCAAGGGAACTATTACAATATCTCTGTACACATAGTAATATTTAATCTCTGCTTGATGCAATGTCTTTGAAATTGTATTAGAATTGAAACAATGAATATAGCAACTCACTGATCTCATGCAACATAACGCAAGGAGGGAGTCAAGAGAGTAGATGAAGTAATCTGCTTTCGCTTATAGAGCATGCTGCCACTGTTCCAATATGGATATGTCATGACTCTAAAAAATAAAACACTAAAGAGGGATCTTTTTTGGTCCCAGATTACTTAACTGTGTTTCCAACAATGTATCTAAACCTGTGATGGAATGGACTTATGAAGGCCAGGCTCGGGGAGATAAGCGTGTTCTTAGCCCCCAACAGGAGCGTGGGAAGTTCAAGAAGATGAGGCTGGCACCACCCTAAGGAATTCACGGTGTTGTGGCTAGCTGGCTTGGGAACTAGGGTTGAGTCTGGTGAGATTGATGTCAGGTTCAGCCCAAAGAACTCCAAGACACAATGCAAATACAGTTCTGTTGCGTTTATTACCTTTGACCTCAAGACAGAAATTAAATTTAAATTAAGAAAATATGTAAAGTAGCTGATATCCAATGAGATCTCCCAGTGTCCTGAGATGTTGATGTTCCTGCCTAAAAATGTGGGGCAACAGTACCAAGTTCTCTTGAGATTTTGGCCATTTTAAAAAATATCTGTGCCTAAACATGGAATAATCTGCAATAGCCTAGTGAACCATCAGTGGTCTCCAGACCACTGTGTATGCTATCATTCACTTTTCTATACCAGCAGAGAGATAGATTAATGATGAGTCATTAGAAAATCCATCCTATACACACACAAATCCAAAAGTTGAAGGAAAAATAATGCTTCCAATGTTATATGTCACCAACAGATGGCAGTAGGAATGAGGCAGTCCTCATTCACTAGGAATTCTGACATGTTCTTTAGCAGCTGTTCTTTCACTTCATTTGGCAGGAAGCTGCTGTGAGAAAAGGATATGTTGCTGTGGTTTGTGAAATGAAAGCCTGCAGTGAGTACTCGTCAGTGCACTTTAAGCAACATGCTGTGATTGAATTTTTTCCTCCAACTGAAATTCACCACCAATGCTGGTTGTTTATGGTGATGACAGTATCAATATGAGTACTGTGCATTGCTGGGCCAAAAAATGTGAAGGTGATAACTTGGGCAAAGCTTAAGCAGGTTGTTCTGATTATTTATGGTTACCACCATGCTACTGAAATGGACATGTCTATTTCTTTGTGAGTCTATTATACTCTACAAAGAACTGGCCAGGAACAATGCTTCACCAGTCCTCTCAGTTTCACACCAAAATACAAATCCATTTAATCTCTATATAAAAGGTTTAAAAACAGATATTTTGAGTGCTTGTCAGGGCAGCAAGCTGCCTCCCATCCTGTCTATTGTGGTACCTTACCCAGTATCAATGTCCTGCTGCAAAGCTAAGATATTGGGAGTTGGAAAGTGGGGTGAGCCAGGCCTCCCCTTCCATCCTATTCAACACAATTTCATGCTGTGCTGCCCCTTTGCAGTGGCACTGCTTAAATGGAAGTTGTTCATTTGAAAGAAATGTCATTACTATGGACAAAGTGTGATGATAAATGCCCATTGACTGCATAAGTGATCAGTGTGAATCTTTATTTGCTGCAATATTGGAACTGCACACCCATCTAGCAGAGCTTTTCACTGGTTTATTTTTCTTCAGTTCAGTTCTTACAAGTATCTGTTTGAAGCTATCTTATTTGTCTGTTACATATTCCCATTATGAATTTTCAACATAGCAGAGTAACTTGCACAAACACAGGGAACACTTATTTAGCACAATTTGTTACTGTCATGGTGATGAAGCAAAAATTCAAAGTTATGAACTTCCCAAAAAGTGACCATTCTTGCTAGAGTAGCTACTTTCTCAAAAATGCCTCACTGAGTCTATCATTGCAAACTTAGAATGAATATCTCTAATTTAAATTAAAATGCACTTCATCATATTAGGAGAGACTATGAACAGGTCATATACAGTTTGTATGTCTACTCAATAAATACACTTCTTCTCACCAGAATGACAATCTCCATTTGCTGCTGCACCCACAAAATCCTGATATTTCTCTGCCTATTTGGCATGAGAGTAGAGAGTTATTCTAGTGCTATCACAAAGCACATGAGGCAAGAGCCATGTAGAAATTCAGTTCAGTCCTCCTGCTATCCTTATCTTTATGAATCAGGAAGAGATTTGAAACCCACTTAATCTTTGGAAGGAAAAAGGTGATGAACCAAAAATAGATTAATCATGACCAAGGGCATACAATCCTTGAGCAAACAACAAACGTGATGGTGACCTTGCAGGCAGGTTTTGAATGTTATGTAAAACATTCTTGTCTTGTTTTCTCTGATTTACTTTTAAAATCCTCTAACAAGGAGCCCATAAATACACAGAAAGCCTGTGTTTAAATGGTAAGTTGTTCATCCATCATTGTCGATAAAGACCTCAACCCCATTAATCACGTTAAAACTGAATGTGGTGTGTCTGAAGCTGACTGGTCAGGCCAATTCGGGCACAGAATGTCCTGGCACATATTGGGCAAACTCGTGTAGGCCAATATGTTGCACTGCTGGGTCTAGACTTGCGCAGCTCACACTTAAGTTGTGCTTCAGCAGTGCACTTTACTTTGTAGGTTTTACAGCTGTTGTGGATGAGGCCACCTCAGGTAGGGTGGTTTTGTGCCAGTATTTCCCAGGTGGTCATGTCTACGTCAAGCAGCATCAGGGAGGCATTTAATGTGTCTTTGTAGTGTTTCTTCTGCCCTCCATGTGAGTGTTTTCCAGCAGAGAATTCCCTGAAAAGGAGCTGCCTGAGTATGTGCTTGTCTGGCATACGGATGACATGACCTGCACACTGGGCCTGTGGTTTCATTAGCAACATGTAGACAGATGGTAGACATGCTCTAGAGAGAACTTCAGTGTCTGGTACTTTATCTAGCCATCTGATGCCTAATGTTCTGCTAAGACAAGTCATGTGGAAATGATTGAGCTGTCTCACATGCCTTCGATACACAATCCATGTTTCACAGGCATACAGAAGGGTAGTGAGTATCACAGCTCTGTAGACCTTCAATTTTGTTGCTGAACTAATCCCTCAGTGTTCCCACACAGTGGAGAGCAGTCTACTGAAAGCAGAACTTGTCTTTACTATTCTGCAGTTAACCTCTGTATCAGTGGTCACTGCTCGAGAGAGGGTAATGCCAAGGTAATTGTACTGGTCCACTGCCTGAGGTTTCTGCCCCTTAATTGTGATTTTGAGTTCTGGGTACGGTGCATTAGGAGCAGGCTGGTGCATAACTTCAGTCTTTTGAATATTGATGGTAAGTCCAAAGTTGTCACAAGCCATGGAGAATGTGTCCATACTGATCTGCATCTCTGGCTCTGAGCCACCATTCAGGATGCAGTCATTGGCAAAGAGGAAGTATCTCACAACAGTTTCTTTCACTTTGGTAATAGTTTGAAGTCTCCTCAGGTTGAAGAACTTTCCATCCACTCTGTACTTGAGGCTGATTACAATCAGTAATCACTGTCCTGAAAGGCATCATTCAGCATAGCAATAAACATCATGATGAACAGTGTGGGTGCCAGCACACAGCCCTGTTTAACACCATTGGTGACTGGGAATGCCTTAGAGAATTCTCCACCATCCAGCACTCTGGCCATCATGCCAACATGGAACTGGCCTACCATCTGAATGAATTTGGTGGGGCGGCCGAACTTTGACATGATCCTCTACAGGCCTTGTCAGCTGACAGTATTGAAGGCTTTCGTGAGTTCAACAAAGGTTGTATAGAGTTCACCATTTTGCTCCTGACACTTCTCCTGAAGTTGGCATACAGCAAAAATCATGTCAATAGTCCCACAACCTTTGCAGAAGCCACACTTTGACTCTGGCAATAGGCCCAGCTCCAGATGAGTGACCAGATGATTTAGCAGAACTCTTGCAAGGATTTTTCCTGCAATGGAGAGAAGCAAGTTTCCTCAGTGGTTGTCGCATACTTGTCGATTACCCTTCCTCCTTTAAATGGTGAGTAGAGAAAGCTAAAAACTTCACTCCAGCTATAGAGCACAATTGATACTGGAGATTAAAACAATTCTACTCAGAAAGATTTTTCCTGAATACAAGATCAATTTAACTTTCAGATTCCTTGCTTACCTGTTAAAAATACAAGTGTACCAAAGATACTATGCAACCAGCTCAGCATTATGCTTTTCAAAGTATTCTGTTGAGATAATCAAAATAGTAAACACTTACTAAGAAATGGTTAAAATAAGCTAAACTTGATTTGTTTAGCTTTAAGCACAGATGAAAAAAATGTACATTATGAGGCCTATCAGGTTGAGTCCAGACATCACAAACTATGCCTTATTTTGTCTTAGCGCTTTTCTTTATTAGTTATTTACAGCATCACTGAAATGTCTTAGCAACTCCAATTTTACCTCATGTCCCCATGACACAAGCTTTATCTTGTCCCCAGGCTATGATTGACACTATATCTCATTGTTTAATGTACCACAAAACATCTGACAGCAGCAAAACACAAAGGAAAGAGAAGAGAGCAAAAATAATGCATTGTTATGTCAGCAGCACTTCCTAACACCACAGCAAGGGACAGCTTTTACTAAGGATCACCAGTGATGAAAGATTTTCAGCAAGCTTTCAGCCTAAGCACTCTCCCCAGACCTTTTTCCTCTATTGTCATGACTACCAGGACATTGCATGTTTTTTCTTCATCTTTTATTTAGTGTCAATCTAGTATAACATGAAATCCTAAGCTTTAATTAATCGTAAACATCATTTGGTGATAGACTTAGCTTCAAGCCCCAAGATTTGAAGTGGATAGGTTGCGAGCAAAACATAGTCAGGATTAACTACACTCTGTTGGATGTAGATGATATGTCAAGCTAGCCATGATTAATGAGAAACAGAGCTCTACTTTGGAGAGAGCACACAGTCTAAAGTTCACAATGGTTTATGCCCATTTTTGTTTACTTTTTCTTTACAACGCCACCTTAAAATCTGACTCAGATGGGGGCATAATTGATCAAGACACACTTGTGATCTCAGTCTGAAGAATGAAGACAAATACAATAAAAGGTACCTTATGAGTGGTGAATTTGATTTCTTCCAGTTTCACCAATGATTTCTCCCTGGTGTTGCTCTCCCTCTCACCCATTTCAAGCAGGCTGCCTGTATTAAATTTGTTCATCCATCCTAAAGATAATTGCTCTCTTCATCTGACTGGGTGCAAGAAAGATGAGCTGCACAAAATCTGCTACAAGTACAAAACAAAGATTTTTCTAGGGCCCACTATTGTTCATACAGTACAATATAGTGGTTGCTCAACTAGAAGCAGGGGAGACCCAAATGTAAGTCTGTCCTGTTCCATGGAAGCTCACTGGGTGACTTGGCCCAATACTGGAAGAGGAGTTTCTTCATACCCCTTGAGCTTCTAGGGAAAAGGCAGGCTATAAATCACAAAAAATAAGTGATATTCTTACAGTACACAGCAAACTTGTGTAGTGGAAGAAAGCTGCAGTAAACCTGACCCAATTATTTTGAACAAAGTTAAAAGGAAAAGTGAAGAAAAGAGGCATGCTTACAAACCAAGGAGCTCGGTCAGTTCAGCTAGCTGATACGCATTTCCTACAGTTGAATTCTAAAGTCCCATTAGCTGCTACTATTTCTCCAGCAACACTTGTCAGTCTGACATGTGCTCTAGAGAGTATGCCAGCTCTGGTGCCTCATTCAGGGACCTTCTCAGAAAGAGGCATCAAGTTGGCAATGGCTATCTACCCTGATATTTTATTTTGAGGATTCCTCAGTTTACTCCAAGGACTCCTCAGATCAAGCTATCAGAAAGGGCCGCAACTGCTCTAGACAGTAGTACATCCACCATAGAGGAAGGCACTGGGACTGTCAACTGCTCTAGGAAATACATTGATGTAGCTCCCGGACTGCATGTCCTAAAAGTGCAGGAGTAGGACTACTGGGCAAATGCAAAGGTACTGTTAAATACTCCAAATGGTATGGAGAATATGGGTTAGATTAGAATATGGGTTTCTGAGATGGTCACATGATAAAATAGAAGGGTGAGGAGAGAGAGAAAATATAAGATTTGTTCATGATTAGAAGTCTTCAGTTATTCAAAGTTCTTGAAGAAGTTCTTTGAAATCTCATCCCAAACTTCAGCAGATAGTGAAAATTCTATTTTATGCATTTAGTTGCATCCATCTATCATTCTTTAAAAAATAAATTCCATCTATTCTTATTTCTTATAGAATATTGCAGAAGGCTTTCATTTATAACTGACACAAAACAAGGAGAATGTGACATTTCTATTACCTTACATGATTTAAACTCAGTTTTTGTGACTTATGTGAAAATGCAACTATTAATCTAAGCATTAGCTAAACAACTGTCCGAAAATCCAATTAGATTTAAAATGTCAAATATTTGGGAGGCATTTGGAAAAATATTTTGTGATGTTTGATCGATGTTACTTTTAATTGGTTAAAACAAAACATTTAAGATGTCTTATTTTGATTCTAAACTGAATCCCATACTTATTACCTACAATGGATTCCTTGCATACTGTGCTATATAAATATAATAAATAAATAATTTTATGTATCCCTGTGCTCAGTGCAGTGTACTTTGTATTTAGGGTGACAGGCTACAGCAGTTTAGAGTGAACTCAGAAGGTTAAGCGGGGTCATTCTGCCAGGGAAATTCCACCAGAAAATCCTAAGGATCTGCAGGCTAGGCTGGAAAGTAGAGAAAACATGCAAACTTTATTAGTGCCAAGACATCAACAGGAGCTGAGCTTGATTTCAAGAAGACTTTATCCACTATTCTTTTATATGATGGCATTCTGCTATTTTTAAAAGTCCATTAATGTTTTGAAACTAATGAATGATAGTAAAATTGCAATTATTTTCAAACCAAGCATGCTCAGGGTGCATGAGTATATATGAATGTACACAAATGAAGCAGCTGAGTAGTTTTTAGTTATGCAAAATCTACCAGCCATGTCATCTCATTATTTTATTCATTTATAAAATTTCTAATTTGCTTTTCATTAAATGAACCCAGGCCAGGGGGGAGATTACTTGTCAGATATATTCATTAACAAACCCAGCCATTTCTGTATGAATTCAGTCCAACACGGCAAACTTTAAGTAAATGGATTTAGGATGGTAGCCAAAGAGCAGCTTTAATGTCTAGGAATGGAACAGCTCAGAGGTATACTTTTCATGGGCCTAAAGAGTTCCTTGCCCTGACAATGGTATACAAAGGGCTACATTCCCAAAGCAGCATGTCAAGCTGTAGCAAAAAAAAGGGTCATTCTGCTTCATTTTAATGTAATTGTAATTATGTAATCATTGTGATTTAATAACTACGTAATAATTGTGTACTGAATCATTTTCCCCTTGTCATCTAAAAAAAATTACAATTTGAAATAAAATTTGGGGTATCTCTGGGACCATAACTAAGTGTTTCAAAAAGTGTACATAGCCTTGGAACGTCAAATTTTATGTCTTCGGTCTGATTATTAAAAGTTTTTTTTTCCTTGAAGTATACCTCCATCACAAATTTTACTATTTATTACATTCTTTTCTTTCAAAAGATATATTTCTTCAGTTTTCTTTTGTATCTATTGTGAAGAAACTTACTTTATGTTTCACTTGAAACAGAAATGTATAATATACCAACTAGGAACCATTTTATACCACTGACCCAGTTTGGTATCCTAGATCTATGTTGGTTATTATCCAAGTTATACCAGCATTACACTGCAGCAAAGTAATCCCAATGTTTATCCAGTTCCATTGGCAGAGAAGTGGAGAACAACCCATGGACATACAGTTTCAGTAGCAATGTCAGATTATGACAATTTGCACAATTGCCATTTGGCAGCCAAATCAATGGAAATGTAGGAATAGCTATGCTTCATATGATAAATCATTATCGTGGAAACACTGATTCTGTACTCCAGTCATATTCGTCTTATCTTACATGTTACTCTAGTAAGTTGATTTTCCTTCCTAAGGAAAAAAACACTACTCTGTGACAAAAAAATGATCTTCTATTCCTTTTGATCAAGAAATTTCTCTCAACTTTGAAAACTAGCATACTCTTTAAAGACCAACATTCATTGGGAATACAAGTTTTAAGTTTCTGGGTGTTATTATAAAGGAGGACTTGACCTGGGGTGCTCATATTGCAGCCTTGGTTAAGAGGGCCCAGCAGAGATTATACTACCTGAGACTTCTCAGGAAACACCAACTGAATGAAAAACTGCTGGTGACCTTCTACCGCTGTACCATTGAGAGCATTTTAACCTACTGCACCTGTGTATGGTTTGCTAACTGCACAGTGGCAGATAGGGAAGCGCTCCAGAGGGTTACCACCACTGCCCAGAGGATCATTGGTTGCCCTCTCCCCTCTTTGGAAGAACTTTATAGTTCCTGCTGCCTTAAGAAGGCTCAAAATATTCTTAAGGATCCATCCCACCCGGGACATTCTTTTTTTGAACTATTACCATCTGGCAGACGGTACAGGATAATTAAAACCAGGACCAATAGGCTGAAGAATAGCTTCTATCTTAGAGCTGCAACTATACTGAATTCTATCGTATAGTGCAGTATTAATGCAGCATCAGGGGTTGTGCAATATGGAATGTGAAGGTTGTGTTATATGTGTTTTATGTGTTTTATGTGTGTTATGTGTTTTATGGTTTTTATATTTTTAAAGCTGCACTGGGGTGGCATTAATTTCGTTGTACAAGTTGTACAATGACAATAAAGATTTCTATTCTATTCTATTCTATTCTAATAGTAACAATTCTATACATTTCTTAAGTTATGAGTGGGCTTATTATATTGTTGTAACTATTCTTTACATGGTAGAGTAACTTTCGGTATAATTTTCCTTATCAGTTGAATGCTGAGCAGGTGGAGAGAAGCTGAGGCCAAATCATTTATGAATGTCTAAGCTGAATTGTTCAAATAATAACCTCACCACCTCAGTTTTTTATATGAAGTCCATCTATCTCAGCAGTCTTCCCTAGCACAGTGACTTCTATGATGTTCACATAAGAAGTAATTTCATAATAAATGTCATGAAACTTTATGGTCTTCTATTTCACTTCAGAAAACAACAGCTGAACCAGTATTTGCGTGTGGGGGGGGGGGACTCTTTTAAAATTAAAAAGCATTGCAAAACAATTCTATTGCTTGAATGACAAAGAAAATGGGGAAAAAAGTAGAAAGGTGTCACTGCACTGATGACAATTTTCACAAGAACTCAAGAAAAAGAGTTCTGTAAACATTCCCCAGAGTACTTTAGCCACATTTGTAGTAATCTGGAGCCCATCAATGATGATTTCTGTTAATGCTGCAGTTAACATCTAAATTTATCATAATTAGCATGCTGTACTGCAGCCACTTATAGCAGAATAACATACTAATGAGTTGAGAAAAATGCACATTTCTTACATTTATTTCTATACATTGGGAAAGAAAAACAAGTGCTTTAAAATGGGTTTTCACACTTATTCAAAGTTTAACTAAAATAAAGGTACACATCCTGAAGCCCCAGGCTACCTGTGGCCTTAGAACTTCTGGTTGTGTATCACAGAGCCCTTCAAATGCGCATTTTTTAATATAACAGAAATACAGGTGGTCCTCTCTTAATGACCACTTGTTCAGTGCCCAAAGATACAATGGTGCTGAACAAATGGTACTTACAACAAGTCCTCATACTTATGATGGTTGCAGTGTCCATGGTCATGTGATTGCCATTTGTGACCTTTGCCAGCTTCCTACAAGCAAAGTCATTGGAAAGCCAGCAGGAGGTTGCAAATGTGACCATGTGATGTCGCACTTAACTACATCACAGGATTCGCTTAACAATGGCAACTGGAAGTGCCAGAATTTCCATCACTAAGCAGCATGACCACTTGATGTCACACTTTACAAGCACGTCACTTAGCGATGGAAATTCCAGTCCCAATTACTGTCATTAAATGAGGACTAACTGTACTAAGATATGGGGAATAATATTAAATATATTAAATTACATACAATTAAACCAAAGTAACTTACTTTTTTATGCCGGCAATTACACTGTTTTTTCCCCTAACCCTGACTATGTTTTGGAGTTTGGCCCCAACACATAAGCCATAGGCCAAACTGCAATTCTTAGCCCAGAGAAGATTCATTATAGGAAGCATCATATCAAAAACACACAAAGTCATTATTCTTCTTTATTTGGCACTGGTGAGACCACACTTGGTGTACTATATACAATTCTGGGCACTCCATTTCTGGAAGGATATTGATAACTTAGAGAGGATTCAGGCGAAGGGCAATAAAGATGATAGAGAGACTTGAGGATATGTCCTATAAGGAGAAGCTGAAGGAACTTGGGATGCTCAGTATAAAGAAAAAGTAGATGTTTTAATTAAGTTCAGCTACATAAAGGCAAACTACAGGAAAAATGGTCAATAACTATTTTCCATGAGTCTATTATGCCTAAAAGCAGCAGGATCCAAACCCAAAAAGACCAGTGTAAGAACCTCACAAGGGAAAAGCAATTTAGAGTATAAAGTTTAGGTTAGTAAAAGTCTTTGCTTGCTGCAAAAATGACATCAGTGTAGATGCCAAGCAAACATCCCTAGGGAGAGAATAATTATATCATCAGTATGATTATATCACCAAAATATAATCCAGTATGATTACATTATCAAAAAAGATTTGTTGTTATTGCTATTCATGGCATAATCTTAAAGGGGGAAGTTAGTTTTTATATTTCCCCACCCCCATCCCTCAAGCTATATAGTCAGGCAAGAAATTAAATATTATGAGCAAACTTGATATATGGTAGACGGCAAAAGTAGTTTCATATGAAATTGCCATCTTTAACACACTTGCATAAAATGGACAACTCAAGGATAAGAGGAGAAAATGCACTAAGGGGAAGTTAGCAAATTAAGACCTGGCCCTGAATTCTGAACCCAATGAATCTCTTTATTATACCCTGTACTGCTTTTGTTGGTGTGTTTTCTTCTGCCCCCAAATAATATTCTACAAAGTAAGCAGCCTTTACATTTTCATATGGTACTTACAAACAATTGTACTTTTCCTGAAACAAAAGATAAATTTCTAATTTTAAAATTGCATATAAATCAACTGTCTAAAGAAGTTTTAATTGGACATTGCAATTGTCATTGCTGTGCCATCATTTAAGTCTGTTGATATATGCTCTTTAGTATTGGTGATTAGAATCTAGCAGGAGAAGTCCCCACAGCATGCATGCATGCATGCATGCATGCATTCATTCATTCATTCATTCATTCATTCATTCATTCATTCATTTATTATTTTATCAAAATTAAAATAGTCATTAGCATTCAAGGCTACAATGTGGGTTAATATGTAAAAGACATAGAGTAATACTGCAGAGAGTTTCTATAATAATTTCAATGCCTGACTTCACTAGTGATAAATCACTGGTATGGAAATGGCCCAAGTAAGAAGTCACCATAGTTCCTTATCAATCACTAATATAAGGAACTAATATTTGACATAACAATTTATCATGAACACATTAACCAATATAATATCTCAGGAAGCTCTGGTCTACATTCAGGTCCTAAGAAATGGCATTGAACCTTCTGATGACTTTCAGTTCTGCTGTTTTTTTATTATATAGTTCCCTTTATTAAGTATTGTCATCCTAATGGCAGAGATAGAATGCCTTATATTGTTAAATTAACAGCTAAAGCAGCAGAAAAAGTATAAAGACATCCAACCATAATTTAAACATTCAGCAGAATATCATGCCATTCACAGCCCGGCTGTGCCTTCCTTAGTCATCTCGCAATAGAATGCTAGGGGAAATAGAACTTTAGCCTGATCAACACAATTATTCCAAGACAGGAACCACCAGATAGAACCATTTTGTAAACACTGAACAGGTGCTTCCCAACATCATGGCTGGAAAGAGAGCAGCCAAAAGGCCATTGACTCAGGAGGAAAAGGGTTAGGATTTAAATCCTGGGGCTGACATATACCTAGGGTGCGATTTCTGTGTTCTGTATCAGTCAGAGCTTCCGAATAAATATAATTTCTTCCTTGCTTGCATTAAAACCACTTATCTATTCACGCATAGCCTGTAAAGATAGGGCTTTTAACTTGTTACTGAATGCAGGGTTGACTTCTGAAATGTAGACATTTATTGCAATGCCTATGTGAAGTCTGACAATAAGGGAGTTAGTTTCCAATCACTGAGTTTGAAACCAAAGGTCAAAACTAGTACTACAAAAACTGAGCCTGCAGATATAAATGGCAGTCTATGCAACATTTTTCCCACAGTGGAGAATACAAGACTTCTTGGGAAGCTCACAGGCATGAGGCAATTATTTATTTTTATTTATTTATTTATATATCAAATTTGTCACTGCTCATCTCGTTGAATGACTCTTGTTACCCCCTCTTGTTATATCAACTAAATACTATGTCTTCAATTTCTTTCCAGTTCTTCCTAGGCTTGATTTGGCTATCAACCCAATTTCATGGCTGAAAAAGACAAAAAAGAGGAACATTTATTAAGTAATTATTGAAATGTACATTGTTTTATTATGTATTTATAAAACACATTTCTAGGGCTGCCTGACTCTAGAGCTATATTATTTATTTTTATTTATTTATTAAACAACTATATATAGCCTTTTAGGGCAGCTTCCAAATTAAAAAAGACAAGAAACATCACAAAATCAGAAAAGAACGATATTTGCCCAGAGGGAAAAATGAAAACCTCTACTCCTTACAACACCCAGCCTAAAGGGGCCCTACAACAACTCTAACCCAAGGTCTAGGTGCCAAGCCAGTTTTCAAGTCTTGTTTAAAGGCAGGAAGCTTGATTCTCTGGGGGGCAGGTATTGTGACAAAGAAGGGTCCTGCTAGAAGATACTGTTTAATAGATTGGATCTGGAGCATGCCAGCTCTATCTGATCATACAAGATGTGCAGAAACCATGGATCTAGAAACCTATTGGTAACCAGTACAGATCACAGAGCAGAAGTGATACATGGACATAATAAGATTTACCCATAACTACTCATGCTCCTGCATTCTGGATAAATTGCAGCTTCTAAGTGATCTTCAAGGGCAGTTCCATGTAGAATTCATGGAATAGTCCAGACACAAGGTGACCAATGACCATAAGGCGGTCCTCCCAGCAAGGAATGGATACAACCGGCACACAAGATGGATCTGTGCAAAGGCCTTCCTGGCCATCTGCCACCTGCTACTTGGGCAGGAGCTGAGAATTCAGGAAGACCCCCAAACTGTGTATCAGTTCCAAATGGGGAAATGTAGCCATATTCAAGACCAAAGGTAGGTAGTCCCCCAAGCAGGGGGTCCAGGAACCCACAGTATTACTCACTATATACAGTATCCTACCTTTCTACAAATTATGCTAAACAAATGGGACAGGAGTCCCTAAATAATCAAGGTTTTATCTGATATCAATCTTCTCTTTAAAACAGTGCCTTCTTCACTTGAAAGGCTGTTTCCTCATAAATAATCAAGAGAAAATACTCATCTTCTCTGCATAGAATTGCATGAACCTCTTTGTCTGATTCAAAGAAAGTATATTGTTTGAATATATTATCTCATTTGATTTTGCTCGGATTGGTGCTGTATCCAGTGAAGATTCTGTTATTAACGTAACTTTCTTATCAACTTACAAGCACAGAAAATTATCTGATGCCACATAACCTGAAATTATTTAAATTATTGAGTAGCTATGAGTTCTTTTAGACTGAATTCAATAAGTTCTTCTATTTATTTCAAGAAAGGTAGAAGTTGATGACTATAGAGCTTGTCAATAGCTTTGCATAGTTAAAAAATATATTATCTGGGAAGAAATCATGAAAATAACCTCAACTTTCTCTCTACGTACATACAAAAGGGGCAGGGCTTGCATTGTGATGTCATACCTAGTATCTTGCAGATTTTGTTGCCTTTATGTTGCCTATGCTCTTGTACTCCCTTGTCATCTAGAATATGTAAAATAGACAAACATATGAAGACTTGATCCTGAAAATACCACACACAGAATATGTAAACAGATCCATAGATGAGGTACCTTCCATTATTCAGTCCCTATCCACCCACAGTTTCTGCTGGCCATACACCTCCATCAAAAGGACTTCTGGATTGGGTCTGGAGTACTGTTCAGATTTAGACTTTCTTTTTATCTACTTTAGGGCTGTAATCTTTTTTTTTTTTTTAATCTGCGCTCAGTCATTACTGACTTTGCAGTGACTGCTTGGACGAGTCCTTGCAGTTTTCAAGGCAAGTGTTTCGGAAGTGGTTTGCCAGAGCCTCCTTCCTAGGGCAGAGCCCAGCTGGCGAGCGCAGGAGGCGGGGTTTCCGTTGCTTCGCGCCCTTTTCGGGCGCGGTTTTCGCATTTTATCGGCAACTGCTCCCGACTCCTTTCCAAGGCGCTGCCAGCATTTTTCCTCCCACCGGAGTGAGAGTACCCATTTATCTACTCAGGGGAGTTTTCAAACTGTTGGGTTGACAGGAACTGGGGAGGAAACAGGAGCTCACCCTGTTTAATGCGAAGGCTGGACTCGAACCGCGGAAGCGTCAGCCATTTCTGGCTGGCAACTTTCAGCGTCATTAAGCCGCTGCGCCACCACGTCCCCCGTAATCTTATATACCAGGGATTTAAATTATATGGTCCTTCAGATGTTGCTGAATTACAACTTCCAGCAACCCTCACCTCAGACATATTGGCTGGGCTACTGGAGTTGTAATGCAGCAATGTTTGGAGGGTTACAAGTTCCTAGTCTCCACTACGCACTCTTACCTGGGATAAATCCTATTTAATTATACATCCAAGTAGCTTTGTGCAGTATTGTGCCACATATATTTAAATAAAAGTGCCAGGTAAGTATTTCTAAAAATGTAAATTAGTTTTTTTGCTGATACAATTTAATGTATAAAGTTCTATAATTAGGGACAGACTTGGGTACCCTGCCATTTTTATACTTGTTGCTAATCAAGATGTCACCCAATATTGTGAATTACAATGTGAATCTTGCAAATAAACCATAACATATATTTCTAAGCGTATAAGTATAACATAGGAAAGATTTGGAACTACCATACTTTCTCACAGAAAACCTCTAAAAACTCAGAGAAGAAAAACAGTTATATTTAATGCTGAAACAAACTTTTATGGAGAATGTACTGCCTAGGATGGCAGTATAATTGAAAATTAAATTATAGAACTCAATATAAAATATTGAGCATATTTTACAGTGACTAGAGATACAAAAATAATTATGTTTATAATTTTATTTATTTTATTGCATTGATTTTGAAAAGTAGCCTATGTAGGAAACTTAATGTTTCAAAAAAATTTCTCTGTTCTTTTTCCTTAAAATACATGTTGGTGGTCTTTCAATCACTCTATTTACTCAACTGACAGAAAATCTGCATAGCGTACCTGGAACAAAAAATGAATTTTTGTACAGTATAGACACTTAGAGCAGAGAACTGCAAGCAGTATGACATTTTAAGGAAACAAGATACAATAGCGGGTTGTGTTAATTTCTTTTGTGAAAAAATTGAGAAAAACAATTTATGTTCTATATCAAACATGGCTTGAAGAACTCTCAAAGCCATGGTGGAAACTAAATCAGATGCTAGGGAGCTCATATATCTGAAAAACTACACAGCTATTTGAAATATGAATAGAAATATGCTTAATTCTATTCATTTTGTGACCTTAGTTTTCTTATAAATTGAAAATACCAAGTGACCATATTTCATTTGATAGTCTTTTCAGATTGTCCAAACCAGATACAGTTAGATGTCACTACATAATGGATACAATCCTGACAAACGGATGGAAAGTAGCTAGATATCATCTGCTTTCTGAAAAAATTGAATCAAAAAATATATAGCCTATGTCAGCCTTCTCAGGTTGAAAAAAAGTATCTCATTTAAACTAAAAAACACATAGTACATTCTCTGGGAAACCATCTGTTAAAAATTGAATTTGTTCTATAAATTATAACCAGGAGAGTAAAAATCATACTGCCTGGAAGTTTACACAGAAGAAAAAACTCCTGAAAACAAAAATCCTGAAAGGCTTTTCTGCATAAAAAGAAAGCTTTAAATGCATGGGCTAATTTGCATGCCCAAGTACAATTAACACTCTAGTGGCCAACTTTAGGATACTTTAAACTTATCCTAAAGTAAAGTTAAGAGAGAAAAAGAGAGAGAGAGAGAGAAAGAGATGTATAAAGGTACCTATGAAGAAGGAGATAGAACCCAAAGGAGATAAACTTCTGTTATATATGAAAATTCTGTCCCCTTCTGCCTACCTACGTAATCCACTTTTTCATTATTGTCTCTCCTGGCCCTCCAGAAAAGTCTGAAATAAGTGTAAGTTGGAATTTCTCCTACCTGGAAAATTAGATTGGTCAGTAATGACATTAAAATTCACATTTTCATAAACCTCACAAGGCCGGGGGCCGGAGGGGAAGAGGAAGATTGATTGATAGATTGATTGATTGATTTGATAGCCTCCCCAGCTCGGTCATGACTGATGGCTTGATGTTACCTGGTGCCATCTAAGAGATTCTAGTTTGATCATAAATCTTGATTCATGTAAAGCTTGTATTTTTGCACAAAAAACCCACAACAGGTTTCCAAATGTGATTAAGTGTTTATACTTCTGGGTTTCATTAATAAAAATGTTAGTTGCTACTGAAAACAGAAAAATGGATATGGGATGTTGCTAATGTTAGGCACTCGCCTTTGTTTATTTGTTTACCCAAGTTCCAAGAGCCAAATAGAACTTGAGACGAGACTTCATTAGACTAACAGAAGTTTTATTGGCCAAGAAACATTCTGGATTGCTCAGTCAACACAGTGGCAGAAGTGTTGACAAGAACCACCCCTTGCAAAGCAAACATCAGAGGCTTTATAGACCTTTACAAATATAATCAGATAGTACATCCCCTCATACCCATACAAGGAAATGCAGGGATGGTCTAAGGAGGGGGAAAAGGTGGATCCCAGAAAAAAAAAGTCAGCTCAACTCTCTTCTCCTGTTACCAAGAAAATAGCACATGTTAGCACATCCTTATCTCTTGTGGAATTCGGGGCCTCTTTCTTTGCAACTTTTACCAAGCTAATTGTTTATTCATTCGAAGACAATCAGGCATTCAACAAAGAGATACGGTGGGGGGAGAAAACACTGTTCTCTTTAGGAGGCAAAAGCAAGTTAACCCTTTAGAAATAAGATAGAGTGCACTGTTACATATATGTTTATACATTATGTAAAATATATATATATATATAGTATAAAATTGTGTATTAAAATAATGCCCTTCACTAATATGCTCTAAAAGAAGAGCTGTAGAAAATGTAGAAATGTATCTAAAGTTAAAGGTAAATATCAGCTTTGTTTTGCATTCAAATATCCATGATTACTAACAGTGCTAAATATGCTGCTGATGACAAAATGAAGATGAAATATCCACACTGCTAAAAGTTATTGAATTTACAAAGCAGTATTAGGAATGAATCACTCTGTGTGTGTGTGTGTGTGTGTGTGTGTGTGTGTGTGAATTTACCTTGCAGAATAAAGAAGTAAATACAGTCATATTCTGCAAGGTAAGTTCATTTGTTTTTGCCAATACAGAATAGAAAAACAGGTTTCACACACTCCAGAAATGATTTATCAAAACCTTCTAGGAAGGCCTAAGAAAAATAAGTTTAGTGTCAATGAAAGGTCCATCACTGCTACTTTCAGTTGGCTGTCTTGGATATTCTGATTGATTCCTTTGTAACACTATATTTCAGAGGTTAGTACATTTAAAACCACAACTTTCAAACCGATGTCTTAATAAATTGTCAGAATTACAATGGCTCTCTAAATGTAAGCAGGAAATTGATATCAGATAAGCTACACTGTTTACGGGGCCAGTTATGGTTGTCCTATTCTCAACTTCCAAAATTTGCTCCAGTTTATTTTAAGCAGTCTTGAAAAATTTATATAAGGGTTGATGTAGAGCCTGGATGTTAAAAAAAAAAAAGCCATTTTAAAGCCCACCCAGGGAGGATAGGGCTAAAAATATGTCTTCTTTTGTTTTTGTTCTTTGGAGAATTGTGGAATGAAACAGATGCCTTAAGGCAGTGTTGTCCAAACTTGGCCACTTTAAGATGAGTGGACTTCAACTCCCAGAATTCCCCAGCCAGCATGCTGGCTGGGGAATTCTGGGAGTTGAAGTCCACTCATCTTAAAGTGGCCAAGTTTGGACAACACTGCCTTAAGCTTTTCTGAAACTAAACTTGATAAACTTAAAAAGTGGGCTCCAGGTTTCATCCATTTTTAGCATGTAGCCTTCAGTGTGATGCAATTCTTGACCTCACAGAAGTTTGCTTTCCTGGTGTAGAAATACAATACACAGCCTTATGTCCTGCAGAGGTTTTATACTACAACTCCACTCAGCTGCTGCATAGCCAATATTCAGAGGTTACTGGAATTGTCATCTAAAATATATGATGAGTACACGTTGCCTAAAATTCCTACAGAACCACCAAACCGACTATTGGACAGGAAAAAAACATGCTTTTAGAATTAGAAACACTGTGTCTCTGCCAGCTGCTAAGGAACAAAACAAGGTTGGTTTGCTTTTTTTTTTCCAATAAACTTTTCATAAAAACTTCAAAGGGGTCATCTGATCTAATTATGACTAATTATGATTCACAAAACAAGATCTAAACAACTAAGCATATATACTATTAAAGTTAGATATTCCTAACCTGTAAGACAACGCCCTAGTTGAAAAACTAGCAAACAAGTACTTGAACACAAAATTAAATGTACATGTGCATCATTCCCTCACTTCAGCCATCTGGAATACAAGTTTTATTTTGGCCATGTGGTAGATTACCTACTGATCCCGTACTATTGAGTAGATTGCTGAAGAACTGGTGAATAATTGGATGAGATGACCTCACTCAACTTTGAACATATTAAAATCAAAACAATGACCACAATATGTATTGAACTGGTTGACTCCTTTGACTATAACGGTTCTAACAATTGCTTAACCAACATTTGCAATCATACATTTCAGATTTGTGATTGTTCAGATACATACAAGGATACATGTTCTATGCTAGGCAACCAGAAACACGGGGGTTTTAACCCTTTCCTTCCCATATAGTTCCCATAAAATACTGCAGAGCTGGTAACAGACAATACAACCCTAAAGCACAATTTAATATTACAGGGCTGAGCCTGTGTAAGCTTTGAGCTTACATGTCACCTATGCCCTTACAGGACTGTGAGGAGATTGGAAGCATCCTCTTCCGTGTTAAATAAACCTCCTTTAGTATATCTTCTGAAACATAAAGTGTGGTTAAACTTAAATGTGAATGGTTGAAACAAGCTTGTAGCTGTTACAGATTCACATTCTGCTCCCCCCACCCTGGTCCATTTTAGCATAACTACTTACCCTTTACTATTTCTGCTTTGGCACAATTTTTGGGGAGTTATGCACCCTACATAGGAAACATAAAAGGATAGGAGGAAGGAAAAATTCTCCTGATACACTCCATTACAGCTCCCTGTATATGGAATTACTGATTCATTAATCTTCTAAACCTCTCTTCCTACCCAAGAAAACTGATGTTGCTTTTTCAGATATTATTTTTTCCCCCATATCTGCGCACCAGTGCCACCCATGTAACACCTATCTTGAATAGTCAACTTTTTGACCTAGTTCTTGGTGTATTACCATAGAAACATTAACTTGACTTTTGATCCTGCGGTGCTTTTCATCTCTGTGGGACCCTGTTGCATTAAATTACCTTTTCACCTCTGTTCCTTTTTCAACTGATTTTTTGCACACTTGTCTTAGTGTTTAACTTAACAAGCAAACCAAAAAAAAAAAAAAAGCCTTGCTTTAATTACCACTCCATGACACAACCTATGATCTTGGCACAGGAGGATTCACATTGAATGAAACTTCTTTTTTAACTTTCATCCAGTCAAATTTTATTTGATGCCAATCGGTTTTAAAAAATAAAGCCATGGATACCTTGCTGGCATATTTTAACTAAGATTCTATGAGAGAGTCATGACCATTCATATATCCAAGAATCATCTATCCAATTTTCATTGTAATTTATATGTTTGTGTGTTTTCTGTATAAAATAGTGTTACTCTTTAGTCTACTAAAATTTTATCTGGTCAGAAAATATTCTTTTCGAAACCATTAAGATACAGCACTCCATGCCTATATCATCAAATACCCTTAATACATCTTTCAAAGTTTCCTCATAACCGGTTCTTTTTCAAGCTCAGAACATTTTATTGAGGGGGATCAATTTACGAATTAATCAAAATCTAGAGCAACCTAAATGAAAAGGTCAGTCTATAAGCAGATAAACTTTTCCCCAACGTGTGTGAACTGGACTTCTTTTTTAATAGCAAGAAGAATAAAGCAAATAGGAAACAAAACACTCTATAGATGGCTTTCTGGTCCCAGATCTATAAGTCAAAGCTGAAGAATATCAGAGAGAAAGAGGATATTGAAGTTATCTCCACAATAAAAATATAGCAGGTAGGACAGAGATTTGAAGTTCTTTATAAATATCAGTGGTAGCACTAAAATATTAGATATTTGACCATCCCTCCTCTGTATCTACCACAGAGATTACAAAATTGGATGTTACAATACCTAGCGTTTGGGTTAATGTTTCAGCTGCACTTACATAATCTTATTCCTGGGTATTTCAATCTGAATTTCAGAGGCACAATTTTGCTTAATTGTACAAAAACAGCAATCAATGAACTAGAGCTGGTGCCCCTAATGTAGTTCTTGTAAAGACTACCTTTGGCATCTACTCTAATCCCTTTCCCTCCTGATTTCTAAAAAAGATGCTTTAATTCTTGTTATTAAAAATAAAAAATAAAAACCTAGAACGATGCCATGCAGCAAAGCAAGCCTGTATCTGCCACTTCCCTCTTTATTTCAAAGAGTGTCTTTAGCAATATGTGGTTAATAAAGGTATTCTTAGATAATTAAATGTATTGGTGAGTGGAAAAATGTTAGAGGCTTTTAGGGGGGTAAAGCACAAGTCAAGAATAATACGAAGTATCCAGGGAATTTGAGTAGAATATTTTCTTTTATTCTTTTTTTTTTTAACTATTTCTGAGCAATAGAAGACTGTCTGCTGTAAAATGAACATGGAATCATACAATATAAAGGTTAGAAGGAAAATTGCCTAACCCTTTGCCCAGGACAGAAACCCATTACTATAGTATCTCCACCATATGGCCATCCAGCCTCTATTTTAAATAATCCAGTGAAGGAGATACCACCATCCCAAGTAACTCTTAACCATCAGAACATTTTCCCGCATAGCCTCCAACTATTTCTCTTGAGGATTCCCCGCTCCAGGCCCCTTATTAACTGGGATGCTGTTCTTTGGGCATGTTCCAGTTTATTTATGTCCTTCCTAAATTGTAGTGCCTACAACTGGCTATCATATTCCAGGTATGGTCTAACTCATACATAATACAAAGGAATGTTAACTTAGATGTTGACTCTAGACTTCTAGGCTTGTGTGTTCTGTTTTTGCAGTTGCATTTCACTGTAAATTCATGTTGTGCTTATGGTTCACCAAGAGATCCAGATTTTGATATGTACTGCTTTCTAGAATGGTCTTCCCATTCTATAGTCATATCTTTGATATTTTTCCTATTTACATAAATGATCTTGCATTTGTCTTTGTTGAAATTCTTACAGGTTTCTTCACACTAACAGAATCCTGTTGAATATTGATATTGTCCTTTAAATTGCTTACTATCCTGCCTACATTTCTACCAACAGCAAATTTGAAAATATTTTCAAACCCTTCATCCAAGATATTCATAAACATGTTGAATAGTAAAAAACCTAGAATGGAGCCTGGGACAGACCAGTTAATGCTTCCTTCCAGCTTGACACAGACTGTTAACATATACTTATATTCAACCAGCTTTGTGGCTATCTCATGGCCGCACAGTCCAGCCCACATTTTGCATCTTCTCTATTAAGTGACTTTGTCAAATGTTTCACTGAAGTACACTATATCATGGCACTCCCACTCAGTGAAACAGTGAAAGTCAAAAGCCAACTATCAATCTATCGCAGGGTCTTGCCCAGTATTGTAAAGCTGATTGGTCCATAGTTGCCTGGGGCTTCTTTTCCACCCTTTTTGAAGAGCATTATTTGCCCTTCCTTCCCAATCCTCTGGCACTATGCTAGTTTTTCATGATTTATCCAATATTATGGAAGCAAGTTCTGGGATGGCACATCCTTCAACTTTCTCAGGTATAATTGATTTGGTCCGGTCCAAGAGACATAAACTTGTTCATGAAAGCCAGGTGCTCCTTAATTATCTCTTTACTTATTCTTTTTTCCTCCTCCATATGTCAATTGTTTTGCTTAGGCCTGTTTGATCACTGTTCCAGTAAGCCGTGAGGAGCTCTGCGCCCTCTCTGTCACCAGTTACTATCCTGCTATCTTCTCCAAGCAATGGACCCATCCTTTTTTTTCTTTTTCTTTTTTTGTTACTACTGACGTAGCCAAAAAAGAGACGCTATTTTGCATTTTTTAGCTTTCCTTGTGAAATTTAGCTACTTTCTTTCTGCAGGTATTAGCTACTTGCTAGTACATCCCCTTGGTGGTTATTCCCATCTTCTATTTCTTATACTTGTCACTTTTAAATCTTCGCTCAGTCAAAACTTCCCTGTGCATTTATAATGTTTTCCTAAGTGTCCATTTTTTCTTCTCATCAAAATGGTGTATGACTGTAGTTCCAGAATCATATTTTTGAGAGGTTCTCAACCCTCCTGTGTTCACTTTGACTAGAGGAGTTCAGTCCATTCATCCCCACCTAGTACTTCTTGAGGGTCATTGAAACTGCGAGACATGTAAGACAAAGCTCCAGTTTCTCTTTCTGTACTGTCTTGAACTTCAAGATGATACGGCTACTTTTTCCTGCAGCTTTTAACCTTCCAACCTGTTCTGGTACTTGATAGCATCAAATATAAAATTTAGCATTTTACATCCCTCTCTGCCTTGTACTGTATCTGCTGTTCAGTCTCAGCAATGTCCTATCTGTTAAATGGGTATTACTGCAAAAGACTGTGCTTCAAAAGCCTGCAACCCTGTTACTTGTGTTTCTTAGACAATTCCCATTTCTTTCAATTCACATCTGTTTATCATTTGGATTTTTTTAAAAAAAATTGGCTTCACTTTCCAGAGCATTTTGTGAAAGTGCTCTGAAAATTCTGATTTCAGTAAGTGGCCCAAAAATAGCTATTGTAATTTCTCTATATAGTCCATGGGACAAAAGTATTTGTGTAATTCAGAATAGCAATATCATTCAATGTTGACAGTAAACCATTTTTTGCAGACATAGCAACTGTCAGAATATATTCTCAAATTTCAGTAAGACCATAGCATTGCTTCTCAGAATATTTTCCAAAGTTGTATGACTTTAAGAAATAGGAGGTTATTGGAACTAGAGTGGCATGACTTAAGATTTGGGTGGCATGGCTATTTATGGTATGATAAAGTTAATGTAGTTTTTAAAAATCATTTTGTTAGTCGTGCTGTATTGAGAACATAGAACAGATGTAAATCTAAGTTGTCTCCGAAGGTTCCTTTATGGTTGTCAGTACAAGAAGCTTTTTACTGAAGAGAAATTATAACTAAATATAAATGGTTAACTTATGTTGATGTATTGGCATTTTCTCAAAGGGATTTTAAATTAAAGACAAGAGAGGAATTATCAGAAATATACATGTGTCAATGGTTTTCTTATATACAATTACAAGAAAGATTTAAAATAGATAAAAGGACTTACGATTTTGAATATGGTAGGGCTGAATTTGAAGCAGAATTATATACTAATGATGAACATGTTATTGCAAAGATGCGTAAACTTTTATTGAAATTAGAGACAGATGATGAACAAGTTAAAGACTATATGATAAAACAGGCTAAAAATTTTGGCTACAATGTACAGATGGAACAATGGGAAAATATGTGGCAGAAAGGACTGAAATTTACATTGTGTTACAACCTTAAAGAGAATTTTTATAAAATGATGTACTGTTGGTACTTGTCACCAGAAAAAATATCTAAAATGTATAAAGGTACTTCGAATGCATGCTGGCATTGTGAAAAACAAGAAGGGACATTTTATCATCTCCAGTGTACTTGTATAAAGCAAAAAAAAAAATTCTGGAATGAGATAGATATCTGTATACAGAAGATTTAAAGATTAATATTCAATCAAAACCAGAGACTTTCCTTTTGGGTTTGATAGATAAACAGTTGGAAAAAACTCATGGAACTTTGTTTTTATATATAACAGCAGCAAGGCTTTTATATGCACAGAGGCAGAAAAATAAGACATTACCTACAATGGAAGAATGAATGGTGAAGTTGATGGCTTTGATTCAAGATAAGACATTGTGTAATTTTAATACTAACTGGAAACCTTTTTTGGACTTTTTGTAGGAAACAGAAAGAAATGAAATTATGTTGAATGGATTTAATGATTAGAAATAATATAAGTTAATAGAAATAATGTAAGTTATGTTTTAAATTTAGAGTAAGAGTTTGGTATATATTGTTACTTATATCTGTTGCAAGGAGAGTCAGAAGTCAATTATTATTATTTTTTTGTCTTTTCCCCTTGTCTTTTTTTCTGCACTTTTGATCTTTACTATTTTCTTTTTCTTCTTCTTAGTCTTTCTCTCAATATTAGTTTTTGTTAGTTTTTACTGTTATTACTTAATAATAAAGTTATTATTAAAAAAATATTTTCCAATGTCAGTATCACATCACATAAACTGGAATAGTTTAAGAAACAGTTTCCATTTTTCTTCTAAGTCCAATAAGTTCCTTGTCAGATTGGCAACCTGGTGGTCAATTTTAATAATAAATGTGCATATAAAGCTAAAAAGTTATAAAGAATAAAATGAGAAAAATGTCAGTTCTTATTTCAGAGTATAAATAGAAGAGCGTTATTAACACTGTGTTGAGGAAATAAAAGGAAGTTACTAGTCAATAAATGGTTAAAACTTCTCAACACACATTTTTAAAAGATTTATTTTCTAGAAATCTGAAAGATATATTAACACAGTTTGGGCAAGATTCAGAATCCAATAAAAGCACCAAAACTGTCAATAGCCATATTGGGTCACTACAAGAATATCCCAAAACCAGCAGTAGCAGCCCTACTAAAATGTTAAAGCAAAAAAGCAAAACCTGAGTTCAGCAAATTCTTCTCCAAGTTGATAATGAAGCAAAAGGAGACACAATTTAAAAAATAAAAAATAAAAATTTTCCATTTTTAAATCTTTGAAAATGTTGTAGCTCAGATCCCTCCAATTAAGCAGAATGGAAGGAGACTTGGGACAAATAGAAGAAAGTACTTCTTTACACACTGCATGAAGTGTAGAATTTTTCCTTCTTAAGATGTAGTGATGATGATGATGATGATGATGATGATGATGATGATGATGATGATGATAAAAATAATAATCCAGACAGCCTTAAAATAAATCAATCAGTGAGCATCAGTAATTATAGCTGTATATTACCTTCATGCTGCATAATATGTCAAGACTACTATTTAGGGAATATGAGTTGTTCAGTTATTCAGTTGCATGCTTCATGACCAATGCAGGGGGGGGGGGCATGAAGAGGTCCTATTGTACTAATGTCCTGTCTGTGGGCTTCCTGTTGGCATTTTATTGGCCATTATGCAACACAGTATGGGCACAGTATAGACTTGGCACTACCTTCTTATGTTCTGATGTTCTTATGAGAGATCTGCAAATCTTACAGAGTGTGATGAAGAACAGCAATTGATTGCAAAAATTTACTAAAAATGGGTAAGGGGCACTCAGATCACAGCATAATTGCAATGTAGCTCATAGATCAATTGTTTAAAAATAAAATTGCAGTGTAACTCATAGGTCAACAATTATAAAATTATTAACAATTCCTCTGCCTCACATTACAATTTGCACCATTCATGAAACACAGAGAATAGTACTGATGAACTTCTCCATTGATACTTTGATCGTGTGCCCTTTGATTGGCGTATCATCCTTCAGGATGAATTAATACTTTTCTTTTTGGCTGATCCAACTGTGAGTAGTACATTATTCCACATCTAAGTCAAAGAACTGGAAATACTAAAACAGATAGGAGAACCAAAGGACTGGGCAGCATATGTTGAGATTAGTCCAAGAAATTGAGGGTTTTAATGCACCAATTAATTTATTGCCTAATTACATAAACAATTATCCAGTTGATCTAAGAATGTAACGTCTCAGTGGTAATCTTAATTTCATTGTGCTCTTTTGTTAAACCATACTCCTAGGTTCAATCAATATGAAAAATTAATCCAAACATTGTTTTCTAATACTTAAAAATAATGTGCAGAGTACTGTACTATTTCAGTACGAAAGCCAAAGAACAGACTATAGCTTTAGTCCCCATATCTAACATGCCTGTTAATGACTAACTTTTGGCAGTATTTCAAACTTGTTCACAGTTAAAGAATCTTTCATGTTTTCATAAAATTATCTGACAATATACAACTTGTCAAATGCCAAAGTCAGAGGCTGTGAGAGACTGCATAGGACAACACAAGCTTCAATGAAACCCAAGCAAGAGGGAGATGATTTTCATGGGTAAACAATTTGGCTTTTTATTTTTTTCGTTCTAAGGCCAGTACTGAAGGGTAACGCACTTCCCCTGATGGAGCAGATCCATGATTTGGGGATTCAGCTTGTGCTGGGCTCAAGGAAGGGTAACCAACCCTGGGGGCAGTTAGCACCCTGAAGATGCTTCCAGAGGTTGATAATTTATTTATGCCGTCTATCCCTTGGATTATATTATTTATTTTTGAATACTGTTTTTATTGTATTTCAATTGGTTTTTACTTTTATTGTAAACCGCCCAGAGTCGCTCGTTGAGTGAGATGGGGGTGACTAAATTTTAAATATAAATAAATATAAACTAAATTCTCTTGAACTCATGGCTCCAGCTTAAGTAGCAAGTGGAGGGTGAGCAGGGGAGCCTTTGCCCAGCTTTAGGTGATGTGCCAATTGCAGCTGTTCTCAAACTAGAACATCCTTATGACAACGATCCTAAGCTCTGCAACACACTCTACATGGGGCATCTTTGAAGACGATCCAGAAACCGCAGTAGTAGCTAGTAGCGATAACCCATTTTGGAAGCATAGCAACTTTATTACTTTTACTGCACTGGCTGCCACTAAGTTATTGGGTCCAATTCAGAGTGCTTATATTAAAATGAAGCTCTTCATAGTTTGGCATCTTTTTATCTTCAGGACCTTCTCTTCTGACAAGTATACCCATCTTGTGCACTCTTCCTTATATGGGATGCTTAGGGTCCCCAACCAATGAAAGATTAAAGGGATGGAAACCTGGAGCCAGAACTTCTTGGTGGTTGCCTCATCATTGCAGAACACCTTACCTCTGAGATTCATTTGGCCTCCTTCTTGATGGCATTTCAGAAAGCTGGGACAAAAAGTGTTTTTTCAGGCATTCAGGGACTAGGGATGACGACATTTGTTAGGGTTGGGTTTTAATTCTGGTCATCGGCATCCACAGCTAGCCATGATGACACTAATGTGACAAAAATGTGCATTGTGACATCACAATGCAGGTTCCTTCGATACTTGTGTCACACTAGTACATAAAAGGTAGAGTTTGCATTATGACATATTTCTTGCTTGATCCACCCGTGGTGATTCTAGTTATTGTATGTGGGGGAAGGTATTTGGATTTTATATTATTACTTATTTTATTATAAACTGCCTAGGCTTGTTATAATTGGGCAGTATAGAAAATATATATAAAAATAAATTGTCTTAAAGACTTCCTATCCTCAGTTGTTTTTAGCAGTTTTGTACTTTTTTGTATAAAACTATACAATGTATAGTTTTACATTGTTCACTTTTAGTGCTTATGTTTCTAGCATGCTCTGTACTAGTCTTCCCTTACTGGAGTTTTAACTTAGCCTTATTTTTGTATGTAACCTGGTCTAGGACTGCAACAATAAAAAATTTCATTTGACTTCCTTCAATAATATAACATAAACATTTCCACATATTTCACTATCATAGAAAAATCCACATATCCAGATATTCTACATCACCTTAAGAGGAACATTAAGGAGGTTGCTAGGCCTCCCTTAGGCATGAAAACTGACTGGGTAACTTTGGGCCAGTCACTCTCTCAAAGCCCAACCCACCTCACAGGATTGTTGTTGTAGGGAAAACAGGAAGCAGGGATATTAGGTATGTTTACCACCTTGAGTTATATAAAAAAGATGGGAGGAGGAGGAGGAGAAGGAAGCACTAAGTCTTCGCATTAATACAGCTTACTGGCCTGCACAAAACTGTTATGTATGGCCCCTTGTAAAATTGTCCTGATTTCAGACAAGAGAACACAAAGAAAAAAGCTAAACTGAACAGAACAGGAATTTTAATCTCAATACTAAAATTTCAAAAAATAACAAGAGATACTCATAAACTATTGATGTAGTCATTAAAGCATTAATTTGCTACAGTGATAGGAACCTTTGCCAAGATCAGGCTGTTTTATAAAGCACACAAAAATAGCATGGACAGTGACAACAACAAAAAAAGGTAAAAAAAAAAAAAAAAAAGTAAAGAGGGAATGAAACCATAAGTCAGGTTCTTCATACACCTCAAGAACCTGACTTATGGTTTCATTATGTGTTAGATTAACTCGAAGTATAATTACAGAATGGAATGTGAAGGACCTGAAGTTTATTGACAGTATGGTTTACTCCATAAAAGTAAAGTTGTACATAACTCAACAGAAAAAAAGAAACAAACATCATTGTAGATACATTTGAGAAAATGACAGGTCTACTTCCAGCTCTAAGAGCCCAATCAGGGGACTATTTAGCTGCAGGCTTATCTAACTACAGCAGCAACCATTGTAATTTCTAAAATGCTCTGGGTATAAAATTGCTACAAGGATTTGCGAAGAATCCACTGCTACTGCATGCAGATAAGGTCCCAGCTGGTAGCCTATGGCTACAGTGCCAATAACAGCCTGGCAACCACTTAACAGCACCAAAAGCTGATGCTGGTTTGACCATTCCTGATTCTTTTTGGAATTTATTCCTCTTTTCTGCAGGAAAACACATAAAACAGCATAGATCAGTAGTCCTCGCACTGCTGTCAATCTTACCGGGCTGAGGAAAGAAAATGCTTATAGCTGCTACTTCCACATTTTTCTCTGGTTGGTGAAATGCAGCAGAGCGCTTTGGCTGATCTTATACATATGTGCTTTCTCTCCCTTTGTGAAAGAAAAAGCTAATGCAAAGTTATAAACTTATCATTGGCTTCTAATTTTTAAAACTGTAATCTTAGCTTGGATGCATGTTGCTTATATATTATTGAAGCTTCTGCCACAAATTAAAACCCAACTATTAAATAAAACATATAAGAAAGGAGAGCAGTAACATGATAATGTGCACTGCAGGTAGGTGTCAAAATTTCTTCAAATTAATGTGAAGTAAAGCAGTCAGTATTGAGATTATACTTTAGATATCTACCTCTCCATCACCCAGACCAAATGTATAATTCGTAACAAATTAAAATTTATCCATCTATTGAGATGAATAAAGCATACAGCACACTTGTAGAAATTAAAATGTCTTGATGAATTTAAAATATTCAAGACCAAACATAAATTCTATAGTCTATGCAAACATCCAAAAACAGTTTAATCAGGTTTGCACTATTTATTTCCATGGCAATAAACAATGCACAACAAAAAACAAAGCAAACTTCTTTAAATTAAATGTGATAATAAATACTTCTGTATTTTTCACAGTGGCAATCATTACATTTATTTTACCTGACTTTACATTTTCACTTCAGCAAACTCTATATACACAATACTGTTGTTGATTCTTGAAAACCTTTGCGTGTCTTTCCTTCCTTGGTATGTGACCAGAATGACTGGGAATGTGATCTGAATACCAAATTTATGATCCTGAAACCTGTTTAGAACAGTGTTTCTCAACCTCAGCAACTTTTAAGATGTGTGGACTCCAATTCCCAGAATTCTGGGAGTCAAAGTCCACATACCTTAAAGCTGCTGAGGTTGAGAAACACTGGTTTAGAGACAAGTTTAATCTGGGTAATATTGCAGGGCTTCTCCAGTTGTTGTTTTATGACTAGAAGCTGCTTCATTTGCTATTTCTGTGACAGAATGTATTCCAGTTTAATGAGAAACATGTTAAATTTCATTTATGACAAACAGCATAGCAAGTACTTAGAATAAGAAAAAACAAATCTCTTGCTTTCAGAAATAAGATCAGAATCACCAAAAGAAGCATAAAAACTTTCTACAAAGCTCACTAATATCACAGTTCTTAAAGATATATAAAATAACTATGTGATAATATACTACAATGAATTTACTTCTGTTAATTTAAAAATATACAAGCTTTTTAATTGCATAGACCATACAACAGGCAGAAGATGATCAAGTTACATGTCTCACCTATTTTGGATCTTCTTCTCAAGAACTAACATAATGTCCATTTCAGGATAAATACTAACACCACCCCCTGCACCCAGGCCAAATCATATTATTGAAAAATACTACTAAACTAAAATAATCCACAGCAAGTAACCATTACAATATCACTTTAATGAAACATTGCTTAATATGCAGGGGGAAAAAATCAGAAGTGATAATGGAAAATAAGCTTCAGAAGTCCAGTGTTGATAAATTTATTTATGAAACTCTCAGATATTTCACTATGGAAACAAGGCAAGTGCTCTTGGCAATGTCAAGACACTAACTAAATTTGATCTTCAAAACACTCCTCCATCCCAGGGCCATTAATGCATATATTTCCATGTTTAGTCCTCAAATCACATATAGATACATGTATCCTACCATGATCATCAATGCCAAACCAAATTTAGCTCATTGTTCTCTACTCAATATGCAGACAGAAAAGCAAGAAGTACAAGTGCTGAATTAGTTTACAGCAATTTTCTATATAACCTAGAGTAAAAGTTCATGTCACAAAAATAAAAAAACACTTCTTTCGGAGGCTCAGACTTTTATAAAAATGTAATGGTAAGCCTGCTGTTGTATGAAATTGATTCCAATTATTTATTTTGCAAATTCAGTGGTTGATGTAAATGTGTAAGTAAACAAGTCTGATGTTAAGTTTACATTTTTAAAGAAATGGGACCAATGCATTTCTTAAATAAAAAAAAGTATTATTGCTATTTACCACAAAGATATTATTTTAAAAAATACAGTCCTGATCAAAAACACAGGCCTGATAAACCTATGAACCAAGACAGATTAGAAATATTAATTTGCATGCCATACATTTTTTTAAAGATCATTTAAGTTTGGCAAAAATGCCCCATATGATTCAAGGCTAGGAAAACCATATATATGCTCTAAGGAATAAATCAGGTTTTTTTCCACACCCAATGTTTCTTTTTAAAATGACACAAAAAGGTAGTTTAGAAACTGAAGGCTGCAGACTGAAACCACTTCTGTCATCTATGGATTGGAATTGGTGTCGTTTTCTTCAAAGGCTGTTGGCAAGCCAGAACAAAGATGAGAAATGCTGAAAAAAAGGAAGAGAGGAGGGGTAAGCTACGGAAAACTTTGTTAACTGCAATCACAGTTGCCAAGAAATGTAAAAATATCATTGAAAATATATAGGAACGTCTCTATCCATTTCATTTCTACTAGGACTTTTTTATGTGAGTGAGAAAAAACAAGATAAGATATAATCCTGTGCATAATTACAATGTCTTTAGCGGTAATCATCTTAATCTCTTATAGTTGTCTTATTGTTATTACCATAAGATTTTCTAAAAGGATAGATATATAAATCTGAACCCATCCCACCAAATAAAATTTGCACAATAGCCACTCACAAAAATATTTTCAATCAGATTTAGAAGCTCTGAAAATTCACAACTCAGTGTAAATTCAAACTAAACATAAAACAGTAGCTATTTGTACAAATTTATTTATTTTTAGTAGTCACGTTTGTAGGCCACCCACTGTGGGCAGCATACAAATTTAAAACATAAAAACACGAACCCTAGCCCTAAAGATGGCCTAATTAGGCAAACACCAAAAGAATAACACCTCCCCACCCACCCTAAAATACTGAAATACTCTAAAATATTCTTCTGACAGAATTCTACACTTAACTTCACAGAGATAGTTTATTCAAGTATTCAATGGTGTAGCTTAAGATACATAGAAAGGACCTATTTGCTTTTTGCTTCTATTAAAATCAAAAACACTTAAAGTTGGATTAAGTCATTTATACAATGTATTGAAGCAGATCCAGAGGCAATGATAGTCTCGTTCCCATTCTGTTATGGAAGCCAGTAAAAATCTCAACCTAATCTTCCCTCTGGAACTTCAATTTTGTTACATGTGATAAGTCCCATGGGTTGCATATTAGTTAGTAATTGACTGAATAAAAGTTTTCTAGGAATTCTGCATATTTGTCTCAAAAATAGGACTTTTCATGCGTAACCAAGTAGATATGTTTCTCCTTAAAGAAACATCAGTGGATGCACTAAATGTGATACCTGAATGATGGAAGTAGTATGTATTGAGGCAAAGAAGGAAAATTGTATTGGGAAATGGGAAGTGTGCACAAACCCCATCTTTCTAATGGCCAGCTGAACTGCCTCTGGAAACAGAGCTATAGATAGCTTTCAAGAATTGTTCACAGACTGTGTCATTCTGGTGGACTGGATCATGCCCCAGGTATAAATTCCGTTCTGTTGCACTACTGAAGTAATGTACCATATTAGAAAGAGTATTTCTAAAAAAGCAGGTAAGATATAATACTATTTTTCAAGCAGAAGCTACTGCATAATAAACATACAGAATGTACTTTTATGATTGAAAAAATTCAATAAAATCACAGAATTTGAATGTTCCCGTCACATTTTGGCTAATACACTTCTATGAACTCTCTAGACAATGGTTCAAGTGGCAGTTGCAGGGGTATTTTCACCCACTGTCATTTGTGCAGATGGCTCATTTGGGAAGTTTACATTTATGTTAAGAGTCTCTATAGTGCTGAAGATTAGAGGCATTTATCTGCATATTTTAAACAAAGCTTCTCTCAACAAGCAAAGCATGAATATGTCATGAAGCAGCATGATATGAGCAAATTGTTTAGTAAACTCTGGGAGTAATTGGAATAATTTCTACTGTTGTATATTATTTACTATAATTGCAACAGGTTGTCTGTGTGCACATGGGAAAAACTACTTAAAACAAAGAGTGATAAATATTTCACATACAGTATATTGTTCCCAAAATATGTTAAGGGAAATGGTCAGAGGTACCTAATTCAGAAGTATATAACAAATTCCTCATACGAGTTAAAATGATTTAAGCCAAAGAAAGCACATCCATTCCTCAACTAAGCTCTTGCATTATATATTTTTCTAGTCAAAAAATGTTACTATAACATCCGAACATCAGGCTGAAGGTAGATCAGCTGAAATTGTTGGCAGTTCATAGAATATACTTTAAACTGAGATCAGTGTTTCGGAAATTGATCCTATAAAGATAGCTAAATATGTCTTATTTGTTTTCCTTTTGATTTCCCTCATTTAAAGTGATTTAAAAAAAGATAATTTCTTTCTTTCCTAGTAAGTATGCATATGTGCTAACAGAAGCATGTTTGCAAACTGCTAAAAGATGAAGAACACAGAATTAGTCCTATCCATTATATGCTTAAGTTATACATTTTATATTAATAAGCAGAATCCCTTCATTTGCTCAGGGTCTCATCATAACTTAAGAATCATGGGCCTATCAAACTGGAAAACATTTCAAAAATGCAAAATTTGA
This sequence comes from Python bivittatus, assembly GCF_059951505.1. Lineage (NCBI taxonomy): Eukaryota > Metazoa > Chordata > Lepidosauria > Squamata > Pythonidae > Python > Python bivittatus. Next base: position 56,989,715 of record NW_028277125.1, on the reverse strand, counting down.
TATCATAATGTTTATAAGCAGAAGAGGGATTTCATCATCAACGCTAAAAATTATTCTGACATGACATTAGGTATCTTTAATGAAGCTAACCACAAAGAGGAGACATAAGAGTTCCAACTTCAATATTATCAAGAAAACTAGAAACATAAGTATTTCAAATGTTCCAATCTGCTTGGACTATGCAATGTGACTAGTTGATGTTATTTGTTTGTGCCATAATCACAGAGAATGAAAAAAGGCTTACGTTATCATGCTCGTCAAACTTACTGGGACAAAGGGAAAATTTTAAAAATTAGGGCTTTTATAACATTTAAGGTCTCAAAAGTAATCCAAATCGCCATAGGGGAAAGTTCTTAAATGAAACATACAGTCCTCGGGTTACAATGGCAATTGGGACCGTAATTTTCATTGCTAAGCAATGCGGTCGTAAAGTGCGACAGCACATGACCACATCTTTTACCAACAGCAATCCCAGCAGTCCCAGTTGCCATTGTAACCCCAGGACCATGCAGATCATTAAGCAAGGACCTCATGTGACTGCACTGTGGGAAGAGGGGGAAGTCCCAGGCAAGCAAGCTGGCAGCTGAGAGCTATGGGCGGGTGGGCAGGTGCCACAGGCCTGCGCTACAAAGCACAGATTGGTATGCAGGTACCATGGGCAGGCACTACAGAGGGCAGGCAGGTGAGTGGGTGCCGTGGGCTTATGGGCTAAAGGTGGTAGGAGTAACTTATGACCTTGACTTTGCTTGTGGAAAGCCAGCAGGGAAGTTCGCAAATGGTGATCATGTGATCATAGGACGCTGTGACCGTCGTAAGTGCAAGCTGGTTGCCAAGCACTAGAATCACAATCACATGACCGTGGGGACACTGCAATGGCCATATCTTCAAAGACCAACCATAAGTCCCCCTTGTTCAGCACTATCATAACTTTGAACGATTGCTGAACCCAAAGACCACCTATATACAAAGTGATACAAATATATTTCAAGCATGCTAGCACCTCTTTACCAAGGGAAACACTGATTTCTTTCAATCCTTTCTTTCAGACATCAAGACAATCCTTTTCAGTTGTACCTCAAGGTACTATTATACTGGCAAAAGACATTCTGCTGAAGGATGCTGTTCTTTCTTTCCCTGATTTCCACAAGCACCTTCAAAACCCACACTGAAGTTAACAGATCCTCCAAAGGAGAAACCTAAAGGGGACAGGACAGCAAAGCAAAGTAGCAGGCTGCTTATGTAACTGGCTGACGCCAATGATTTTCTTGTTTTACAAGGGGTTCTGAACTCTTTAAGAAATAATGTTGTGTTCTATTAGGAATTACTTACACATTTTGGATTACAGGTGTTCTGATATCAATGTTGTGGTTGTTCAGGATAAACATTCATAGTTCTATAGATTTCTTTTAGAAGAAGTAAAGCAGTATCTTCTGATTCCCTGCAGATTAAAAAAAAATACTAATTTCCAGTGAATTGCCTAATTGGAACAATCTTATTCTATTCTGTAATGCAGCGGAGGCAAATACCTAACTATGCAAACTTACTGATTGAAAAATTGCTATCCTGATGCTTTTTTCTTTGACTGCTTTTCAAATTAATTTCTTCCACATGCCTCAAACATATGTCTCTCATCAACCTCATCATAGTTTACTTAAATTATTTAACCCTTCAGCTCTAAGCTCTTCACATCAATATGCAAAACACAGTACCCCAACCATCTTGATACATATTTTCCTTTATTTTACTCCCTATATTTCCTTCAGCTCTTGTATCTCATTTTACTGCCCTGTTTCTTTATTCCATCAGACAACTTCTGATTTTGGACTTAACTTTGACCATGACTAAAACTTACATCTTCTTTCAGCCGGCTGGTCTACAAGCATTCTATTGCTGGCAGCTTAAGTTCCTCAACAAGTTAAATATCTTTTAAATCCCATAACATCACATTAGCAATTTCTAAGACCTCCCACAGTTAGAATAAAAGTGGTTTCCTGGATGTATTCCATATGTTTTATGAGTGAAATATAACTTTTACACTTGTTTTACATTTTTGGTCAGGTAACATTTATAGATTTGATTGTAACTCTAGATAATGGGTATTAATGTTGTCCTGAACAATATTAGAAGGAAGAATCCAATGCTAATAGAACTGGGGACAGACTATTATTGCTGTTATATTATTAAATCTTATATTCCAACTTTCTATTACTGTAACCTCAGATAGAAAGCTCAGGTAGAATCTGCCTGCCCAACATACAGGTAATCCTTACTTAACAATCACAGTTGGGACTGGAATTTAGGTCACTAAGCAATGCAGTTGTTAAGCAAATTATCACGTGACTGCTTTGCTTACTGACTGCAATCCTGGCAGTCCTGGTTGCCATTGTTAAGTGAATGCCCCGGTCGTTAGCCAAGGCAACTTCCTGCCTGCTTCCCACAATCAAGTCAGCAGGAAGTTGCAAGCCCCAAGTGCTGCCAGGTGAGGGAGCGAGGAAGTGCATGGGGCGGTGTGGGAGGGTCAGTGAGGGTGCGCAGTGGTGCAGTGTGGGTCAGGTGCAACGAGGGCCTCAGAACCACTTGGATTTTTAGCCCCAGATTCGAGAGGCTTCTGAAGCCTCTCCACTCCAGGGCTGAAAATCTTGCTTGGGTTTTGGCATAGAGCTTTTTCAGCCAGCCACCAGAGTTGAGAGGGAGTTCTCTCGGCAGGCAGCAGCAGCTTGCAATTCCCAAGCTGCTGCCCTGTGATCATGTGATCGCCATTTTCAATCTTCCCTGCCAGCTTCCCCAGAAGGTCAATGGGGAAGCCAGCAGGTAAAGTCGCAAGCCACTGCTGCCTACAGACAGGACTTCCTCTCGACTCTGGGTCTGGCTGAAAAAGCTCCACGCCAAAATTCTGCTTGGATTTTGGCATGGAGCTTTTTCAGCCAAACCCCAGGGACAAGAGGGAGCACTGAGAAGAGGGCAAAAAACCCCAGGGCTTTCTGCAAATTTTTTCCTTCTTTGCAACACAAAGCCCTCTTTCGAGCTCCTAGGAGGGGGCAGGGCTGGCTTTGCACTGTGAAGAAGGGAAGGAAAAGGCTGCTTTCCAATCTTTTCCCCTTCTTCACAATGCAAAGGCAGCCCCATAAGGGCCCAGCAGCTAGACCCAGCATGCCTCATCAGCAGCGGGAGCAAGACAGCAGTGAAGGTCAGCTGGGGTGACAGAACGCAGGATGGCAGGGGGCCAAAAGGGCAGAGATGGGGGGAGATAGGCGGGTGAGGGGAGTTGAAGCACCCCTGTGGTCATAAGTGTGGGTGGACTGCCAAGCCCTCAAATTTTGAACTTGTGACTACGGGGGCACTGCAATAGTCATAATTTCAGGCAGAGGTCATAAGTCCATCTTTTCAGTGCCATCATAATTTCAAACGGTTGCTGAACGAATGGTTGTTAAGCAAGGACTATCTGTAATCAAGCTGGGAGGAAGCTCTGTTAGTATCTACCTCCCAAGAGATCAAGGGGATGGGCCTGCAGGATGGCCTTCTTAGTAGCACCTCCCTCACTCTGAAACCCAAAATCAGGATGGCCCCATCATGCTAACATTTAGAAGACTGTAAAAATGGCACTCTTTCACAGGGGCATCTGGTGTAGGAAACTATAGCGGTGGAGAGTACTAATAAGATTTTAGTTGTGTTTTCTTGTTATTAGGTTTTTATAACCGTACGCTACCCAGAAACCTGTGAGTATGTGACATACAAATGATATGTATAAATAAATAAAATACATTTGGAAGGGATAGAAGAGACTACAAAAGGGAGGGTAAATAGGTCCTCCTGCTCATAGTATCAAGCTTCTTAGCAGAAGGCAAAACTGGATTCCATTCACGGAGTATAATTGTATTTATTTTATTTATTTTATTAATGTAGTCTACTGTGAAAAAGGTAAAAATAAAATATACTAACAAAATATTTTTTACAATATTTACAATACAATTAGCAGCACCCTAATTTAATTTTTGTGCAAGTACAGGGGACCAAACTCTGCATTTATTTATTGCTGTCTCTACATTATTCTGCAGTACTTAGACTTCCTATCATACCAAAGAATGTAATCAGGATATATTAATTCCAAGAAACTAAAGACTAATTTCCATTTGTAATCCAGGACACTATCCTACAGTATCATTCTACATGACCTAGATTACTGAATCTGATAGATGTATTACAAAATGCAACAATTCTCCTATTTTTAGAAATAATTAAATAGCCTTCAAATTGTCCAAGTAGATTTCAGGCAATAATATAATGGTGAGCTAATCCCCAGAAGAATTTTTGCATAATTTATTGGGTAAACTCCCTACTAACTGAGAAGAGCATATAGGAAGGACAAAAAAAATCATTTGTTATTATATGAATCCTTGCATCTGTTCAGCCCTATACTCAAAGGGCAAAAAGAGAGAGAGAGAGAGAGAGAGAAAGAGAGAAAATATTTCTTATCAGTAGAAAAAATACTGTTTGTCTACTACCTCAAGGTTTATTTTATTAATCAGCAAGGTATTTGGCTTCAGCCTACTATGTAGGAGTCTAACAATTTTACAACTTATTAGCCAACAGAATTTTCTTTAACTCAAGAGTGCCACCTTATGGAAATACCATCTAGCTACCTTCCAGCATAGACCAAGCAAAAGAAACTGGAACATTTCTGAAACAGAATATAAACAGGCATAAATTCTAAGCTTCCCTACTTTAAAAAAAGGGCATGTAAGAAGAACAAACTATATTATTTGCTATCTCAGGATACAGTGATGGTGATCAATTTGGTACCTTTTAAAGTGTGCTTAACCAAATTTTTAGAGGATAAGGCTATTAAGGCTGTCAGTCATAATGACTAACAGATTATCTGCAATATTAAGGTTCTCAGTGCAAATTGTTAGGAAAGGAAAGGAAAGAAGACCACTCTTTCATGTGCTCTCCCTGTAAGTATCAAACTGACAAATGTGTTAGAATATTGGATAAGAAATAGCAGGATGGTATATTTTACTAGGATACATCAAATACAATACAACATTTTCATACTTAGATGCCAGAGGTAATGCTCCCACATCAAAGTTTTCAGCAAAATGATAAACAATTCACAAGCCCCCATTTTATCCATTAAACCAAAATGCTATAGACAGTCAATAATATAGGTGCATATAATGTTCTACTTTAGCTGTATAAGAATTTGCCCACTCCTGTGGTCTGAACTGAAGCTCTTGGTTTTGTGGTTGTTAACACTGCCTTGATAAAAAAGGTTCTTTGTTCTTAAATTGATGCAGCAGTGTAACACTTAGTATTTTGTGCTACTGTCCATCAAAATCACACTTTCTGCAATACAGAACAGAAGCTTATCTTAGGCTATGAAAGTAGTCCAAAAGAAATGCAAAAAGGTGCTAATGATATGTGGATTATGTAAAAGCACTGATTGTTTACTTGCTGAACTGCAGTGTGGTGGCCTACACCTTTGCTGTGAACACTAAATGTAGAAGACAAAATGCTGCTGAAAAATGCAAGTTAAAAAAAAAAAGGCCAGCAGAGATATTTCTAAAGAAACACAATGTTGCAGCACTGATTGTTATATATAAAAAAAAAATTCTTACCAGTAGCACAAGTGACTCTGTAGAGCAAAAAGATACTCATTAAAACTTTCTATAGGTTTTTCTTGCAGAACATAATCAATACGACGACCTCCATTTAGCAAACCAACTTTTATACTCAAGTCTTCATCCTTTGGAAGTTCTGAACTTTCCACTATCTTTTCTGCTACAGGGGAAAGAAATTGAGTATGAAAAATATGCTACAAGTTGAATCCTTGATTTGCCATTCTCTCTTTCTTTACTACAATACTTCAGTATTAGGCCTATTTATAACACAGTCACAATTACTACAGTTCCTCTTCTCCTGATATATATACTTGTGTATGTGTGTGAATACATATTTAGAAAAAAGAACATTTCCAATGGGATTTCATTATATTGCATATTCAGAAGCTTTCAGAAAACAAGCCATTCTGTCATGCATGCTTACATTCAACATAAATTGCAGGATTTCCTAAACAGCAACCAATGGTGTGTGCAATATTTGATCTAAAGTGGCCAAGTGTGCTTCAATTCCAGGACAGACACTTTCTGTTAGCAGCCTCTTAAAGAGACTATGTTTGTCCTGGACTTACATGGTAGCCACCTAGGCTTTGGATAATATATGTTTTAGTTATTCCATAAGTTAATAGTGATACTCATTTTATCTTAACTAATCTTGGAAATTCAGTGGAATTTAAAACTAATGGTAGGTGGTGAGAAGGCAGATAAAGGAGTGAGCAGTTCAAAGAGATGTCAAAATTATATTTCATTGTAACAATAAGAGTTCAGATTTTTTTAATAAGAGTACCTTAGTTTTGATAAGTTAAGAAAGGTTAAAAAAAAATTAAAAATCAATACAGAATAAAGCTGACAAACTCTGTCTAGAAAGCCAATATTTGCTGATTACATCCAGTCAATTACTACATATTTTTAATTAGAGAACTTGTCCTGTTTATCATAGTGATTGGTTAGCAAACTAATGCATTTATTATGCACAACATAAGTTTTTTACTAAAAGTAAAGTAACAGATTTCCCTTTCAGGATAAAAATGAAGCTTTGCATATTGGAGAAACTACCCAAAGCTTCAGGTTAAACTTTCAGAGTATGAAATGACACATAAGTTCCTAACATAAGAGTCCAGACATCAGTCCCATAAGCAAAAAGATGGAAATACATTTCAGTTTTATCACTTGCAGCAGTTACTGAAAACGATATTCTTGCATCAACTAACCTTCTGCCTCGTCTTTTTCTTCTTCTGCTTTAATCTGATGGGCCACTTTCTCCAATTCTGCTTGGAGTTGAGTAGAAGAGGTATGGGCACGTGCAAATTCATTAAGGGTTTGCCAAGCACTTTTCAAAGAGCTAAGAAAACCTTGTTTCAAGTCTGATCCCATTCGAGAGAGAGAATCTTTCAATTCTAAAAAAAGAGAGATGGAAAAAAAATAAACTTGCTCCAACCACTGCAAGTTAAAAGAGCAATCAATTTGTTAAATTACAAATCTTAAAGAGTTACTTAAAAGTAAATACAGAACACAACTTCAATTACTAAAAAACAAAAACAAAAAAAATCTATTCTGCAATCTTTAGACAATCATTACATTGTAGTTCTGTTTAAACTGAACTGCTTATCTGGTTCATTGTCCTGGTTTTAGAAATATTTATTAAGCTGGTAGACTGATGGCTCAATTAAGGTCAGAGACAATATTGGCTTAATTTCTCATTTTATTAACAGTAGGGCTGTGGAATACTTTGGATGCTTCAGAGTATGCAGAGTATGAGTATCAGGAACCATTACATATCCCAACTTTAGAAGGTAAAGTGATCCAGAATGAGGGAGCCATCACACATACGCAGACACCCATTCTGGGGCAGTATCTGCACTACGACCTTTTGGCCAGCCTGTACTAAACAGAATATTATCATGGTACAGGTAGTCCTCCCTTAATATCCATTCATTCAGCAACCATTCAAAGCTACCACAGCACTGAACGAAGGGACTTACAACCAGTCCTCTACGACTGGTCCATTGCAGCACCCCCGCGGTCATGTGAACAAAATTTGGGCCCGCATTTACAGTAATTGGGACCGGAATCTCCATTGCTAAGTGATGCAGTTGTAAAACTTGATGTCACATGACTGCATCACTAAGCAACAGCAATCCTGGCAGTCCCCATTGCCATCGTTAGCCGAATCCCACCGGTCGGTAGGCAAGAACCCATCCCAATCCAAGCCATTCCCGGCTTGATCCTTCCCAGCCCCAAGCCTTGGTAAGGCAACAGACTGCTTCCTTTGCCCCCTCTTGAACTCCTCCCACCTAGCTATCTCCCCCATCTCTGCCCTTTTGGCCACCTGCCTGCCCACTGCCGCCAGCTGCCCTGCCGCCCGACCCTGCTCCCCAACACCACACCCACTGCATAGCATACCACTACTGTACTGGCCAGGGCTTCTTTCGTGCCACCTTCTTTCACGCTGGTGCAGCCAGGTCCTCTCTTGTGTCTTGCCCAGGGCCTCCGTTCAGCCGCCAGCCAGGGCTTCTGTTTGCGCCCCACCCAGGGCCTTTGTTTGTAAAAGAAGCCCAGCACGTGAAAGAAACCCGACTGCACTAGCACACAAGAAGAACCCTTCTAGCTGTCTGATACAGTAGTGACCCGTGGTGCAGTGGGCGCCATGTTGGGCAGGGCTGGGTGGCAGAGGAGCTGACAGCAGCAGGCAGATGGGCAGCCAAAAGGGCAGAGATGGGGGAAGATAGCCAGGTGGGTGGAGATCAAGAGGAGGCAGTGGGAATGGCTTGGATTGGGATGGGTCCTCGCCTAATGACTGGTGCAATTCGGTTAACAACAGCAATCGGGACTGCTGGGATTGCTGTCATTAAGTGATGCAGTCATGTGACATCACACTTTATGACTGCATCACTTAGCAATGGAAATTCCAGTCTCAATTACCATCGTTAACTGAGGACTACTTGTAGCTGCAATACAGTAAACATCTAATTGTAGCCAGGACTAGTTTTTACAGCAACCACTGATGCTTTTGCTGTGAATAGTGATCAGGGAGAAGTAACTAACAATATTTTTTATCCGATTCTCAGCTTCAGTTGAGGTCCAACTAGTACTGTAGGTGTCCTTTTCTGCTCTTCTAATTTGGCAAATTTTTAAAGCAGAGTTCTTGCCAATAAAAATTTCTATACCCAGTATGGAATATACAATGGTGTTTAAAAGTTTGTGATGTATGATAAAATATGTAGCCCTGGATCATTTTCCTTAATGAATTAATGAACAAATATGTTTTTGACTTGTTTAATTGGGCTATCTTTATTTAATTTTAGGACTTGTGTGGAGAACAGGTCACATTTTGAGTCATATTTATGCAGAAACACTGAAAATTCAAAAGGGTTCACAAACTTTTAAGCACCACTGTATGTGAACTCTATTTCATTTTCTGCTTAGACACCTACTAATGCTCCATAGATATGTATTTACTACTGTTGCAATAAACTATTGATATGACCATTTCAATTCTGCCCTGCTTATTTTCTTGTTCATTCTCTACTTCAACATCACATTTCCTATCTTCACACACTGTCTGATATAAACTTAAAGACACAGATTAAATGGCACACACTTTTACAAATAGTAACACTCCTTACCACTATAGAATTACCAGTATGGAAAAAACAGCAATTTGAAGGGAAAGCCTTATAAACTATTTTTCTCATACATTGTTCAGTCAATTGATACTGAAGATTTCATATTTAGGTATGTTGTTGCTTTCTCTCTCTGCAAGCTTCTTCTGTTTGTGCTTTATAACATACATATTAGTTTTATGTTCAAGTTAGATATTAGAACATATTTTAATATACTTTATTTACCAAGGTGGAGTCTTTTTCTGCCTTTGTGATGTGGAATGAGGACCGATTTTACATCAAAGTCAGAAATAATCATAGGTTCTAACCTGTAGGCCACTGGATCAAGCTAAATAATAAAACAAAAACACAACATAAGCAATCCCAGGTCTAAACATAAAACATGTGTAGTTTGCCTACAGAACTACACAACTAGTGTACAAAGTAGCAATGGAGGCGAATATGTGTAGCTCAGGGTTGAACTGTGGAGTCCTTGGGGTTCTCTGAGCTTGGTTCTTTTCTTGCAAATGTTTCATTACCCGGCTAGGTAACATCTTCAGTGCTAAAATGGGATGAGGTTTGCTCTCTATTTATCATGGTCTTTTGGTCTTTTGTCTCTTTTGAATAGAATGTAGATGCTGTTTATCTCTATGTGTCTGTTAATTGCTGCCTTGTCTGAATACCAGGCTTCCAAGAATTCTCTTGCATATTTGGATTTGGCTTGGTCTAAAATGCTGACAGTTTCCCAGTTAAAACTGTGGTTGAGTCTGTCCATGTGTTGTGCAATTAAGGAATTTTCATCGTGTCTTCTGACTGCTAGTTGGTGCTCATGGATGCGTTCTGCTAGTCTTCTGCCTGTTTGTCCTACATAGTGTTTGTTACAGTCCTTACACTGTATGTTGTAGATGAATCCTGTTTTTTCTTCTTGGGCAACTGGGTCTTTTGGTTTACTTAGGATATTTTGGAGTGATTTTGTTGGTTTGTGTGCTACAGAGATGCCATATGGTTGTAATAATCTGTTGGTGGTTTCTGAGATGTTTCTGATGTATAGCAGTGTGATCCTTTTCATGGCTTGTGTGGGCTGTGTTGTAGTAGGTTGAGTGGTCAGGCACTTTTTGATAAAATTACATGGGTATCCATTTTGTTGGAAGATGTTGTATAGGTGGTCTTTTTCCTTTTTCTGCTGTTCTGGGTTGCTGCAATGTGTTTGAGCTCACTTGATTAATGTTCTTACACAGCTCCTCTTGTGGGAGGTCGGGTTGTTGCTTTGGTAGTGGGGTACTTGATTGGTGTGGGTTGTCTTCCGATAAACTTGGGTTTCTAATTTCCTGTTGTTTCCTCTGCTGATGAGGATATCCAGGAAAGGTAGTGTGTTGTTGTTTTCTTCTTCTCTGGTGAATTTTATTCCTTTGAAGATGTTGTTAATGGTTATTGTTGTTTTCTTCTTCTCTGGTGAATTTTATTCCTTTGAAGATGTTGTTAATCAAGCAGTCAACATATGCTAATCAATGAACTACCAGAAGAGCAAAACAGAACCCAACCCCCACCAGTACTGGCAAAGCAGGCCACAGCAGATAAATAGAGAGCAAACCTCATCCCATTTTAGCACTGAAGATGTTACCTAGCCAGGTAGTGAAACGTTTGCAAGAAAAGAACCAAGCTCAGAGAACCCCAAGGACTCCACAGTGTACAAAGTACTATACAAATGGAGTACTACACTTTTTTTCAGTTTTAAGAAACGCCTCTATAATTGAACTAATAGGGAAAGTAATATTAGTAATATATGGGATTTCATAGCATATAGGAATATATCCTTTTTGTTCATGCTTAAAGAGGTATAAAGTTCCGATCTGCAATTTCAGAGAACTAGAACAGGAAGATAAATAATATCAAAACATCTTGAAGAGATTCAAAAAGCAGAAGGCACCTCCTCCTTACCAACAAATAGAAAACAATTACAAAATATTCTGAGATATTAATCACCCCTAACTCCAAAAAAAAAATTAATAAATGAAAAAGCAGATAATCCACTGTAGAAATATAATATTTGCATGATAACTCAGAATTTGAAATATACATTTAATACTCTCTAACCCTAAAAAGGGACGCGGTGGCGCAGTGGCTTAATGACGCTGAAAGTTGCCGGCCAGGAATGGTCGACACTTCAGCGGTTCGAGCCCAGCTCCGCACAGCAGAGTGACCTCCTGCTTCCTCCCCAGCTCCTGTCAACCCAGCAGCTCAAAAACTTACGTAAGTAGATAAATGGGTACTCTCACCCTGGTGGGAGGAAAATGCTGGTGGCGCTTGCACAGGAGACGGGGAGCAGTTGCCGGTAACGCGGAAGCCGCGCACGCCCGAAAAAGGCGCGAAGCAATGGAAACCCCACCTCCTGCGCTCACCAGCTGGGCTCTGCTCTAGGAAGGAGGCAATGGCAAATGACTTCCGAAACACCTTGCCTTGAAAACTGCAGGGACTCATCCAGGCAGTTGCCGCAGAATCGGTAACGACTGAATGTGGATTTAAAAAAAAAAAATCCTAAACAGACAATGCATCTTTGGTATCAATAACTAAAAATGTATCAGAAATTAATGCCATACTAATTGGTTTTCTTAGTTTTTAAAAAGGTGTATTTAGAATTTAAATAGGTAAGATACAATATTACTTTCACTAAAAGTAATTGAAAACCTGTGCTTCTCACTAACCGGATGATATATGTTAAAAAATCCCTTGCAGGTTGGCAGCCTGTAGCTTTCATCAATTTTTTCCACTCCTCTTACAGTGAGAAATACACCAATTGGAGAACCCAAAGCAAAGAAAATCTCTGGCTCAAACTCAAGTGTGCTGTATACCACCAATACCTACAAGGCAGAAAGTAATAATAATAAAAAAGAAATAATAACCTCTTTGTATGTCAGCCACTTCACTTTCAGTCTATTACATGTATCCCCAGACTAGACATAGCAATGTTTATTTTGGAAACAGGAAAATGCCTTTCATTGAAACAGTTCTATGTGGAATTGATCCTCAATGAGAAGGTTTATAACATACCATAACGTGCACATTATCATCATCTGTACTCTAGCATCTGAGAAATAAAGTCTTCACTTTATTCTCTGAACCAATATACAATTCCTTATCTGTAATTGCATAGGCTATACAGAAAATACTGTGTTCTAAAAGGAGACAGTTATACCAGTAAGAAACAAAATGTATTCATTTACTTTACATATATCCTACCTGGCCTGTCCCCACTTCACAAAATTCATAGTCTATGTGTGCAGATGAAATTGATGCCCCAAATGGGCGTTTTCGTTTGGACGCCTCTTGAGGAATGGCAGGTTCTGAAGATGCAGCAGCAGCAGAAAATTTCTTAACTGTCTGAGCAATTTCTTCTTCCATTGCCTTTTTCTCTAGTAATGCCTTTCTTTGTTCCTATTGAAACAAAGATTTTAAAAAGCCGAAGAAAAAGAATCAAAGAATTACTCTTAAATACTGTAAATATGTGCATCTGTATGTGTGTACGCACACGCACACATTTTTCAACCAAATAATAAAAATAAAATTATCAGACAAATCTCTGTAAGATTACAAAGCAAATTAAATCCAGTCAACAAATTGGATCTTAACATCCATATCATATCACATGGGAACTTATTACTCTTCAGATACCCTTAGCATAAATCACTAGAAATAGGTGAAAATTTGGTTACCCATCCATTTAAGGAATATCAATTCTGTATTTGTACCAAATCCATTAAATATTTTGGTATGTGTATACCAAAAGATATAATTCAGTAGCATGTAATATAAATAAAATATAGGGAGAGGTTTCTTCAGATATCGATAGATGGGAGTCATTAAACAACACCTTTTGTGGAAAGGTGAACTCTCTAAAAATGAATATTATTCCTAGTTTAATTTATATTCTGAGAAGAATTTCAGTTCATATATCTGGAAAACATTTTCAGAAAAGAAATTCTTTGTTTAGAAAATTTCTATGGGGTTCTTCGATTCTGAGAATATCTTTACAGAAAATGCACTCACCAATTAATAAGGGAGGATTTGGTTTTCCAAATCTGGAGCTATATCATCTTAGTAGCTTACCTACTATCAAGTATTAAATACTGGAAGCCAACATTTGATGTTAATTTTCCGATCTGGGCAATTGGAATATACATATATAGCACCTTTGTTTGGATGGACAGTATTAGGATCTAAATACTCTAAAACTAGTATCTCTGAAAACAATTACATCAGTTAGAAAGTTATGGAATATAATGTCTCATAAAAAAAGATTCGACCTTTTTTCCCATGCTAAATTGACATTATGGGGAAACCCAACTTTAAAAATTGGGAAAAAGATGGTGATATGGAAAAATGGGATGGAGGCAGGGATATTGACTTTGGACCAACTAACAGACAATGAAGATGAATTTTTAACGTAAGTGGCGTTAAGAGATAAATACTATCTATCAGATGTAACCCAATGGCAATATTTACAGTCACATGTGTTAACAACATTGTTTGGAACAGCAGTATTTTCAGCTTCTGAGACACCTGAGATACTAGAACAATTTGTTAAATCCTTTTAAACTAAAACTTAGTATTAGTTTTTATAGATATTTTTTATCAATAAACCAATTTGATATGTCGATGCTAAGAAATGAGTGGAATAAAGAATCAGAGGTTCCTATATTGCCTAGGCAATGGGAGAGTGTCTTAACATCTATAGCAAGAGTGTCAATGGACCTCAAATTACAACTTATACAACAAAAAATAATATTTAGAATTTATTGGACTCCATTACACTTGTATAGACAAGGACTGTCAAAAACAGAATTTTGTTGAAGATGTAATAAGGATAATGCTTCTTTAAAACACATGTCTTTACAATGTCCTATACTTACTAAATTTGGGGAGAAAGTAGTAGATCATATAAATATGATTGTGCAACAGAAGCTAAAATTATCAGAGGATAATACTCCCTTGAACTATGTACCTAGTACATGGAATTTGACAAGCGGAAAACATAAATGGATTCTCCCTGCCCTTATTATGGCCAAAAGACTGCTCTTGCAGCATTGGAAATTATAAATATACGGCCCCATTCACTCAATGGATTGAGGATCTGATTGCACTTGCCACCTGTGAGCAGACTGCCTATAGAAATAGACTTTGTATGGACAAGTATAATGAAATATGGGACTCATTTATACAAAATACACCGGGTTAAAAGAAACATGATAGTCATATAAGTGTATTAGAAATATACATGTACTTGAATAATATTTGCATAAGTATATATAGAATTGTAACTCTTTACTGTAAAAATGATACATTTTTTCCTTTTTTCTTTGTATTTTTTCACTTTTTTTTAAAGCACTATGTTTTTTTCTTTTCTTCGACAATGTACGTATCTCTATTATCTTTGTGTTTTGTTCAGTTTCTTTTTCTTTTGTTATTATTTTAACAGCAAATAAATAAATAAATAAATAAATGTGCTGGTTATCATTTATAAATCCCTTCATGGTGTCGGCTCCAGCTACCTGAGGGACTGTCTATTTCGATATATTTCAGCCCATCCAGTGAGCTCAGTAAGACTGGGAGCACTTTGGGTCCCATTGATTAAGCAATGTCATCTTACAGAACCCAGGAAGCATGCTTTCTCATGATGGCTCCTGCCCTCTGGAACGATATCCTCTCAGAGATCCATACTGCTCCCACTCTATTGATTTTTTGCAAATTTCTGAAAACTTGGTTATTCTCCCAGGCCTTGGGATAGGATGGCTGATAGAGCCCATTGGCTTTTGGTTAGGTTTTGCTTTGTTTTGTTCTTCTTATAGGTTATGGGTTTGTCTTCCCATCAGCCATATTTTTTCTTTGATACATGTTATTTTTAACTTTATTTCATTGTAAGCCACCTGGAGTCAGGCAGCCTCAAAATTGGAATATTAAATTAAGTTAAATATTCATAATTAAGAATATTAAAACATGTTATTAAAATATTTAATTTGTGAAATATTTACTTAAATTATTGAAAATATACAATTTAAACATGTTTTTTAAAAATTCTAACTAAAAACGTTTAACCCAAAATTGATTTTTAATACAATTTTATTTTAAAAAGATAAAAACAATACAAATATTAGAAAAGAAACAAAGAAAATAAGGAAGAATAGTGGATAAGAAAAGAAAGAAAGAAAGAGAGAGAGAGAGAGAGAGAGAGAGACCGCGCGCAGGTGGGCAGGATTATAAAGAAGCAGCTTCCAATATTTTTGACAGCAGTTACAAATGCATTTATATTTTACCCTAAGTTTACATAATAATTTCCTTCTTTCCATAAGCTTCAAACCCATAAATCACAAGCTGATTTTTCTCTTTTTCCAGCAAAAAGTCCATTAAGGGGTTTCCAGTCACTGATAAATGTAATTGTTGATTTTTCTCTAATCAAACAAGTTAATTTTGCCATCTCTGCTAGTTCTGTCATCTTCACCAACCATTCCTCTTTTGGGGGTATTTCAGACTCTTTTCATTTTTGTGCATATAATAGTCTTGCAGCAGTAATCATATATAAAAATAATCTTCCATGACTCTTTTGTAATTGAATGTCCTTTAATCCCAGGATGAAAAGTTCTAGTTTCAGTTGAATGTTGATCTTTAAAATTTTTGTATCATTATATGTATTTGAACCCAGAAATTTCTGGCTTTTTTGCAAGTCCACCAGGCTTGATAAAATGACCCTTCATGTTGTCCACATTTGCAATATAAATTTGAAGTCCCTTTATACACTCTAGACCATCTTTCTGGAGTCATACACCAACAGTACATCATTTTATAAAAATTCTCTTTTAGGTTGTAATATAATGTAAATTTCAATCCTTTTAACCACATATTTCCCCACCGTTCCATCAGTATATTGTGTCCAAAGTTTTTAGCCCATTTTATCATACAGTCTTTGTTCTTCTTCCATTTCAAATTTCAATAAAAGTTTATACGTTTTAACAATTAAATGTCCATCATTTGTACATAATTCAACTTCAAATTCTGTCTTCTGCTGCTCAATTCCAAATGTCCTATTATCTACCTTAAATCTTTCTCTTAACTGTGCATATGAAAACCATTGAAAACTAAACTGTGCATACGAAAACATTGAAAACTACTCTGTAGCCAATTGCTCTTTTGATTTCATTCTCCATTTTCCTGTTCCAACAACTCTTGATAAGTTAACCATTTTTCTTTACCTACTGTTTCTTTCCTGTAAAATGCTTCTTGTGCTGAAACCCATAAAGGCATTTTCGGGCACAGTCTGGGTTTATATCTATTCCATATTCTCAATATGACATTTCTAATATATAATTCTTAAAATCTACATTAACCTTAACTTTATTGTATCATAGAAAATCATGCTATTTGAACCTCAGATTGTGTTCTTCTAATTCTAAAATTCTCTTATTTCTCAGCAAAACCCACTCTTTCATCCAGACTAAGCAGCAGGCTGCAAAATACAATTTCAAATCAGGCAGTCACAATCCTCCTTATTCCTTTGCATCTTGAAGTATTTTATATTAAACTCTTGGTTTTTTTCCTTGCCATACGAACTTTCTGCCATTGTTTAAATGGTACATCAGTTGTCATAATATGTATTGTTTGAAACAAAAACATCATTCTTAGCAAAACATTCATTTTTATCACAGAAATTCTCCCCAACAACAATTGTAATTTCTCCCATTGTAACATGTTTTTAATTTCATTTGTCGTCCAAGCAAACGCACTGCAGCAACCCAGAACAGCAGGAAAAGGAAACAGGCCACCTATTCAACATCTTCCAACAAAATGGATACCCACATAACTTTATCAAAAAATGCCTGACCACTCAACCCACTACAGCACAACCAATACAAGCTATGAAAAGGATAACACTGCCATACATCAGAAACATCTCATAAACAACCAACAGACTATTACAACCACATGGCATCACCCTAGCACACAAACCAACTAAAGCCCTCCAAAACATCTTAAGTAAACTAAAAGACCCAGTAGCCCAAGAAGAAAAATCAGGAGTCATCTATAACATACAGGGTAAGGACAGTAACAGCCACTGTGTAGGACAGACAGACAGACAGAAAACTAGCAGAGCGCATCCATGAACACCAACTAGCAGTCAGAAGACATGACGAAAACTCCTTAACCTCACAACACGTGGAGAGACTCGACCACAGTTTCAGCTAGGAAACCGTCAGCATCTTAGACCAAGCTAAATCCAAAAACGTGAGGGAATTCCTGGAAGCTTGGTATTCAGGCAAGTCAGCCATCAACGGCACATAGAGATAAATAACATCTACACACTATTCAAAAGAGACAACAAAAAGGAAACAAAAAGACCAGAACACCTCCTCGACAGCAATCAATACACACATAAGCAGGGATTAACACCAGGATTAACACCAGACAAACAATCAAGCAGTAAACAACAGCCTAACCTAGGAACTACCAAGGAAAAAAAAACAACTCCCCCACTAACACTGACAGGGCAAGCTACTGTATATAAACAGAAAGCAAACCCCACTCCCTTCTAACACTGAAGATGTTACCTAGATGGGTAACGAAACTTTGCAAGAAAACAACCAAGCTCAGAGAACCCCAAGGACTCCACAGTTCAACCCTGAACTACATATGTTCTCTTCTATTGGCATCCGGTATCTTTCTAATCTGTAAAATAGCATTCATTGTGTTTGCAATGGTTGTAATAATCCATCTTCAAAATATTTATAATAAGAGACTGATAATTCATCTTGTCCAGGCACTTTCCTTATTTTGGCCTTTTTCATAGCTTCACAAACTTCTCTTATTGTAATGGGCCCATTCATTAATTGTTTCTGTTTTTCTGTGATCTTCGGTAAATTTTCTTTCTTTAAATATTGATCAACCTTTGCCAGGGGAATTTCTTCTCCTTTATATAATTTAAAGTAGTAGTGATGAATTTTTTTTTGCTTCCTTAAATTATCTGTTATTCAAGTATTTCCATCTTGTAATTTTAATATCATTTTTTCTCTTTTTCCTCTACTTATATGCCAACCATTTCCCCAGCTTATTTGTAAATTCCCTTTTTTAGAAATGTTTTTAAATTGAGGTTTTATGTATTTATATATATTTATGGTTTTAATGTTCTGTGTGAGTCGCCCAGAGTTTCCCCATTGGGGGGAGATGGGCGGGGGAGAAATTTAATAAATAAATATAAATAAATAAATTCAAATTCTTTTGTTTTGCATAATTTATTTTTACTTCCATTTTTCTTACTGTTAACAAAGACAGCTGCCATTGTAAAAGTTTAATTTGTTGTGAAATAATTTTCATTTTGGGCAATATCTTTGAATGACTTTCATTTTTATCTGATCTAAAATCACCTGTGTGCTCTCTTGTCTCTCTTTTTTTAAGTTTATTATTATGCTGTATTATTAAAATAGCCCCTCATAAAAGCTTTACTTGCATCCCAAACCATTCTTATGTCTGTACATTTATTAATATTATTAACAAAAAATTCTTTTAACAATCTTCATTACTGTTTCTTTCTGCAACAATGTTTTGTTTAACTTCCATCTGAAAGAACTGGTTTTCCTTTTAGATACTAAACTGACTGGACTGTGGTCTGAAAAAGTCTTTGGCAGTATCTCCACTTAATGAACACTAGAAGCCAAATTCTTAGATGTCCAAAACTATCAATTCTTGAAAAAGATCTGCATCTTTCAGAAAAATAAGTGTATTCCTTTGCATTGCCATTTTTGTATCTTCATGCATCTACAAACTCTAGATTGTCCATCATGTCAAACAAAACTTTTAGTAATTTACCTTGTGTTGTTTTAATATCTTTCTGAGGTTCTGTCCTTCAGTGGACAAATTACTCCATTTCAATCTCCCATTAAATACCAATGTTCATACGGTAAGTCCATTAGTTTGTCCGTAAGTCCTTTGTAAAAAGTTATTTTATCTTCATTTGGAGCATAAATTCCCATTATCAAACTTAGCCCCATGCAAAGTAGCTTCCGCCCCCACATATCTACCATAATTATCAGTCAATATCAGTTCTGGCTGCAATTGGAGGTTTATATAGAAAACAACTCCATTTTTCTTTTTTACTCCTGCTGAAATAAATTCTTTTCCCAAATTTTTGCAGATCAAATATTTTATATCCTTTTTTCTAATATGCATTTCTTGAAGACAAACTACATCTTGTTTCAATTTTTTTAAATAATGAAATAATTTTTTCTTTTTCTTTCTTTTTTTTTTAGGAGCATCTACACCATTTATATTCCATGTTAGGCATTTAAAATTCATACTTATGCCAAAAACTTAGAAAAGTCAATATCTGTTGCACCCAGCATGGTGGTCTCCTCCTCAGTTTCTTGTTGTAGCTGTTTAGGGTTCAGAGTGCCGGGGCCCTCAATCATTTCCATTTGCATTTCTTCCAGTTCCCCTTTAAACTTTTCTAGAAATTCTCTTGCTTTTTGGACTGAGTTCAATCTGAACCTCTGTTGTTTAAATGTGAAGATCACTCCTTTCAATTTATCCCATTGAAATGTTATCTTTTTCTGTTGAGCTTGTTAGTGAAAAAGAAGTACTCTTTTCGTTTGCACAGTATTATAATCAGAATTTCTTTAAGTACAGTCACATCTGCATTATTAATCTTCAATCAAGTAATGAAATGCTGCTGCAAAACTTGATCTCTGGTCTCCTTTTTGACAAAGTACACAAGAATATCCCTTGGTATATTTCCTAGTTTTGCAAATTGCATGCTGATTCTACAGACTTTGTCAATTTCTGCCTCCATATCATCTTCATCCCATTCCAAAAAAAAATTGTTAGAGATTGAACAATCTTTTTTCTAGTATCTTCTCCCAGATCCTCTGGAACTGCTCTAAATCTCAGGCAGAATTCTTTTTCTTCCAATTCCAATAACACCAAATTATCTAAGTCCTTGTCCATCCCTGTTTATTATTTGTTTTACTTTCTAAAATTTCCACTTTATCATTAATTTGTTTAACCTCTCCCATAAGATGACCAGTAGATTCTTCAATTATTTTTGTAACTTCTTTCATCTCCTCTTTTATCTTTACAAACCTTTCTTCCATTCTCCCTTGAAAAGCAACCAACTCACGTTTGACAGATTTAACAGATTCAGATATCTTTTTCCCATTTCTTCAAACGTTTTCTGTAATATTTCTGGGGTAGTCCCTTTTTCTGTCAGTTGCTTTAATGAAACTCTCCTTCTCTTACCTTGCTTTGCAGCTTTTCTGGTGGTCACTATTTTTTTATTTATAATCCAGAAGGAAGAGTAAGTCAGTTACAAACATGAAGGTAAATAGCAGGCTTCTCTTTTTTCCCCTCTTTCGCTTTCTCTATACCGTTAAGATTTTAGTCCAATCTATCTTTCCGTAGTTTAGATGACACAATCCATGTCATATTACACTTATCTCCTTATGCTGTATCTTTCACCAATTATCTTTTCAGTTTGTTGCCAAACAATCAGCATTCCCAGGAAAGTCCAGTCTGTTTATTGAATTAATTCCAAGCAATGCCAAAAACACTTTCACCAAAATATTCATCTTTCAGATTTATGCCATCCCCTTTATCTGTTTATAACTTTCTTAGCCAAAATTTTGATTAAGCTTTTTGCTGTTATTTTAAAGTCTTTTAAAAGTATTATTTTCCTCTTTGCTTTACCTTTTGTAATCTGGAAGGAAGGTTAACTCACCAAGAAGTTTTCTTTGTCCCACTGTTTTCAAAGACCTCTTTTCAACTGTAAATTGATTATATCCTGAAGTGATTAAGAAAGTGAGGGTTGGTTGAACTTCGTGTCCTTTAAAAGGCTGCGCTTGCATGTGTGAGCAAGCTCTTTCTCCCTGACCCCCTGCCACTCTACTCATAAGAAAACCAGAGACTTCCATCCCATGGTCTTCTCATTAGGAGCAGCAGTCCAGGGTGCAAGTGGACGATCTCTGTCTTTCCTGTATCTGGAAAGACCAGATACTTGGCCGCCCAGAAATCACTGCTGGCTGCCGTTCACAGCCATAGCACTGTCCCTGCTCCTTCAAAGACATCTAGACCACCATAAACTTCACCCGGAATTTTAGAAATCAATGTTTGCTTTGTCTTATGTATCCTTTATGCTTTTTTAATGACTGTGCACCACCTTCCTTATGCTGGTCTATGACCTCAATAGAGATTTGATTGACTGACAGGTCTGGTAGATACAACATTACAGTATATTTTGCTTATTCAAGCTGTCTGCTTTCAGTAATATTTTCTTATTAGCTGCATGATGGAAATTGGTTAAATGTTAAGAGCAATACTTTCTAACTTTCTTGAATTATAAGGGGCATTCTTGATTAAAGTTAAAGTCAGCATCAAATTGATATGATAAAGAATAGGATTACAAATAGAAAAATTCTATTAGGAGCTGAATGTTAAATATAATAGTTTGACAGAAGGGCATTTCTTCCAAATATAGGATCAATAAAATATGTTATTACCCTGCCTATTTTGTATTTCTTTGTTGTGATGATATGTTAATATTCAAAAACAGACGAGCAGAGACTCATTGAGATTGCTTCTCAAGGCAAAGGTACCATTCCCACCTGTTTGGCTGCTCTGTCTTTTACAAAGTTTGCTATCTTCTTCCGAGGCCCAAGAGGTATTCCCATTTCCTTCAGGTCATCAACCGTACACAACAACTTTAAAAATAAAAATGAAGGAAATTAAGTTTTATATTTTCCCTTTAAAAGAACACAGATAACTATTTCCCTATATTTGTTTAGTTACAAAGAGAAGTACAGACATTTCAGTAGTATTAGAGAATCACATTTGCACTGGTGAACATTCCCATGAATCCTGGGAGGCAAGTCAAGATACTCTAGTATAACCAAGTCTGTGTAATTGAAATAACAGCATTTCCCCCATTTATCCTTGCCTTGCAGTTTGAAAGCAGTAGGAGCCAGAACTTACAAAAATATATTAAAATACAGAATAAATATTTTAAACCAATACTGTAAACCTAGAACATCTATTAGTCCCCAAATATCATCAAAGAGAAAGGTAAAGTAGTTTATCGTGACCAACAAATCCCACCTACCCACCCCTGTAATGGCAATGTAGCTGTAGCAGTTATTGTTTTCTCATGTTTTTATTTCATTTTTAATCCATTTTCATTTATCTCAGGAAATTTAGCTGACTTTTATGTTTCTACATCCTCTCAACCCTCAAGGAAGGAACAGTTTACTATTTTGAAAAGACTCAGTGATTTAAAACAACTTTTCAATCTACATGGCATGGGTCCAGGTTACCTAAGGGACCATCTCACCCCCATCACATCAACCAGTCCCACCCGGTCAGGCAGAGAGGGCATGTTATGGACCCTGTCAGTGAGAGAATGTCGGCTGGCAGGGCCCAGGAGGAGAGCCTTCTCTGCCATTTCCCCCACCCTTTGGAATATTCTCCCCCCAAGAGGTGCAGCTCCCCCTATCCTCCCGGCTTTCCAGAAAGAATTAAAGACCTGGCTCTGCCAACTTGCTTGGGGCAATAAGAATCTTACCCAATCCTGGGGGTAGCTGGCGCCCTGATGATGCTCCCCAAGCTACTTGCCAATTTAACTTCTATTCTTGGATTATATTTATTTTCTATTTATTCAGGACCATTTTACATTGTATTTTTAATTGATTTTAACTTCTTTGTAAACCTCCCAGAGTAGTCCTCTAAGATACCAGTAAAAAGCTTATGCCAATTGCAGCTCAATTCTTTCTCACATCTCTGGCTACTACACCTGAAACTTCACCCAGTGTGGAGAAAGAATCCCTCTTACCCCATGCTCAACTCTCACCAAAGTTGAAAGCTACAGATTCTGTCAACCTAAACACCATTCATTCCAATGATTCCTTTATGCACCAAGGAATGTGTCCCAAGCTTTCTAATTCAAGTATGCAGTGTCCTGAGATCAATTCAGCTTCACACACTGGCCTGTCCTTCAGTCAAGAAGCTATGGCTTTTACTAGGTCAGCTAAATATGGGGATCCTGCTTTCACGGGTGCTTTGGGACAAAATGTGTTTATTTATTTTTTTATTTATTTATGCATCACATTTATATAGCCGCCCACCTTACACAAAGTGACTCTGGGCGGCATACAACAATTAAATAAAATAATAAGTGGATAAAAACAAGCATTAGAAAAAGATAAAAAGTTATGATTAAAATAAAAACTTTATCAATTTTTTTTTAAATTTTAGATTTTAAAATATACAAACCCCATGGAGAGAGCAGAGAGCAGAATATCAATTACAGTGGAGCCATCTAAGAATGTTTCCAGTTCCCAAAGACCCCCAGGCCTGATAACACAACCAGGTCTTGAGGGAATTCCTAAACAACAGCAGGGAAGGGGTGAGCCTAACTTTAGGAGGGAGAATGTTTCACAAGGAGGGAGCCACGGCAGAGAAGGCCTAACTCCTAGGATGCACCAAATGCACGTTCCTGGCCAATGGGATGTGTAACGTACCTTCCCTGTCGGATCTAATGGGACAGGCTGATGTAATCAGGGAGGGGCGATCCCTCAAATAACCCAGCTCCATGCCATGAAGGGCTTTAAAAGTCAAAACCAGAACCTTGAATAGGACCCAGAAGCAAACTGGCAGCCAATGCAACTTACGAAGCTGAGGTGTAATACATGCTCTTCTAGGAGTGCACATAACTGCCCATACCATTGCATTCTGCACCAGTTGAAACTTCTAGATACTCTTCAAGGGCAGCCCCTGTAGAGCGCATTACAGCAGTCCAATCTGGAGATAACTAGAGCATGAGTGACTGTGAGCAGAGTATGAGACAATATGAAATCCTTTTCTTCACAGGAAGCATAAAAAAAAAACCATGAAGCTGTAAAACTAAAAAATATGTAGCTGCTTCCTGTTAACAACACATAGCCTAAAGGGTAGTGATGCCCACTGAGAAATTAGTACACTTCTTCTAAATGTTGTGCAACTATTTCCTCTCTTGTCTTTTTGGATTCACTAGAACTGGCTATTGAGCTGAAAAATACACGCGTAAATTTGCCATTAATTAACATATGGTAACTTCTGTGGAAACACTCATTCTTCTCAAGAATTTATCATTTTAGTGACTGTCCTAAAATGATTTTAGAGACTGTAAATATCTCAGGCATTTAATGATCAAGGGGAGGGGTAGTCATGAACCCACATTCACTAACATTATGTTGCCACACATTAATGTACGCATATAAATTCCTCCAGATAACAGCGATTTCTGGCTCAACAGGTTCTTCAGGGGTGTACATAAAACGGAAATGATGTTCTGTTTTGAATTCAAACAAACTATCTCATTCTGGAAGTTCTATCAAACTATTTTGGGTCAGCCACAGCTTGGAAAAATCTACTGTGGTGGTTCCAAGTTATATACAAAATCCAGATAGGCCAAGTAGATAAGGCTGCTATTCTTTGCTCACTTGTTCCCTCCTTTCTTTCCTTCAGAAGTTAGCAGCACACAGCATATCCCATCTGCTTGCTCTTGATCTTCCTAACATCTTTTTCCCTTTTGTCAGCCAACACCACTGATGCTCCAGTGAGACATATCTCACCAGCCCACCTATCCCCCAATATTCTTAGCACTTTTCCTTTCCTCCCATCCCTGTTTCCCCTCAACCACTGCTTTAATGTCCTTGACTTTTTCCCTGCTTCTTTCCCAACCATTTCCCTGCAACCACTTCTGCTCACACGTACTGTGTTCTGCTGTATATCTGGGCTAAAACACATTTGGAACAAAGTAGTCACATTTCACTCCATGCGCAAACGCAAATATTCAAAAGATGCGTGGTCAGTTCAGGCAAAAACCCCAAACCACTCCTATGTACACAAAATAGTTCATACATGGAACATCTTGTGCTTTCTCAGAACCCCACCTCATATGGAGCTCTGTGTGCAAACCCCTTATACGTGCTTTGGGTCTTCAGAACTCTCCTCTTACAATATATTCGAGTATATGTGGGTGTATGTGTATGGGTGTATATATACACATGCACACTATCTCTCACTGTGTGTCTCTCTCTCACACAAGTATAATAGATCAGACTCTTCTAAACATTTTGCTTTTCCCTCTCAAATCCAGATGCCTCCAAAGAAACAAATGTAGTATTAACTTGTATTCTCAATGTTACTTTTCAATTTTTACTATACCAGAGATTCCATGTCAATCTTTTCCTTTTCAAAAGTACTGATGTACTCAGACAAACTAAGCATTTCCAAAGTTCTTTGCAAAGTTGGAATATCCTCCTCCTCCTCATGATCCATATGTTCATCATTTAAATGAGAAAGGCAACCAGCAGAATTAGAATTCAATGACACCTTGAAAGGAAAAAAATCTACATTAGAATATAAAATTTAAAACCAAACAGAAGTCAAAATAAATCAATTTCACTAATGAATAAGTAGACAGTTCAAAAATAAATCTCATAGAGTGGATGTATGTACTTTTGGTGCTCACTTAAATCCACCATACCACAAAGAGAAGTCCTGTTTAGATTGCAGAACATGTAGTTTGTATCTAAAAAAACATCAGTGTTAAGCACTTATTAATTCTCAAATGCATTACCAGATCTCATTATAATGCATATAGAAAATATATATTTTGCAATAGCTTCTAGCGAAAATGCAGGGAGCTCTGTTTATGACAGAGCTCTTTTTAACAATAACAGTTAAGATTCTAAATAAAAATACTGATGGGTTCTTTCAGGAACCTGAAAGATTAGCATACACTGTGCATGCATGGGTTAGTGTGTAGAAAAATGTTTTTCCTTGATTAGTGCAGTAGAACCATCCTCAAGAATTGACAAAATATATGAAAAAGTTAATGATACAAGTTATTTTTCCTACTTCTTAAAAAAAAATACTTCACATATACTTGGCAGGGGAGAAGACATTCTGTAAAGTATGATAGCAGTGCAATTTGAGTAGGCTACATATTTTAGTGTTTTGAATATTGCAGTGATCGGTTGAAGTTTTTTCAGCAATCACAAAAATATTAAGGAAAATTGTTTATTAATACAAATACCTGCTGGTCATCTGTCACATCTCTCACAGCACCATTGGCAGCAACAGGAACAGAATTAACTGCAGAAGTCCAATCCTTTTGATTGGACAGTATGTCAAATAGAACCAAGGATCCTAGGAGACACAAAATGTATCATTACAAGAAGAATTTTGAGATCTCTCAACTGTCTGGGTTTAAATAGTGATTTACACATTGGCTTCTTAAATATGCTACCCAACCTTCCCTTTGCCTGACAAAATAGAAATACATTTACCATGTCAGAATACCCAGAGATGTTTCTAGGACGAAAATCTAGCTACAACTTCAAGAACTAAAACTCTCATTTAGACAACAGTTCTCAAGAGTTATGCAATTAAAATGTTGTGTTGAACAAATCATTTTAAAATATTGCATTACCTAAACTATGGCCAGCAACAGAGATTCCTCCTTTAAAGTCAGGGTTTCTGCTCATGAAAAGTACATACAGATGGTTCATCTCCATTGTTACTTTATCCACAATTGTTTGGCAATAAGTGGGGCTATTGTAAAACAGGATATCAAGTAGAGTCTCATTGGTGAAGTGGCGTAGGCGTCCAATAGTTGGCAATGTTATTTTTTTAATATTCCTTGAAATACATAATTACATAGATCGTTATTAAGTAATGTGTTTCCAATAAACTGCTAAACCAAGAAAACTCCAGATTAAAAATTGCCAAAGAAGTTTTCACAGATCATTTTTCAAAACTACAAATCAACCATAGTCACCATGATATTACCTTCCTTGTAGCTTCTCTACTCCCTGTTAACAGCCTTGCCCCAATTTAACAGACCATTTGGGAGAAAGGAGGTCTGTTATTCATGATCCTCTGTTAAACTGAAAGTTACACCATCATACAGATTAACTTCATGTGTTGGATGATGTAATTACTTAAATTGACACAAATTTGGTTTGTTGCATCAAGGTTCAGTAAACTGAGGTTTTACTGTGTGTGTGAATCTAACTAGTGGTGATGTATTCAATAATCCATGGTTAGACAAACCATGAGTGCAATATGTGAACCTAATCAACATACCAGACAGGGACAGACCTGTTCCCTTCAAACTCCATAAAACAGATTGCTAAAGATCCTGCAATTCATAATGTGGGCCACATGTTATGTTAGACATAATGACATGAAGTATGCCGAAGTATGCCAGTATCACTTTACCATATTACAATTTGCACTTCCATGATTTCAGGTGAATTATTCAAAAACACTTAACACTTAAATGCAACAGTCATTTAACCTCTAGTATCCTAGAATGGCTGGTTCAAATATTCAAGGGCTCACACTGGCTGCATTCAAATATCACAATTAGCAATTATTTAGTATGGCAAGAACAAGACTTATTACATTTATCTTCTATTTTCCCCATCCTTGTACAAGCTGTAAACTGTAATCAGCCTTAACCACAGTTGGTTGGATCAAACTAATTTCACAACCAATGGTATTAATTTTACCTATTAATCTGACAAATCAGGTACAGTATAATAAACTGCAATTACTAAAAAATGGAATAAAATGCTAGGACAAATTCAATGCTTTTTTTATTCTAATGAAAAAGTTAGTACAACGTAAGTTCTCAGCATATGGTATCTTATTCATGGTAACAATAAATATTTAGCAATTCTAAATTAAACCATCACAAAGATTAATTATTCCTGTTAAAGGACATTTAAAATCACAACTGATCAACTTTGAGATAGTAGTCAATGATCAAAGAACAAATCTACTTCCAACATATTACAAGCTGATTGGATGAGTGATATTTGGGTACAGTAGACCTACCTATCCACCCCTGTTGCATCTCCATGCAAAGCATTATGCCAATGAACTGGCAGGAACTCGACTCTGCTCACTTTATGTTCTTCTACTGATTTCCTAAAATGCGTTTGCAGCAATTTCAGGGATACTGTCCGAAAGTCATCAACTTTTTAAAAAGGGAGAAAAGTAGTAAAGGTGGCATAGATTAACATTAACTGAACAAGTTTATAGTGATTATGTGCATACTGTCTCTAACAGAATTTCTAATTCCTGAAAAATATTTTCTAGTCCAAACTCTGCACAAAAAAGGTGTAAAAACATAACTAAAGTTTTAAATATACTCAATCATATTTTGATTTTAAAACCCCACCAAGTTCTACAGCGTTTACCTCCCAAAACATTAGAAAATATGTTTGTAGTTTACTTGAATAAAGCATCAGGAGCAATTTATCATCCTTCACCTCTCCTAATCATTTGGAAAGTCTTGACTTCTAAATACTAAGTCTATCAATAATACTAGTTCATAATTCTGCTTTCTTTCACTTATAGCTTTTTAAGATAATATAGCATTTATTTAAATGTATTTTGGAGCAATTTATTCATTCCATTACCCACTTAACCACATGGAACTTTAATTTGTATGTTTATATTTCTGATGCAACATCTGCTGATTTGAAATCCAATTTGAAGATTGGCCTAAACACTTTAGTGTATATGACTAAATGCCTCTACAGACAACTGTAAATAAAGATTTAAGAATCAACATAGTAAGGTACCAGCTGAAGAAATGAATGAGGAAGTATGTTGTCATAAGCATTCCTGTACCAATACTCAAATAATCCTACCACATTCAACAATGCTTCTGAAGCGCAGATCATAGACTGGGCCAATTCCATGAACCATAAATACCAAATGATCAATTTGAGAAACTTCACCTATAAAAATAAAAATAAAAACTATCAATTAAAGTCAAAAATAAATGTTACAGGGCATCGTTTCCTATTTAAATGTTCCTATATATTTACAGCATTTTTCTATTCAGCTTTGAAGGCGCTTTAAGGCATCCCTTAAATTGTGATCTGAAGATGAGATTGAGGCAATAGCCTCTCGGGCATCTCTGGGTAAATACCACATGTCCAGAGGGAAGAGGTTCTATCCATTCTGGACAGTGGCCTTACTCATTGCTAGCATCTTTACAGTCAGAAGTTTGCTGGGAGCCAATATATTCTTCACCCTAGTATGTAAAGAGAAAGCAAGAGACTATAAGAGAATATTTTGTCTGAAATCCTGGACAACTTACCATCTGGAATGTCCTCATGATCATCATCAATTCCACGTTTTACTACTCTTGGTCTGGTCTGACCATCTTGCGTGGTGCCCCATTCATCTGGTATTGAAGAAGGCTGGAACTGAACTATAACCTGAGACACAATCAATGTAGCACATTTATACTTATTTTAACTTATGCAATAAAACTTATACTATAGCTTAGGTGGATTAACTTTATGGAGACAACAGATTTTTTTCTCCAAGAAAACACAGCATAAGATTGTTCAGCACATACTTCGGCAAAAGCAAAGTTTTATTTATTTAAATTTCCAAAATGATTTAAAAGATTAGTCAAAGTTTAAAATAATGATTTGTGACAAAACATTACTCAAAATCTCAAACTGCACTGTTGGCAAGATACATCCAATATCAGATTCCAATAGAGCAGCTATTTCTTAAAGTAGGGATACTACTAAGGAGATTGAAGGACAGATAGGATTAACTTCTCTTCAAAAAGCAAAATGGCACTATTTTAGGCCCCAAACAAGAGTATATCTTATTTTAAAAAATTAAGTTAGGTCTTTATATAACTTTACTGAGGGGTAGGCAACCTATGAACCATGTGCTACTTGTGACTCGCAACACTATATTTGCAACCTCCCACATCGCAAGATAATTCCATCAAATGTTGGCAGTAAACTGATGGAATTTAAGCAGCATGCTTTCTATCCACCCCAAATTCATTGGTTTTTGGACTTTTTTTTACAATTTTGGTGCTTTTCAGGGTTTTAACAATGGGAATAGTAATAGGAGACTTCTGGGAGGTAAATCATTCCAATCCTCACCCTTAAGCCTCCAAAATCTACGCTTAAAACTATCCAAAACCACCCTTAAATCATTTCAACCTCCCCCAGTGGCCCAAAACAGGCTCCTGCTTCTATTCCCACTTATAATTCTCCTGCACAGTGATAATATTAATACAGTACTGATGCCCTCCAGAGTATCTAATTAAGCAACACTGCTTTACCATGAGAATTGTCATTACCTTAGGATTATGCATAACAAAAGTTTCTCCACCTGGAAATTCCAATCGCCGATGCCACTGATTTGTGGTAACAGCTTTCTTATATTCAGCCTACAAGGAAGATCAATTATATAACTAAAACTTTTTTAAGCATCAAGATATCACATCAAAGGACAATGCCAGAAGAATGTAATTTAAATTCATTTATAATATTATATTAAGTCTCAAATTGTTCCTATAACTTATGTATAAAGACTATGTATTTCTCACCAATTAATCAAATTTATAAAGGCAGACAACTATCTGAAATATAATGAAAACTAGAGAGACAAAGATGTTTCTCCCATAGTGCTCCATGCCTCAGATGCTCTAAATGGCACTTTGCTGTTGGATGTGAAGCCACAATAAAAGCCAGATACCAACAATATGAAGTTCTATTTAGGGCTAATGCAGCATAGAGTGGTCTAGCTTCAAATACATGTGGGCTGTATGATGAAATAATCTGGGCTATGTATATGAAGAATACATTACTGAATTTAACATAGTATATTAACCCTCAAAATAATTCATTTTGGCAACTGAATAATAATATAATCATGATTGCATAGGTAGTCCCCAGTTTAAGAATGAGTTCCATTCCCAAGGTCTTAAATCGAATTTGTATGTAAGCCAAAACAGTATTATTGTATAATACTGTATAAGTAGTATTGTGTAATTAACTTGAATTGTTGCCCATTTAACTTGAATTTTGCTACAATAGGCTCCGTTCTTATGGGTCATCCTTAAACTAGGCATTCTTAACCAAGGGACTACCTGTAGTTCTCTTTCCCACTGTTCATGTCACAGTTCAATACCAGGTTTTGCCACATACAATCTATCCAATGTAAAATAATTTGCATTTTTTAAAAGAAAACTTTCTAAGAAAATAAAAGCCTAATTTTCAACAAGCAGGG
Source organism: Python bivittatus (assembly GCF_059951505.1). Lineage (NCBI taxonomy): Eukaryota > Metazoa > Chordata > Lepidosauria > Squamata > Pythonidae > Python > Python bivittatus. The sequence continues at coordinate 56,958,364 of NW_028277125.1, read as the reverse complement.
TTTTTTAATTTAAACCAAAATTTTGGCTTAAAATTAATATTACGCCAACATTTTTATAAAGCCAGCTCAAAGGCCACGAAAATAATAAAATGATCTTAAAAATGGTGATGTGGATGTGGTAGCACATTATTAAGCTTTATTCGAAATAAACTTTGCTTTAGTATGAATTTGGGATTTTTTTATTACAGCTAATATTGCTGCCTTAATTTTAAAAATACTCACCTCTAGTTTTTCACTGAAATCCTCAGTATAAGGAATAAACCTGCTGTCTTTATCTCCCTTATAAAACCAAGTACATCGTCTTACTTCAGATTGTTGTTCTTCCCAATACACAGCTTTTCTCACTCGGTCATATAGATAAATGTCATAGCGTCCTCCATCAGTACTCAAGACTACATTCTCTGGATCAGGTTGCACTAAAGATTAAAAAGAGAATTATTATTTTAGCAACCTTTTTCCCTTTCTCAACTAACTAACTTGTGGATATTAGAAATGAGAAGTCTTCACTTCAAGTTTTACGCTGAACAGTGATATTGTTTCTGAACCAAAGTTCCTACTGGGAAATTAAGCATTTTGGAAAGTTTTCTAGATTACTATAGTATGTCTCTTTCACCAGTTGTTCCACCTTGCTCATTGGTGATGGTTAGAAACAGACAATATGTGAAATACACTAGCAGGGACAGAACAGGAAAGCTCAGCAGATACCATACCAAAGGAAGGAAACAGGAGAAATAGTATGAAAACTAGGGGGGGAATCCTCTTTGAATAATGAAGTATTCGGTATCCAGTCTTATTACACTGAAATGGCTAGAGAGTTGTTTATCTGAAGAATCTTGGCAGAACTGCTCCTCACTATTCAAATGTATGACTTTGTGGCATCTTTCATAGTAGATCTGGGGAATGCACAGTGGAAGAAGGAAAAAAGTGAAGGAAAATCTCTCCTATAGAATTGGATACTTAATGTTGATTCCTTCATGAATAACTGTGATCAAGGTCATCAAATGTTATATATATCAAGTTCTGTACTATGACAAGAAAAAATGTATGTACCTATATTTAACAAGATGGTACTTTCTGTTTACTCTTTGAAGTACACAGAGTGGTGAAAAATGCTCTGCCATTTGATAATTTCCAGGACAGCAGGCTGTACCTGTCTGCCTACCCACTCAGAAGATATCAGGAAAAGCAAAGCAGCACATAGAGTTTTGAAGAGAAATTGTTTGCCTCCAAACATGAGACCTGCCAGGTCTCAAATTCTCACTGAAAAAGACTGTAAGAATACACAAAGAATGTCTCACTGTAAATATGATCTGCATATCATATAATATGCTTGTTCATTCTCTTCATGTCCAAAGCAAAAAATTATTACACAAAGGCCATCCTTAAATCTTACCAGAATTATAAACCTTCTCTAGAGCTGTAGAATCTAGATCACTGAATGGCATCCATAGCTCCTTGTTTTCCACTTCCTTGCAGTAAAACCAATGTGGCTGAACTGGTTCATACTGGTTATGTAGTAACACAGGTGGTGCCTTCACAAGTGTGCCTGCTGACATTGATGTCTGAGGTGACAGTGCTGACTGGGGTGAAGAAAAGTGGAAAAAAAGTTTCCTCAATATTCTCAAAGTTTTACTTTATGTTTAGATACACGCCTTAATTACATGCAATTAATTCCATTCTGAATTACAAGGATACAGTATTCTTATACATTTTAAACTAGCATTCCCATATTGTTAGCATTCACACCTAGCAAGAAAAAGCAAAATGGGATTTGTATCTTAATTCTGTATACCTGATTACCAATTATTTTCAAATTTGATCTAGGTGGAAGATGTTGGTTTCCACATCTAAATCCTGAATCAAAACTCCATTCAATGTAACTTTCAAAAGTTATCAAATTAAATACAAAAACTAGTCAGTCTCAGAATTTTGCAAATATTTTAGATTGAGATATGACCAATAAACTAAGCAAGTATTAACTCTTTACTTGATGCAATTAAAGACTGTCAAAAGTTCCATAAAGTCAAAAACATTTCATTTCTGTTTTGTTTTCATGCAACCTAATAATCAATCATGCAGGTGCCAAGATAGTAAATGCATATACTTTTATTTTAAGGGTAATATTTGTCTCAAACGGTTTTGTTCAGAAATGTATTTCTAGATTTTCATTTCTCAGTTAAATCAAGTTACAAAACATATTCAGCAAATCATAAACCGTTACTACTGAGATGCTGGAAGATGTGAGACAATGAGAGGATACATTGTTAGAGGAGCAATACACTAGAACATTCAGTCCTTAACTTTTTTATAGTAATTCCAATATATTGAAAGATAATCTTCCTACCGGTGGCATTGGCCCTGCGGGAGTTGGATATTTCTGCATAGGTGATACAGAAGGCGAAGGCTGGGGACCCTGGGCAGGTGTTTGTGTCTGTTGCAACTGTGGTGGAGTGATGTAAGGATTGGCTCTACTACTTAAAGTAGTATGACGATACGGATTATAACCTTGTTGTGATGCTCCCTGAGGTGGAGTTGAAAAGACTGTTGGTGGAGGACCACTCTGCTGAGGTGTTTGATAAGTACCAATTCCTTGTACTGAAGTAGATGGTGTATTAAAAGACTGTGATTTGGAAACAGTAGCCGAAAATATACTTGGCCCATCTTGTGATCCAGGCAGAAGAGGGAGAGAAACTGGAGGCTTGGAGAAAACAGACGTTCCAGCTTGGAGTGAGGTTGCCATCCCTAAGGGTGGTTGTCCAATGCTTCCAAAGGGATCACCACTGCTAGGAATTTGGGAGAAATAACTGAATGTAGATGGGGGGTTTAGATTTGTTGATGTCTGGCCTAGGAAACTGTCTTCTTCACCAACATCTGTGTTATCATCTGCATTGAAGAATATAGTAAGGATTATTAAAAAATAAGATAGGCTTATATGAGAGAATGGCATCTCCTCCATAGCTTCAAATGAAAATCAGCAGTGTTATAATTTACTATTGCATTTCAGCAACAAACGATATTTCCACCAATGTCAACCCCTTCTGTTCAGCTACAGTATTTGTATTCTAATTAGTTTATAGTCTAACATTATGTCTTCTGACAAGGAGACCAGTTTAACAGTCAGACCAATTACCCAAAGAGGAGGCAGACTCCCCTTCACTGCATGTGTTCGAGCAGAAGCTAGACACAATTTATATGGGATGCTTTAATTTAGATCCTGCTTTGAGCAAGGCATTAGACTCAGTACCCTAAATGGCCCTTTCCAACTCTATGATTAATTAATATTTATTTAGCATACATCAGTGAAACAATAATATCTTTCTTTTTTTGGCTAGCTTATATTACCCCAATAAATGTATTCACTCAATACAGTAGGCACCTTGGCTTACTAACACTAACGTATCAGCCAGTTTTTTAAACTGTTAAGGAGCCACTGATGAATTAATGTAGGAAGTGAACTATCTTTTGATGGCTAGAGGCTGCACTTAACATGGAAAGTTTTTTGGATGGGGGACGTTATTTACCAAAAATGGGACAAAATGCAAAGTGAATTGTCTATAATGTAGACATGGATAGGGCCAGAACCTTTCAGATTTTGAGTGTTTGAAAAAGTTGGTTTTAATAGTGTGAACCTATTTTAGGGCTTACACCACAGTTGAAGAGGCATACAGTTAAGAATATTACCTAGTCAGTCTATTGAATCCGGTTCTGTACTTGCTAAAATTAATGACACCATTTTTATTGTGGCTCTGCTCATTTTCCCCTCTTGGCTGCACCATTTTTTCTTAACTCTGCCTAATTTTTGAGGATTTCTTCAACACCATAATAGGGAGAACTAAGCTACTGCATATAAACAGGCAGCAAACCCCAAACTCACTCACACTGATGATGTTACCTAGTTGGGTAATGAAACATCTGCAAGCAAACAACCAAGCTCAGAGAGTACCAAGAACTCCACAGAGAGAACTATACTAAATTTCAAATACTCATATTGACTCTATAGATTTAGCCAGAATATGCAGAAGACTTTCTGTGTGAACATCTAATTTGCTTTTTATTCATGGAAAGGTATAATGGAACTCCTTCTATGGAAAATTATTTCAAATACTTTTGAAGTGTTGTATGCCTTTTGAAGCAGTGGATCAATATCAACATCTGTCTTGATATTCTGTCTTAGTATACAGTGGGGCAAAAAAGTATTTAGTCAGCCACCAATTGTGCAAGTTCTCCCACTTAAAAAGATGAGAGAGGCCTGTAATTTTCATCATAGGTATACCTCAACTATGAGAGACAAAATGGGGGAAAAAATCCAGAAAATCACATTGTCTGATTTTTAAAGAATTTATTTGCAAATCATGGTGGAAAATAAGTATTTGGTCAATATCAAAAGTTCATCTCAATACTTTGTTATATATCCTTTGTTGGCAATGACAGAGGTCAAATGTTTTCTGTAAGTCTTCACAAGGTTCTCACACACTGTTGCTGGTATTTTGGCCCATTCCTCCATGCAGATCTCCTCTAGAGCAGTGATGTTTTGGGGCTGTCACTGGGCAACACGGACTTTCAACTCCCTCCAAAGGTTTTCCATGGGATTGAGATCTGGAGACTGGCTAGGCCACTCCAGGACCTTGAAATGCTTCTTACGAAGCCACTCCTTCGTTGCCCGGGCGGTGTGTTTGGGATCATTGTCATGCTGAAAGACCCAGCCACGTTTCATCTTCAATGCCCTTGCTGATGGAAGGAGGTGTTCACTCAAAATCTCACGATACATGGCCCAATTCATTCTTTCCTTTACATGGATCAGTCGTCCTGATCCCTTTGCAGAAAAACAGCCCCAAAGCATGATGTTGCCACCCCCATGCTTCACAGTAGGTGTGGGGTTCTTTGGATGCAACTCAGCATTCTCTCTCCTCCAAACACAACGAGTTGAGTTTAGACCAAAATGTTCTACTTTGGTTTCATCTGACCATATGACATTCTCCCAATCCTCTTCTGGATCATCCAAATGCTCTCTAGCAAACTTCAGACGGGCCCGGACATGTACTGGCTTAAGCAGGGGGACACGTCTGGCACTGCAGGATTTGAGTCCCTGGCGGCATAGTGTGTTACTGATGGTAGCCTTTGTTACTTTGGTCCCAGCTCTCTGCAGGTCATTCACTAGGTCCCCCCGTGTGGTTCTGGGATTTTTGCTCACCGTTCTTGTGATCATTTTGACCCCACGGGGTGAGATCTTGCATGGAGCCCCAGATCGAGGGAGATTATCAGTGGTCTTGTATGTCTTCCATTTTCTAATTATTGCTCCCATAGTTGATTTCTTCACACCAAGCTGCTTGCCTATTGCAGATTCAGTCTTCCCAGCCTGGTGCAGGTCTACAATTTTGTTTCTAGTGTCCTTCGACAGCTCTTTGGTCTTGGCCATAGTGGAGTTTGGAGTGTGACTGTTTGAGGTTGTGGACAGGTGTCTTTTATACTGATAACAAGGTCAAGCAGGTGCCATTACTACAGGTAACAAGTGGAGGACAGAGGAGCCTCTTAAAGAAGTAGTTACAGGTCTGTGAGAGCCAGAGATCTTGCTTGTTTGTAGGTGACCAAATACTTATTTTCCACCATGATTTGCAAATAAATTCTTTAAAAATTAGACAATGTGATTTTCTGGATTTTTTTCCCCATTTTGTCTCTCATAGTTGAGGTATACCTATGATGAAAATTACAGGCCTCTCTCATCTTTTTAGTGGGAGAACTTGCACAATTGGTGGCTGACTAAATACTTTTTTGCCCCACTGTATAAACAACTACTCTATTAGCACATTTTTGAAACATTTTAGAGGAAAAGAAGAAAACATTCTCTCCAGATTACTTTCTCTTATGCTGCACAGAATTTTAAATTGGTTTTGCTAGACAAAGAATGGAAGTATTTCTAAATATAATCAGTATCATATAACCTTCATCTATGATCTATTATAGTACAAGAGATCTAAGTGCAGTACAATCTATTTCTACAAAGACCAGAAATATATATACAAAGTGTAGGATGTATCCATTTGCTTTTTCATAAAAACTGGAAAAAAAATGCAATCCATGATTTCTTCTTTTAATTGAACCAAATAGGTAAGATTATAATCTAGTCCACATTAGCATTTTTAAAATTATCTACTGTGTAGGTAAAAGAAAACTGTGCCATCTTTCTTTGATATCTTATACTTACTAAAAATAGTTCTTCAGCAACAAACATACAAAATCAAGCTGAAAAATCAACCTGAAGGGTTAACACTCATCCCTTCCTTACTCAGCATCAACTACAATACCCAGTTTCAGGTTTAATGTAACAACGATTGTCATTGTTTTCACATACATGCTGTAAAAACATAAGCAACCCCCAAATCAATAATATAAATAGTATTTACTTTAGGGAAAGAAGAAACTTGATCTCAGCTCAGCAAGGATAGGTAGTTCAAACTGCTTTGTAATCATGTATATATCAATATCTTCATTAATGGGGAATGGATATTAGGAAAAACACTGCCTAACAAGTAATACCATAGAAGCGCTCCATGACCCAATACAAATAAAAGTGACTACTATCAAATCAATTCTTTTGTTAGATTATTTGAAGTTTGGAGGAGTGGGCTACTACATTTCTGGCAGACTACAGAAGTATGATTAGTTTATCATCCTAACTCTTAGAAGCATCTAAGTATTGGTGGGGTGGGATGTGGCATGGGGCCAGGTTATTCGAGGGACCACCTCTCCCCAATCACATCGACCTTCCTGAAGGCAGGAAGAGCATGTTGCAGGTCCCATGCATGAAGGAATGTCATCTGGCAGGATCCAGGAGGAGAGCCTTTTCTGCCACGGCACCTGCCTCTTGGGACATCATTCTCCCTGAGGGAATGATTTTTTCAGGAAAGGCCTGAAAACATGGCTTCGCCATCTGGCCTGGGGATCCAGCAATGGGAGTACGGAGCCTGCAAAGTGGCCTTATTGCTAGGGAAACTGAGTGCATTCTCCTGTAGATTATTTTTTAATAGTTCTTATTGTTTTTAATTTTTTAAATTATTTTTGTTGTCATTCTTTTGGTTATTTTGTTGTATCATTTTTGTGTCTTTAACTTTGTACGCCATTCTGTCACGTGTGAGATGGGCAGCTTTGTAAAATTACCAAACAAATAAATAAATAAAGGAATTATAGGACAAGAAATATGAAGGCGCATATTAGGTTAATGTTTTTTATAAAACCTGTTTTTTAATGACACTGATGTTTTCTCTCATAACTGATATTGATTTTCACTATCATCAGCTGGCACCTTTCACCAATGTCCAATCAATATCCCAGTGCAGTTCTCCAATCTCACACAACTAACCCCACCAAATCCTCCCTGCTATGCTTCTTCCCAAGAAACCCACCTACATTATGTTCTTCCATCTAACCACTTATCTCCAAATAACTACACTTTCCAATGCTTAATTTCCAGAAAAAGAAATGCAACAAGTCACATCAGCCAGGAAACCATACCCATTGATTGGGCAGGCCTTTCTTTGAAACTTTCTCTGAGTCTTCAATAGTAAGATTGTGGCACCAAGGTTGTGAAACCACACACTGTTGTGCACTGAAGCCTTCAAAGGCATGAAGTGCTATCCTAAAGTGGCAAAAAGGACAGTTTTTGTAAAGAGGGTTGGAAAGGGGCCAGCACGCCAGGAAATTCTGACCAGTGAAATTACTCCATTTCAAGCCTGATATACAGTAAAAGAAATACAGGCTATTACCTCGGTCAACAATACATTCATTTCCCGCTAGCAAAATATGACATCTATCAAATGTTCCACCTTCTCAACCCCTCGTTCATCATCCCGTCCACCGTAAGGTCCTCGAGGTTGCGAGCCCTGCAATCTACAAGGCGTCGCCCACCTTCAAATGGCACTGATTTTGTACGAGCCCTCTGGATCCGAGAGTTGCCCATCAAAATAATTGGGGGGAGGCCGTCGGGGGAGTGAAAATGGATTCCAACTCCCGTGTCCCCCTACCCCCCGACCATTACCTGCGGGAAGGAGGCCAGGTCCCGAAGCAGCCACAGGCGGAGGAGGGGTTTGGCTGACGGGGATGAAGGGGACGGTGAAATTGAATTCTGTGGCTGAGGAGGAGAAAAGCAAGTTAGTCCCGCTGCTCGTCGAGGAGATACCGCCCGTCGCGGAGGTTTTGGGGGCAGCCATGACGGAGGGACTTCCACGTCTCCGAATCTCTCGATCCCTCCCCGAGTCGGCCCTGCCCCTTCCGCCCGACTCTAAGATGGCGCTGCCGGAGCTGCCGCCGTTCTCTTCCCTCTTCTCCCGCCAACCCGAGCCCGCGCTGAGAGGCGAAGTGAAGTGAGGGGAAGTCAGCTCGGCCTGGCTGCGCCGCTTTCAGCCCAGCCTGGAACGCTCGCCCGCTGTATTAGCGCCCTTGTCTGGCGTGTGGCCTCCGGAAAGCAGGTTTCTGAAGACCTTGGCGTGTCTCCTGGCCTTAAAGCGTTGAAGAACCGAAAAGATGCCGTGTGTGGCGGATTGGCTGAACTGCCCTCTCAGTATCGTACAGGGCATTTTCGGTGAGAGGGGGCGGGGGGGGGCACGAAAACGTGGGAAGCTGGAGAGGCAGGCAGGTCAAGGCAGCGGGGAGCGGCCTGAGCTATCCCGGTACGACGCAGACAGGCAGAAGGGAACTCGACCGAGTCCAAAGTATGCGAGGAGCAGAGACGGCGCGTTGCTGAGAATAGCGCTGGGCCGGGGACGACCAGGAAGGAGGCGGTGGCGGCGGGTCCTCGCAGAGCGGGTTGTAGGGGTAGGAAGAAGCAGGCCTACTCGGGCAGAGCAGAAGTGACCGCGGGGCCAAGCGCTGATGTCGAGTTTGGCCTGCCGAGCCCGGATCCCGCTGGCCTGGGCAAAGCGAAACGGCAGCCCCAGAGTTCGTGTAAGGAAAAACTTGGCTGTGGAACTTGTTTGGGAAGGCAGGGCTGCACGCCGAAAGTTGGAAAACCCGTGGGAAGAGAGTGTTCCTGAGCATGTGCGCTGTGCCTTTCGGCTTCCCTGCTGTTTTGAGACTAAGAGGGAGTGTCTAAGTGTCTAAGACGCTGAAGGGGACTTTCCTAGTAAATGCCAGGCCTGGCGTCTGTCTTTTGAGTGTGTAATTAGTAGGCAAGTGTACTTTATAATTAAAAATAGGGTGAGGGCATGGTATTAGGCTTCTGCATGTCAAAGCTGACCATGAGTCTCCTAGCTTCTGTTTTCTGTGGCCATCAGTTGCTGTTGTATTTAATTAGTGTGTTTGTATCTTATGAATGGCTTTTTAAATCCAAGTTGTTATGCATTTTCTTTCCTTTTTTCTTTTTTCTTTATCAAAACTATTTGCTATAACATTTTAACATAATTATTTGTAATTTAACCAACTTTTGGTTAAATGTGACCAAGAGGTAATCCCAAAATCCCTGGGCACAGCTGAATAATTGTCTTAATTATTTTTGTTGGCCTTTAAAACAAAAGTAATTATTTTTTTTTATTTATTAGCTGGCAGGCCCCCAAATGACTGGGGCCAACTTATATAACAGAAAATACAACATTTAGAAAATACAACTGACCGGAAGAGCAAAATACCAAAACAAAACCAGAATGAATCAAACCAACAAAACAAAATGGGGACTTCAGAGTCATCCTGTCCCCAAGGCCTAGGAGAACAACCCAGTCTTTAGCAATTTCCTAAACAACAGAAGGGTGGGAACTCATTCCAGAGGACAGGAATTGCAAGAGTAGGTGTGTCTCCTGGGTCCCACCAGATGATATTCTATAATTGATGGGACACTTGAAAGTTAAGTGCTTGAATGTTTTCAGAAACACAGGCTAGTCAATTACTGAGCAGAGCAAGACAGTGATCCTTAATGACATGGAAGAGTGTAGTATAGTGGTTAAGATGTTGGACTAGAATAGTGATGGGCTTGGTGTGTCAAAAATTCAGAAAATGCCTAACTTGACTCTGCTGGCGTGTTACCCTCCCCCCTGCCGAACAAATGAGAAACAATTCTTTACGTATTCATTTATTTTAGAAAAATACAGTCCAATCATGTGTGGTGCTATGTATTATATAAAGAAATGTCAAATAATTACAAACATGATATATGAGTAAAAGAAACTCAGTTTCTTTGGTAACTCAAACAGGAAGAATAGTTGTTGGGTGTTAGTGAATGCTGGTGTGTCACCCAGAATGTTGTAGCATGTCACCTTTGACATGCGTATCATAGGTTTGCCATCACTAGACTAGAAGGTCTACTTTCAATCCATTCTCAGCAAAACCAACCTCACAAGGGAAAAATTGGAGGTGGGAATGCTTAATATGCCACTTAGAATTCTTGAAGGAATGGGAGAATAAAAATAAATACATAATAAAGTACAAATTTTGACAGTCTAAATACTCAGATTGCATAACAATAAGTATAATTCTTTATAAAACTTTTCTGAATCACATATACAGTGCATTCGGAAAGTATTCAGACCCCCTTCACTTTTTTCAATTTTGTTATGTTGCAGCCTGATACTACAATCATTCAAATTCATTTTTTTTTCTCATTAATCTACACTCAGTACCCCATAATGACAAAGTGAAAACAGAATTTTAGAAATGTCCTTAAATGTATTAAAAAGAAAAAACTGAAATATCACATGTACTTAAGTATTCAGACCCTTTACTCAGTACTTTGTTGAAGCACCTTTGGCAGCAATTACAGCCTCGAGTCTTTTTCGGTATGACGTGACAAGCTTTGCACACCTGGATTGGGGGATTTTCTGCCATTCTGCTTTGCAAATCCTCTCAAGCTCAATCAGGCTGGATGGGACCGTCAGTGGACAGCCACTGTCAGGTCTCTCCAGAGATGTTCAATAGGGTTCAAGTCAGGACTCTGGCTGAGCCACTCTAGGACAGTCACAGAGTTGTCCTTAAGCCATTCCTGTGTTGTCTTGGCTGTGTGCTTAGGATTGTTGTCATGTTGGAAGGTGGACCTTCAGCCCAGTTTGAGGTCCTGAGGACTGTGGAACAGGTTTTCATTGAGGATATCTCTGTACTTTGCTCCATTCAGCTTTCCCTCAACCTGACCAGTCTCCCAGTCCCTGCTGCTGAAAAACACCCCCACAGCATGACGCTGCCACCACCATGCTTCACTGTTGGGATGGTATTGGGCAGGTGATGAGCAGTGCCTGGTTTCCTCCAGACATAACATTTAGAATTGAGGCCAGACAGTTCAATCTTGGTTTCATCAGACCAGAGAATCTTGTTCCTCACAGTCTGAGTGTCCTTCAGGTGCTTTTTTGCAAACTCCAAGCGGGCTTTCATGTGTTTTGCACTGAGGAAAGGCTTCCGTCTAGCCACTCTGCCAGAAAGCCCAGATCGGTGGAGGGCTGCAGTGATGGTTGTCCTTCTAGAACTTTGTCCCATCTCCACACAGGATCTCTGGAGCTCAGTCAGAGTGACCATCGGGTTCTTGGTCACCTCTCTTACTAAGGCTCTTCTCCCCCGATTGCTCAGTTTGGCCAGGCGACCAGCTCTTGGAAGAGTCCTGGTTGTGCCAAACTTCTTCCATTTGAGAATTATAGAGGCCACTGTGTTCTTGGGAACCTTCAATGCAGCAGAAATTTTTTTGTAGCCTTCCCCAGATCTGTGCCTTGTAATAATCCTGTCTCTGAGCTCTGCAGGCAGTTCCTTTGATCTCATGGCTTTTGCTCTGGTGCAGTATGCATTGTCAGCTGTGAGGCCTTCTATAGAGAGGTGTGTGCCTTTCCAAATCAGGTCCAATCAATTTAATTTACCACAGGTGGACTCCAGTCAAGGTGTAGAAACAGCTCAGCAGCGATCAAGAGAAATGGGAGGCACCTGAGCTAAATTTCAAGTGTTGTTGCAAAGGGTCTGAATACTTATGCCAAAGTGATAGTTCAGTTTTTCCTTTTTAATAAATTTACAGACATTTCTAAAATTCTGTTTTCACTTTGTCATTATGGGGTACTGAGTGTAGATTAATGGGAAAAAAATGAATTTGAACAATTGTAGTATCAAGCTGCAACATAACAAAATTGAAAAAAGTGAAGGGGGTCTGAATACTTTTCCAATGGACTGTATACTGAATATAAGAAAAGCTGGAACAGTCTTCAAGGTATTTAGTGGAAGACCTGAAAAATAGTCTGCATTTCTGTCACTGAATTACTTTCCATGCCTTCTCTTCATAACTGGGAACATGAAGCATCAAGATTCCTCATATATGGAATCCCTTGCAGACTCTCCACTGAACATGAGAAATCTGGATCGGATCAATGGGAATTAAGTTCACTCTTCAAGGAAGATAACTGTTCATATAATAAGTAATGCATTCCATTGTAAGAAATTAATTGTAATCTTACACTGTTTTAAGTGTAATTAAATATTTTATATAATGTAAAATGAGATTGATTAAGGATAAGTTTCACATTAACTTTTGCAATTAGCACCTTGGGCACTTATTATCATCTCTCAATAACTCAGAGTGATTCTAAGAATAAAATACAAGAAAAAATTCACTAAGATTGGAAGTGAATATGTTTTAAGCCAGTTTTCCATGTCTTTTGCTTAGTTGGCTATTGTAATATATAAGAACATTGCGGTTTTCAGAAGAATCTGAAAAATGTAGAAGGATAAATTTGTCCCCTTGGGTAGTTCTAATAAAAGTATTTCCCAATTATGTAATTTAGGGGTTATTTTGTCCAAGGCTATGGTAGCTTTTTATATTGTTATTTTTGGTCATAATAGTATATCTGAAATACTGTGGCTGAGCTGTGATGAAAAATGCAGTATAATTGGGTTAGGGTTAGGGTATAACAAATGGAATAATTAAGTAGCCCTATCAATGTGATAATACAAAAGAGATGGTTTAATAATATGCAGCAGCAATATTTTCTGATATTTTTATGTTTGTACAGGAAAATGGAATGAATCTTCTGAGTAAGTTAGAAAATCACTATTTTAAAAAATCTAGTTCTTACACACAGGATTATAGTGAAGTGGAACTGCTATATACAAGCCACTAGATATTACTAATGGATAATTTATATACTACTGGCCACATAACTATTGAGGATTTCTGTTTCATTTAGGAACTGTTAAATCAATTGATTTGCTGAGCAGTAAACTCATCTGCTTGATAATTTTGTTGAACCCTACAAAAATGTGAAGGCTTATTTTCTGTTCAGAACTTAAACTTGAAAATAACTGAAACAAATTTCTGAAAGTATTCTTGAAGAAAGATGTCAATCCACGCTTGTATCTCAGATTCTGTTTCCAACAAAAATAAGAATAATGATGCTCTTGTTCTTCCTAAAACCTATGGACCACCATACCCACCATTATCATCAACAAAACTAGAGGAATCTGTCAACTGTGAAACAGAGGATAGGAAACCCTCAAATTTAACATATTTTCTACAAACACAACAGCTGCTCATAGATGAACTAAAACGGATGAGAACTTGAAATTCAAGATCCACATCACAAGGTCAGAAGGATCTCAGTATATCACAAGAGGATTATACTGTACCAGAGAGATCCCCAAGAGACCCAAAGTCCTTCCCTCAAACTTGCTTCCATCCTCAAAGACATGCTGTATGTGCCCCACAGAGGAGTGATGTGGGAAACACTAGGACAGTTATCCTAATTAGCTGGAATGTGGTTGAGTTGTCCTCAGACTACAAAGATAACAATTTCATAAATGTTTTATGCAAGTTTGATACAATACTGGTACAAGCAATCTGGTCCCTAACTGCTCTTGCTCTCAACAGCTACATTGCCTACTGTAATGATGCTAAAGCTGGGATTGATGAGGATAGATACAAAGGCAGCCTCGGTATGCTGATAACTACCCACCCAAATGTAACAGCTACAGAATGCCTACCACTTAAGTGCTGGGCCACCTCAGTGAAAATTCAATCAAAATCCTGTACCCTAACAGTAGTTAGCATGTATCTCCCACCACTGAGATGGAAGCTTGAGATAACAAATCTCTGAAAGGAGCTGCAACATATTTAACTTACAGTGTTTTCATCTATAAAGTCTTTAATTTCAAAATAGACAAGAAATGAGAATAATCTAATATTATAAAGTGATTATATCTATAAGAGGGATTCATTGTAATTGATAATTAATACAGAATTTACACACATTTCTTTTTGGCATCATCCTATTCTGTATTCAGTTGAATGTTTGCTAACAGTCATTGTGCATTCATGTAAAAGAGTTAGATATTGTAGCTGGGACTTGGAAGATAATAGTTGAAAATAATCAACATGCATTGTCCAGAGGCTCTGTAGTGGTTTAAATGTTTATGCACAATTCTGTGCAGTTAGAATAGGGGGGGAAAATCAAATTACCATTTCTAAATTGGCTTTTAATAATTTATTAATTTTTTTTTACTTTTATCTATGCCAGGATCTATAACATTATTAATCCTGTACAGAGCCTGATATTTGTATTACTTAGGGAAGTAGTTATCTATTAAGAATCAATAAAGTTATTGGCCTGTCAGATAGCATTGCAGCAGTTGCGCCCTTTTTTAATAGTAATTTTATTAAAAATTACAATTGCAAAGATAAAAACTAATACAAACTAAAAAAAGAAAAGAAAAAATAGAAGGTGCAGAAAAGAAAAAAATAGAAAAGAAATAAATAAAAATATAGTAAAGAAAAAAATATATAAAGAAAAAAATATATAAAGAAATGACTTCCCTCTTCATTACAACAAGTATAAACAATTTTACTAACTTATTGCCTTCTCTTAAAATACAACAAATGATCTCTTCTTCCCATATCCCATCTCTTATCTATAAACAAATCCTTAAAGCCTCATTGTTTCAGTCTTGATCAGCAAAAGTCCATTAAGGGTTACCAGAGATAACATATTTATTTTAACCTTGATCAAATAAACCAACTTTATATTCCTTCCTTTTACCTTTAACAATCTTGATCTTTAGTCCCTTCAAATAATGTCCTAGAACTTGATTTCTTTTCATTTTTTCTTTGTCCCTTCTTACAAAACTCTTCAAAGTTTTGACAAGCCTCTTTTGTAAAGAATAGGAAAATTATCCAGGTCACTCTTTTGGTTTGTTATTTGTATATCCCTTTTAATTATTAAGACATCCACCAGTTTCTTTTGTATGTCCAGTGTGGCATCTTTTTCCATGTCATTCTGGTAGCCTGTCATTTTTAAATCCACTTTCAGATCAGTCTCAATCTTGTCAGGTAGAACTTGTTCCGCTTTCCTAACATATTTTAAGCACAGTCTGTATGTAGATAGAGGCAGATATTCTTAAAATTAACTTCTGGGTCCATTGTTCAAAAATATCCTTCAGTATGTTCAATGTTAAAATATTTTGCTTCATTTTGTATGAATAAGTTAAATTTAAGTGTTCTCCTCCTTTAATTGTAATCTTTAGTTCCTTCCAGTTCCCTCTAGTGTCCAGCCTTCAAAGTTTCATCCTATCATGTTTTTTTTAAAAAAAAATTCAAAACAAAAGCATTTTCCCATGGGAAGGATTCTTATAATTAATTCCAAAAACTTATTTCAAATCCATCTGGATCCTTAGTCTGTTTGTAACTTTCCAAAATCAAAGTTCTAATCACTCTTTTGCTGTTTATTCCAAAAAATATTTTTTTAAGTCCTTGTATTTAAAACTTCTTTCACTAAGGATTGAAGGAAACTCAGCCTGATGTTTTCAGACTTGTCAATCCAAAGGTTCCTAATAGCAAAAAAGCAATTAACAAGCAATTTCCAAAAGTGATTAGAAAAGGAAGTATGCGAACCCAGCATTCTTAAAGGCACTGACCGTGGTTTGAGCAAGATGGCTATTCCCTCATCTTCCAGAGCTCTTAACTTCTGGAGACTGCTGTCTTGCAGTCTCCTCGCGAGGAACAACTGTTTGGAGCATTTGTGAGTGATCTCAAGTCCTCTCCTTGTCCAGAGAGGAATTACGAAGAGGCAGTCTACTCACCGGCTCTTCATTCTACTGTGGTTGTTGGCTCTGCTTTTAGCATAGCATCTTCAATTCACTGTTTCTTCCAAGTAGAAGTCCAAGCAGCTGCACCCTTTGGAAGGTTGATGCAGCTACTTCAGAAGTTGTCCCAGTAGAAATGTTGCCTGTGCAGAGAACACCCTTCAAAGCTGCCACAGAAGCCTTCTAAAATATGTCTGCTTTAATGCTTTGAGAAGGTTCCTCACGCATGCAAACATACTTGTGAAGGCTTTGCACAACCCTGCAGCATACTGCTTATAACCTGTAACATATTTGTTTGTTATCTGAAAAAGTCAGAATTGCAGCTAATCTTGCACATATCAAAATTATTTAGTCCAGGAAGGTTTTGATCTTTTGTTTTCTTTTTACTTAAGAAAAAAAAAGCCAAAGTGCTATTTGTTCATTAGTTATTGAATAATAGATACTGTGTTGGCAAAGTAAAATTTTAAATGTATTGTACTAAAATAGTTTGATTTGGTTTATGTCTTGTTTAGCTCAGAATAGTCCAAATCCTGAATGGGAGGGAAAAGTAACGGAATACTTCAAAGAGAAATTAAAAGAAAATAATGCAACTAACTGGGTAAGGCTATATTAACTTATGAAAACTTAAGTTATTTGATGATGGGTTTCAAAATCTTTGGTAACTTTGATAGCATTGCATTGAATAACTTTATACATACAATAGTGCTAAAAGAGATTATAAAATAAATTGAAAAAGTTTCTAGTAATTTAGGGTTAGAGTCAAATAAGTGACTGAGATTGTTGCATTTCAAAAAAAATAGAATGAATTGTACATAGAGTAGATTTAGTTAATTCACTGCATCTCAAAGCATGACTAAATTAAATCACATTTATTTCAGTGATTACTGAGAAAATTTTTAAGCAACCAGTGTAAATTCTGTCAGCCCTTCTATGTAAATATTGGGTTTTCAGACTTACATAAATTAAGATATAATTAAATTAATAATCATTAAAAAGAAAGTTATAGAATTCTGATTGCCTCATGAAGCTCATAATCATTGATTTTTTTTTTTACAGGTACCATCATTGAATGATGTCCCTCTACATTATCTGAAGCCCAATAGCCTAGTTAAATTTCGCTGTATGGTTCAAGATATGTTTGATCCTGAATTTTATATGAATGTTTATGAAACTGTTGACACAGTTACTAAATCACGTGTAAGTGGGTTTTTTCACTGTGGTTCTGACTACCTACATTCACACCCACCCATGTTGTTCCTTGGAGTTCCTGTCAATGTGATTGTTGAAAACTGACAGCAATTTTACCTAAATTGTTGCTTAGGATGAATTAAACCTGTAGTATAAAATAGTAACACAACAAAAACCAAACCCTCAAACTCTATCAAAAATATTCCAGGACTATCATATTTGTGTTGTGTCCTTATCCACTTTCTGAGCCTATCCTCCCCCCAAAGTTAAGTGTGGTCTTGCCCACCAAAAGGTTGTCCATCTCTACACTAGGTCCATTTCCTTTTGCAAATCATTTCCTTTTTATTCCAGGTGACATAGAACTGTTCCAGGAACAACCAGTATCTCTTTTGTAACAGTATCACATGAAATAAAGGACATCTTAAAAGTTTTTTTCTGTGTATATTCTTAAGTGAAATACCAACAATCTATGTCTGACTGATAAACAGTTCCATAGCAATTCTGCTCATATATATTGAACGGATGCTTTGCCTGGAACCAGGAAAATATAAATCTTAGCCTTCAGCTTTTCTAGAATGAAACATTAGAAAAGAAATTATTGAGCTTGAAAGAGAGTAGAACCACTACATTCATAGTAAAGATAAAGAACTGTGAGGAAGTAACAGTAAATAGTAAAAAAAAGAAAAGAAAAGAAAACCTCCCCACAAAACTCCCCAAAAGGAGCATAGTAAGAAGTCATATAGAATACAGTAGTGATTTTATGTTTTCTATTTTTAACAGGTTATGCATTTTGGAAAATATAGAGATGTAGCAGAATGTGGGGTAAGTCCAGCTATAGGAATTACGGCGATGCATTTAAGCTAGTTTAGTATTTATCATTTTCTTTCTCTTATTTTATCTTTCACTGGATTCTATGGATACGTTTTTGGAGAACTGTGAAAACATGGGTTTTCAAAAAGGCATTTGGAGATGAATATGATCATGCTACTCCAAATGGTGGTGCATTGGACTTTTTGATTATAATTGTTAATTGATTTTTGTCTTCAAGCTTCTGATACTAATACTGTAAGCAACTCAGAGTGTCAAGAAATGGAGAGGAATACAAGTTCTTGTAATAATAAATCACATACCATCAAATATGGTTTACTTTTTAATAAAGGGAAAAGAGTATATATCTTCCCCACCCTTCTCTTGTGCTTCTTTTTGAATAAAACAATATAATTGAACATTCATTTGCACTGAAATATCCTCATTTACTTTATTGAATCAGTGACAAAAACTAGTCCTCCTAAACATGTTTTTGCAGAGACTGTGCCTCTCTCCTATTTTGAATATATAAGTCAGTGATGCCAGTGTCAGCGGGTTTTGACAGTATAGCCTCTAGTATTTTCCTTTTTTCATACAAAAGTATTGTTTGGGTCTACACTCTAGAAGATGAGCAACATTAGTCTGTTTCCAAAAACAATTTTAGATCACATTTTTACTTTCATAAGCAAAACCCTGCTTTATCAGATATGTGAAGTAGACTTACACCTATGCAAACACTAGAATGAATTTTTAAGATTTTTTTTTTATATGAATGTATATTTTCAGCATTGTCATTTAAACATTTACAATGTTTGGAACACTTTTGAGATTGAATAATAAGTCCAAGACAGAGGCAGCATACAAGTTATAGTAAATAAATACATTTAACAATCTGTTGTATTCCTTATGCAGGAGTTCTCTATGTCAGTTATTACCCTTTTTTGAGATGTTCCTCCTCTTTCCAAGCATATATTCTACTTCTGTTGCTCAGGAGTGTTCTGGGATCTCTTCCACATGGTTGTCTTGTAAAACTTGTTTTCAGGTCACCCATGCCTATTTATATGTTTATATTTCTTGCGTAGATATTTGGCGCTGCATTGAAGACATAAAAAACAACACTTGGAAAATGGATTGATTATTTGTATATATTAATATAAGTTGTGTAGACTGGGATTTAATTTAAATTTGGCTCCATACACTTCACTAGTGCCTCTGCTTGATTACTATAAGTTACTATAAATTGCTTTCTAATATTCATAATAGGATGAGAAATACAGTTGCAAAATAAAATCAACTTTTATAGCTGTAGGTATTTTAATAATGTGTCAACAAAGAAATTTCATGTTTCAAATGATACAGTTCAAACTAGTACTATGCTGTTGTTGCTATATTATAGAAAACCAGAAGTAGCATTTTCATTTTTTTATATATGTCAAAAAAGTTGTTATTGGAAGAATAGAATCTATTTGATCCACATAGAATAGAGTTCATTCCTTGTAATTCCTTAGAATAAACATTATTTTCTAGAACATTTAATTGTACATTTATTTTAAGAATATTTGCCTTTAAAAATTTCACATGTATTCCATTTTTATAACAGCTTTACAGTATTTTTCTTTTTATAGCATGCTAATGATGTATAACATCTCTTCTTCTAGCCTCATCAAGAAATAGATTTAAATCCTAAACAAATAGTAACTGCAGATAGACAGACTTTTTACTGTGTTCCAGTGCCAGGAGAATCAGCATGGGTAAAAGAAATATCCTTTGTAGCTTATTGTGTGCTGGTGTATAAAAAAGTATAATGGTAGTGGTAATGCTAGTAATGCAAGCCCTTGAACACTTGAGAGAAAAATATTGACTGGTTGGTTGGTTGCTGGATTATATGTCATCAGGTTGGTGTCAACTCTTAGTGACCACTGAGATAGACTTTCTCTAGGATAGTCTGTTCCCAACCTGGCCCTTCAGATTTTCCAGTGATGCACCTATTGCCACTGTAATTGAGTCCATCCACCTTGCTGCTGGTCGGTTTCTTCTCTTTTCTTCCACTTTTCCCAGCATAAGAAGTCCATATGCTTAGGGCAGCTAGGTCTTTGCATGAAGTGTCTAAAATATGATAATTTGAGCCTTGTCATTTGTGCCTCAAATGAGAACTCTGGACTGATTTGTTCTATGATCCATTCATTTATTTTCTTGGTTATCTATGGTATTCTCCAACAACTCCAAAAAGAGTACTCTTTCTATCCTGCTTCTTCAAAGTCCAGTATTTGCTTCCATAGAGGAAACATTGCCTGCAGAATTCTGATCTTTGTAGATATAGACATGGTATGGCATCTGAATATCTTATTTATTTATTTATTAAATTTCTATGCCACCCAACTTCCAACTACTTTGGGCAGTTCACAAGTAATAAAAAAACAGAATAAAGGAATACAAGATGGCAAAGAAAACATAAACCAGACTGGAACAAAAAAGAAATAAACCCACACATCCCAAAAGGACTTCATTCACCCTCACCAAAGGCCTGGGCGAAGAGTCAGGTCTTCAAGGCTCTTCAAAGCACCAGCAGGATGGTTTTCCAAAGCCTTCGTTGTTTCCCTAACAAGTGTCTGTGGCATATTTCTTGACTGCTGGTTCCTTTACTAATAATAGTCAATCCATAAGTAGCACATCTTGCTTGCATGTTCTGTCAATTTTAGATTGAACTTGACCATAAAACTTGTTAGCCACCGCCTCTTTTACATCAGTGGTTGGAGCATAAACTTGGATAATCATCATATAAAGCGGTTGCCTGCAAAGCCTTATTGATAGTATTTGGTCATTAACTGCATTGTACCCAAGTACTGACTTTATTGTATCCTTCCTTCTTTGTTTTTCATGTCTTCAGTAGTAAACTCTATGATCTTCTAACCGAAAGTGTCCAATTTAAGTCCATTTTAATTTGCTGATGCCAGTTGAATTCCAATTTCTGTGTCTCACGACATATTCTACATACACGTTAAATAAGGTTATACTGCCTTTCTTTCTACTTTTGAGGCATGTTCCATACTCTTGTTGCTTCCTGGTCACCATACAGTTCTTCAACAGGTAGACAAGGTGGCCGTACACCAGAGTTGTTAAGCAGTATCCACAATTTGTTTTGGTGTACATAGTCAAGACCGTTTAGATAATCAATAAGAAGAAATAGACATTTGTAGAGCTCTTTTTCCCTCTTCCATTATCATTCATGTGTTACCATTGTGACTTGGGGTGCCCCTGTTCCTTCTCAATTCAACTTGTACGTCTGGCATTACTCCTTCCATGTATTGTTAAATTCTGAATAGTTTAAAATACTGTTGGATTAATGCGTCCTGAAAATTAGATATTTTAAGTACTGAAGAACAATGATTTATTGGCTAATAAAATATAATATTGATTGATGTTCGGAAGGGACAGTTTGGAATGAGTGACCAGTGAAATTACTCATCAGGCATGGTGGTAAAAATATCTTAAGTAATTCTAATTAGACTTATGAGGGATAAATTGAAGTGGCCAGATGAAAGTTTAAACTTCAGAATTTACCTTTTGACTCTACCAACAAGAGCTATGGATGCTGAACAAAATGGCTAATTTAAGAAGCCGTTTTATTAATAAAGGTAACTTTTTAAGGAGTTTTTCTTAACTAGAGCAGGATCAGGATTTGCTGAAATGTGCCTTTATATATAATTAGCTTGGCAATTAATAAAGGAAACAGGTTTTGGGACAGGCTTGTTTGTTTGTTTGTTTGTTTTGATAATGTGCATGAGTTGAGATAGAAAGCATCTCTTCCAAGTTGTTTGTGATAATTAGATAATATTTCCCTGTGTCAAGTGGTAAAGAATTGTGATAAGGTAGAAAGGAGGTAATTTGTAGAGAAATGAGCATGTATTAAGCAGTTTAGCAATTTAATTACTTTTTGAATATGGAATTTTGATGGTGCAGCATCCCTAAACTGATGACAGTATGGTACCTTAGTTATGATATTATATTTTAACTGTTTCTATATTTCTTTGATACAGGTTGTTACCTGACCAGGGTTGTATATATAAGATAGGCAGCCATGTACGTTTCTTAAATAAATACAATAACATTTAAGGATGAAAGAGCTGATATTGTAAGTCAAATCATGCTCCTTCCTTATTGGCATATAGTCTGCTACCACTTGTCTAGCATTCTTTTTTAATTTGCCCACATTCATTCTTCAATATTTCTTGTTGTTGTTTAGTCATTAAGTCATGTCCGACTCTTCGTGACCCCATGAACCATATTGCGCCAGGCCATATTTCTACAAAACTATTTAAAAATTCTGTAAGAATATGAAACATTACATGATATAGTTAACTTACAAACAACTATTATCTTTTCCTTCATGTACATCTTGGGAAAGGATAGTGTTGTCTGAACTTTAAATTAAATGTTTATATACAATTAAATTTCCATATTAGTTTATTCTTGCTATCAGAATGATCTTGTCCTTAACTTAAAACTTACGCTTATAATAGTGCAAGTCAAGCTCGAGTTTGTCCATCAACATCCTACACACCAAGTCGCCACAAGAGGAGTTACGAGGATGATGAAGACATGGAGTTGCATCCATCAAAACAGAGAGAGCAGCACCTGGGTATCAGCTGAGATAGTGTTGTTTTTCTCTTGAAAGTCATTTATTTTTCAGAATTAGTATTTTAGTGCATCCATTTGCACTGAAGTGATATATGCATTGTTGGCTTAATTTTAGAAAATGATTTTATATACCATGTTGATTTACCTTATCTGGTTTTTGAAATAATTAGATGGGTTCAGGGATAGTCTCAAAAGAGCAAGACTCTAGTTTAAATACACTATTGGTCTGAAGTTCTTGATGTGTTCTCCATGGCTCAGTTTGTAGCTGCAGTTATATGATTCACAAACCAGCATTTGCAAATACTGTATTCTTGAAAAACAAGGATGATTCTGGATTGTAGAAGGAGCAAGAGTTAAATTAGGCAAATTCATGGAGAGATGATAGATTGTTAGATGTGAAATAAGTAGGACAGTATGTAACTGAATATCAGATACAGCAGAAAACTAATGAAGAGGGTTGTGAACGTTGTGATTCCCTTTATTTGGCTGGCAGTTGTTGAAAAAGGAATGCTGAGTTAGATCAGAGATGGGCCATTTGCAGAGTCCTCTCTGTTTTTGTACTTCTAGCCTAATTTTAAAAGCACTTCATAAATAATTAGAGTCCAGAGATAAGCTCTTTATTCTGGTCCACTGCTGCCAGATGTTGAGGTCAGGGAAAATGAAAAGAAAGTATAAGAAAGAGAAACAAACAAAATCAGCTTTCTCCTCTTGCTTCTAGCCATTCCTACTGCTTGCTTAAGCCCTACCCTTTCTGAAGAGAACGCTCATTTGCTTGGTTTGATCTAGGGTTTTATGCCCATTTTGTAAATTAAAATACTTTGGAGAATAATTATTCTGAAAGGAATCTAAGCTCCAGTTTTTGCAACATGCAATTCAGCATGATCTAAATCTTCTTTCAAAAGCAACAAGAAGTTTTAATTTCAAATTATGTGTTTCAAGGTAGTAGAAACTATTTCTTTAAAATTCTAGGAAATGTAGCTGATATCCAAGGGAGTGGAGAGCCAAAGCGATTAGAAACAGAAGCTTCTGCAAGGCATCAGATGATTTCCTGCTCATCTCCACTAGATCTAAATTTTCCACTCCCAGGAGAAAAAGGCCCTGCATGTCTTGTGAAGGTAATAATCTTTTGAGCAATATCTGAAACAGAATCATCTTGATATGTGCTAGAAGTGTGGAGGTTTGTTGAAATTTACATTTAGAACTGGTACATGAATCAAAACTGCTTACCATATATTAATTATATATCAGACTTATTTAGTATTCATTGATATAACAGTAGTTTGCAACAAGCCTTACTGAAGGGTAAGCCTGTCACTGAAGGGTATGTTGAGCCAGCATGTATGGTTAGGATTCAGAACACTGTAATTCTGCATAGCTACATTTTTTTTAATTTAACAGACATTTAAGAATTAATCCTTAGCATTATTTGTTCAGGTGATCTTATGAAGTTCATTTATTTATGTTTCTAAGCTACCCCACTCCAAACAACTCGGTTTCATGAAGTTAAAAAACAGTGCCATATAAATGACAAATTTATGACATTCGTAAAACAGAGACCATTCAGTGGATCAAAACTATCTGTCCAAACCCCTGGTAATCTCATGAGTCCATCGATCCATTTTAACCCAAGACATAAAGGAAAAGCCAGGTTTTTAAGGAACACATAAAGATGGGCTGAATAGAGGCCATATGGATGATTTTCCAAAAGGCAGGTGAAGCAGCAGAGAAGGCCCACTTCCTGAGTCTCACTAGATACATAGCTTATCTGATGGAACTCAAAGCTAACCAACCCTATTGGAAAACAGGACAGGCAAACATTATTGGAAACAGGTAGTCCCTCAAATAGCAGGGTTCTATCACACATATGAGTTCTTAAGTGTTTCTTAAATGTACAACTGAGTATCATCAGCATGCTGAAGTTGCTTGACCCAAGCTGATGGAATATCTCCCCCAGCGGACTCATATAGATGTTGAACAGGAGGGGAGAGAACATTGAGCCCTGAGATACTCCCATATCATAGGGCTTCAAGCTCAATCTATCCTCTCCAACCAACACCAGCTAGCACTGGTTATGCAGAAAAGAAGAGAACTGCTGTAAAATTGTGCCTCCCGCTTCCCCACAGTCAGTCCAAAAGAATAGCATTGTTAATAGGATTAAAAGCCACTGCGTGATCAAGGAGGATCAGGATGGTATCATCATCCCAATCCAAATTTTCTTGATGTTTTTCTTGTTGCCTTTGTTGTTTTTCCCTGATGTAAGCTGCCTAGAATCATTTTGGAGTGGGGCAGCCACTAAATCTCAGGAAAAAAAAACCCACAGGTCTTCAACAAACATGACCAATGTTATCTCTGTACTATGTCCCAACCTGAAACCTAAATTAAAAGGTTATTTATGCACTTCATGTAATAATGTATTTTCCCTGGGTCAAAACAGAAACAAAGGAACATATTTACATACTGTTATGAAGCTGAACTGTTTAATGAGTATATGTGATTCCTGAGGCATTTTAAAAAGTGAATATAAAATGGAATGGAAATCCTAATCCAGTTGTTAAAAACAGAAACATTAACAGTTATAACAAGTTATTCCAAGGAACCTGTTCAAATTATAAATTAATGGTGGGTATAAATTTAAAATATATCTTTGACCTATGGAGTAGATGTTTTTGTTTTGGAACCGGAGACCATTAAAATACAGAATTTTAATGGAGGGTAATTCTTGTTTTGTCCAGTAATACAGTAAATTCCATGTTTCAAATCACTTCTCTAATCAGTAGTAATAATTTTTTCTGCAACTGGACCCATTCTTAAAGATGGACTCTACTGTTCCTTTACACTTTTATTGCCTTTTATTATTAACATGCTTACGAAGTTAGAGCAAAATCTATCAAAATTATGTTACATTAGCTGCACTGTAATGTAAACTTGACAATGTATTGTCGAAGGCTTTCACAGCCGGAATACGATGGCTGGTGTGGGTCTTCTGGGCTGTGTGGCCGTGTTCTGGAAGTTTTGTTTCCTAATGTTTCGCCAGCATCTGTGACCGGCATCTTCAGAGGGCAGGAGCACAGAAAGGAGCAGTTCTCTCTGTGCCCAGGATGATGTGACCCTGTTGTACCAGGGTCTTCCCTGTACAACTTCCAGAACACGGCCACACAGCCCAGAAGACCCACACCAGCCATAAACTTGACAATTTTTGCTTATCCATAGCATGAAACTTGCAGTATAGAATAAGGTCTAAGCTGGAAAACAGAACAGCAAGTTAATTTGTGAGTGGAAGAAAATAAAGTGGTTAAAAGAATATGGAGGAAAAAATAATTTCCCTTTGTTTTAAATACCTGTCCTACTGAAACTATTATCTGTAAGTTTTTTGATCAGCAGAAAGACAAGCAAAGAAGTTTTTTTTTTTCAGGTGATACTCTTCCATTCATGTCACATAGTTTATGTATTTTATATTGTTTCATATGTCATATTTATTTTTTTTTCATATTAAAGCTGGAATAGAAATATGTATGTATAGCAGAAAATATTCTGTTCTCAGAGAGGATCTGTCATTCCTAAGAAAGTAAGGATCTACTCTTTAAAACTTGGGAAGCAATCATTTGGGGCACTGATTTTTCTCTATTGAGAAGTGCCCACATCCATAACTGTTCTATAGAATTACATCGGAATGCTATAAAACTGTACATCAGAACCGTGCTATAGAACTATACATCAGAATTTAGAGCTTTGTCACAAACTTGTTTCAAATCATTATTAAGATTAGCCACACTTCAGGTCTGGATGCAAAAGAAAACCATGGGTAATAAAACCTGAAAGCAGAAATGTCTGATCCTATTCCAGATAGGCGAGAAAAGACAGTTACAGTGGTACCTCGGGTTACGAATTTAATTCGTTCCATGACTCTGGTCGCACCCTGAATTGGTCGCACCCCGAAGCAAATTTTCCCATAAGGTTCAATGTAATTACTGTTAATCCGTTCTGGTGTCCGCGGATCACGCGGCAGGGGCGGAAAAACGGCCGCGGACCACGCGGCAGGGCGGAAAAACGGCCGCGGACCACGCGGCAGGGCGGAAAAACAGCTGCAGACCACGCGGCAGGGCAGAAAAACAGCCGCGGACCACGCGGCAGGGCGGGAAAACAGCCGCGGACCACGTGGAACGGGCAGAAAAACAGCCGTGGACCACGTGGAATGGGCGGAAAATGGCCGCGGGTCTGGTTCGTAACCCGAGGCGGAGTTCGTAACCCAAGGTAAATTTTTGTGGCCGGAGCTGGTTGCAACCCGAAAAGTTCGTTGGCAGAGGCATTCGTAACCCAAGGTACCACTGTATACGAACCTCCTCCCATAATACCAAACCATAATTTATTACTGTGTTGAAGTAGTCATTGCTTTTATAATAATTCCACATTGCCTTACTGTAATTTCTCCTCTTAAATATATTCTCTTTGTGGCAGATTTATGAAAATGGGGACAGTTTCAAAGTAAACGATATTCTTGAGGTGTATGGGATTTTGTCTGTCGATCCTGTCCTAAACATGCTGAACAATGAAGAAAGGTAACATTTTAGTGATGATAAAATACCATCATTCATTACTGAAGAAATTCACATGTGTGGTCCACAAATAATATCATGTAATTTTTTAAAGTTTCTGTAAAATATTAGCAGCAACATATAGTTTCCTTCTTTGTCAGTGTGCTTCAGAAAAACTGAAAAAGAGAAATTCATACCAATAATTTTTTTGAAGATTAATGCTAGCCCACAAATTGCTACTTTACAGCCAGCAAGTTAAGTGTGGTCTAATGAATGGAATGTTGAATCTAGAACTACAGGTGAAACTCGAAAAATTAGAATATCGTGCAAATGTTCATTTATGTCAGTATGGCAACTCAAAAGGTGAAACCAATATATGAGATAGACGCATTACATGCAAAGCGAGATATGTCAAGCCTTACTTTGGTATAATTGTGATGATTATGGCGTACAGCTTATGAAAACCCCAAATTCACAATCTCAGAAAATTAGAATAGTGTGAAAAGGTTCAATATTCTAGGCTCAAAGTGTCCACTCTAATCAGCTAATGAATCCATAACTCCTGCAAAGGGTTCCTGAGCCTTTAAATGGTCTCTCAGGCTGGTTCAGTAGGAATCACAAGCATGGGAAAGACTGCTGACCTGACAGTTGTGCAGAAAACCATCATTGACACCCTCCATAAGGAGGGAAAGCCCCAAAAGGTAATTGCAAAAGAAGTTGGATGTTCCCAAAGTGCTGTATAAAAGCATATCAATAGAAGGTTATGTGGAAGGGAAAAGTGTGGTAGAAAAAGATGCACAAGCAGCAGGGATGACCGCAGCCTGGAGAGGATTGTCAGGAAAAGGCCATTCAAAAGTGTTGGGGACTTTCACAAGGAGTGGACTGAGGCTGGAGTTAGTGCATCAAGAGCCACCACACACAGACGGATCCTGGACATGGGCTTCAAATGTCGTATTCCTCTTGCAAAGCCGCTCCTGAACAACAAACAACATCAGAAGCATCTTACCTGGGCTACAGAAAAAAAGAACTGGTCTGTTGCCCAGTGGTCCAAAGTCCTCTTTTCTGATGAGAGCAACTTTTGCATCTCATTTGGGAACCAAGGGCCCAGAGTCTGGAGGAAGAATGGAGAGGCACACAATGTACGATGCTTGAAGTCCAGTGTGAAGTTTCCACAGTCTGTGTTGATTTGGGGAGCCATGTCATCTGCTGGTGTTGGCCCACTGTGCTTCATTAAGTCCAGGGTCAATGCAGCCGTCTACCAGGAGATTTTGGAGCACTTCATGCTTCCTTCCGCAGACGAGCTTTATGGGGATGCTGACTTCATTTTCCAGCGGGACTTGGCACCTGCCCACACTGCCAAAAGTACCAAAACCTGGTTCAATGACCATGGGATTACTGTGCTTGATTGGCCAGCAAACTCGCCCTACCTGAACCCCATAGAGAATCTATGGGGCATTGCCAAGAGAAAGATGAGGGACATGAGACCGAACAATGCAGCGGAGCTGAAGGCCGCTATTGAAGCATCCTGGTCTTCCATAACACCTCAGCAGTGCCACAGGCTGATAGCATCCATGCCACGCCGCCTTGCGGCAGTCATTGCTGCAAAAGGGGCCCAAACCAAGTACTGAGTACATACAGTATGCATGCTTATACTTTGCAGAGGTCCGATATTGTTCTATTTCCAATCCTTGTGTTATTGATGTCATGTAATATTCTAATTTTCTGAGATTGTGAATTTGGGGTTTTCATAAGCTGTACACCATAATCATCACAATTATACCAAAGTAAGGCTTGACATATCTCGCTTTGCATGTAATGCGTCTATCTCATATATTGGTTTCACCTTTTGAGTTGCCATACTGACATAAATGAACATTTGCACAATATTCTAATTTTTCGAGTTTCACCTGTAGATTTTAGAGATCTGGATTTGAGTCCCAATTCTTCTGCAAATTCACTGCAGTAATATATCATGCTAAGACAGGATTTGAGCAGCTTGTAGCAGAGTTTATTTATCGTCCTGTTAAAGTCAACCTACTTTATGTCTGGATTCATACAACTTTATAATCCATATTGTATTGCATTTAGTTTTGATTTAGTTGTAACCACAGGTTATAGCTTAATATTGTATGTGAACCCAAGTATTCTAGCTTTTTCAATAAACCATGATGAAAACAGACCATACTTTAAGTTTAAATAGCATAAGTTAGCTTTCCCCAATCTATGCACTCTCCAGATGTGTAACCAAATCCCAGAATTCCTCAGTCAGCTGAGATATTGCTTGTGAGTTGAAATCCACATAGACAGAAGGAGCCTAGGTTTGGGAAGTTTGGCATAAATAATTACTTACATACTTGAGTTTCATGACTGTATGAGAAAATGAAACATTTTATAAAGTAGTAAAATACAAAATAAATAAGCATAAGTATGATGTAACTTCCAATAGAAATCTAAGTTCAGTTTTTGATATATATATATATATATATATATACACACACACACACACACACACAACTGTATACTATATGTATATATATTCACACCGAACATCTGAGACATTTCCATGTGCACTTCCTAGACACCCCACACCAAAAGGGTAGCTGATGTAGAAGTTCCATTATTTGCAATAAAGAGTTTGTTCCTCAAAGAAGTTTGTGGTCCCTCCATTCAGCAAGATAAACTGAATATGTGTACATTAGTATACATTTGCTGTACAGATGTTCCTCACCAACTGCAATTGGGACTGGCAACTCCATCACTAAGTGACACGGTCATAAAGTGAAATGTCATGTGACCACGCTGACTTCCAATGTCAGTTCCGGCTATGGTCGAAAAGCGAATCACCTGTGGTCATTAAGCATGATGTCACATGACTGCGACTATCGACTTCCTGCCAGCTTCCCCATTGACTTTGCTTGTCAGAAGCTGGCTGTGAAGATCCCAAATGGTGATCACATGACTGCATGGATACTGCAACAGCTGCAACTTTGAGGACTGGTTGTAAATTTCCTTTTCAGTGCTATCATAAGTTCCAAAAGTCATTGAACAAGGGTCTGTAAGCAAAGATTGTAATAGAACTTGTTCCCAGAACTCCTGTGATAAACTTGTGCTCCTCACTGAAAAATGAATTCTAATTATTTTATTTACAGGTGGTCCTCATTTAATGAGCACTTGTTCAGTGACTGTTCAAACTTACCACAGCACTGACTGGTTATGACTGGTCCTTATATTTACGGCCATTGCAGCATCCCCATGGTCACTTGATTGTGATTTGTGACCTTCCCTGTCAACTTCTGCCAAGCAAAGTCAATGGGGAAGCTGGCAGGAAGCCACAAGTCACAGTCGTGAGGTCCTCACTTAATGACCCTCATGGTCCTCACTTAATGACAGCACTGCTGTCACTAAGTGGCATGGTCACATGGTTTTTTGACTTACAACTGCATCCCAATTAGTATTGTTAAGTGAGGACTGCCTGTATTTTATTATTTTGTTGGCAGTTTTTCAAACATTTATTTGAAACGTTAATTTATCTAGTTTTCATGGAAAATAATTGTTACAAATAATAGCAAAAGCTAGAGTATACTGCATGTTCATAATGCTTCACTTCTGTGAAAATCTTTTTGCAGCCTTCATTTACTAACTTGTTTATAATCGGTATTTTCAAACTGATTACATCATGAGGTGCATACCTAAAAAGTATCCCTGTATAGCCCATATTTTGCTTATTATTGTGAAGGAGAATTTGAAATAGAATGAAAGAGTGTTAATGAACAGTGAATTCCAACAGTACTTAGTTCATTGTAGCCATGTGAAGAATAAAAAGGTTGTGTCAGTTCTTTATATTCAGGAGCACTTTTAAAATAGATAATTGAGGGATTTATTTTGATTGCTGCAAAAGTATGAATTAAAATAAATTCAAGAACTTAATTTGTTATGATGATACTGACATTTTATGTTTAAATGAAATACCCTTTTCTTTGAAAGGAACAAAGGTTGCATGAAGTTTAGAAATTAAATGCACCTAAGTACAGCTATTATTATTTTTTAGGGAGAATTCCTCATCTCCAGTGGAGTCTATGGATTGTATGGATACAATGGAAGAACAGAGAGTTCATAGCCCTCCAGCATCCTTAGTTCCCAGAATCCATGTGATCCTGGCACAGAAACTTCAACACATAAATCCGTTGTTGCCTGCTTGCCTTAATGAAGAAGAAAGCAAGAGCTGTAAGTATTTCAGCTATTTAGGAAGGTGATCTTGTTACTATTGAATTCCTGTATTGGATTTTATTGTTCCCACTTCTTCATGCACAAAAAGGTCAGTTTGTTCCTAGCATCCTTAGTGTTTAAAGCATAAAGGTACATCTCTAAACGTTGTATAAGCTGTTTTACTCCTCCTTTGAGTCGAGGTCAGTGAGAAAAATTATTTTCTATTTTTAATTTTGTTGATGTATCATAGACTTTTTATTTTCTGTTTAATAGAAAAGATAAAGGCTCATGCGAATATCTTTTAAGAAATTCATTTATTTAATAAGTTTGTCCCCGCCCATCTCCCCCCAATAACTTCTGTTCTCTTTTTTGTGGGATTTTACATTTTTAAATTTGGATTTAGTATGTAAAACTACATTTTAATAGCATTTTCAGTCAAAAGTCTGTTGGAATGTTTCACAAACATATTTGCTTGAGAAATCAGAATTTAAATAAGCTACCGGTAAATCAAAATTTAAAAGTAAATGCTATCACTTTATAGACAATCTATACTTCAAAAGCAGAAATAATTTTACAAGCTAAAATGAGCACTGTTGTCATCACATACAGGTAGTCTACAAGTTTTCCAGAAACATATCTATGTATACAGAGATGTATTTGGCAAGATAAAGAGCATTACTACTATGAGGCAAGGAAGGATAGGACCTTAAATTGAATAGTTTCCTGTCATATTTAGGGCCGGACACTTCTCATTATTACATAGATGCCATAATCAAGACTATGCCACAGTAGAGTAGTAGTACTTCCTTCTGCTGAATAAGCCAGCTTATTCCTTCATTGTTTTTTCTGTAAAATCTGTGGACTATCTGTATGTGATGACAACAGCGCTCATTTTAGCTTGTGAAAGTATTGCTGCTTTTGAAGTACAGATTGTCTATAAAGTGATTTGTGGAAATGTTCTAAATATTGTAACAGTTGTTCCCATAGTGACTTTTCAAGGATGAGGAGAGGTAACGAATAAATTATATGCACCAATGATAGATTAAATATGGCCTCAGATTTTAATTGGCTACAGAGTTGGTGTGCCATCAAGCAAATTTTCAGCTAGTGAGCAGTCTAACTGCTGGTTAATTTTACTTATTTGATAGAAATATTGGGCCAGTCTCTGACAAAATTGGCTTCTGTCAAATGAAACAAATGATAGCCATGCTAGCCTCCAAAGTCAACTGGCATTTGAAGCTACAATCAGAGATTACTCAGAGCTCTCATATTTTAGGGAAACGATTTTCTTTTAAGATAATACATGGCCAAAACAATCATGATGCCATGAAGAAAGAAAATATCTGAGGCTTAAGCTAATCATGCAAGCAAGTTAAATTTCTTCCACACCATCAAATCAAATCAAATCAAATCATACTTTATTACAGTCATAGACCAGCATATTCCCCATCATTAGTGTCAGCATTGCTTCAGAACTTGTCCAGCCCCTTAGACCCCTAAAAAAAGAATATGCTAAGTTTCATGGTAATAAAAAGAGTTCCTTTGATTTAAAAACTAAATGTAATAAATTAATAAAACATTTGGTAACTATTGGGGGGGTACATTCCTAAGCTTTTTTAATATTTATTTAGTTCAGGTGTTCATTTTATTTCATTTTTTTATTACAGTATTAAGATCTGTTGTCAGTATGAAACTCAGCCTAACAAAACTGAAATAAAAAGTATTTGATTTTATGGTTAGTACAGAGTTATATATCATATTGACTGTCTTCTGCAGATGATAATTAAGTTATAAAAAAGGCCATTATTTGTTATTTCTGATTCCTGTCTATTGCTGTCTAATTTTAGTTGTTTCTAGTTTTATGTCTGAACTATCACCAGTTAGAGCAGAGCTTCTTGGCTTCCTCACTCATGCCTTTTTGGGAGACAGCTTGGCTGCCGAATATGTTATATTACACCTCATTTCCACAGTGTAAGTAACAAATTCACCTATTGAACATATCCGAGCTTGGATCTTGTGGGAGAGTAGGAAAGGGGAAAAAAAAAATCTGAGGCAAACACACAGTGTTATTCTGCTACCTAAATGATTCTAATTGTTATATTTCAAATAAAGTAAATAATTTGTGCTTATCTTTCCAATATATAGTGGTATTATCTCTACTGTGCTGAGTACATCTCAGTTACAAGCTTAATACATATTTATTTAGGGAGCTTCCTTGAAGTTGCTTAACAGTTTGAATCGCTCTCTTATCCACACAATTGCTAAACTCAGCCATTGGGCTGAAAGTAAAAAAAAAAAAGCTGTCTAGAAGGAGTTAACATAATGTTATGTTATGTTAACATAATAGTGTTAACACCTTCTAGACAGTTTTCCTTTACTTTCACTTTCCTGCTCCTAGCCTTTTCTAAATTAAAGTGGAGGAGGGGAAGAGGGAAAAAATAATTCCTTTTCTGAGCCGTCTTGGAGAACCAACCCCTGGGTCTGCTCTCTTACAATTCCCAGGCTGTCTTTTCCAATGTAGCTCTTTTTCTCTGTGGTCTAGTCCTTCACCAGCTAGTCCACTTTGTAGAGCCTTCCTATTGGGGTCATTCAATGAACATTCCACCTTCCTCTGGTAATCACAGTTTTAGTCATTCTGCTTTAATACAGGAACAGCACCTCCAGTCCAGAGAGAAACACAAAGCAAAACCAAAAACTCCTTTTCCTAATGATTGTGCCAGTAATAAATCTTGTCCTAGAAGGCAGCTGTGTGCTCACCGGTGTCCTAATTAAACCAAAAATGTTCTGGCTGCCTACATGACTCTTCTCTTTTAGCTGGCGAGCAGAATCCACCCTTGAGAAAAAATACAACTCAGTCTCTTACCCTGCCAAAATCTAAATGTTGATTCCTACAAATGAAGGTGGCTGTCCATGGAAATTTTTCACTGAAACAGAAGAGGTTGTGTTTGGCAATTTCTACAATCCTCTTGCACCCATAGAGGTTATAAGTATATAACGTAGAGGGGGCCCTCCAGAGCAGTAGTGCAGAGAATTGAAAATGGAGAGAGATATCAAATAAAAAAAATATTCTTGCTTGGATGGAGCTGCTTGAACGAAACTCCATCTAAGGATTTCTGCATTTGATAGGAGAAAACTGGGCCTGTAGAGAACTTTTTATAAATTAATACTTAATGCACATTTAGCAGATAGTTGTGCTTAGAGGCCTCCCAAAATCAAAAATGACATTATGAAAAATTATTAAATGGAACAGAAATATGAATGTATTCAATCAAAACATGCAGACCAGGCATGTAAGGCCTAGGGGAAAAAAAGAGATGCACTTTTTAATTTTTTCTTGGATCTTCATATCTTTTGTACAAAAGTGTTGTTTGGCATTTTAGTATCCCCAAAATCCAAAATAGTAGTATTGTAAATCAACAACTCTAGGAAGCTAACACAAGTGTCATGTTGGAAGTAGGAAGAATATTTGCCAGGGGAAGAGGCAAATGCAGTAAACAGTTATGTGTTGAAATTCATGAATATCCATGCATTTATTTTTGCAGCAGCTCAACTGAGGTATGGTAACTTTCTACAGGTTATATAGTATTGTCTTCTGAATATGATCAAAGGCCAATAGAAACTAACATTGTATTTAAGTGCTTAATACATGAAATTCTGTACAAAACAATTTACAAATTGTTACAGGAAGTGTGGAATGATCTGCCACTCCTCTGTATCAGTGCAGAAGCCAAGCAATCTGCAGCTCTCTCCTTTGCATCCGCTGTAAAAATATAGCGGACTGTACTGGAGGGATGAAAAAATCTTTTCTTTTTCTGCTTGCCTGTAATTAATATTTTTAAAAATCAGCCTAAAAACTTGTGAGCTTGTTTTCAAAGGTCTAATAAATATCGCTTAAACAAAATGTGGAACTTGATTTTCTAGGCTCCTATCTAGTATTTATATTGTCCAGAAGAAATAATATGATTGTCCTAGAATTTAAGTGCGGGGGCTTTGTTGGTTTTGTTTTGTTTTGTTTTTTGTTTTGTCCGTGTAGTTTTCTCAGCAACACTATGGTTTGCCATTGCCTTCTTCCAAGGGCTGAGAGTGACTAGCCTGAAGTCACCCAGGTGGCTTTATACCTAAGGCAGGACTAGAACTCATGGTCTTCTGGTTTCTAGCCCAGTACCTTTAAGCACTACCCCAAACTCTCAGTAGTAGATGTTAGTAATTTTTGTTTGATAGTTATATCCTACATCTGCATATAGGCTTTCCTTGTCTGAGAATTATTGTCCATAGAACATATTACCAAAGGATATTGTATAATATTATCTACATTGTATTTGCCTTAACAGACTAATAAGAGTCCATAGACAATTAAAAAATTAAAAATAGCAATTTATGCATCTCCCATTCATGGTCTTTTTAAAAAACTGGAAAAAAAACAAAAGATGACAAACTCAACACTTTAAACCATTTCAGCATTCTCTGCTGCCTGCAGTATCAGTGGGAGGGAGTACAAGATTTTAAAATAGCTTCCTGTATGGGTAAGGATATCGCATAGTTCCATAGCTATGTTCCTACTAGTTTTCAGCTATCTGCAAATATGCAAATATCATATACTTGCTAGTGCTTTTTCCTAATTATTCTACTAATCTCAATGTATACATACACTCTCAAAGTATCTATATTGCTCTTTAGCCAAAAGCATTCCTGGCACGAAGTAGCTTACAAAGATCAGCAATACAGGTTCTTGCTCTCAGCCTTATACTTCTGTTCTTTGTGTTATCTAGCTATGCAAGAAGAGACGTTCTTCCTCTAGGAAAATTCACCCTGAATTTAAGTGGCTGTCCAAGAAACAGTGTCTTCACAGAGCATGTATACCGTATTATTCAGCAGCTTGTTCCTGCAGTAAGAACTACATTTTTAAGCTGTGTACATTAACCGTTAGTTCACATCAGTCTCTGGGTTCACCTATCACATTAAGCTGTAATGAATTTGACCTTTACTACTTTGAACCCAGCCATTTTGTAAACCACAGTTTATGTCTTAATGCAGTGTGTAAATCCAATCAGTCATAGCTTAGTCAACTTACTGTACTTCTGATTGAATACTTAAATGGACAATTCAAAATGCTAGACATAATTATAAGGAAGCAGGTATTTTTCCAATAACTAAAAACTGTCTATGTACTGGTTCCATGATAGTTGACTATATGAATATCCAGTATTCAATGTAATATCTGTATACAAGTAGTCCTCAAATTACAATCATTCGTTCAGTGACCATTCAAAGTTACGATGGCACTGAATGAATGGCGGTTACTACTGGTCCTCAGAGTTCCAGCCATCCCAGCACCCCCACAGTCACATGATCATGATCTGGGCCTTGGCAACCAGCTCACGCTTATGACCAGTTGCAGCACCCCACGATCACATGATCGCCATTTGCAACCTTCCCTGCCACCTTCCCCAGAAAGTCAGTGGGGAAGCTGGCAGGGAAGGTCACAAGTCACTGGGGTAAGTCTCCCCCACCTGCACACCCTCCCCCAGCCTCTCTGCACTTGTGCTGTGCCAGCCACTTGCACACCCCCACACGCTCCCCAAGCCTCCCCGTCACCTGTGCACCCTCCTCACCACGCAACCCTCATGCACTCCTGTGTACCCATGCACAACCTCCCTAAGCCTCACCATGCCTCCCTCATGCACCCCATGCACCCTCACCATGCCTTACACCCTTGCAGCTCCCTCACACCCTCCCCAACCCTCACTGTGCCTCCCTTGCACCCCCACA
Organism: Python bivittatus; assembly: GCF_059951505.1. NCBI lineage: Eukaryota > Metazoa > Chordata > Lepidosauria > Squamata > Pythonidae > Python > Python bivittatus. Next base: position 56,921,207 of record NW_028277125.1, on the reverse strand, counting down.
CACCCTCCCAGACCCTTGCCACACCTCCCACATACCCTCACACCAGCTCCATGACCCTGCCACGCCTCTGAGCACCCTCCCAACTCTTGCCGCACATCCCTCGTACCCTCACACACCCTTCCCAACCTTCACCGTGCCTCTCACACCATACCCCACCCGGCAGCAGCCACTTACCTGCCTGCTTGCAAGCTACCTGGGACTTGCAGCTTCCTGCCAGCTTCCCCACGGACTTAGTTTGTGGAAAGCCGGCAGGAAGTTGCCTCACCTAACAACCATGGGATTCGGTTAACAACGGCAACTGGGATTGTAGGGATTGCCATTGCTAAGCAGGGCGGTTGCGCTTTATGACCACATCGCTTAGCAATGGAAATTCTGGTCCCAATTGCCGTTGTAAGTCAAGGTCTACCTGTATGTCACCAATATACCACTGTTTGTGTGGCATTTCCAGAATGCTGAATCTGTACCCAACAAGACAATTTATCTCTAATTCCTCTATGGCTCAAGGAAATATGGCTGCCATAATTTTAATGATATGATTTCTGCCCTTGCTTATTTGCCAGTATGCTTAGTTATAATGATGAGAGACAAAAGTAAAGTATAATTAAACAATTTGTCTGTTTATGTGTATAATGCAATTTGTTTCACGCAGTGTCATGTGTAGTTAAGGGCAATGTTACATGAGCTTTTAAGGACAATGGAATATGTGCAGGATTCCGCCTTTTGAAGCCAATTTGCAAAAAAAATATTACAGTTTGATTTTTCAAAGTGTTTACTAACTTATCTAAGTGTTTTGAAAGAAAGAATATATTCCTTCGACTGTAGAAGGATCAGGTGTCTTTAGCCAGAATATCTGCAATTACTTGATTCCTTGATTTTTATTAAGTTGTTAACCTCTTATGTCACTTTTAGTGAAATATAGTAGCTTAGTTCTCTATTAGGTACATGTTCCAGCTGACAATTCATTACAGTCACTTTTCTTGGCAGTCATATCGCTTGCAAATGACCATAGAAAACATGAACTGCTTAAAGTTTAACCCACACAAGGACTACACAGCTAATCGTTTAGTCAGTGGAGTACTACAGCTGGCAAACAATACCTCTTTTGTCATAGATGAAACCCTGCTGGAGCAAGGACAGCTTGACACAAAAGGTTAGTATTCATGGATACTGTCTTAGATCAATGCATAAATAAATGTTAAGAAACCATATTGGTATAGTTTAGAAGCAAAAAGAGAGTTGCCTCTCTGATTCTGTTTGTTTTACATTATATAATCATACCTGCTTATCTTGTCATCTGAGACTGTCAAGTTATAAATGTTAAATAAATAAAGTTTATAAATAAAGTTGTAAACATAAAGAGTAAATCATTTCTCTGCTTACCAGGTACCTAGAGTAGTATATTATAAAAGTATAATTAAAACTTCTAAGAAAACCAAAAAACACAGGAGCAAAATAATATATAAGTATTTGAAGCAACTAAGTACAGCAAGAAATAAGATCAGATGAAGGTTGAGTATGCCTGCTTAGTTACTATTACAGATACTGTGTGCATTTGGGGAAAAGAAATGGATCTAATTGGGAATAGGCTAATCCCTATTTAAAACACAGATAAAATGTCCTTCATCTTTATACATTTGACACCAAATTCATCTTCTGAAATCCAATTATCTTATAACCAGAGGAAGGTAGGAATTATACAACTTTTGACGGAACTGACTACCTTCTTCACAGGAATAATAGTATAGGCATACAGGCCTATCTCCCTTAAATCACAATTACCTCACCAGAAGTTACTTTCTTTTATCTTCTTGGGATTTTCACCCAGCTATTGTTGAAGGATGTTACCTGTTTAACTCAGTCACACTGCTTCCCAGTTACCTCCTGCTGTCAACAGAGATCTAAACCTTTCTTAGGCTGTTCTTCTGCTTCTCCATCTTTTTTTTTTTTTCTTCTCATGGTTCACCTTACTCTTCCAAGAATTGGTCTTAAGTATCGTGGTGATCTCTCCAGCTGCTTCTTGCTTCTATTCTGTTTTCTCTCTGAATTAACATTTAGCTAATTTGGCAATAACTTCTGGGATAAACTTTTTATTGGTTCTTCTCTCAGCCATTTTGTTGATCTTCTACATCTTCAAATACACATTCATTTGAATGTAAACATTGTAAGATATTTGATGCCATGAATTTGCAAATAGGATGTGTTCAAAACATTCTGCTTACAACACAACTTTCCCTCAGATGGTTGTACTGATTTGTAGTGCTTATAAGTCACACCAGTCCCAACATACTCTGAACAGGGAGAACATCAAATCAATAAAATCAATAAAAATTTAACTACATCAAAATCATTATCATAAACAATCAACAAGAGAAAATCCAAGATAAAACCCAAGATAGACACTTCCAGTTGGTAGCTGGAGCCAAAGGAATGCTGAAATAAAACAGATTTAACTTATCACATTTCAGTAAAGTGGGTACTTCTTGGTGGAGAATATTTTAAAAGGTTGGAGCTTCTGCAGAGAAGGCCTGCTCTGTCACCTACTCCCTCACAAAGAGGGGAGACTTTAGCAGGCCTTCTCTAGACATACTGATTCAATGCTTGCAAGATGTTGCTTGATATATCCCAGTGCTGCACTATTTAGGGTTTTAAAGGGAGCAACCAGCAATTTGAATTAAGCTCAGGAGCCTACCAGCAATCAGTGCAGCAATTTTAATATAAGTGTAGTTCTATATTGGTAGTGCTGCTGCATTTTGTACTAACTTTAGTTTCTAGATCATCTCCAAAGTCACCCTCATGTATATGTGTTGGAATTATCCAATTGGGTTGTGATCATGGCATGAGTTACTGAAGTCAGAACACCCTGATCCTTATTCATGCTCATAAGAACTGAAATAGCCACTTTACCTATTTTTATATTTCCATTCCAATGGACAGAAGTTATGTAAAGGAACACTCTCTGCCCATTTGTCTGTCATTCACGAGGATCTATGGCAAAAGTTCGAAAATGGACTGTATCAAGGCAAGGACTGCAGAAAAAAATATTCCAGAAGAAATATCCCTAGTGCATCTCTGTGGATAGACAGTTGGGTAGCTGCTAGGAATATTGGCAACCATTCCATTTTAAGATTTCCCTCCTGGTCATATCCACCCAGGCCTGAGCATATACAGTTCACCCTATGCTTCCCATTGGATATATACTGCTGGTAAAGGTGATGGAAAAAACTCCAGAAGCCAGGGTTGGCATGCTTTCCCTAGCTTATTAATTATTAACTTACATTCTGGCAAGCATACAGACACATTCTTGAAACAGTTAATTTGTTAAATGTACTGAACAAGAAAAAATACATTAATTTGGTGTATTCTACTTTTTAGAATAAGAGAAATTCTTCCTTTTGTTAGACAAAAGGGAGTTCTAAAGGAACATATAGTGTATTTTAAAGTCTGGTGTTTTGCCTTTACCAGCTGCAAGTAAGGTATTCCAAGTGTGAACAGTTATGTACATCTTGTTACTTTTCTCTGTATTTAATTATCAGCTGTAGAATTTGGTCTAGGTAGCTAGGGAAGAGTTTACTTCAAAAAAAAGTAAAGCTATTTCTGATGTGGAGTCCTTGGGGTTCTCTGAGCTTTGTTGTTTTCTTGCAGACATTTCCTTACCCTTTTAGATGTTACCTAGTTGAGTAATGAAACATCTGCAAGAAAACAGCCAAGCTCAGGGAACCCCAAGGACTCCACGGTTCAACCTTGAACTACATCTATTCTCTTCTTTTTCTGATGTACTACAAGTTGTGAATAGTCTTTTGGTTTGATTTTACTACCTTTGTTAGATAAAAATAGTAAATATAATCTTGAACTCAAACTAATGGTGTACCACACATGGTGTTCTTGTGGTCTTACTTCTTAGAACTTACTCGTAAGTTCTAAGGGTCTGGATTAATACCCTGCAGGTAGATTTTCTTCCAGTTCTGCTAAAGTGAAATCAGCTTATCTTCCCATAAAAGAACATTGCCAAATTTCTTGTATTACTTAACCATTAAAAGTTATAACCTCCACTGAAGAGGCTCCAGAAATGAAGAAGTCAACTAAATCCAAGATAGCCATCACATTTCATGCTTTCTGAAGAAAATATGAAAACAATGCATGTATTTCAAGGCACATTTTTGTAAGCATATTGTTATCAGTAAGATGGAATAGCTAGTGTTCTGCTGTAGTTCCTCTTAATTAGAGTTGTGATCTTTGAAGAATATTTGTTGTTGTTCAGTCGTCGTGTCCGACTCTTCGTGACCCCATGAACCATATCGCGCCAGGCCTTCCTGTCCTTCACTGCCTCCCTGAGTTTGCTGTTTCATGCTCATTGCTTTAGTGATGCTATCTAACCATCTCATCCTCTGCCGTCTCCTTCTCCTTTTGCCTTCAATCTTTCCCAGCATCGGGGTCTTTTCCAAAGAGTCCTTTCTTCGCATTAGGTGACCAAAGTATCTGAGCTTGAGCTTCATTATCAATCCTTCAATTCCAACTGAAGAATATTAGAGGACCTTTTCTAGTTCTGGGGGAAGATAAATTATGATCAGGAGTTTTTAATATTCACACACTCTTTCTTTCTCCTTTGTCTATCAGATCATGACTTGGTTGTATTGTACATGCTAAATCACAGTATCAATATTGTCTGAAACTGAATCTTAGGTTAAAGTGCTCTGTACAGATTTGATTCTAATTTACTAATGTTAACAATGATTCCATATGTCATCCAAACGAAAGGGTAAATTCAACTTAATAGCTTTTAGCCATAGAGTCATAGACATAGACAGGTTTGGCTGGACAACGGAGTCATTCCAATTGCAGGGTTTCTACTGCACTAAGCTCTTTTATCAGTCCCAAAATAACACAGTTGAAACAGAGACACCAAGATAATAGAAGAGGATCTCCTTTTCCTACCCCTTCCCAGTGGCTATAACCCCAATCAGCCCACTGTTGTCTGTCTGTTTTTCAAAAGGGAGTGGGATGGGAGGATACAGGAAAAATATCAGGCAGTTAGGCATCACAAAAATAGCTGGCATCAACTGACAGAGTGGACTAGCTGTGGTTCATAGAGTCACTTATAAACCCATAAGTAAACTTTTCATCCACAGCTTAGACTAAATTAAGCATTTCAAGCGAATACTCCCCCTGTGAGACAGGGGTAATAGTCTTTAAGAGTGATACAGTACAGCTGCTGCTGCTGCTGCTGCTTCCAGCTGATAGAAGAACATGAATGTGTGTCCTTGGTCCTGACAAATAAGCACTGCAATACTTTTGTAAGCTCATCTTCTCCAGAAAAATATAATGGGAGTTAAGAAATAAGCAAGGGCAATGATATTACTTGTATTAAGGGGCCTGAGACTGTTTTGTTTGGGCTCAAAAGATAAATTGGGAGACTACCAGGATATACCAAGGCTGTAACCTAGACTGGAAAGTCAAAAAATATCATAGAACAAGACAATGACAAACTAAAATATTTTACTGTTGTTGCCAGGAAACCTGCATGGGCTTGTCCTTGTAGTCAAGCTGAATCTAATGAGAGGTTAAATAAAATATCTAAATACCAAAAAGGCAGGGGAACAATATTAGCCATTAATGTCATATCACAATACTTTCCTCCTATTGCTGTTAGTCAATTTACCAGGCTTGCTGCAAAGATACTCTCCTCAATTACATTTAACCCAGGTTGCTGAAGCCTTTCAGAGCAGCAACACTAGAACTAACACTAAGGGTTACTTTGGGGGAGGGGGGGAAGCTCTTTATAATTTTTTTTACTTCTGAAACACCACATTGAAGTATTGCATTGTAGTATTAAAAGTATTTAATATAGTTTATAATTTCCTCTTTGATTAATGTTACATTTTCATACTTGGTTTTGCAAGAAAAAGTTATTTATGCAGGATTTCTCCTAGTTTCCAGTGATATTTTGGTCAGCATCCTAACACCTAGCAGAGTTTTACCTAGGAAGTAGGTTTTACATACTAATTCATAGGACAGAATTCTTGAAGACTGAAAATTAAAATACAATATTTTGTATTATATCTGAAAGTTTTATAATCAACTTTTTTTTAATTTTTTCATTATTGTGTTCTGTAGGTATACACAATGTGAAAGCACTGGGCCACCTGATAACTTGGCAAAAGGTGGATTATGACTTCAGTTACCATCAGATGGAATTCCCATGCAACATTAATGTCTTTATCACCTCAGAGGGCAGATCACTCCTCCCGGTATAGCAAAGCTTCCCTAACCTTCCTTCTTTGTAATTTCTTAAAGAAGAATGAGCACACTCTACCCCAAGCTAGCTAACTGTGCTGTACATCAGTGGTTCATTCTGGGTACTGTACTTGAGCAATACATTGCTTTTGTGTGGACATGTGCTTGACATTATAGACCTTGAAGGAACACAAATAGTATATAATACAAGGTTCACATATAGATCACATAACCTTAAAGTGTATGATTTTGTATGTTATTTTTTAAATCCACAATCGTTATGGTACTATTGCATTTGTAGATAATTAGACCAATTGAGCTAAAAAAAGTTTTAAACTGATTCTTGTTATCTCTAATTTTGTATGGAGACTGAGGATGTCAGACAGAGCTCTATAGCAAGTATACTCTTTCAGAGCCAATATAAAATGTTTTCCTTAACTCTTTTGGTGCTTTGTTACAATGAAGATTGCTACCTTTCTCATGCATAGGATTAATAACTGAAAAGAGAAATAATAATTTAAACCTTCTTTCCACAGTCAGATTGCCAAGTCCATCTACAGCCAGAGCTCCTTCCCCCTAATATGGAGGAGCACATGAACAGCCTTCTCACAGCCGTGCTGCCATCAATCCTCAACAAGTTCCGCATCTATCTAAGCTTGTTGAGACTGCTGGATTATAGCATATCAGATGAAGTCACAAAGGTATAGAAATCATTTTATGGTTAAGTATTCATATTGGGACAAATAATTCTTTTAGGGTTAGGGTGTATGCTGAGTGTAGAAAGCACTCAACCCCCATTCTGACCTAGAATGAAATAGCAAGGAGGAAGAGGCTTGTTCTGAATTTCTGTTGCTCCCTATGGCAAAACATTAAAGCATTTGAAGCTTTGTTCCACTGGAACATGGAACACTTAAAATGTTCAAAAAGTGCCAATCTGGGGTAGGAAATGCATGCCACCCGAAAAAGCAGCTCTTGCCATTGACAAATTAAAAAAAAAAACTTAGACTGAACTCAACATTTAGAAATGCTATCAAGAAAGCATTCTTACATGGTTCTTGTATTGTAATGGAAATTCCTTGTATGGTCCTTCCCTGACCATTGTGAAATCATGGTTGGATCTTGGCACTGTATAAATTAGTGAACTATATTCCTTTTAATAGAAATGTAGGATGTGAAAATATTTTATGGCTGAAGAGAATATGTTCATTCGGTAGAAAAATTCTTAAAACAGCGCTACTCTCACATTCAAAGACACTGGCTAAAAATAGCATTCGATTGAATAGAATTATCCTAGAATTATTACTGGACTTTTGGGAGGCAAATCTAAGTTAAGTGATATGCTTTAATCGATCTCTTCAACAGGCAGTAGAAGATGATTTTGTAGAAATGCGTAAAAATGATCCTGAGAGTATAACAGCTGATGATCTTCATAGGACTCTGCTGGTAGCAAGGTAAAGGTGCAAATTCTATGTAGTTTGCTGAAGTATCACTTACCAAAGGGATCACAGACTTGGACTCAGCCTTTAAGCATGTGCATCTTTCCACTTGGAACTTCTTTTCAGTATAGTTTACTTTCTATGATGCAGTTTGAAGCAACCTGGTTAAGGGAAAAATAATCTGATACAGCGGTAGAGAATAGAAAAACAACAGCTTAACAGGGTTGAAGCTTGTCACCAGGTGAAACCTCCAGAAGACACAGAGACAAAAGAGATACATGGGACAGAAACACATAAAATGGCACATGTAACTAGAGAAAAGACTGCATGAAAAAGGGAGAGGCTGATAGCTAACAAAGCAGCAGAAGTGGACTCAGCAGCATTTAAAGAAGTTGTTACCATTTGTGCAGAGACTGTGTAACAGCTTGTTTTATAGACAGATTTTTCATGTTCCCAAACTAAAAGCCAGGTAAAAAGGAAGAAAATAATGAGACTGGGTACCCAAAACTAAAGAAAAAGTACTCAAACCCTTTATGAATATGACATAGGCTCTGGTTACTTGAGGGATCGCCTGTCTCTCATAGTATCTCCGTGACTGATTTGATCCAGCAGGGTTGGCGCACTCCAGGTTCCTTCAATTAAACCGTATGTTGGGACCCCAAAGTGCACCTTTTCTCTGGCAGCACCTGCACTCTGGAATGAGGTTCCTCTGAGATTCAGACAGCCCCCACCCTACTGGTGTTTTGAAGGGCCCTTGAAGTCCTCACTCTTTGCCCAGGCCTTTGATGTGGGTGACTGCATTTTTGCCATTTTTCAACATTTCACATATTTTATCACCGGCCCTCCTTTAGGAGCTCAGAGGGGCTTATAGTGCAGCCTGCTCCCCTTGGGTACAGAGTGCTACAGAAGTTCTTGGCATTAGGAAAAAGGATCCCTGGTGGAATGATGTTACCATTATTTGTTGAAGAAAAAAATGATATGTCACCTAATAGAATTATTTTCCCTTGTTTGTGTTCATTCAGAATGTTACACAAGTTTCCTCCTAACTCGCTGCTGGTTCTTCCATTATCATCTTCTGCAGTATAACTGTTACTTGTATATGAATTTACTTTTGTATGCACTCACAGTAAATTTAGATGCCTCAAATTCATGTTTTCTGAAACATATTTTATCTCTTTCATTTATAATCAAACATATACTTTAACTTCATATATTCATCAGCTGTACTCCATGAAGTTAGATCACCTTCATTCAACTTCATTACATCCTTCTCCTCTTAGTTCCACAAACACAATGTGCACCCTTTCCTTGTTTAGTGTCCATAATCCATCCCTTAAATCAGAAGCAAAAAGGTTGCTAAGTGAATATGTGACTTAGAGATGCTGCAAAGATAACTGGTTGCTGCCATCTCATGTAGATAGTTTTCTCCTACAGTGTCCTGTTCCTGACCCATTCTCCCCCCCCCTTTTTTTGGCTCCCTCGCAGGGTGGAGAAATTGCTTAAACAAGCTCTCTTCTTAAGCTGCCTTTCTCCACAGCACAGCACTTCCCTAAAAAGTGCTAATCACAAGTTAACTGCAAGTTAACAAGCTCAGTTCTGTGACCTTAATTATTGATTAGAACCCTCCCACCTGCTTGGCTGCTGCCTGAAACAGACCAGACCTTAATCAGTGTTACTGAAGGCTTTAGTTGCCAGGTATATGAAATTGCCTGCATTGGCCAGAAAATGAATTGTTTTATTAATAATATCATACTTGCAAATGGTTTCTAAACAAGGTAGCCACTAAATGAGGACTGGCTGTATCATTTTTCTTTTATTAGTTAATTCATGCTGTTTACCATATACTCCTGTCACATTCCATGTTGCAGTCCCCCATATGCTGTGGTTGTGACCAAATAAGAATAATTCATTGGGTTGTTTTCAGAGCTACATTAAGTATCTGATCCCAGAGCGAGTTTATTTGTAAAGCCCAAATGGGCTTTGTCTCAACAGATGGCAGCATCTAGCAAACATTATCTTAGGTCAAAAGCGAAGCATTATCAGGCCTGTTGGCACTTGGATGAGGAAGTATCAGGGAATTCCAGGGCTGTTGGCTCAGGAAATCATGAACCAGTCCCAGAAGAAAACAAGGGTAAACCCCTTGCTGTTGCAAAGGAAAATGCACAGATGTGTTCCTATAAACACCAAGAGGGAATCCTTAAATTAAGTGAGCTTCAGGGTATACCTTTCTGTGAACATAGGTTTTCCCATTTAAATGCTTCCTACTTTTGCCTCATGCTGATTATAGTAAAAGGTTGAAGTTTGTATTCTACAAGAAGTTTCTTATCTCTGTTTCTTGTCCATAGGTTCCTTTCTCTCAGTGCTGGGCAGACAACACTATCAAGAGAGAGGTGGCTAAGAGCAAAGCAGTTGGAGGCACTACGTAAAGCTAGATTACAGCAGCAAAAATCTGTAAATGGAAATGAACTCTAGGACTACAGTACCCATGTTGCTTACAAGACTGTAAACCTGCCTAATATTTGTAGAACTGATATGAACAGAGCTTATGTTTATACTGGGTTTTGTAGATAATTTATATCAAAGTTATGGCTGTATTCTCAAATGAACCCAATTTATGGTGTTCAGCAGATTAACACTGATAAATTTTGGAGCTTGTTTTGTAACCGAACTAGCAACTACGGAAAATCTGTTTGATATTAAAGATTTACTATAAAAATGATGTCACACTTTTACTAAGAATGATTATTATAACAGATAAACATTTTATGGCATTAATACACATAACAGATTTTAGTGGGGTTGGTCTTAAAGTTCCACTAGAAAGTACAATTAGTTGAAAATGGCTCCTCCACTTACAATTGGTTCCGTAAAAGATCAGTACTTTTCATCAAGTTTAGCTGTGTGAATATGTCCTAAACATTTATACATTTAGTAATTACTATTTACCCTGAATGTAAACGTGTAAAATCAGTGTAGAGTTACCTGTGTCATCTTTGTCATCTTTAAGAATATCAAAATGGAGGTTGTATTTAATGTGTATGTTATACCTACTGATGTCAGCATTGCTAGTTAACAGTTTAAAGTGCTGGGATAACATTTAAGTTCCTCAATTTGTTTCTGTGGTTATTTTGAATTATTTTGTCCCGCCTTTTTTATATATAACTCAAGGCAGCGAACATACCTAATATTCCTGCCTCTTATATCCTGAGGCAAACATAGCTCTGCAGATGATACCAATGCATTAAAATGAAGACTTTTCTATTAGAAATACAACCTAAGATAAGTGACAGTGCCAAGCTTTTTTAAATATACCTTTGTGGAAACCCATGATTTCATCACTATGAGTTACAGTATAGTCAGAATATCATTTCATGAGAATACATAGGCTAGACTTGCTGAGCTTTAGAATAACTGCAGATACATTATAGCAAGGAAAGGCAGGGTACAGAACATTTTGAGGAAACGTGTATCCCATTACAGTTTTACATTTTTCACTGAAAAAGCCTCAAAAAGAGGAGTCTGACATACTGGTATTTTCAGAGTACATCATTCAAGAATATTTAAGCAGGAGCAAAGAGTTAAAAGTTTTCTGTAAAAATAAGAGTCTTATAGCAGTTACCAGAGAAGCAAAACTTTTAAGTATGACTTCCATCAGCTTTCATGGCTAATCAGCTAATGGTCTGATACTTTCAATTCCCTCTACCTTGAGGAAAAGCAGCGGCAAGTATTCATGGTAATCATTTAGACATCCCTTCAATCTGTTACCAAGTAGTATACTTCGTTACCATGCATTTTCTCATGGTCCCAGACAGTTCTGTGCAGTTGCTCCTCAGACATAATCACTGTATCAAGATGGCATAGACAGAACCTTTTTTTAGTAGTAGTTAACTATGTTGCTACAAAAAAATGATAATAAAGATGTCTTAAGAAAAAAAATTGAGAGCAGAGAAGCAGTCTTTTAGTCTTGCAAAGGAGAAATTACCAAAGATAAAGTATCCTTAGTATCTTGAACCATATACGTCAAAACGTGTAGTATTTTTTTTATTAAAATAGCTCTTGTTTCCCACATTAAAACAATACAGTTTTTATTTTAAATATACTTAAATTTATAGGTACTCTCAAAAGAACATACATTAAAGTATTAAGAAATAAATAACAAAATACAAACAGTACAAAAGTATCACACAAAAGACAGTTTAAGTAGGTTATCACTTCTGATATAGTAGAGACACTCAGACATATTATAATTGACTCATTAACTGCTCAGAACACTACATGCAATCTAGCTATAGTACACGTGTACTAACACACAGAAACCCAAGTTCTAGAATAAGGACTGAGGCTATGAAGGACAAGATTGCATTCAGTGTTATTTCTGCTGCTACATTCTATTATAGTTCATCACAAGACTGTTCTGGGCAACAACAGCATGCTTCTAAGAAATGAGCTAGTATTTAAATGCAACTTCATTTCCCTGCTAAAACTGATGTCAAGATTATAGCAACTGTATCTGTTTGAAACAGGTTGCACTGATCAGATTTTAGACAGCAGTAAGGTGCTACGGATGAGTATGTTGTCAGTTATATTCTTTAAGATGATTCCTTGCATAAGTTTAGGTAATGTCTCCTTATATGAATACATTTATATTCAGTATTTGATATTGAAGCTTAAGAATTTTGCTTTGATCCAGAAATGATTATGCCCTAAGAGTATGGAGCTAGTTTTTTTGTAAAATAATGCATTACAGTTTCTAGACACACTGATTTTATTTTTAAAAGAGGATTAATTTTTCTTTCAGCTAGAAAAGCCCTTTCAGCAGCTGCCCTGAAAGCTTTAACAAACATATTACACTTCTAGATACCATAGCTACTAAATCAACAGAGGTAGAAAGAAGCAAGGAACTGGTGAAGGAAAAGGGAGAATAAATGCCTAAGCATATGTATTTAAATACTCCCTCTGCAGTGACCATTTCCTTAGGAATGAAACCTGTTCAAGGAACACAAATTTAAAAAAATTAAATTAAAAAAGTCTGGAAAAAATAAATAGAATGCCATCTATGAGTAAAATATTCACTGGTACAGTGCAAGATTAATAAGGTAATGGGTGTTTAGTACCAGACCCTTTATATAAATATTCTACACAAATCTGAAGACCTATAAAAACTTGTCCCAAAAGCTAATTGTGCAACTGATCACCTAAACGAACAGCATGCACGTCAACCATTGGTGTGTGAGTTACCTGTTTAGTATAATTTACCATCACTCACTCACTACAAAAACAGTTCTGAAACCTGTTCAAAACCCAATTAGTTTCTCCATCAGTTTTCTGTAAACATTGTTACTGGTATTCTTAATACCAATACTCAGTGGCAGTTTGCCCTTCTTTCCTAGAAGTTACATTACACACAGTTATTTGTTTAATAGTATATACAACTGGATCTTGAGTTCTAAATCTGAATTATTCGTGTTTGACACTGTGTAAACATTTCTTTCAATTCATTTTGCTGAATTTCATTTATAGTTTCTGGTTCTGCTGGGCTCTTCTGGACTTTAGCCACAGCAAAGTTGATTCCTTGGGTCAAGCCAGCTTGTGTAATATTAGCTACCTGTGCCATCGAATTGCGTATCTTTGCAAAGGGAGAGACTGCCTTGCTACCATTACTTTCTGCTGGTGAAGGGGTCACATGAAACCCTGCCTCAGCTTCAAGAACAATAGATGAGGAGCCTGGGCTTTTATGAGACTTAAATAAATTCACCTGTTCAACCACTAAGAATTGTGGTCCTGTCTCTGAAAATGATACATCCAGTTTAGATGGTCTAGAAGGAGCCTTATTAGTTCCCAAACAATAATCAGTTGTCTTAGGAGCATTATTGCTAATATAATCTTCTTCTTCTTGGAGTTCTTGAGAACCCCTCTCATGTTCTGAAACACTGTTCATCTTAATTTTAGCATCCTGGACAAATCTGTGACAGTAAACATCAATCTGTTTAGTGACATCTGGTGCTGTATTCTCTGCAGAAAGAGGTTCTTGAGATCCTTTGCCTTCAGGTTCATTGTTCATTTGGCCTCCAGATTCTGCAACATGGATCTCTGAAGGAACAGGAATGCTAATATTGATATCAGTGCTGCTCACAGATTGGGACCGGCAATTTAACCGAGGAGCAGAGGCAATGATACCACAACTAGGTAAGACATAATCTATCTGTCCATTATCTAAAGAGTCCATTAATTGCTGGTCGTCATCAGATCTGGAATTTGTCAGGAAGTCATCTGAATGGAATGAGTCGTTATCAGAAGAGATCTCAATGTCTGATTCTATATTGGCGTTTGTATCAGTCATGGCATTTTCCATGGTTTCAAGACTACTGTCAGATTTCCAAAGATTTACTTTCAGATTGGGCTTTAAGAAGTTGACTTTCATTTCAGGCTTTGTAAAGTTTCCCAGTTTTCTAAGGTTGCTGATATTTACGTTGGATTTGGTTTGTTTCACTTTTTGATTAAGAGATGAAAACTTGCTCATTAAGTAATTCTTCCCCTGGGCCAAAGAACCTCTATTTTGGGATCTGATCCCAATGATGTCCTCATGAGGTTTGCTGCTCTTCCTACAAAAGTGAGAAGACCAGTAACTTCCTTTGTTATTCACACATTAAAAATAGAGCTGCCTTTAATCTCTTCTTCTATTATACAAGGCATACCAAAAGTCAGGCCCCATAAGGAATTTATTATATAAATTACACTAAATGTTTGAATCGGTTACCATTTTCTTTTAAACACACCTTACTCGTCTGATCCATGACCTTTGTACATTCCTATGTACAGTAACATTTTCTCTGGGGAAAAAAATAAATAAATAAAACATTCTTATTGGCCTAGAGGGCTTGACTTTTCGTCCACCCTGGATATACGATTAACTCATCCCTTGTTTAATGGGGTTTAAGGATACCATAGATATTGTTGATTCTAGCATCTAGGTACCCACCATCCTCAGCCCATTGCAAGACTGACTCTTCAGGTAATATAATTATTTAAGGATGTAGTAAATTCAACCTCCAAAGGCAAAGCATCAAAATTTACATATTTACATTTTATTTAAATAAAAGTAGATAAGCCATTAATTACTAATACTAATAGATGGTAATACATACTACAAGTGTTGTAAGTGAAAGTAATTTAGGACCCTGGGAATTTATGAAAATGAAAAAATAGAAATTCACCTCTCCAGTTTTTTCTCAATAATGGGGACATCTAATCCCATGGCTTGTTTGGTGATTCTCAGCATTTCTGCAATGCACTGAAGAGTGTCTGAAATACAAAGTATTAATCCAGCATTCCTGAATAGATCATATTGTTCACTGGATGTGAATGATCTTTTAACTGAATAAGTTTGCCTTCATTAAGCAATATGTACTGAAAGTAACATTAAATGTCCACCTTCATTTTGCATCAAATGGCTCATGCATTAATAAGTCATGTAATTCAACAAAAAGCAAAGAATTCAGTTATAAAGATTCATTTTTATCCTTGACTAAAAGAGATATTTGTAGTAGTCTTTGGTGTACTTCTCACTGAGATGGTACATCTGTTGTACCTCTCATTGAGATGGTACATCTGTTGACATACAGTGGGGCAAAAAAGTATTTAGTCAGCCACCAATTGTGCAAGTTCTCCCACTTAAAAAGATGAGAGAGGCCTGTAATTTTCATCATAGGTATACCTCAACTATGAGAGACAAAATGAGGGAAAAAATCCAGAAAATCACATTGTCTGATTTTTAAAGAATTTATTTGCAAATCATGGTGGGAAATAAGTATTTGGTCACCTACAAACAAGCAAGATGTCTGGCTCTCACCGACCTGTAACTACTTCTTTAAGAGGCTCCTCTGTCCTCCACTCGTTACCTGTAGTAATGGCACCTGCTTGACCTTGTTAACAGTATAAAAGACACCTGTCCACAACCTCAAACAGTCACACTCCAAACTCCACTATGGCCAAGACCAAAGAGCTGGTGAAGGACACCAGAAACAAAATTGTAGACCTGCACTAGGCTGGGAAGACTGAATCTGCAATAGGCAAGCAGCTTGGTGTGAAGAAATCAACTGTGGGAGCAATAATTAGAAAATGGAAGACATACAAGACCACTGATAATCTCCCTTGATCTGGGGCTCCACGCAAGATCTCACCCCGTGGGGTCAAAATGATCACAAGAACGGTGAGCAAAAATCCCAGAACCACATGGGGGGACCTACTGAATGACCTGCAGAGAGCTGGGACCAAAGTAACAAAGGCTACCATCAGTAACACACTACACTGCCAGAGACTCAAATCCTGCAGTGCCAGACGTGTCCCCCTGCTTAAGCCAGTACATGTCTGGGCCCGTCTGAAGTTTGCTAGAGAGCATTTGGATGATCCAGAAGAGGATTGGGAGAATGTCATATGGTCAGATGAAACCAAAGTAGAACGTTTTGGTCTAAACTCAACTCGTCGTGTTTGGAGGAGACAGAATGCTGAGTTGCATCCAAAGAACACCATACCTACTGTGAAGCATGGGGGTGGAAACATCATGCTTTGGGGCTGTTTTTCTGCAAAGGGACCAGGACGACTGATCCGTGTAAAGGAAAGAATGAATGGGGCCATGTATCGTGAGATTTTGAGTGAACACCTCCTTCCATCAGCAAGGGCATTGAAGATGAAACGTGGCTGGGTCTTTCAGCATGACAATGATCCCAAACACACCGCCCGGGCAACGAAGGAGTGGCTTCGTAAGAAGCATTTCAAGGTCCTGGAGTGGCCTAGCCAGTCTCCAGATCTCAACCCCATGGAAAACCTTTGGAGGGAGTTGAAAGTCTGTGTTGCCCAGCGACAGCCCCAAAACATCACTGCTCTAGAGAAGATCTGCGTGGAGGAATGGGGCAAAATACCAGCAACAGTGTGTGAAAACCTTGTGAAGACTTACAGAAAACGTTTGACTTCTGTCATTGCCAACAAAGGATATATAACAAAGTATTGAGATGAGCTTTTGATATTGATCAAATACTTATTTTCTACCATGATTTGCAAATAAATTCTTTACAAATCAGACAATGTGATTTTCTGCATTTTTTCCCCATTTTGTCTCTCATAGTTGAGGTATACCTATGATGAAAATTACAGGCCTCTCTCATCTTTTTAAGTGGGAGAACTTGCACAATTGGTGGCTGACTAAATACTTTTTTGCCCCACTGTACTGCAATATTCATGGTTTAATTAGTGAAGTATAATTGAAAGGGCCCAAATGCACCAAATTCTCTTGGACATGTACCCCGTCCTTCCAAAGAATTAGTCTCTCCTTGGAAAATAAGTAGGACGACTAATTTTGACTCTGCAGGCATGGGCAGTTTAATTGGTGTTGGTAATTCAATAATTAAATTGACTAATTAATTTAAAATATAGCTTATTTTCAAATAATGTATTTTATTATTCAATAATTTAAACGTCCCATTTCATTTTCATAACTAAATTGTAATTGCTCAGAAACATCTAAACTGATTATATTCATTCTAAAAAGTAAATTCTTACCTTTTCCATCCTCTTCAGGACTGCGCACCACGGCTCTAAGCGTATGGAAATACCCACTTGTGTCTTTGTATTTATAATGAAGCCTCATGCATGAGAATTTGGGCTTTCCAAAGAATGTTGGTTCAGGTCCTTGTTAAAAAGTAATAGCAATTTAGGAACACTGAGTCTAGTTCTCAAACAACATTGTATCCACCAACAACAGAGGCTTCCCCAGTTCAACTGAGATGAACTACTATTGGGCTCCACTTATGTCTGAACTGTATGCTGTGATTCTGTTCTATGGCTTCAGTTATACAGCATTAAAAGTAATCCAATGAATTTTGTTGTATGCTTTTCTTCCTTATACCAGTGAGTTGTATAAGGCTGAGGAGAATCTGGTTCACATCCCATTTAGCAGTGAAGCTCACTGATTACCTTTGGTCATTCAATCTCTCAAATTAATGTACAGTGGTACCTCGGGTCACTAACGCTTCTGTTCACGACCAATTCGGGTCACAAACAGCACCGTTCGCAAAATTTTGCTTCCGTTCGCGAACGCTGGATCGGGTGACAAACAGGATCCGTGGCCATTTTCCCTCCCATGACACGTGGTCGCGGTTTCCTGTAGGGAGGGGGACTCTCCCTCCAAGCAATAACCGCCTCCCCACCCGCCTTCCTGTCCTCCATGCCAGAAGTCGCGTCGAGCAAGGTTAGCGTTCTCTCTCTTCGTACTGTACTTTGTGTCATGTTTTTGTGGTTTTAAAAAAAAAATACATATGGTTCAGAACGGATTAACCGTAATTACATTGAACCTTATGGGAAAATTTGATTCGGGTTGCAACCAAAATCGGTTGGCGACCAAATTTGTAGGGGTCAGAACGGATTAACCGTATTTACACTGAACCTTATGGGAAAATTTGATTCGGGTCGTGACCAGAGTCGCGGAACGAATTAAGTTCGTGAACCAAAGTACCACTGTACTTCATAGGAGTACTACAAGCATAAAAGAGGAGCAAGAATTTTGTTTTCTACTCTGAGTTCCTTGGACAAAAGGCAGGATACAGTGGGGCAAAAAAGTATTTAGTCAGCCACCAATTGTGCAAGTTCTCCCACTTAAAAAGATGAGAGAGGCCTGTAATTTTCATCATAGGTATACCTCAACTATGAGAGACAAAATGGGGAAAAAAATCCAGAAAATCACATTGTCTGATTTTTAAAGAATTTATTTGCAAATCATGGTGGAAAATAAGTATTTGGTCACCTACAAACAAGCAAGATCTCTGGCTCTCACAGACCTGTAACTACTTCTTTAAGAGGCTCCTCTGTCCTCCACTCGTTACCTGTAGTAATGGCACCTGTTTGACCTTGTTATCAGTATAAAAGACACCTGTCCACAACCTCAGAGTCACACTCCAAACTCCACTATGGCCAAGACCAAAGAGCTGTCGAAGGACACCAGAAACAAAATTGTAGACCTGCACCAGGCTGGGAAGACTGAATCTGCAATAGGCAAGCAGCTTGGTGTGA
Source organism: Python bivittatus (assembly GCF_059951505.1). Lineage (NCBI taxonomy): Eukaryota > Metazoa > Chordata > Lepidosauria > Squamata > Pythonidae > Python > Python bivittatus. The sequence goes on along the minus strand of NW_028277125.1, from coordinate 56,902,479 downwards.
AGAAATCAACTGTGGGAGCAATAATTAGAAAATGGAAGACATACAAGACCACTGATAATCTCCCTTGATCTGGGGCTCCACGCAAGATCTCACCCTGTGGGGTCAAAATGATCACAAGAACGGTGAGCAAAAATCCCAGAACCACACGGGGGGACCTAGTGAATGACCTGCAGAGAGCTGGGACCAAAGTAACAGGCTACCATCAGTAACACACTACGCTGCCAGGGACTCAAATCCTGCAGTGCCAGACGTGTCCCCCTGCTTAAGCCAGTACATGTCCGGGCCCGTCTGAAGTTTGCTAGAGAGCATTTGGATGATCCAGAAGAGGATTGGGAGAATGTCATATGGTCAGATGAAACCAAAGTAGAACATTTTGGTCTAAACTCAACTCGTTGTGTTTGGAGGAGAGAGAATGCTGAGTTGCATCCAAAGAACACCATACCTACTGTGAAACATGGGGGTGGAAACATGCTTTGGGGCTGTTTTTCTGCAAAGGGACCAGGACGACTGATCGCGTAAAGGAAAGAATGAATGGAGCCATGTATCGTGAGATTTTGAGTGAACACCTCCTTCCATCAGCAAGGGCACTGAAGATGAAATGTGGCTGGGTCTTTCAGCACGACAATGATCCCAAACACACCGCCCGGGCAACGAAGGAGTGGCTTCGTAAGAAGCATTTCAAGGTCCTGGAGTGGCCTAGCCAGTCTCCAGATCTCAACCCCATGGAAAACCTTTGGAGGGAGTTGAAAGTCTGTGTTGCCCAGCGACAGCCCCAAAACATCACTGCTCTAGAGGAGATCTGCAGGGAGGAATGGGCCAAAATACCAGCAACAGTGTGTGAAAACCTTGTGAAGACTTACAGAAAATGTTTGACCTCTGTCATTGCCAACAAAGGATATATAACAAAGTATTGAGATGAACTTTTGATATTGACCAAATACTTATTTTCCACCATGATTTGCAAATAAATTCTTTAAAAATCAGACAATGTGATTTTCTGGATTTTTTTTCCCATTTTGTCTCTCATAGTTGAGGTATACCTATGATGAAAATTACAGGCCTCTCTCATCTTTTTAAGTGGAAGAACTTGCACAATTGGTGGCTGACTAAATACTTTTTTGCCCCACTGTATCAAGGTAATAATTTTTTAGAAGCTCGCTGCCTTTTCTACTGTACCTCTTTCTTTCAAATCTAAACCACAGTGATTACTTCATAATGTTACATGCATGAAAACAGCCAGTTTCAGGTTGTCCATATCCATACCAAAACATGGATGCTTTGTCTGGGCATAGACCAAAACACACATTTGGTCCAGGCAGAAGTGTTCTGGGGTGAAGGGGCAGGATAAAGGCAAGGACATCAGCAGTGGCAAAACAGGTAGAGAAAGGAAAGCCCTGAGAAGGTTGATATATTCTATGGCTGCTGCATGCCACAGCCATTAAACCCAGTACAGCCAGCCAGCTGGTCCACCTCTCCCCTGATTTTCCCTCTTGTCATCCTCTCTTAGCCTCTGCATCCTTAAGTGCAGCATTTATTTTTTTTATTTATTTATACATAGACTTATCCCCATCTCCCCACAATGGGGCACTCTGGGCGGTTTACATCAAGTTAAAACAAATAAATACATAATTAAAATTTATAAAAAGAAAAACACATTTACACAAATGGAAGGAAGAGAAAAAAACATCCAAGAGCCCAATGGAAGCCACACCAGGCCTCTAGGAGGCTAGCCAACCCCATTTCTGACAACCTCCCTCCCCGCCCCAGGCCAGATGGCAGAGCCAGGTCTTCAAATCCCTCCGAAAGGCCGGGAGTGAGGGGGCCTGTCTCACCCCTGGGGGCAAGATGTTCCAAAGGGCGGGGGCTACAGCAGAGAAGGCCTGCCTTCTGGACCCCACTAGTCAGAGTTCTTTTGCTGAGGGGGTCCAGAGCATGCCCTCTCTGTGAGATCGGGTGGGACAGACTGAAATCATGGGGGCGAGGCAGTCTCTCAGGTAGCCTGGCCCCATGCCATGTAGGGCTTTAAAGGTGATAACCAACACCTTGAATTGGACCCAGAAGCAAACTGGTACCCAATGCAGCTCAAGGAGCAAAGGTGTTATATGGGTCCTTTTTTGGACCCCCAAAATAGCTCACGCGGCTGCATCCTGGACCAGCTGAAGCTTCCGGATACTCTTCAAGGGTAGCCCCATGTAGAGCGCATTGCAGTAGTCTATATGGGAGATAACAAGGGCATGAGTGACTGTTCAAAGGGCATCCCGATCCAGAAAAGGGCGTAACTGATGCACAACCCGAAGCTGTGCAAAAGCCCTCCTGGCCATGGCTGCCACCTGCTCTTCAAGCAGGAGCCGTGAGTCCAGGAGGACCCCCAAATTACACACTGGGTCTGTCTGGGGCAGTGCTACCCCATCCAGCACCAGCAATGACAATGTCCCGGATACAGAGGAGCCATTAACTCACAGCCACTCCGTCCTACCAGGGTTCAGCTGGAGCCTGTTGTTCCCCATCCAGACTCTCACAGCCTCCAGGCACCGCAAGAGGGCAGTCACAGCATCACTTACCTCACCAAGGATGGAGATATATAATTGAGTATCATCAGCATACTGATGATACCTCATCCCATGATGACGGATGATCTCACCCAGCGGTTTCATGTAGATATTGAAAAGGAGCGGAGAGAGAACTGAACCCTGCGGCACCCCACAGAGGAGGGGCCGAGGATGGGACCTCTCACTCCCTATCACCACCGACTGGGATCAGCCCTGAAGAAAGGAGGTGAACCAGCACAAAACTGTGCTGCCCATCCCCAAATCCCTGAGCTGTCCCAATAGGATACCGTGGTTGACGGTATCAAAAGCCGCTGAGAGATCAACGGGAGCAAGGATGGTCGCACTTCCACCATCCCGCTCCCACCAGAGATCATCCATAAGTGCGACCAATGCCATTTCCATTCCATAACTGGGCCTGAAACCTGACTGGTAAGGGTCCAGATAATCCGTTTCCTCCAGGACTCTTTGGAGCTGTGATGCCACCACTTTCTCAATCACCTTCCCCAAGAAGGGGAGGTGGGAGACTGGATGAAAATTGTCCAGTATGGTAGAATCCAGTGAGAGCTTCTTGAGGAAGGGGTGCACCAATGCCTCTTTAAAGGGTGCTGGAAACACTCCCTCCTGCAAGGATGTATTAACTATCGCCTGGATCCAACCACATATTACCTCCCGAGCTGCTTTCACCAGCCAGGAGGGACATGGGTCCAGATGACAAGTGGTGGCCCTCACAGTCTGGAGGATCCTGTCTACTTCCTCAGGAACAACAGGATCAAACTGTTCCCAGATAACTGGGCAAGAACGATCCCCTGGTATCTCCCCAGACCTTGTGCCACGCTCGGAGTCCAACTTGGAACGAATCCGAGTGATTTTATCGTGCACATGCTCTGAAAATTCCTCCATGCGGCCCTGCAAATGAATCTCCAGCTCCCTCTTACCGAGGAGGGATCTAGTGATCTCAAACAGGTCCGCCGGGCAGCACTCTGTGGACACGATAAGGGCGGAGAAGTATTGGCGCTTCGCCGCTCTTATCACCACCATGTGGGCCTTAATAGCGGCTTTAACATGTGTTCGGATTCGGTCCGTGTCTTCCTCCAGTGGTGCTCTAGATGTCTCTTGACCCTCTTCAGCACCCTCAACTCCTCCATAAACCACGGGGGGTGTCAAGGCCGATGTGGCAAGAGAGGTTGCATAGGCACGATCCTGTCCAAGGCCCCAGCTGCCTCCCTATTCCAAGCAGCAGCCAGGGCCTCCGCTGGACCGTGCAGCAGGTCCACGGGAATGCTCCCCAGCTCCCTCTGGAACCCTGACAGGTCCATCAGGCACCAGGGGCGGACCAATCGCATGGGTCCTGCCTTCCTGCGGAGGGGGGTGGCATAGGAGAAACTCAGGGTCACCAGGACGTGATCTGATCATGACAGTGGATAAAGCTGTACATCTCCCCTCAGATCACTTTGCCACTGCTCAGACAAGAAAACTAAATCCGGCATGTGGCCAGTGTCTCGGGTTGGGTCCTGCACAATTTGAGACAGGCCCATGGCTGCCATGGTAGTGATGAACTCCCGAGCTGCCTCCGAGGACCGTCCCAGGGATGGCAGGTTGAAGTCCCCCAGAACCACAAGCCTGGGGAACTCCACCGCCAGCCCCGAGATGGCCTCCAGCAGCTCAGGCAGGGAGGCTGCCACGCAGCATATCTAACCTCCCATCCCTCCCCATGAGAAGGCAGGCAGTTGGATATGTTGCACCTGAATTCAAGGGTAGCAGCAATAACTAAAGGGAAAGGAGGAAAGGAAGGCACTGGGAGAATGGTGGGCAAGTAGATTCACAGGCCACACAGAGGAGGAATAGAGGGGAAAAGAGCAAAGCGCACCAGCTTTGCCTTACTCACCTGGTAAGGCCCTCCAGAATTTACCTAAGCCACAACCTGGAACAACTAAGATGTTCCTGGGCTCACTTCAGCTAACTGCAACCTGTTCAGAACACTTCAGCTGAACTTCAGAGCCACTGTTCATGGGTTTGTTTTCTCAAATTTGAAACAAAAAATAATTTCGTTTCATGAAAAAAATGTTACCATCATTACACAAAAGAGAAAGGTTTTTTCAAACTGGGGTTTTTTTCAATTACTGATACAGTATGCTACAATTGCCCTGGCAAGAAATAGGAATATAGAATGTAAGAAACATACCTATTTCTATCTTCTCCAAATTTTCAAGACTCAGCCTTTGATACTGATTGACTTTATCTATTTCATCATCATAACTAGAAGGGAAAAAAAGTGCCTAGAATTAAATCTTCACTCATAGTCAAACCCTGTATAATGCATTTCCAACAACTTTGTGTGCAATGTGAAATAAAAATGATTACTTACTAAGCTACGTAGTATGCAGAGTTAGAAAGTAAAAGAAGAACATCCACATCTCTATGAGTAGCATCAATAAGGCTAAAATAAAAAGAATGTTTTATAGCAACAGAAATGTTGAAGCATGTATCTCACAAACACTTTTTTGAAGCCTTTTCTTCTTTATAACTAGTACGGTCATTAATAAATCATAAACATAGTTCTTGATTCCTCCTCAGGGTTATTATCTAGTTGGCTCAGTCCAGTTCCTGTGAACCAACTGTTATCCTGACATTAGGAGGATAGCAGTCTAGGATATCATGGCACATGAGTGGGTACTGGCTGCATCTGAATGGGGTGCAAAGGATGGGGCATCTCTATCTGGCACCCTACCCAGAATAATGAAGAGGCAGTAGGACAACCACCGCAGGGCCTGGCAATGCCAGTTAGAAGCAGGGATTGAGCTCAGAAGGCCAAACAGAAGGAGGAGTGGCCATCCTGCCTCACATTCTGAGATTCCTGTTCTGAGCACATTCATCCCACTAGATTCACTTCCCACTGCTCAGCTTGTCCTGTCCTTTACCTGCTGAGGAACTAGTTTCCTAATGTTGATGTCCTTGAGAGAAGAAATGCCCTTAATTATATTATCCTTTATTAACTAAATAAAATCTGTGTGATCTGAGTTGTGCTGTCAAGAATAAAGTTCTTAATTACTGTGTATTTCTTAGGACATTAACTTAATCAGCTAACAAGTGCCATTAAGTATGTTTATCAAAAACAGTTTTCAGACTTGATATATTTCACACCTTATTTTGGTGGTATAGTTGCACATAGATGATCATATTCCATTGCACAATAATCAGGACCAAGTGTCATCATTATATGAGATGTTGCCATGCTAGCATCAGCTATGCTCAGGAAGTTGCAACCCTGATGTTGCACCATCCCATGTACCTCAGTGACAAATGGTTACCAGTGTTGTAGCATTATAATGATTTTCTTTCACTCTTGAAACAAATGTTCATGAACAGTTAAATCACACAATGAAACAGAACAAATGATTAAAGGACTTCTTAAAAACCATTAACAGCAGGCCCTAAAACAGAATTAAGCCTTATGCAATATAAGCTTAGATACTATGGGGGGAAAAGTATTTCACCTAGCACCAAACACGGACCAAAACATAAACACAAGAAAAACTCTCTAGCGAGAACATTCTACAACTGTGGGAGTGTAACTGAAAAGGTCCTTTCCCTAATACCACCCACTAAGTCTAAAGATACTGAGTACCCCCAAAGAAGGGGCCTTTTGAATATTTTAATGTAGGAAAGCTAAGCAATCATAATAAGCAACAAATAAATAAATCTCAGTGCTTTGATAGCATAGCAGGATAACCAATCCATCAGTATCCTGATCCCAAACTTTGAAGTGCTTTAAAGGTCAAAATGTACTTTGATTGATAATCGTATTTTGAATTTACTTGAAATTTCAAGATTGGTTACGGATATTACTAAAATTTCTATGATTGAAACCAGTATTGCATATAATCCAATTATACATAAAGTACCAACAATACTGAAAAAATAATTTATAACATTTGTAATTGCCCAGCACTGAATGTAATAAGATTTTGATATTGTATAAAGTTCTTGTCTTAATTTGCTGTTTTGTTCTCTAGCAGTATTAGTACTACAAACTTTCTTACTCTACTCATCACACAGAATTCATAACTATCACTAATAGCATAAAAGGCAATTATTAAAATTCAAATATTCTATTCTCGCTGCACTTATGCCAAATTGTGGGGAAAAAACCGTAAAATTATATAATCAAATAATTCTAGATTCTGCATACCTTGGATCACAGTCAATCAGTGCCCAACCACCATGAAATTTTTCATCATCTGGTAAAAGCAATTTCATATAACTTTGCAGTAATTGGCTAATCAATTCCTGATGACTCCTCAAATTTTCCTTGTGCAAGGCTTCATGCTCTTTTTCTTTTGTAAATATGGAATAGAGATCTTCCGTCACAGGAATACCCTGCATTAAATCTAGACAAATACAGAGCATGTACAATGACTAAATGGGAGTTAAGCGCAGAAAACAGTAGCTGGTATTTAACTTATACCATGAAAGTTTGGTTTTAATTATTCAGTATGATTATAAAAATAGTACTTAAATTGTTGATAGAAGATAGGTAGAAATATCTGCTTCTTGCCATTTGTGGTGCTTTCCTAACCTCCAAATCATAATTTGGCCATAATTAGGGGAAAGTCAAGGGTATAGTTATGGATTGCACCCCTCTTTCAACCATAATTTGAAAAAAAAAAATCTAAGAAATAGTATCAGTGACAAACAACTAAAAATAAATATGCTAATGCTTGATGGAAAAAAATTATTGCTAATATTTCAAGAATCAGCTAAAAATGAGCCAATCAAGACTATATTTTAATAACATATATGGTAAGATTTTCATTAATATAATGAGGAATCTCCAAAACAATGTATTCCACATGACATAAACTCCCAAAAGCATAGCTTTTAAAAAACACATCAAAGAAAATTCAACAGACATATGCTCAACGATTATAGAGGAACCACTTTCAGACATCACGATAAACCCGAACTGAAATTTTAATTAACCACAAACAAATAGCATGTTGGTACATACTACTCAGTCTAATTTGGCTCCTCCTGCCAAATATCTAAATGAGATGCTGATCAGGACTTATTCCATGCAAGCAGATCAGGATCTCTGATTTACTGCTTTCTGAAGTAAAGAAAGAAAGCAAAATGAAGAGGTTTGCTCCTTCACTTTCACCAGCATTAAGGGCCAAATGGGGATGATGAGGAATATGCCCCAGTGCTCTGCTCATTCAAAATTAACACAAATACTTTACACATTTGGCATTCACACATGGTGTAAAAATAGAGACAACTATCTTACCTATGACTGCTTGCCTATAAGCATCTCTGAAGCGGTTTAAGTAGTATCTATTTGCAGAGTTAACGCCATCTTTCATAACTCCTGCCAGCTTCCTTTCCCCAGTCCTTGTGAAGTCACCCTATTATACAAAATGCATCTCTGAATATTCAGTGTGTAACTTACATATCATTTAGAAAAAGTTCTCCTTTCAACATTGGATGGCTCTGCAGCTTCATTTTTTGGCCCTCGAAGTATTCCCAGATTGTGTTACATTGTTTACAAAAAATTAGGGCTGGGAAAGAATGTGTTAAGCTTCTTCAAATCAAAACGTATCCTCTTCCACCCTGAAAACACCCCCCTCAAAGTTCTCCCAATAAATACTGTACACCATAAATGCCCAGCAGCTGTGTTTACAGAACATACTTAAACCAGCCAATTTAAGAACAAGAGGTTGGAAATGCACAACCCTGGTATTAACTATGGTTTGTATGTAAAGCTATCAGAACTATTCCACATACAACATATTATGCAAACACAGAAAATGGGTAAATTTGGTAAAACAGGTTAAGCCTGTTATATAAACACAGTAAATATAAAACTGAAGGCATATTTGCTAGATTCAGACATAATGCTAAATCATATTGTGCTTTGTTTGACTATGGCTTAGTATTTTATGTAAACCTAGCCAATGGGATTAATAAAACATAATTTCTGCTTTTGTGTATTGTAGAAACATAGCCGTCCTATATTCACATTCACTTTGATATGATTCATATTTTGCCTTTAGTAAAACAGAACCAAAAAAAAAAAAACACCTCAAACAAAAGAAAAAAGGAAACAATAAAAATTATAATATAAGGATTGATTGACATTGTGGAGAACAACAGTTGTCTAATGTGCTGTATAGCAAGGAAGACCCAAGTCTAAGTCACGCATGCATGCATGACGCTTTATACAACAGTTCCAATAAAGGATGGCCATTATTTTATTGTAATCTTCCATACATAATCAATGTCTATAAGCAACTCATTCATAAATCACAATTTGAATCCATTGAGTAGGGCCATAAATTTATCCATTCAGTGTTGAAAAACTAAACTCTTAGCAATAAGAAAAGCACGTAGAATCCACAGGATCTCAATTATTTCATTTAAAACCGATGCAACAGCCAGTGACTAATAAATAAAATACAATACAACACATGTTTGGTCCTGAAGAATCTTTTTTTTCCTTACATCAAGTAAAATATTTACCTTTAAAGCTGCTGTTCCAGCATATTGCCTGCTTATGGCATCACCGTTGTTAGCCCATATGATCTGGTAAATTCTATTGCACTTCACTGGCAATGCCTGTTCTGGAGGCATCACACCTAATTTTTTCAGCTGAAATTTAATGTATTTGTTATTATTAATTGTCATTCATTTTACTGAAAACTACAAAATAAAAGGTAAAACAATGAAAACTTCAGGCCAGTCTTCTCTAACCCGATGACCCCAAAATGTATCAGGTAACAATTCTCATTTTATAATAAGAGTTATGGTCCAATACATATATTGGACTATAGGGGCACCAAATAGGGGAAAGCTTCCTGTATTTAACAAGTTCTTGTGAGAATTTTAAGATGAAATCTCCAAAATAATCCAAATTATACTACTTTCTAGAAATAATAAGATCCTGCCTACTGAAAATGTGCATTCACTACAAGTTTCTTATTATCTTTTTTAACAGGGTATTTATTGCCCTGAATGTAAGCTGCATGACCAGGCTAAAATCAAACTTATCTTGTAAGACCTTCACAAAAGGCATTTTAAATCATTTTACTTAAAGGCATCAGTGTAAAACTCTTAACTTTAAATTTTGAATTTCAGTATTATCTATACAATTACTAGAAGACACATTTTAGCACTACTATAAATATTTCTCTTCAGTAAGTTCATCTCTTCTATATGAATTATTCTGGAGCAATTTAATCATAAGTAGATTTTTCAAAATCCCTATACTTGTGTTCGGCTTAAGGGCAATCAATATAGTTTACATTGTTGTACCTGCTGTTCCATAACAACACGAGCAATTGCCGCTTGAACAACATTGGTTCGATCCAGACAATCCATACAATTAACACGAAAAATTCCTTCCTGTTTACAAATCACACCAGCTTGGTCCACCCTTCCAAAAAAAGGGAAATTAAATAATTGGGAAACTTTAGAAAAAATGGCTATCCCATACAGTACTAAATAAGAACATATATTCACACTCATACTGAAATAAATCAGTCTTCAGTGCTTATATATAGGAAAGTTAATCATACCAAAGCACAACAGATCTCTTTTTGCAGAATCTCTCATCTTTATGGAAAACATAAAGCTCTAAATGAAAATTTTGTATGGGGATGCATCTCTTGCCTCGCATTCTCCAAGCTTTTGCCTGATCCAAACGTCTAAGGCAACACCAAATACCTACCAGCACCACTTTACATCGGTGATTATATCTGAAATGGCATCCGTAAGGATTTGAACATTTTCAAACTTCATTCCACGGCTAAAAGATAGAAAGAAGGCAGAGTTTGCTGTAATTTTTTTATTGTTCTAAAAGAATGTGCTGTTTACTTCGCAGAATCTGAAAAAGAATTATCCCCAGAGTTTTTCCTCTTTTTTATAATCTGCTACCAAATAAGCCATAGATTAATCAAGACAGACTGCTACACCTGAGTATTTATATACACATACATATACACACATACAGGAATACATTTTTTATTTAGGCATATTTTTCAAAGTGGCAATAGAATGCAATGGTTTAACATTTCAATATTTAATGGTTACGTTAAGGTTCTTTGACAATCTTACCAATGTTCATGGAAATCAAATGAAACATATGTAAGGCCTGGATTATTATATAATAAAACTTGTTTAAGGTAAGCATCACCAATAATTTTTTCTCGTCCAGCCTGGTCCACCAAGTTAATGATAATCTATTTAAAGACAGGAAAATAAAAACATGTTTAAAACTATGAAGTGTAATGTACATGTCTCATTATCACTAGGTAGCGCAGGAGTGGTGTTTCTTATTTTAATTTTAAATAAAATTCAAGACAATTCTTAAGTGCCTAGTTCTAAATGACTGCTAAGAAGCAATCAATGAATACTAAAAGTTCAAATCATTATATTTTAATCCCACATTTGATGATAATCAGGAATGCACTGAATGGACAGTCATGTCCACTAAATGCTTCACTCTAAAGGAATACATTTTTGTTTATGTAACATGAGGCAATTCAGCTTTTGTGTCTTCAGCTCCTAGAAACTTTTCCTGGCCCCAAAAGGTTGCCCCAGAAAATTGAGACTCCTGTGGAACATGACTAGTGATGGGACAGAAACTGCAGAAGAAATTGCAGAAGAAATTCAGCAAGTATCAGATGCCTCAGCAAACAAAAGTCACAATGCTTTCCACTAGCACAAAGCCATCATTACAGACAACCCAGAATTCCATAGTTATCAAATTATTTTAATTTGCAAAGTAATAGATACTGCCAAAATCTTCATATTTTTTTCAAAATATTAAAGCACAATACTGTACAAAACTGTCAGTAATTTAACATGGTCTTACAAGAAGGGGAAACCCACCTGTTTTTTATAAATGTTTAATTGTTCTTCAAAATGCGCACAGAAGTAAGTTACAGTTTCCTTCTCACCTGCAAAAGAAAGGTATATTGTTTGTCCACTCCTTTGAGATATGTGCATGGAAAGCAGCGGCATTAGACTGGAACAGCATATAACTAGACCGGATCAGAGATGTAATGATTATATTTAAAAGAATTATCATAGATTCTAGAACTCAGTGGAATACTATTTACAAATAATTATTAAGCAATGTATGTCAGCAAATAAATAACAAAACATCTTTCTATAAGAAGAAGCTACTTATTTTTAACTGTAGTTTTTTAAATGCTGATCTGTACATATTCAGCATATGATCAGAATATGTGGCAACCTTGTACTGACTTCCGGGGAAGCAATGGCAGACTAAATACAAGGCTCAGCATTTGGATGGAGCTCCTTGTGTCGTGTTTTAGTCATTGTTAATTATTAACAGTTTAAAGCATTAAGAGGATCTAACAAGGAACTTCTACTGCTTCATTCTGAATCATATGAAGAGGAAAAAAATTGTTCTCTGTGTCCACACTGGGTAGGAGATGCTGTTGAATAAGGATTGGGGAAGTGGATATTGCATGGTGGGGTTGGGGACAGAAGAGGAGTATTTGAAAGGAGGACCACAGCAGAGTCAGGTAGTCAGAATGACCAAAGGTAAGGTTTTCTGCAAACCAGGGCTTAAGGCACTACCAGTTTTCCTTTCCTTTCCTTTCCTTTCCTTTCCTTTCCTTTCCTTTCCTTTCCTTTCCTTTCCTTTCCTTTCCTTTCCCTTCCATTCTCATTGCTGCCTGTTTGACCAATGAGGAGGGGACAGGTCATGTCATGAAGCCTTGCCAATACTCTCCAGTAAATTGCTCAATAGGATACCAAGAATTTCCTGGAAAAAGTGGGTGAGGACAATGTATTACCAAGAGAGTGCCTTTTAACCCTGTTAGTGTGATCATATCCTGCCAGAAAGGAGGGGGGGGGGGAAATCACCAAAGATATGACTAGTTTAGTAGTTGTTATGGTTACTTCTCAAGAAAAATATGAAGCAAGAGAAGAGACTCAAGTTATTACCTTAAAAGTCTATAGATATGTACACCTACAGATACACATATAAACATGCAGATACACATTTACCTGGAATACCATGTCATTCTAAGAATTTGTCAGGGAAAAAAATTAAATATTTGTAAAACATTTGACTAAATTGAAATTTAGTTTTATAGTATTTATATCAAATATAGTTGACTTTTTTTAATATAAAACACAAGAAAATCTTAATTTATTATGTACTACATTGATATAAAAATACCATGGAGATGACAATGATGGCCTAGGTACATGATAGGGAGACATAAGCAGAAAATAATTTTTAAAAAACAGCTTTGTAATAAAAGTTAGCAACAAATTTGAAAAGCCATTGAATAATGTTGTAACTGCATTATATCTTATATTAATACTTACACTTATCGAGACGTGGCCGTGGGTTGTATCTATAACCAACCTGACTCCAGAAAACAGGCACAGAGCCTCTTGTCTGAACAAAAGACAGAGTGTGATTATGAACATGGATCAACTGTTCAGTCTCTACATAATTTGCTACATTCCCATTTTTATCCACTCCTCTTCGTTTGTAACGCATTCCTAGGAAAGAAGCAAAGAATTTCAGAAAAGAGGTTGCTCACATAACATTTGTCCACTTAATTCCTTAGCTACTAAATACTGCATTTCCAAAGGTCTTTGACAAAATTCCTCATCAAAGTCTCTTGAGTAATATTAGCATTTATGAGAGAAGAGGATCCATCCTAGCATAGATTGTTAACTGCTTAAAAAACATACGATAATAAAAATAAATCAACATTTTCTCAATGAGGGAAATAAGGAGACCCTCAGATATCCATGCTGGGATTAGCATCTTTTAACTTGTTCATAAATAAGTTTGACTTAGGCATAAGTAGTAAGCCACCCAATTTTATGGGTAATATTAAACTACAAAGGATAATACAACCAAAAATAACTGTGAAAGGCTCCAGAAGATCTATTTAAACTGGGCAAATAATCAAACAAACATTTTTTCAATTTAAGTAAACATTTTTAAAAACCCTAACTTCAAATATAACTGTTGCGTTCTGAGCTATCCATAACAAACCAGAAAAGGGATCTGCAGGTGATAGTGAATGAAGTTGTCAACTCTATACAAGATAATGTTAAGAAGGCAAATTCTAGAGATGTCCAAATGATTTATTTTGAGCATGATATTTCACAAAATGTGCTGTCTAGAGTGCAAAAGACTTTTTTGAACACAAAATGAGCTACTCCGAACATTTTGGATATGTTCTGAATTCAAAACACATTTGTTCTTAGACTGAAGCACTCTGAAGCTAAAACTACCTCCAAAACACAAAAAATAGGACATTTTGAATTATGACAGTTCAAAATAAAATATTTTGTGCACCCTAGAAAATTTCATGCTAGAAATCTTTAGGAAATGGATTGAAAATAGAACTACCAGGATTGAAAATCATTCTGCCAACACAGCATAAATATATTTTTATAAATATCTAAATCTACAGCACATTCATATCCAACTTTGGCTCCCACACTTGAGAAAAATACAATACAGCTGGAAAAACTGCAGAACCAAAATGTTCAGGAGATACAAACATCTTCCATATGACAAGAGGCTAGAATATTTGGGACTCTTTAGGTTGGATGAAAATGTCTAAGGGTAGATTGTAACAGAACCATAGGAAATCATAGAAAATATGGACAAAGAGAAATGCTTATCTTTCTCTTATAGGACAAAGCTCACTTGTAGATGTAGAACAGGAAAAAGAAATGACTTCAACACGTACACTGTATAATTAACCTATGAAATTCATTACCACAACATATGCAAGCATATAATATCCTTAGAATGAATGTTCCCTTCATTCTACCCTCACCCCACAAAGAAAGGAAGTAAGTCCTACTCTCTGAGTATATGGGATGAAGGAGCTACTGTCTGGAAGAAGTCAAATCTTTAGAGAATTTCCTTGTCCAATTTTTTTGAAGAGCTTATTGTGACCTTAACTGAATCAATTTTTAATTTCTGTATAGAAACACAAAAAGTATTTAAGTACTTATTTCCACAAAACAATTCACCAGAGCTTTCTGGTCTCTAGACTATACTGAATAAACTTACCCGCTCTGTGGCGGCTTCTCCGTGAGATAAGTGCCACGAGAAAACTTGGGTGAATGTAATCTACACAAACAGGCTCCTGAGATGGTGTTTCAGGACTGCTTTTTTCCTCATCTGATGTTTCATTATAATTAACTACAAGTTCTTCAATTTGCACAAATCCCTGAATGACTGGGATAATCCAAACATCCACTTCAGATTGCTGCAGCACATTAAAACATATATATATAGCCCAAAAGTTAAAAAAATGAAAACAGCTGCACCAATAGTATTCAAAGTTCTTCCTCTAAATTTTCCATTTGTTAAACTAATAAATATCTGACTATGGATTACTATGAAATAACCAAGCAATGTATTATTCTGTACTATTATTACCATATTTAATATAATAGGAAGTTCTATTGTATAATAATAAAATTAGCTAATTGTACTACATATTACAATTAAAAATTAAGAAAATAATTTTAATAGACAATTCACTGTAAATCAGGGTTACCTGGACTGCTGACCATATGAACCTTACCAAAATTTGTTGGAAAACAACCAACCAACTGAATAGTGGAAATTATAAGTGCTTATTTGGAATTTTCTCTTCCTCTAAAGGAAACAGTGAATAATTTAGGTTATTAATATTGAATCTCCAATATCTCTTTTCCAAGCAAGGCTGTACAACAAATGATGGCAACAGAGCCATAGGATGAAACTGGATACTTTTCCATCCAGATTCAGGCCAGGTTTTGGGGAAATAATTAATCTTTGTCAGATGATTTTTGCAAGGAACCAGAGTAAATACACTCACGTGCTTTTACTGCACCTAACAGCTATATATGATATCATAAACTGTTATCTTACAAGAGGGTTTGGCCAGTATAGGATAGAACTGAGTCACTCCAAAGATACTGCATATAGTTTTATGAGTTAAATTTTAGATGGACTGTGGAAACATTTTTGTTCTGCACGATTCTGCATGAAGTAATTTTAAAGTATATTGACTCTTTTTTTTTTTTTAATCTATTTTTTTCTGCTTGGTGTGAGTGACGTTTTAAGTTTAATTTTTTAAAAATATTTACTTGGAGGCCACCTTTAGAGTCTTATCTAGGCCAAAAGGCAACTCAGAAATACTTTTCCAGCAGCATATGAATCCATTTGAATGGGGTACATATCCGCCAATGCCTTCCAGCTGCCTTATTTACCTGCTAGGAAAGGTTTTTTCAAGAACATCATACCATGTGGTAATGCTTATAGCCAATCCAGGTGTGGTGACAAACCCAGGCAAAACACATAGACCAACTCCTTTAGGATTTTTTTTTTATTAAAAAAAATGTTACAAAAATAGACTGCGTTTCATGATAAAAACTCTGTGATTTGTTAGATTCTCTATTTCTATAGGCTTACACATCTGAAAGAGGTTCCCAATGCTTTTCTTCATTTCCCTGTCAGTATTCCAGTCTTACACCATCTACAATTTCTCTATTTTATGCTTTATTGCTTTATTTTCTTCTCTGCCCAAGCTTTGACTTATATCATTCTTATTCTATCTTTACTTTTCCAAAGACTCATTCCTTACTTCTACTATTCATTTATTCTGTCATTCTAAATTTGGTTCTTATTTTTATACATTTTCCTACACTGGAGTTCTAGCTCCTTTCCTCATTATTTTCTTTCTATTATACAACTCTGCCCTCTACTTGGTTATTGGAGCTGGCTCAAGGCCTCTGAGATTGCAGCTAGTAGCAACCCAGCCTACAGTGCTGTTGCTGAGTCAACGCCATCTGCCAGCATTTGGACCATTTTGGTTCTTCCCATCCATATCCCTCTAGTACTTGGCCCTCTCTACCTCTAGCTCCCACATTAGCATTGGTTTGTGTATTGCGGTCATAGCTGGCCACCTGGAGCTGCTTGGCACCACCTCTGGCATAGTGTTGCCAGATGCACGAAGGGGGAGGAGGGATTAATTACTTTATACTCTACTCCTTTCTTCTCTCAGTTTGGGTTGCTCTGGAAGTCCATGCCCACTTGTAAGGGGCTGTAGGAGCTTCACCAACTGCTTATGATTTCCATCAGGCCTGTTGCTACTGAGCCTTTTTTAGCTGCCTTCAACCCCACCCCCCAGAGATTCCTGCACATATTCCCTTCCATCAGTCAGCTGCCATGGAGCCAACTACACCTGGCAGCCCCACCTCTCTCCTTCTCCCAACTCCACTGATTGCTCTGTCTTCAGTTGCCTGGCATCTTCAGGGCTTCTGGCTTCTTTTCTTTTCTTCTCCAATTCTTTTCCTTCAATTCTTTCATTCTTTTTTTTTTTCATTTCCTTATCACCAATTGAGGATCATCATCTGGAGTCTGAATCTGATTATGAAGGTAGCCATTCCTCTCTGTCACCATCCATCCTCCTCCTCCCTTAACACTCAAGAGAATGGAAGGCCACAGATGCTATCATCAGTATACACCCATCCTCTCACACCAAAACACTAAATTATTGGGAGAAGGAATTCAGATCTGCTAACTTACATAAAGTGATATAGTGCTATTACCCAGTATTGTGAGCATTCGCTTTCATATATGTAACAGAAAAATAAAGCTTTTCCAAGACACTATAGCAAAGTGCTTACGCTTCTTTTCATTTTCCATACAGAAGTACACCCATTATAGAGAAATAGTTTTACTTGTTTAAGTGGCATTTTTATAGCTTAATTTACTACAATTTAGAAATACATAGTATGGTTTAGTGTCACTTAAAAGTAGATTTTTAATAGTCACACTAGACTCTAATTAACTTTAGTAGGTTCAGCTATTTAACCAATGTCAAAATCATATCTCTTAAGAAAGATGAAATCATGGAGGAATGCATGATATCTCAGATGGAAAGCTGTAGAAAGTAACAATTCCACTTGTCACTTAAATAGAAGCCTAAATTTCTACATCACAAAAAATTAGGATAAATTACATGGATTATAAATGAGAAAATTAATTGCCAATCAGACTAAACAGTACCAAGAAAACAGAACTATCTGATGCATAATTCATTGAAGTTCCCAATAAACTACAAGCATATGGAATATTACTTACACCAAGATTTATCAGATCTTCAATCATGTGTTTATTCCAAAAGAATCTGTCATCAACCTGAAAAATATAAAAGTAAACCAAATATTACAGAAAACTGTGAAGTCTAAAAGACTATAGGACAATTCATGTTCACCAAAACAATCCAGGAACAAGAACTTCATTTGTGAAAAATAAGGAAACACTAACGTTTCTTTCCTTGATAAATATAACATATATTCCCATACATATCTATGGCTGATCTTTCAAGAGACAGATTATTACCTTTTTCCAGAGGGGCAAGTTAGTCTTCTCACATGCACTTTGCCTTTGCACAGAGTTTGTTAAGTCATAACTCAAACTATAATAAAAAGAATCAGCATCCATAAACATTTTGAACAGTTCTTCCAGTAGACGCCTCTCCAGTCTTTCTTTCTCTTTACTTTCTTTAACCTACAAAACGGCAGAATGTTCTATTTCAGTACAGTGAATTGGATTCCTACCGCTACACTAAAAGTGATCTTTCATAACATACAATCGATCATTTGCTTTGCCATGCTTTTGCATAAGTCTTTCATTGATTAGGCCTTTTCAAACAAGTACAGTTGGAATCACAACTTTGCAGATACCTTATGTTTTCCATATAAAATATGCTATTATTATTATTATTTTATTCTACAAGGCTGAGAAGTAACAGTTCAAGTAAAGTTACTTACCCAGTTTATGACTAAGAATAATATGAGGAAAAATCTAGAGTTACAAGAGAAAACACATGTTGTACAGATTCTTCATTGTATATAATATATGAATGTACTAGTTCTACATAATACATAATGTAACTCAAACATATTCCAACAGACAAGTTTTCACCAGTATCCTAAAAAATGTAAAAAGTACTATTTTTTAATTTAATAAAATAACATTAAGACAGCAACACATCCAACATTTTTTTAAAAGTACAGTTCATAGTAAGTTTTAAATCCTGTATCCACAACTTTAAAAGACAAAACAATTCTCTCCACATGCTTACAAATGACCATTCATAAATAAACCACTTCAAAAATTGCCCATCTTAAACAGTTATGTCCTTCTCCTGAACCACAAAATCGATTGTCTCAAAACACAGCAATTAACAATTCATCAATGACTTTGTAAGTGAAGAGATGGTCCATTAAGTCCACTCGTAAGGTTGGTATGCTGCATTGCATTGGAGAAAATTTTCTGGACTAGCTTTACTGGGAGCCCAAGCAACCATAGCTTATAAATTTCTGTTGAGAAATGTATTTATGGAGGAACTTTAGCAAGTATATATTTTAATTAATACAACAAGGTGCTTAAATACAAAGTAAAGTCACCCTTACTGGAATATCTGGGGGGAAGGCCACAAGGAATTCCAGAGCTACAGGATAGATATCCCTGAAGAAGGCAATAGTAAACCACTTCTATACTGTTGCCAAAAAAACATTTGGTTGTGTCTACATAGAGCTGGGCTTGAATCAAAGCATTTTTACCCTAGAGGATAATTCCCTTGTAATCACTGCAGCTGATGTAATAAGGGTGAATTATTTGAATTGAATCATTTGAAAATGAAAATCATTCTCAGGAATTTATCTAACTGAAATAGTAGGGGTGTCAGACCCAGCCCAAGAACAACGATGAAACAGTCCAGTCTAGTACAGTTCCTTTATTTGCTTACAGCTTATAGACAGAATCTTGCCAAACTAAATCTGTACTACAGCAACTAGTGGATGTACCCTGGGAGATTCTAGGGAGTGGCTATCCTGAACCTCTTAGTCTTCCCACACTTCCCCTGCGGACTGTGCTGCCTCTTGTCTCCTTTCCCCTCCTGGAATGCCCCCCCCCCGTTAGCCTTGATCTCTCACATCACTCTCCTCATGGATACATTCCATCACAAGGGGGGTTATTTATACCCCACAATTTCCTTAAATTCTTATGCTGCAGTGGCTAAAAGAAAATTTAAAGTAAGAATCAAATGAAAGAGCTGAACTGCAAACAAAAAACTGAAGCCCCAAAGTGAACAGTTTTGCATACAGATATCATAAAAAGGTCTTATAACATGGAACATAATTAGAAACAAGCTTGAGGAGGATTAATTTCAACAAAAAATTATCATTGGACAAAAGTTATTTCTTTGAATTTGTAATTTGTAATTTTAGATTTAGATATTTATGTAGTAGTTGTGCTAATGCAAACTTTTAATTTTTACAGTTTGTGTTATCATTCGTGATTCAGTTAGTTTTCCAGGTGAGTACTGTATATGTTAATTTCAAACTGAAGGCTAAAGAAATATGCTATAATAGACATTTGTGGGGATGTGCAGCTGTGGTAATTTTAATTTTGATTTAAACCCATTCATGGTTGCAAAATAACTTTAGTCTATATCCTTATATATTTGATAGAACCAGGTCATTAATATGTTTTCATATGTAGTACTCATTGATTTGTGCATCAAAGCATTCAGTATCATGAGTATTTTTTCAGGACTCAGTCATTTTGTTTTTGTTATGTATGTTTTAATAGGGAATATGTTGAATGAGAAATGACACAGATTTTTTGAAAAATAAATGAAAAAAATTAGAATTTATGAACCATACAGTAATAGTTTCAGTGTTTGATTCTCACCCTTTGTTTCAGTGCATTTTCAATATTTCTTTTGGTTCCACATCAGCAGAATGATTACTTAGCAAAACAGACCCATTTCAACCACTGCATGATTACATTATGTAATATAGTTACTAAATCAGACCATGTAACTATCCAGTTCAGCATCCTTTACTGCACAATGGCCACCAGATAATTGTAGGATGCCCTTTATTACCCCTGCTGTTTATCACCTAGAAACTGGTATCCTGAAATATATTTTTTCAGAACATGGAGGTTTAATGTATGTAACACTAGTTGATGGACAAAATTAGTGCAGAATCATTCTGATCATCATTTAAAACCTAAAGTAGTAGATATTGTCATATACTGTACTGCACCAATTCCAGGTTAATTACATGTTGTATGAAATCTTTTTCTTGTTCTGATTATCCATAAATTTAATTAAATGAATTTAAGTCTTAATCATGAATAAGAAATATCTACCCACTTTCTTCAAACCATGTATAATTTGTTATAATTTTCTTTTTCTTTAACCTATGAAGTCCCTAAACATAATCTGTAGGGATTTTTTTTTCATGTGGGCTGACCTACTTTTTAGTTCAAAAGAAAAAATAGAGAATCACATGGGCATTCTGGCAGCAAGTTCCAGATACAGCCTAATTAAAGAAGAGAGAATATAGTCATTTATGAGAACAGCATGGTTGAATTGGAAAGAGTGAAGAACAGCAACCTGGATTTCCTGGAATAAAATAATTCAAAACTTATGGCAAATAATGATAGATTTTAAGCTGTATCTTAAAACAGAGGAAAAAAAATATCGGGATCACTGCTGATATCAGTATGAACAACAATATGAATGTCAGTGTACAGTTATAGCCAGAGGCAAGAGGCCCAAAATATGACAATAGAAAACCAAATAGAAGAAAGCTGCAATATCTGAGATTGAATATGGACAGGAAAAAAAAGGAAGCTAAATATTTGTTGCAAAGTTATTCAGTAACATAGGTGAGTCAGTGACAAACTAAATGTAAGAAACAAAGAAGGCAAAAGAATCCAAGGCTTTGCATCTGATAAAATGAATGCATTATTTAAAGTGTTGCTGGGAATTCTTTCATGGGGCAAACAGATATGGGCAGACATTGGCATATCAGAGAAGAACTTTAGAGGAGAGATTAGAAGCACAATCTTGAACATACTGATTAAAATGGTGATAACATGTCCAAGTAGAAATTTGAAGCATACTGTTAGAGCTGCACAATTGTACAGTTACAAATCACCTGGAACAGAGCTAAGTATTTTCAAACTTATGCAAAATACTGAAAGATAGTACTCACGATATTCCAAGTAAGAACAGCAGAGTTAAACACAGATATTTGGGACCCCAAGGAGAGAGAAAGAAACAAGGATGAGGTTCTATTAGAACTGAATTTGACAAATAGGGATGGAACCAGCCAAATAACATAAAGACATGAAGTGCTTCAAGTAGTGAAGTTTGATCTACTTCATTTAAGCAAAAAGATCATACAGGATGGAAATAGGAGAGATCAACTATCTGGCAGAGAAGGTAAGGTACCCTTGATTACACTCATGGGAATTTTAGTGAAGTTCAGAAGTATAACAGGAAAAAAAAGGTAATAGAAATAAATGGTGGGAGGGAAAGGGAAAAGGGCAATTTAGTCAAGATGTTTTGAGAGCAAGTGAAATAGAAATATGCTTGAATGTCTGCGAATGTATTAATCAACTCTTTGGAGGAAAAGTACAAAATTAAATACATATGTGAGTATTGTTTACAGTGTGCACAATTGAAAACTCCTTAAAATCTGACAAATAAATCTCACCTTCTTTTTATTAGAAGAGGAAACATTTGTTTTAATCTGAGTGAAGGTCCTCAGCAGAAATTTAGAATCATCTGGAGATTGTGTAATTTTCTCAGTTTTATATATTCCAAAGTGATGTTTTTTACAGGGCTGAAAAGCAACAATTTCATTAAAAAGATGCTTAATGGAATAATTAGTGATTATATAAAATATGCATTCACAAATTAATATTATTTTTCTAAAGAACATTAAATAAAAGCTAACATTTGCATGACACAAAATACACGTTTAAAATTTATTTATTTATTTAGTGAATATATACTCCCGCCTTTCATATACATTTTACAATAAAATAAGGATAACAAATAGTGGAAAACCAGAAGAGTTATAAAGTAAGAATTCACTCGTTTGGACCAGTTATCACTGAAGAGTTATCTAATACAGGTAGTCCCCAGGTTAAGAATGCCCAGTTTAAGGATGACCCAGTGTTAAGAACGGAGCCTACTATAGCAAAATTTGAGTTAAATACACAATGATTTGAGTTAAATAAACAATGGTTCAAGTTTATTACACAATATTACTTATACAGTATTATACAATAATATTGTTCTGGCTTACATATAAATTCGACTTAAGGACAGACCTTGGGAATGGAACTCATTCTTAAACTGGGGACTATCTGTATCTGCTAAAAGTTAGAAGATTAGTACCACATTTAATAAGTTTCTTTCTACCCTATCTACTCTCTAACCTTGAGAAAGGTCTTTGTCAAAGATTTAATTAACAAGTAGGTTGGAGCAGGACTTATTGGCAAAACTAAAAGTCATTTGTATGTTTAATCATAGCAGAGACTTCACATTAAAAAGATATCTGATACAATGCAAATGACTGTGGAACAATGCTACCCTGAGAAGAAACAGGATATAAATGCAATAAATAAACCATTCAGTAAAAGACAGCAACTGAGTGGTGGAAAGGAAGAGCTGCTCCAGATGTCTGATAAGAAAGGTTTATATCCACTTAATAGCCAGTGATCATTTGTGGCAAATAACTGTCACATTATAAAAGTTTACATAAAAATTGCCTTTGTTATCCAGCATGGCTGCCTGATTTGATCATGCTAACTTTCATTTCTACTCAGTTATCATTCCAATCATACAAGTTGGTAGAAACACTTCTTTTATGAATTGCTGGATTTCATCTTACCTCCAGATCCAGGTCCTGAGGTTCTGCTTCAGAAAGTGGTACTGCTACAATTTTTGTAATTTTACATACATCATGATCTCCTGGAAGCTTGCCAACAACTACTTTTTGGCGAATTAGAAGCAACCACCAAGGCAAATCTATAAGAAATACAAATCTATTAGTTTCGAAAGAGAAGTTTCGATTATAATTTTAACCAAGTGAATAGTAACCTTTCAACTTATATATTCCCTTTATCAGCTGACAAAGTTACAGCCTAACACTCAAGAAGAAAATTGTCTTATCAGTATGGAATTAAGGTTACAGAACCATAGAGCTCTAAAGGCCTTGAAAAAATCTGGAAAAAAAATATATTATTTTTCTTTCACTAAATCAAAACCAGTATCTGTCCTTTCTCAAGACCTTCTCTAATAAAAATATCAGAACACAATGTTAAGAAAGAACTGAAACCCACTGATTTCCCCTGAAAAGAGCTGCTGTGCAATCTGGGGTTCCTCCTGGATTTATAGATCCTGCTGTAACAGCAGATGGAAGTCATGGTCAGGATAGTATTTGGCCAGCTTCAACAAGTTCACCAGTTTCCCCCCTTTTCTAAAGACAGTGATCCATGCCCTTGTCATCTCCCATCTAGAGTACTGCAATTTAATTAACATTAATTCTTTGTGAGTCACCCGGAGAGATGAGTGGTTACATAAATTTGATTAATAAATAAATATAAATAAATACTGTTAATAAATTAATAATTGCTTGCTCCCCTCTGTTGTACTTGCTATGCTGTCACAACACTTGACCCAATGTGGGAAAAACTGCTAAAGAAAAAACAATATAGACTAGTTGATCAATATGCATAAAATTATTTTAGGCCTATGACTCTAGTTCTAAACTTCAGTTAAGGTACCATGGAAGATCTATTAAGTAATAAAATAAAAAAAATAAAAAAAAAAAAAAAAAAAAAATAAAAAAAAAAAAAAAATAAAAAAAAAAAAAAAAAAAAAAAAAATAAAAAAAAAAAAAAAAAAAAAAAAAAAAAATAAAAAAAATAAAAAAAAAAAAAAAAAAAAAAAAAAAAAAAAAAAAAAAAAAAAAAAAAAAATAAAAAAAAATAAAAAAAAAAAAAAAAAAAAAAAAAAATAAAAAAAAAAAAAAAAAAAAAAATAAAAAAAAAAAAAAAAAAAAAAAAAAAAAAAAAAAAAAAAAAAAAAAAATAAAAAAAAAAAAAAAAAAAAAAAAAAAAAAAAAAAAAAAAAAAAAAAAAAAAAAAAAAAAAAAATAAAAAAAAAAAAAAAAAAAAAAAAAAAAAAAAAAAAAAAAAAAAAAAAAAAAAAAAAAAAAAAAAAAAAATAAAAAAAAAAAAAAAAAAAAAAAAAAAAAAAAAAAAAATAAAAAAAAAAAAAAAAAAATAAAATAAAATAAAATAAAATAAAATAAAATAATGCATAATCAAATCTTTCGGCTAAGAACTGATTGAAAAGCTATTAGCAGCACACAAAATAAAAGATTCTCTCTTGCAGGCAACATTTTAAAAAGTCAACGCTGTGCTGTCTTCTGTTTTGGCCTTTTTCTAGAATCTTTATATGACCAAAGTTGTGCTGAAATATATTAATATAAAAGTCTAAAGAAAGAGCACATATCCATTTTGACACCAGAATTGATTTTTAATTTTTCATATGAGTATTCCATTTTTTCACCAAGGAGTTCAAAGAATCAGATGTGGTTCCCACTTCTCTTTCCCCTCCCAGCCACTTGAGACAGCTTAGATTAAAATACAGTGATTAACCCATACTTTCAGAAATAAAAGCTCCAGAATTTATTTTTAATTTTTAGAAATGGAGTAATTTTTAGAAATGGAGATAAACATGTTACTATTGTTTAAAAAGTTTTTTTTAAGTTACAGTAACTAAAGAATCTATGATGAAGTCACTATATTCAGTTAAAAAATTATCCAGAAAAAATAAACTGAATCATAGCATTTAAGTGTTTTTGCAACATGCAAAAAAAGCTTCCTAAAATAGTAGATTTGTACTCTGCTATTCTGAAAGGTTAGAATTTTACATTTAATTGCCATTTTCACATTCTGTTACATACTGTACAATCAGGTATGACACCATTTCCAAGGCGACCCTTGGCAAAGTAGTTTTCATACATAAACCAAATAGTAAGACTACAAAGCCAGTGCATGCAATCACATTTCTCAGCTGCCATTTTAAACATCCCTTCCCAGTACAGGTAGTCCTCACTTACCGACTGCCTCATTTAACAACCATCTGAAGTTACAACAGTATAAAAAAAACAGCTTTGCGACCAATCTTGCATTTATGATCATCACAGCATCCCGCAGTCATGTGATCACCATTTGGGTGCTTTGCAACCAGCACACATTTATGACTGTCGCGGCATCCTGTGGTCACCTGATCCCCATTTGGGTGCTTCACAACCGGCTTCCGACAAGAAGAGTTAATTGAGAATGCAGGAGTAAAATTGCAAGTTGCAGTCACCGCGGTGACTTCCTTAAGACCAAATGGGAAGTGACGCTGTAAGTCCATTGCGGTCATGTGATTTCTGCTTAGCAACCTCAGCACTTAGCGTAGCAAATGGAGTGGTCGCTAAGGAAGGACTACCTGCATAGCATCCCCTTACAACCTGATGTTAGGTGACAGTGTTTTGAGATTCTTCTAGCAATGAACACAGAGGTTAAAATAATAAATAATAAATTTGGTTTGCAGAGAGAGTACACTACCATAGCCAAAAAATAGGCTTTTAAAAAAGTTTGCTTAAAAAGTGGTAGTAGGGTTCATCTTGGTTATTCTTTTAGGACCCTGACACTTGCCTAGCCATGCTAACACCTCATAATCTGGTTTATAATGCTGTTAAATAACTTATTAACCCTGGTTAATATGTTAGACAGTGATCCATATTGGACCATATTGCTGGTTGGGTAGCTTTGGACCAGTCATTCTCAATCTAGCCTATGAAAAATTAGGAGAGAGACCCTACGCGGCACTGGTTTGAACTCCCAAAAGAAAAATGGGATTAAAACACAATACATAGCAGTTTATTCATCGGGGGGGGGGTCTTTAATGAATGCAAAATCAGAGTTACTGCATAATCTCCAGGCCGTAGCATACACTCCCATGAGAGCTGCATCTCACTATCATTCCCTATCTGTAGAAGACCAGCCAAGTTATAGCTCTTTTGCCATATCTTTTATTGCTGATTTCAGTTCATTTTATGTTCTATTTTGTGTTCTGCATCTTAATCACTGTTATTCACCTTGAATATTCCACTGAATAAAAAGGCAAAAGACAATAAATGAAAACATATATTTTGATGATTTTTGCAGAATAAGGCAGAATGTTTTCTCACGAAGACTATGTAACATTCAGTGACAAAGCATGCACCAACAGCTGCTGCTCTACTTATCAGAACATCAAAGACCATTAAACTTGTTCTGAAGTTTCAGAATTAAATACTTCCAGTTCACTTTTTTTCAAATACTTTAAAACAGAGTGATACTGTAGTGTTATTCTAACATTGCAATAAAGCCAAAACAACAAATTCAGTATAGATAATTCAAATAATTACAACTTGATTCATAGAATAAACTACACTTTAACTGAAAGATAATTTTATGCTAGTATTAGTTTGCCTTGGTCACAATCAATCATGGCTTCATTTCAGTAGCTGATGGAGATCTAGTGCATTTGTTTGTTTCAACGCTGAATACAATTTTGAGTTAAATAATCCAGCTATAGATAAAAAAAAAATCTCCAATGGCTTATATCCATAGTTGCAGTGGTACAACTCCATTTAAGGGATGCTCTACCTGCAAAAGGAAAAAAAACCTGCAGGAAGAGTAATTTCCCCTTGCTCTTTAAGCTTCTTATAGCCTATGACAAGCTGTTTCAAAAACAATTTGGAAAATGGCACAGGGGCTGAATAGGGAATTGGTAAAAATGATCTCATCACCTCTTTCAAAAGGAAACAGCTTAATCTCAGTATCTTCCACAGATGAAAAGAACCCTTCCATTCATAGAAGGAATAGATTCACCAGCTGTTTATTTCTTTACAGTTTTATGCCATCGTAATCTATCAACCAGCCTACATGTTCTCAAATTTGCTCTTGAGGTTGGGGAAATTACTGGAATGTACTTTGCAGTTCCTGTGAGGTGAAGGAAATGCAATCATGCAAACAGACTTCCACTTATGTAACACTGGTTTCATAACTAATTTCAGTCAGAAGAGGGGATGAGGTGTTTCTATACATGTTTTCCTTTGTGAGAGTGGTTTGTGTCCAAGAAAAGAGAATGATTAGTATATCCAGCTAGAGGATAAAGGATCAATTACTTTTATAATTTCATTCATTTTTACAGGCAATAAACTTTGATTAATAAATACTAATTCTACTTTGTTGTTGTTTCCCTGGCCCTGTCTTCTTTTGGAGTATGACTTCAGGTGAGTAGTGTGTGTGTGTGTGTGTGTGTGTGTGTGTATTCACCCACATGCCCATACATATACAGAGATCTGCAGAGATGAAGATCTCTAAGGTTGGTTTTCATTTGGAGAAGGGAAACCAGATTGATACATGGGAAAACCTGGGTATTTCACAGGATTTTCTGTCTATCGTTTACTTGTATTTACTTGCCTTTTTTGAGGAGTCTATGTTAAATTTAATATTATTTTTTCTTATGGATACAGAAAATACCTAATTTTCTATCAGGCAAGTATGCTTATCTGATTAAAAATATTAAAACCATAATCAAGATTTTAAAAAAATAGAAAAGTCATTGCACAAATAAAAGAAAGCTCCTACTTTAATGGCACAAGTTACATTAGAAATTACATAAAAACAAGCCTACTAATCTATTTGTTATCTTCCATGGACCACTTTGTTCAGGCGTTCACCCAAATGTATGAAGGTCTTGAAGCGGATGGAACAATGGAATCATTCATGGGATCTTCCTTCAAGCATGTATTCTGCTTCCTCTGTTTTGGACCCTGCTATATTGCATTCATTTGAATGCAAATGAAAATATTCCTCATGATCATGGATGATGCTAGGTCTGCTGCTAAGGTCCAAAATACTGAGAGAAAGCAGCATTTATACAGCCACGTAGGTGGAACAAGCAGAAACCTTCTGTGAAAATTAGCAAAAGGCATGTTGAATATTTAAGTTAGACCAATAATGTAATAAGGATATAAAGTAGATGAACTGACAGAGATGAATCTCTAATTCGGATTAGTTATATAAAATCCCTTAATTTACTTCAATTAAGTTTTATTAAGGACAGGCTGATCCCTCCAATCCCTTTCAAAACTGGTAGATATCATTCTCTCTCATTTCCAATGAAAAAAACAGTTCCATTAGGTAAAGGACTTACTAAGCAGTATTTATCTAAAAGGAAACTAGTTTGTTTGTTTATTCAACTAGTATGGCTGCTTAACTCAAGATGGCTTTGGGTGGCATACAAATTAAAAATAATAAAAAGTAATGCATATCAAAACAAATAAAACAGATGGCAACCGAGGATGCTAATCAATATACTAGTACACCCCCTTAAGACAGACTCACTCGATTCTCTGGCCCAATGCCCAAGGAAACAGCCATGTCTTCAGAACCTTATAAAAAACCAATAAGGTTGGGGCCATCTGAATCTGGGGGGCATGTTGTTCCACAGAGGAAGTGCCATGACAGAGAAGACATACTTCCTGGGTTCAAACAGATGGCATTGCTTGATGGAAGAGATCCTGAGTATGTCAACTCTGTTGGATCTGGTGGGATGAGCAGAACTAATGGGAAACAGGTGGTCCTGTAAGTAACTCAGCCTCGTGCCATGAAGGGCTTTATAGGTGATAACCAGCACCTTAAATTGCACTTGAAAGCCAGTGCAACTCATGAAGTAATCATGTAACATGGGCATACTGAGGCACATCCACAACTATCTGTGCCACTGCATTCTGAACTAGTTGCAGCTTCTTAGTAGTCCTCAAGAGCAGTCCCATGTGGAGCATCAAGCAGGAGGTAACTAAGGCATTAATGACTGTGAGCAAGACCTTCTAATCCAAGAACAGATGCAATCAGCACACAAGATGAAGTTGTGCAAAGGCTCTCTTGGTCATGGCTGCCACTTCCTCTTCCTCAAAAAAGTTCCTAATAAAGGCTCTTACCTGTGTTTGGACAGATTTGCTCCTTGTTTTCCTCCAGTGACACCCCAGGTGCTTTTTTTTTTTTTTTTGCTATTTCATCTCCCAGAGCTCCTCAAAAACCAGTGGGTGCTCCAGGATCCATTAAGCAGGGAAGAGCTGAACAAGCATAATCCAATCTAAAGCTGCAGTCACCCATTCTTTCCAAGCAGCAACTAAGGCCTTAAGTGAACTATACCTCAGGTGCTTGGGAGGGACCAACTAAACAGATCCAACCACTGGGGGGAGGGAGGAGCTACAGAAAAGTTTCAAGGCAGTCTGGACTATGGCAGGATACTGATGTTAACATTCCCCATATCCAGATCACACACTATCACCCTAAGGCAAAAAACAGATCTAACATGCAATTTCTGCTGTATGTCAGGCCCTTGATGACTTAGTTCAGATCCATGGTTTTAATGTTGACCATGAATTCCTGAGGCACCTCTGACCCTGCACCAAGGGAAGGCAAACTGAAGTCCCCCAAGATCATAAGTCTGGTGTACTCCATCATCAGTATGGCCACAGCTTCAAGGAGCCCAGACAGGAAAGCCACTACATAGCTGGAAGGCTGGGGCAGTAGCAGCAATTCCATCTGATTCCTAGATCCCACTGTCACGGAGGCTTACATCTGGTTATCAATGGGGTGGCACCTCTAAAAGCCGCAAAAGTCACTGCCAGGATGTTAGTGCTCACCCTTCTCCCCCAATACCTCAACATCACCTGACCCACAACATCACTCCATTGGGACTTGTCCATACTCAGATGGCAAATACATCTAATAGCTGATCAAACTGTTCTCAGGGCCTCTTCTGCAAAGCACCAATCCTTAACATATCCATGTCCGCACTATCTTTTTAAAGATAAATTGTTTCCCCAAACAATTAATTAAAAAGGGGAAGGAAGAGTTGTCTTAAATTCAGAACTGTTTTCCTTTCCAGGAAATATTAACATTAATTCAATTTCTTTTAATGATCTCCTGGGTGTAAAATTAAGAACATCAACTTATTCCCAAATACATAAAAGCTATTAAGGCACAAGAGGTAACAGCACCTGGAGGATTTTATCTGGCTTTGAAAGATAAGTAAGACTGGGTAAAACTATTACTTGGATAGGAAACCACCAGAGAAAGCCAGAGTTGTAACCTAGACTGAAAAATCAAAAAAGATCTTAGAAGAAGGGAACGGCAAACCACATCTGTATTATTGCCAAGAAAACTTCATGGACATGTCCATGAGTCACCAGGTGTCCAGGCCAGCTTCAATGAGACTTTATTTTTATAAGCCATTATGGAAGAAAAGTAAAATACTTTATAATGGTCTTAGAGTAGAATATACTATGTATGGTATATTTTAGTGTTAAGTCTACAATAATTCAGTGGAAAACAAAAATTCCAGAGTTGTGTAACAACTTTATCAGGATCAATCAAATGATACAAAAAAAAAAAAAATACAAAACCTTCAAAGTTTAACTAATTCTTCATCAGCCAAATGGTTTTTAAAAGGGGGAGGCAAAGGAATGAAAAAACTGTTAGATTTTAGAGTCAATATCTATACCCTCATGTTTGATAAAGTGATATTAGGTTGCAAGAAGTGCTTTTCTACGTTTGCTGGAAAGAAGAAACAAGCAAAAAAAATTATGGTTTCACACACCGCTGGATATTTCTCTTGTTTTGACTAACAGCCAGAATACATGCCCGCCTTTCAATGACAGGAGCAAACCCCATACCAGGCAAGATGAAGCAAGCTGCTACTAATACTGCAATTGTTTATATACGCAGTCCAATGACAGTGTTGACAATTGGTTTTTGTATTTTATGTGCAGCATCTAGAAAACAACTATGCTGCCAAAAAAAAAAAAATGAATACCCTTTTTATTTCTAACATTCCAACTAAATATTCTTTGTATCCTACCACAGCGCAGCTTGTTCTATTAATCTGCTTCCAAGCTATGATCCCAGTTTGGGAGCTGAGAATATTCCTTTTCCATGCAAATCAGAAATTTGAATTAGGGGAATGGAGAGCTACACAATGCCATTCCATGTTCCCATCCCCCACTGAAGGCAATTGATGTTTGTGATTTAAGGCAACATTCCAGAAATGAAGGGGGAAACACAGCTATGAGCATATGTTTTGAGAAGTAATTTGTTCAACCAGATTTAGAATACGGTAGTACACAGATTACCATTATTTATTTATTATAAATAAATTTACCATATTTATTTATTCAAAAATATGTGTCTGCCTCCATTACTGTACTCGCAGGGTATCTGATTACTACCTGATTTTAAAGGTAAATTATTTAAGAAAATAGTCTTAGTCTTCCTTTCAACTGAATACATTACTTGCTTTTTCAGCAAAGCAGTTAAACCTATAAATATGCAAAAAGTAATAAAACTGAGCATCTGAGGAACTATTTTTAAACCATATAAAAATTACAAAATCAGGTAAAAAAAAAAGCAAATGATACTTTCTTTTAATAGATAATCTCAGTAATATACAAAGTTGTTTTTTAATGTAAGTATGACAAATTTGCATTTGAATCTAATCACAGAATAACTATATTCCAAAACAGATCCTAATCATATTAAATTGTTGCTTTCCAAAAATAGATAGAAGAGACACAGATTCCACCAAGATCAATAATTTTAGCAGCATTCAAAGAGGGCTAGTTATTGTTGCAAAAGAATGCAGAATATTTACAGATATAGTAATAACTAATGCAAATTTGGAAACCTTTAATAGAGCAAATATTCTGAAAGGAAAGTTTACTTTCTACCTCCCAGGCCACCCTCAGGCTTTTCATTTAGTCAGGTTGTGTTTGTAATCAATGAATTAAGCAAAGAACCAAAGCTTTAGAGCTCAAGACAAAATTATCACAGAGTTCCACAATGCAAAGAAACACAGCAGTTTTCCAATTTTACTCAAAAAAAAAAAAAAAACAATACCAACTAGCCTGCTTTCCATAGAAAATAGTGATGTAGTGTTCTTGTTAACTTGGTTATCTCATACTGAATTTGCTTATAAAATCTTCATCAGATGCTACATTTAAGTCATGGAAAGCCAGGAATCAATTATTGGAAGCAAAGTATCAGCCAATAGCTGTGTTCCTCCAACACTAAGAGCTTAATCCCAACATTTTTGTACTTAAGGGATTTTTGTTCTTCATCCAAATTCCAATGTGTGTAGCAGATAAAGATTCTATGCATTGTGGATTTTTTTCATGGGTATTAGAAATACACTTCATATATCACAGACAAATCTAGATAAGGACTTTCAACTATCACCACTGGAAGATCTTTGGAAGGCAAGAAATAGCATATTATTTCCTTCAATGGGTAACAATGGGTAACAATGAAGACTCAACACAACACTTCTTCCTGGTTTATATTTTCTCCAATAATATTGGGTAAAGCAAAAATCATTTTAGGTTTTACATGGAATGACCTTCTAGATTTTCAGTCCATTCTACTTCAGAATGCAGAGGGAATCTAGAAGTAATAATTTCCTCACAAAGAAATTCCTCATAAACAGGAAATCACACTGCATGTTGTAGTAAGGGAGCAGTTTTAGTCTACAGTGGCATTAAATCTGGTAGCACCTTTTCTACCAGACTCCTTCTGATTTTTCACAGCGGATGGTAGGACGTAGATGACTAAAAAAAAAATGAAAAAATGAAAAAAAATCTAAGTAGGGTCAGTCCTGTATAGTATTTGGATGGGAGATCACAAAGAAATATTAGTGCTAAGGGCTAGATTGAGAAATAAAAAAAAATATTCCAGAAGTCGGCAATGGTACACTACTTCTATATTGTTGCCAAATAAACTACACGGACATGTTCATTTAGTCAACATGGATCAAACTCAACTTTGGGAGACATTATTAATATACAGTACAGTTACTATATCAGACAGGCTATACTTAACCTTTGCACCTGAAATGTTAGTTTTCTGAATTAATGTAGCTTTTTATGAAAGGAAGCAATGTGACTCTTGAACTTGCAGTGATGTAGACCAGAACACCATCATCTAATTCTGCACAACTTGTGGAACATCTGATGCCACAGATAATCCAATTGCCCAATTATTTTTTTCCCTACATTTCTCTGCTACATTTACTCACATTACTTAATCATAAGCTCTGTCAATTTTAATGTTTTCCTCTACTGGAAAAAGTATGTTTCCATTCCATATGCAAGAAAGTATCATAGATGGGTGTAATATTCTTCAGTTTATCTAAATGGCTAGGAAAGCAATTAAAATGTAGAAAGCATTTACATAATTGGAACATTACTGATTTAAAGTTATACTGTAGAAAAGTTGAAGGTATGTTATACACTACAACTGTTCAAGAAATACCAGTTTGGCAAACTACAATCCCATTATTCCATTTGCCAGCTTACTGAAGAGTCTACAAGACTGGGAACATGGCAGGGGAAGAACAGAACTATAAAGATGCTATACAGTAAGGAACTGTAATTTGTGCAACTAAAACACATCTGTCCATACCAAAAACACAGCTGTAATAAAAATGTACTGGTTATTTTTCTGACAACCTTCTTTGGACTTAAAAGTTAATAGGAAGCTTGCATGTTACATCAAACAACAAGCTTCAAGCATAACTTATATTTGCAACAAAGCATATAGGCCACACATACACCAAGCATTATTAAGAAATAAAATGGTAAATGGCTGTATTCCAGGGACTTACTTGCACTGGTAAACAGACATTTCTGACAATACCTATTGTCCAAAAGGAAGTCTCTGCTATATGGCCTCAACAACAAAACCTGCTCTAAGAGAAAGAGAGGTTCTTCCCAGAAGGGAGAGGGGAGAGAACTGTAATCTTGCTTAATACAGTAAATATGTATCATTACCCATCTATCTACAGTAATCCTCAACCTACAACCATTCAGTCAGCAACCATTCCAAGTTATGATGACACTGAACGAAGAGTGGTTATGACTGGTCCTCGGAGTTCTGCCCATCCCAGCACTTCCTCAGTCACATGATCACGATCCCAACCCACACTGCACCCATGCACATCCTCCCCAACCCACACGGCACCTCTCATACACCACTGTTCACCCTCCCTGTCCCATACTGTGCCTCTCATGCACCACTGTGCACCCTCCCCAACCCATGCCATGCCCCTCGTAACCCTCCCCAACCCATGCCATGCCTCTTGCGCATCCTCCCCAACCCTCCCATGCACCCCCACACTCCCACTTACCTGCCTGGGACTTGCAACTTCCTGCTGGCTTCCCCACTGACTTTGGTTGTGGGAAGCCAGCAGGAAGTTGCCTTGTCTAATGACCATGGGATTCAGTTAACAACGGCAACTGGGACTTTACGACTGCATCACTTAGCAATGGAAATTCTATGGTCCCAACTGCCACCATAAGTCAAGGACTACCTATACACATGACTTTACTAAATTGCATTTCTGCTGCTACAAAGTCTCAGTTACATTTCCCTAACAAATCTTCAACACATCAAGAAATATTTTTGGACTACTCTGCAAGATTCTCATATACTTGCCCACAAAACAACATAACAACATTGTTATCTTGCAAAATACCCAATGCTATCTCTCAATTACAGTCCTGCTTTTTCATTGGCAGGATAACCTGGGGATTCTGACTGTTCCTTGAGCAATGAACTTCTTTATTGCATGCCAGTTCTTCTACAATAAACCATACTCATCTAAAAATAAAGTTGCCTCTCCTCCTTTAATCTATTTTTCTCCTGTGAACTAGGGCTTGTAAAAAATACGAGCAGCAATTCTTTGCTTCTTCTAAAATTCTAAAGGAAGTAGCACTATCCTCTTAGTTTTTTTCAGAAAGAGCTTGAAGAAACAACAGTAAGTTTCCATCCCACAACTGTCAGAGGAAATGTTAACAAAGTATGTTAACAAATGCCTGCTCAGCATAAGTCCACAGAGAAGTAGACTGTCCCTGTAAAGTAGATTTGCAATAATTGTCAATAGTATTTCCCTGCTGCATCTTCTAGAAGCCCAACAGGTGCTATTATCCCTAAGAAAGAGATATATTTCAATTAAATTTTTGCAGGATGCAGCAGCAGAAAACATTGGAATAGACTGGGAGAGAGACTGCCTCAGTGTACCCTCAAAAAAGGGGGGGGGGAATGTCTTCCATCATGTATTAGTTCTCTAGGTACAATCCACTATCGTTACATTTCCTTATTGCTTACTAACAGGATAAAGGGTTTAAGGTACTGCAGTCAGTTATTAATGAAAGCATGTTCCCAAGTGTATACCTTTGTAGAATGCTGCAGATGAGACACCAAAATTCAGGTTTCATTTAAACTTATTTCCCCATAGCATCAATATCAGTGATCAGTATTTTGTGAACATATAAATCTATAGGTTTTAAGATTCTAGAATGAAATCTAGCTCTAGTTTGCTGATGCTTTAAAAAAATCATCTTTTTGTGACAAATATATGCTAGTTTCTCACACCTATCTTTCTTTCAAAATACTGGAACAAGCCTTTCAGAGCATAAATGAAAGTAAAATGTGTAGACCTACTTTTTACCATAATTAACTTGAATTATATGCCCCTGTTTATGTTTTGCGGCAAATGATTTTATCGATCCATCTGTAATAATCATGACAGATCAATTCACAAGAGATACTGCTTGCCAAAGTGTTATTTAAAAATGAGCTAAAGAAAGCCAGAGGACAAGCCAAGAGGATCTTAAGAGGCTGATCTCACTTCTGAAATATTTAAGGTGTGCATACTATTCTCTCTCTTTTTCAGCAGTACATCCAATGTTATTTCATTAGTGGAGAGGAACTTACCTAACTTTTATAGTAACACGAAGCACATGAAATGACTGAAGACAAGGAAATCTTTAAGAAATCGTAGTAATTAGGATTATGCAAACCATTTGGAAAGAAGTGATTCCCAAAGCATGTCAGCACAATTGAAGCACCTTTTTTCAGAGCATGAAAGCAACTGTATCCTTTGGAGTATCATGCCAGTTTCAAAAGCTGTCCCCAAAGTACCTCTGCATGCATGTACATACACAGACACTTCTGCTGTGATCGCCACCAAAGCATGTGTATATAAACACACAGCAGAAAGCCAAGAACACCCTTCAAAGCTATAAACTCTGACAAAAAGGACTACGCTCACTATAACTTGTTTTGTAAGGCATCTCTTTTAAATGCTTTGCAGAGCCCTATTAGTAGTAGGCTCTCCAAAAAGCTGCTTTTCATATAATATTAGTGATATTTCCATGTTTCCCCTGCAGTTTTCTATTCAGCACCTTCATTTATAACCCCAAACTAAGTTTATAGCTACAAGAATTCTCATTAATATTTTACAGCCACATATTACTAATATATGATATACATGTATATTACTAATGGCTGAACCTAAGCCATTTCAACCTTTCATAGTATATTCATGAATGTCTACTTATATGTATATATTTTTCTCTCCCATCATCTTTTGATCAAATCACAAAAACACAATTCATCAGATACTCAAGAACCATGACATAGCAACAGCCATGTGTTTTCTAATTCTTCATTAATTCAACAAAACAAAGCGACACATTACTTTGATAGAAGCATTGGCAAAGATCAAATAGATTTTGTCAGTCACAGGTAACTTGAGTGTGGAGGTTCCTATCCCAATACACATAACAAACTGAGCATTATTTTAACTATTCCATCAGGCTACACAAAGATTTTATTGTTCGTACCTGTATGAAGCTGAATTTTGCCGATAAGTCCCTCAATCAAACCCAGACAAATTGGATTCCAAGCCAAAAGAAGATCAGTAGCTGCAGAGAAAGTGGAAATGAGTTAGAAACAAAAAGATAAAATATGTCTTATCCATATAATTCAAATAAACATTTCTTATTTTATTATTTAACTGGAAAGTTGAGTTTCTATTAGCTAATGTGATTAGGTAAACATGCTAGATATACTTTGCTCCATTTAGTTGAAAACAATTTCCTTTAAGAAGAGAACATTACATATTTCTTGATCTAATACCCTGACTGAAATTAGCAATGAAATTGGATTTTTTTTCACAGCCAAGGCTTTTGGAAGACCAATTCAAAGGCTTCCTTCTCCATTTACCAACAAGATGGTGGTTCTTAATTAAAATAGGATTAACTCCTTGGGAAGTCCCATTTCATAATAGGAAAATACATTCATTCCTTCCTAATTCAGTTATGAAGAAAGTTACATACAGTGGGGCAAAAAAGTATTTAGTCAGCCACCAATTGTGCAAGTTCTCCCACTTAAAAAGATGAGAGAGGCCTGTAATTTTCATCATAGGTATACCTCAACTATGAGAGACAAAATGAGAAAAAAATCCAGAAAATCACATTGTCTGATTTTTAAAGAATTTATTTGCAAATCATGGGGAAAATAAGTATTTGGTCACCTACAAACAAGCAAGATCTCTGGCTCTCACAGACCTGTAACTACTTATTTAAGAAGCTCCTCTGCCCTCCACTTGTTACCTGTAGTAATGGCACCTGTTTGACCTTGTTATCAGTATAAAAGACACCTGTCCACAACCTCAAACAGTCACACTCCAAACTCCACTATGGCCAAGACCAAAGAGCTGGTGAAGGACACCAGAAACAAAATTGTAGACCTGCACCAGGCTGGGAAGACTGAATCTGCAATAGGCAAGCAGCTTGGTGTGAAGAAATCAACTGCAGGAGCAATAATTAGAAAATGGAAGACATACAAGACCACTGATAATCTCCCTCGATCTGGGGCTCCATGCAAGATCTCACCCCGTGGGGTCAAAATGATCACAAGAACGGTGAGCAAAAATCCCAGAACCACATGGGGGGACCTAGTGAATGACCTGCAGAGAGCTGGGACCAAAGTAACAAAGGCTACCATCAGTAACACACTACGCTGCCAGGGACTCAAATCCTGCAGTGCCAGACGTGTCCCCCTGCTTAAGCCAGTACATGTCCGGGCCCGTCTGAAGTTTGCTAGAGGGCATTTGGATGATCCAGAAGAGGATTGGGAGAATGTCATATGGTCAGATGAAACCAAAGTAGAATGTTTTGGTCTAAACTCAACTCGTCATGTTTGGACGAGAGAGGATGCTGAGTTGCATCCAAAGAACACCATACCTACTGTGAAGCATGGGGGTGGAAACATCATGCTTTGGGGCTGTTTTTCTGCAAAGGGACCAGGACGACTGATCGCGTAAAGGAAAGAATGAATGGGGCCATGTATCGTGAGATTTTGAGTGAACACCTCCTTCCATCAGCAAGGGCATTGAAGATGAAACGTGGCTGGGTCTTTCAGCACGACAATGATCCCAAACACACCGCCCAGGCAACGAAGGAGTGGCTTCGTAAGAAGCATTTCAAGGTCCTGGAGTGGCCTAGCCAGTCTCCAGATCTCAACCCCATGGAAAATCTTTGGAGGGAGTTGAAAGTCCATGTTGCCCAGTGACAGCCCCAAAACATCACTGCTCTAGAGGAGATCTGCATGGAGGAATGGGCCAAAATACCAGCAACAGTGTGTGAGAACCTTGTGAAGACTTACAGAAAACGTTTGACCTCTGTCATTGCCAACAAAGGATATATAACAAAGTATTGAGATGAACTTTTGATATTGACCAAATACTTATTTTCCACCATGATTTGCAAATAAATTCTTTAAAAATCAGACAATGTGATTTTCTGGATTTTTTCCCCCCATTTTGTCTCTCATAGTTGAGGTATACCTATGATGAAAATTACAGGCCTCTCTCATCTTAAGTGGGAGAACTTGCACAATTGGTGGCTGACTAAATACTTTTTTGCCCCACTGTAAATAATAGTAACATTTCCTAGCTGAGCAAACTTCAGAAGAAAATGGAACTCAGCCATTTCTACATAATATTGAACAAAATAGGATACCTGGAGAACCAACAAGTCTTAGCTTGTCTATAAAAGTTCTGCCAATGTTTTTATTTCCTATTCTCACCAACTAATATGTTTGGTATTGCTAGCAGAAAACATGTAATTGGGCGATTCTGAGTTTTGAATTCCTACTTCAGGTGACTCCAAGGAATTCAATACATGATGATCCAGTACTGTGTATGCAAAGCTTCCCCTAATCTTTATTTTGTCTAGCTTTAGTTAGATATTCTTTAAAACCATTGAAACCTAATCTCTAGAAATAAAAAAGCATTTTATCGGGGAAAAGGGAATACCAGGGGAAAATCAAGGAAAGCAACACTTCAAACACAGAGAATCTAAATAAAATCAAGCCTAACTGAACTAGTTATCACCTGCTTGCACAAGCAGATTTTGAGAATTACTGAATTACAGAGATGAAAAACACCATCAAATCTAACATCCTGCCCAATGCAGGAATCCAAATTACAACCACACAGACAGATAGCTATAAAACTGTCTAACCTCTGCTTCAACACATCCAGTGACAGGGAGCCCATTACCTCTCTGGGTAATTGGCTTTATTGTCAAACTCTTCTTACCTACTGCTATTAAAAAGGTTTTTCTCTAACGTTTAACTGAAATCTGCCTTCCTGTAACTTAAATCCATTATGCCATTTTATTCAGATAACTAAGAAACGCTATCATATCTCCCCTTCACTCCTCTGTCTCAATGTTAAATATTCCCAGATTCTTCCATTTCATTCCATAGGACTTAGTTTCTAGTCCTCTGACTTCCTCACTGCCTTTTTCTGAACTTGTTTCAAGTTCTCCAAATTCTTCATCCAGTATGATCCCCAGAACTGAACACAGTACTCATGATAGGGTCTGTTCAAAGTAGAATAAAATGGAAGTAGAATAAAATGCAGCTGTTATTTCCTGTGATCTGGAAACGGTGCTTCTGTTGAAAAAGCCTAAAACTGCATTTGACCTTTTTGTAGCCACATCACACTACTGATTCATATTCAGTTTGTAATCAACTACTATTCAATTTTTTCCCACAAGTACTATTAATGAACCAAGTATTCTCCAACCCTTTATCATTGTTTCCTAAGTGAAGAATTCTGCATTGCCTCTGTTAATTTTACAGGTAGTCCTAGCTTAACGATCGTTCATTTAACGATGATTTGAAGTTACGACAGCCTCGGAAAGGGCACTTTACAGCCCATAAAGCACTTCTGGCTGTTGTAAAACGCCATGCCTCCCCCCGCCCCATGGTCATATGGTCGCATTTCGGGCACTTGGCAACTGGCTCACATTTACAACCAGTTGCCAAGTGCCCCGCAATCATGTGATCACCATTTGCAATCTTCTCTGCCAGCTTCCCCAGAAAGTCAATGGGGAAGCCAGGGAAGATTGCAAGTGGAGGGGACAGAGGGGAGCTGAAATCCTTCTGCAGGATTTGAGCTCTGTTCCTCCTGCACCACAAATGATTTCCCCTCCGTGCATGGAGGGGAGGAAACCCTTTGGCAGGCTGCACATTTCCCTTCCATGCATGGAGGGTAGGGAAAATCCTTTAGCAGGCAGCTCTTTCGCTCCATCCACTTAACTCAGTAGATCACTTAACGATCACAACTGAGAGTGCCCAGATTGCATTTGTTGAGCGAAGCAGTCATTTAACCGCTTCACTCAATGATTGAGATTCCAGTCCCAATTGTGGTCATTAAGCGAGGACTACCTGTATTCTGTTGTTTAAGCCCATTTCTCTAACTTCTCAAGAATATTTTTAATTTTATTTCCGCCTTCCAAAGTATTAGCTATCACAACCAATTTTGTGTAACTTGAAAATCTGATACACATTCCCTTCCCTTCCTCTTTGTAGCTATTAATCAAAAACATTAAAGAGTGGAGGCATCAGACTAAATTCTGAGGCATCTCAATAGTTCACTCCCGTTTAAAAAACCTTTCCTTGAGCAATTTTCACCTCAGTTATATTAATTCTTATTCATTCTTAATTCTCATACCATGCAGTCCATATTTAACTAACTTGCTAACCAAAATGTCATGTGATGCATTACTAAATGCTTTCCTAAAATCAAGATCAATTACATCTATTATTCTCACAGTTGATTGAGGAAATTGCCTTATCAGAAAGTAAGAAATTTGTCAAGAATTGTTATTGACAAATCCATGCTGACTTCTAGTAATTATCAGAATGTTTTCAATCAATCACTTTCTGATCTGCTCTAGAATCTTCCCAGATAGCACTGTCAGACTGACTGGTATATAATTCTCTGGGTCTTCCTTTTCTCCATTTTAAAAAACACTGACATTTGCTCTCCTCCTGACACTCTGTAGTTTCTCAAAAATCATATGTAAGTTAGTATGTCAGTATCATGAATGTGATAAATAAGACAAGAAAAAGTTGTCTTACAATACACCCCAGCCAGAGAGATCATAGAATCCTAGAGCTGGAAAGTATCAGAGATCTTCTAGTCCAACTCCTTACTTGTTGTAGGATCTGATAAAGTCACTGCCTGGAATGGGCAGGTGGCTGGGGCCTTGGACTGTATTGATCCTATGTGGTCTCTCCCTGTGCGCCAATCCCAGAGTGCACCTTGGTTTACCAAGCAGTTCTGGGAGATGAAGTGCCAGAAGAGATCCCTGGAGCACTGCTGGAGTAAGACTCAAAGCAAGTCTGACCAGACACCAGATTACCTCATGGTGATAAAGGCAGCAAAACATCCACATTTCCCTGCTCTTATTGCATCTGAGAGCCATCCAGCAGCCCTGTTTAGGACACTCTGGGTAGGGAGGGCCCCCCAGAACATCTGGGCCATTTTTTAGATTATTCTGGATTTCCAGCAGATAAAGTCACTCAGATTCACTCTGGCTTGGACTCTGAGTAGGTAGGACAGGCTGATGTCCCTGGGGTACAGTCTGGTGGTGTGATCTGGGATGAGTTTGAGCCGGTAACGCTTGAGAAAGTGAACAGGGTTCTCTATACTGTCAGCTCAGCCACCTGTTTACTAGATCCAGGTCCTTCCTGGGTCATGAAAGCAGCCAGAGTGGTCACCTGCAGTTGAGTCCATGCTGTAGTGTTAGCCTCTCTGACAGAGGTGGGGGTGCTCCCAGCCTTGAAAGAACGGTGGTGCACCCCCTCAAGAGGCGAACGTTGGACCTAATGGTCTTCAATAATTATCAATCAGTTTCCAAGCTTCCCTTTCCGGGGAAGGTTATTAAGGTAGTTGGTTTGCAACTGAGGAGAATCTGGAGGAAACTGATTATCTACACTCATTTCAGTCAGGTTTCAGGCCAGAATTTAGTGCTGAGCGCGCTTTGGTTGTGCTTCTTTATGCCCTGTGGGAGAGCAGAGATGGTGGTAATGCATCCATCCTTGTGCTTCTTGATCTCTTGGTGGCTTTCAATTCCATCAACCACCATATCCTTCTGAGCTGGCTCTGTGGCTTGGGGATTAGAGGCACCGTATTATGGTAGTTCTCTTCCTTTCTCCAGGG
Organism: Python bivittatus; assembly: GCF_059951505.1. Taxonomy (NCBI): domain Eukaryota; kingdom Metazoa; phylum Chordata; class Lepidosauria; order Squamata; family Pythonidae; genus Python; species Python bivittatus. Next base: position 56,859,572 of record NW_028277125.1, on the reverse strand, counting down.
CCAGTTCCAGTTGGTGTTGGTTGGTGGGGAGAGATTGTCCCCTAGGCCCCTCATTTGTGGGATCCTGCAAGGTTCTATTCTCTCTCCCCTCCTTTTCAATATTATATGAAACTACTGGGTGGGGTCATCCATCAGTTTGGGGTTCGGTATAATCAGTACACTGATGATACTCAACTATATCTTTCAACTCCAGGTTGGCAAAAAGAGGTTCTGTCCCAAAGGATGGAGGCTGTGCAGGTTTGGATGGGGATGAACCATCTCCAACTCAATCCTACCAAGACCAAGTGGCTGTGGATGTTTGGACCCCCCAGATCTGGGAATATTCTAACTTTGACCTTGGATGGGGTAACACTCCTCCATTCAGGGGTGGTACACATTTTGGGGATCTTCTTGCATTCACAGCTCCTGCTTGATGAGCAGATGGCAGCTGTGGCCAGGAAAGCCTTTGCTCAGCTTCTTCTGGTGCACCAGTTGCACTCTTTCCTAGATCAGGGGGCCCTTCAGATAGTCATTCATGCCCTGGTCACCTCATGGCTTGAGTACTGCAATGCACCTATATGAGGATGCCCTTAAAGACCACCCAAAAGCTGCAGTTGGTCCAGAATGTGACAGTGCAGGCAGTAAAGGACATACCTTGGTATACCCATGTGACACCTTTGCTTTACATGCTGCACTGGCTGCCTGTTTGCTTCCAGATACAATTCAAGGTGCTGGACACTATCTATAAAGCCCTATATGGCATAGGGCCTGGTTACTTGAGGGACCACCTGTCTCCCATAGTATCTGCCTGGCCAGTTCAATCTGGCAGGGTTGGCACACTCTGGGTTCCAATGATTAAACAATATCATCTTTCAGGACCTCAAAAGCACGCCTTCTCTGTAACAGCACCTGGCTTCTGGAAAGAGGTTCCCCCCAAGATTCAAACAGCCACCATCCTACCAGTATTTCAAAGGGCCCTGAAGATGTGGCTCTTCACCCAACCATTTGGCAAGGACAATTGACTCTCCCTTTCTTCTTTTCCCTTGTTGCCATCTGGGTTTGTTTTCCTTGCCATCTTGTTTCTTTGTCTTATATTTTTGTACTGTTACTTGTTTTTAAACATTTTAAACTATTTTTAAACTACCTAGAGTCACCGGGAGTCAGACAGCATATAAATTTAATATATTAGAATTATTATAAAACATTTCAAACCAATGGCTACCCATTCTCTCTCTGAAGATCTTCAGTGAAAGGCAACATACCATCTTATGAGGCAACCTATTCTGCTTATGGTCAGGAAATTCCTCATAATATTTAACCAGAATCAACTCCCTGTAGTTTCAACCAATTAATGCTGGTCTGCCCTCTAGGGCAACAGAGAATAAGTTTCCTGTATGTGACAACATTTTAGATATCTGAGGACTGCTATCCTATCTCGCCTAGTTTCTATTCAGTAAACTAAATATTCCCAATTCTTTTAGCCATTCTTCATAGGACTTGATTTCTAGTTCCCTTATCATCTTGATAGTCCTTATTTGATTTCGCTCCAATTCGTCAGTGTCTTTTTAGACTGCAGTGCCCAGAACTGAATACAATTTTCTAACTGTGGCCTGAACAAAGCAGAGTGAGACAATTACTTCTTGTGATTTGGATTTTATGTATCTGTTAATATATCCCAAAGCAGCATCTTTTTTTTTTTTTTTAGCAGGTGCATCACACCATTTGCTCCTGTTCATCTTACAATTGTCCAAAACATCCAGATATTCATTTACATGTATTGTACTACTGTCGAGCCACATCACCCCGTGCTAGTGTCTTTCATTTTTCCCCCGCAGACGTAGAGCTTTACATTTTCACTGTTAAACTATATTCCGTTCATGTCAGCCCACGGTTCAAGCTACTCTAGATTTTTTAAAATCTCTTCTTTCTCTTCTAAAGTGTTAGCTACTTTTTGAAGTTTTGGGTCATCTGCAGATCTGATAATCATTCCCTCAATTCTTCATTAATTTGTCATTGATATGAATGTTGAACAACAGAGAACCAAGAAGGAACCCAATAGCACTCTGCTCAGTGTCAAAGCTAATGCAGAACCCTTTATGAGAACTCTAACTCATTCAGTCATTTATGAATTCATGTAACAGCTGTATCACCAAACCCATATTTTACCATTATACTAATGAGGACAGGATGAAAGATTTTGTTGAGTCCTTTGCTAATAGAGGCAGGTCCACAGAAACCCATGGGGAGGTACAACAGGGCCAAGACTCTTTTAGGAAGAGGAAAACTGGCTACCTAATAATATTCACTACTTTGAAATGCAGATCATAAAAATGGATTAACCTTTAAGTTCAGAATTCTATTTTAGGATTCCTTATTAGCTATTTCTACAAGTTGCTCTTCTGACATATATGTTTAAAGTTGACTAAGACTAACAAAGATATTTGTACTTGACTCAAAGCACAGGAGTAAGTTCCCTTACAAAAGATGTACTTGTCCAACTACTAGAAAAAAAACTCCAACTAAATGCACAAAAATAGATTTGAAAACACACTTAAGCAATACACTTAAGTTTTTTTAAATTTAATTACAGTGGTAGCCTTGTACACATCACAGTTACAGTGTATCTTCTTTCTTTACGGCTTTTACCATGTACAGTTGAAACAAACTATAGCTTATTTTAAGCTAAAATCAAAAAGGGAATATCATGTTTCATAATTCAGTTATACAGAAACATTCAGAAACTGGTGCCAGTCTCTTTGTCCACTTCACTATCTGAAATTATAGTAATCCAACTCTATATTTTTAAATCAAACTCTTATACAATATTATACGGTTAAACTTGAAAATATGAGTACAGTGGTACCTCGGGATACGAACTTAATCCGTTCCGTGACTCTGGGCGTATCCCGAGTTGGTCGTAACCCGAAGGAAATTTCCCCATAAGGTTCAATGTAAATCCGGTTAATCCGTTCCGCCCTCTGAATTTGGTCGCACCCGAGACAAATTTCCCCATAGGGTTCAATGTAAATCCGGTTAATCCGTTCCGCCCTCCGCCCGAATTTGGTCGCAACCCGAGGCAATTTCCCATAAGGTTCAATGTAATTACCGTTAATCCGTTCTGGCGTCCACGGACCACACGGAAAGCGGCCGGGCGCGGCGTGGTGCGGCGCGAAAATGGCCGGGTGCAGCGCGGCGCGGCATGAAAACGGCCCGGCGCGGCGCGAAAACGGCCCGGCGCAGCGCAGCGCAGCGCGAAAACAGCCCGGCGCAGCGCGGAAACGGCCGCGGACCACGCGGCAGGGCCAGAAAAACAGCCACGGACCACATGGCACGGGCGGAAAAATGGCCGCGGACCACGTGGCACGGGCAGAAAATGGCCGCGGACCACGTGGCACGGGCAGAAAATGGCCGCGGACCACGTGGCACGGGCGGAAAATGGCTCGTACCCCGAGGCGGAGTTCGCAAACCAAGGTAAAATTTTGGGGCCAGAGCTGGTCGTAACCCGAAAAATTCGCAAGCAGAGGCGTTCGTATCCCGAGGTATCACTGTATTGGGGAAGGAGAAGCAGGAAAACCTTCTCACCACAAAAAAATAACAACCTAAAACACCACCAGGAAGTTCATCTTATTCAAAGAAGCATTTGTTTTACAGCACATATAACATTTTACCTAACGCTATTTTAGCTGTTATAGCAGCAGTTTTTACTGTATTTTATTTTTCCATTTTTTTCTATTTCTGAATTTTATTTCTTTAAACTTTTAAGCACCCAAGTAAAGAATAGGCATTGGAAGGACAAGATACAAATTTCAATATAAATAAAATATTTCAGACCAAACTATGTGTAACATTAGAACTAATAATTATTGATTGGATATAGTGTTGTATACTTAGCACAGGAGTGATTGATAGAGAACCAAGTAATTACAGTTGTATATGATAAATGGGAATGATAGCAATAGGATTTGTAACCATGTAATTTTAAGTGTTTCACTTCGTTAATGTAAGACAAACTGGCCAGCGTGATACCCTACAGGGGAAGTATGCAATCTTTTTCAAATTAAGGGTCACATTTGATCTTTAAATAGTCAGGGAGACCCTCCAAAAGTAGGAAGAAGTAGAAGAAAAAATGGAATCTAATTTCTACTGCTACTAAATTGAAAGCCAGTTTGGTGTTGTGGTTAAAGATACAGGGCTAGAAAGACTGAGAGTTCTAGTGTTGCTTAGGCACGAACCCAGCTGGATGACTTCGGGCCAGTCACCACTTCTGAAAAAAGTTGCTACAAAAACTGTATGGATTTGTCAATGTAGTTGTCAGGAGACAAGGCTGGACTTGACTGCACAAAGGAAAAAAGACAAATTATTATATTTATAGGTACAACTTCAGAAGACCCTGAGAGGCACACATTATAATCTGGAAAAGTAGCTTCCTTGCTAATTTAAAAATTTATCATATAGAAAACAGAAATGACAGGACTACCTGGGATGGGACACTGCTCTTTGATGGCTACACCAAGGCTTGAGTGTTATGATCCATATATTATCCCTTTCTGGATTCCATTTTCATTAGCATAGAGTAATGTAAAACCATAGCAAAAGTGTTGATACTTAATTCTCATTCAGGGGCCTCTAATATTTTACCTAGCATGAGCAACCAATAGGGTTTATCAGCAGGACCATGCTATGGGCCACAAGGAGGACAGCTTTCTAATAACTTACTCCCAGCTACATGGAAAAAGAAGTGATATCATAAAAGTCCAAGACTCATTGTGGAGCATGCATATTGTATTAATCAATAATCTAGGATGACATACTAACAGGACCAGTATGAACTTGTACAGACCAATTATCTGTTTCAGTGTAACACAACTTTGTTTCAGTGTAACACAACTTTCTACATTTTCAAACACCTCTTAAAAATGACAGTCTCAATGCCTTCCAAGTGATTCCAAAATGAAACCAAAGGGAAAAAGGATCTCCTATGCAATTTGAAATTCAAGAGAAAACTTAGATATGCTGAATGTAAATACCCAAAAAAGCATCAGAAGGTTCTGCTGCTTTTCAAGTATCTCCAAAATCAGTGCAGTATCAAGAAAAATCACTCTAGGCTCCAGAGAAGGCCAGACAAACTCCTAATGCTGTATTCTCTTCAAGGACAATTGTGCAACCTAGTTCTTATTATAGAATTCAATCTCAAAATTAAGCCTTCAAGGTACCTTCAGAATCATAGCAAAATACATCAACTACACAGTGATTTTCCAATTTTTACCTTCAAGAAATACTTTTTGCAATAATATATTGCCAAGGAATCTTTGAGTATCTACAGTACTAGGAATTCTCACTTTATTCACAAATATAATTAGACAAATCTGTTGTCCCATTCTAGAAAAAAGAACTACACACCCCAAATACGTCATCTTAACATTACTGGAGATAATGATAGGAGTGGCAAACGTGGCCATCATTGTTAGAATGCTTACAAACAGTTTGAAAATCCATGAACTATGCTAATACAGCAAACTTTGCTTTGTTATATAATGCCACAAATAAACAAAACCAACCATTTTAGCTTTCACTCTGATTACTTCATTAGCACAAACTCTAAACCCAAAAATAAACAGAAAATGTGAATAGATTGTCATTGAAGCAAAAAAAATCTTCAGACAATGACAATAAAAGAAGCATATTGTCATTTCAATATGTGTTTCACTCTTACTCATGACTCTGCCCAATTAGCAGGAATTCAATGCTTAGTCTCCTGTTACAGACAGTATAGCTATGATTCTTCCTAAAGTGTCCAGAAACCAACTCGGAACAATGTTTGAAAAAAGAACGGCAGCAACAAAGCAGCCATCAAGAGCTCTTTGTAGGTCATATCAGCAATCCATTATTGACACTTCTTCAAATCATGAGACTGCACAGGTCTCTCCTATCTGAACTATAACAGAGATGAAAAAAAACAAAACCCACAATGAACTGCATGCCTGTATGAAAACAAGAACCTTGCCATTTGTCTACTAAAATCACCATAAAGTTCCTAAATGAACATATTTTTACAAACCTCATACTCTCCATCAACACCCTTAATACGTTTTACCCTCACCCTGTGATTGGAAAGAGGATAACTGACTATTCTGTTGGTGGCTCTGTCAGCTTATCAATGGAAGAGCACCAAACCTGTTGTGTAAAGAAGCATGCGGAACAGCTGATCAAACCCCTGGGGGAGGTGCACAGTAAAGTGGGGCATCCTCTCCCATTTTACAGGGCAAGTCCCCCAGCCTGACCAGCTGTTTGGCAGGTTTGTTATGAGTGTGAATTTAGTGTCATCTTAAAAGAACAGCAGGGGGAAACAACAGCTAATCATCAGGCTGGAGGAGCTGTGTGGTAAAGTTGGGAGAGACAACTGTTGAAAAACCCAGCAGGCCTCCCCCACAGCTGAAAACAGCTGATCAGCAACTGGCATAGTTGGGAAGCAAATGAGGAGAGCTGTCTCTTTCAAAACCCCCAGCCCTGCAAAAAGCCAGATAGTTCCACTGTAAAGCAGGAGAGCTGGTCATCACAGAAAACAGCTGCTGAGTTTTGAGAGAACTGGCTCTTCTACTTTACTGTGTATCTCCCCCAGGTTTCTCTCCTGCTTTGACGCACATAAGAAGACAGAAGAGGTGGATCAGCCATCTTTCAAAACCCACTCCCAAGCCCCATCCCATTTCCACATCACTGTTTTGATTGACAGATGGATTCCCATCAGCTGATGACATCCAGAAAGCAGCCAGCAAAGCCTGAGGATTTCACTTATCGTATTGCTTAACGCACTCTATGGTTGCAAAAGCAGGACACTACCATATGGCAGTAAAAAGAAGAGGGAGAGACAATAGATGCAATGGGAATTAATTCGATGCAGGTGTAGTATTCTACCAACTCAAGGACAGATGGCCCTAGATTTCTCTTCCAAATGGCATACAGAATCTCTCTTACATATACAGTCAGGTCCAGAAATATTGGGACATCGACACAATTCTAACATCTTTGGCTCTATACACCACCACAATGGATTTGGAATGAAACAAACACAATGTGCGTTAACTGCAGACTGTCAGCTTTAATTTGAGGGTATGTACATCCAACTCAGGTGAACGGTGTAGGAATTACAACAGTTTGCATATGTGCCTCCCACTTGTGAAGGGACCAAAAGTAATGGGACAGAATAATAATCATACATCAAACTTTCCCTTTTTAATACTTGGTTGCAAATCCGTTGCAGTCAATCACAGCCTGAAGCTTGGAACGCATAGACATCACCAGACGCTGGGTTTCATCCCTGGTGATGCTCTGCCAGGCCTCTGCTGCAACTGTCTTCAGGTCCTGCTTGTTCTTGGGGCATTTTCCCTTCAGTTTTGTCTTCAGCAAGTGAAATGCATGCTCAATGGGATTCAGGTCAGGTGATTGACTTGGCCATTGCATAACATTCCACTTCTGTCCCTTCAAAAACTCTTTGGTTGCTTTTGCAGTATGCTTTGGGTCACTGTCCATCTGTACTGTGAAGCGCCGTCCAATGAGTTCTGCAGCATTTGGCTGAATGTGAGCAGATAATATTGCCCGAAACACTGCAGAATTCATCCTGCTGCTTTTGTCAGCAGTCACATCATCAATAAATACAAGAGAATCAGTTCCATTGGCAGCCATACATGCCCACGCCATGACACTACCACCACCATGCTTCACTGATGAGGTGGTATGCTTAGGATCATGAGCAGTTCCTTTCCTTCTCCATACTCTTCTCTTCCCATCACTCTGGTACAAGTTGATCTTGGTCTCATCTGTCCATAGGATGTTGTTCCAGAACTGTGAAGGCTTTTTTAGATGTCATTTGGCAAACTCTAATCTGACCTTCCTGTTTTTGAGGCTCACCAATGGTTTACATCTTGTGGTGAACCCTCTGTGTTCACTCTGGTGAAGTCTTCTTTTGATTGTTGACTTTGACACACATACACCTACCTCCTGGAGAGTGTTCTTGATCTGGCCAACTGTTGTGAAGGGTGTTTTCTTCACCAGGGAATGGATTCTTCGGTCATCCACCACAGTTGTTTTCCATTGTCTCCCAGGTCTTTTGGTGTTGCTGAGCTCACCAGCGCGTTCCTTCTTTTTAAGAATGTTCCAAACAGTTGTTTTGGCCACACCTAATGTTCTTGCTATCTCTCTTATGGGTTTGTTTTGTTTCTTCAGCCTAATGATGGCTTGCTTCACTGATAGTGACAGCTCTTTGGATCTCATCTTGAGAGTTGACAGCAACAGATTCCAAATGCAAATAGCACACTTGAAATGAACTCTGGGCCTTTTATCTGCACATTGTAATTGGGGTACTGAGGGGATATCACACACCTGGCCATGGAACAGCTGAGAAGCCAATTGTCCCATTACTTTTGGTCCCTTAACAAGTGGGAGACACATATGCAAACTGTTGTACTTCCTACACCGTTCACCTGAGTTGGATGTACATACCCTCAAATTAAAGCTGACAGTCTGCAGTTAACGCACACAAAGTGTGTTTGTTTCATTCCAAATCCATTGTGGTGGTGTATAGAGCCAAAGATGTTAGAATTGTGTCGATGTCCCAATATTTCTGGACCTGACTGTATATACAACTGATTGTGCGCTCACCCAACCCAGAGTTTGGTCTAACATTACACTGGTTAAACCCTGTCTCCACAACTTTATTCCTGTTGCAGAAATAACCTGTTAGAACAGCTCAAACACTAAAAAAAAGGAAGAAAAAAATTCCATATAACAATATTTTAAACAGGCATTTGTTATCTCCGCCCATTACCCACAGAACCCCTGTATACAGACTGCATTAACCTTCTAATGGTCAAGCACAGCAAGCCCAGAGATATTGCACAGGGGACCCACAGTCCACACCAGAAAAAAGCAGGCAAGGATGGTGCAACATCACCATCCTGGGAGAAGGTATTAGGAATGATAAAATGGCACAGCATTCGGTACCATCCAGTGTATCACTAGGCCCCTTACTGGTTTACTCTGTAAAATACTTCAGGTATTTAAAGACCCCTTCAGGACAGAACATGGCCTCGTCTGAACATCCCACATGTTCTCATTTCTCCACTTCAGGGGAAGCGAAGATGACTTGCCCCCTCCTCTAAATATTTGCAGCTCAGCACTTGCCACCAGCCTCCTCCTCCCCCCCCCCCCAGACAACACAGAGCACCTCCAGGTGAGTCAACCTGCAGTCCTTCGCCCAGCGGATCTATCGCCCTCCGTCCTCGCCCGGGCGGCCCGAGAGCCACATCTCCCTTCAGTCGCCTGCAGACCCCTCAGCAGGTGCGCTTCCTCCTTCCAGCCGCCCTGCAGCCACCCCGACTCCAAACTCTCTCCCAGAGCCGGCGACTCCAGGTTTACCTCAGAAGAGTTGTGCCCCCGCTCCCCGGGGCTGCCGCTGCCGCCGCCGCCGCCCCCACCCCTTTCCAACCGCCGGCTCCGGACTAACTCACCGGGACGGAGCTGCAGGCTGCCGTCGGTGCGGCTACACCAGAGCGCCCGGTCCCCCTGCTGCAAGATGTAGTGATCCTTGGCTTGGAAAAGCTCCATGGCGGGCGAGCGAAAGGAAGGAAGGCTGCAAGCGATGGCACGGGGAGAGCACCACCGCGCCCAGCCAGCCACTGACGAAGAAGCAGCAGCCGAACCCAACCGGGCCTGCCCCTCCGCCGCCGAGACCAGACACGACCCGACCCTCTAAACCGCGGCTATTCCGGGAAGAACCGCGGAGACGCGTACAACACCCGCCGCGGTTCTTGTTGGTTCTGCTCCGGCCGGACGGGTTCCGGCGCGCGCATACCGGCGAACACGTGACCTCAGGCTTCCCTTCCCCCTCCCTTTTTTAAAGGGAAAGCGCTGCCTTATTTGCCGGACAGCCTCATGTTAACGGGGGGTGGGGGGGGGGGCGCAGACATAAAACAATATATTTACGGTTCTTGGTTGATTGGTTAGGGGCTTAGGTTAACATCCGTCTTCCTTCAAGGCAGTGTATACAGCGTTCTGTTTTTTTTCCCCAGAACAACAACCCCGTGAGGTAGGTGGGCTGAGCAAGAGGGGGTCAAAAAAGTCAAGACGGTCGCGATCGCATGGTGCTGGCCCCGTCTTGACTTTTTCGACCCTCTTTTTCGACTCCTGGCGCTGAAAGAGGCAGTGACTGGACCAGAGTCACTCAGGGAGCTTCCTGGGCCGAGCGGGGAGTAAATCTGGGTTTTTGTGGTGCCACTGACCAAACCGCTATACGCTATGATGAAGCCCGTATGTCCGAAGGAAAGCTCCTGGGATGCTCAGCCTCAGGGAGCCACGATAGCGGTGGATCCCGTTTGACGCAGTAAGGAAGGGGTCAGGCTGCAACTAGGGAGGCGCTACAGTTGCCAGTCCCTACTCAGGCGTAAGTGTCGGACCAGGGCCGGTCCCTGACCCTTACAGGGGTGTCATGAGCTGAAGGAGCGAGAAGGCAGTGGGCAGCTGCTTCTTTATTTGTTCATGGATGTGGTCTGCTAGCCTTCTGCCGGTCTGACCTTCATAGCAGCTGTTACAGTCCTTACGCGGTATGTTGTAGAGCAGGGTTCCTCAACTTTGGCAACTTTAAGACGGGTGGACTTCAACTCCCAGAATTCCCCAGCCAGCAAGGGGGGGGAGTTTATTCAGAACCAACCTACAGCTGCCTTTTCTTTTATTCTGATTTTGCTGAGTTTTAACTGGATTTAAATTTTTTATTTTTCAAAAAAATTAAAAATAATCAATGCATATTGTTTTTTGTACTCATCCAGTTGCAAGGCGATCAAAGTATGAGTTACTATTGCCAAGGTGTCATGATTGAGTTAGGGTTGCAACTGGTGCACCAGCTAGAGCAGGGCAAAATCTCCCTAGTCATGGCTTCCATTTGCAGATATATCAATAAAAAAAGGACTCCCAAGGCGGGCCAACTCCTTGCAGAGAAGCACAACTTTGTCAACAAACACTCCCAGGGTCAGTGATAACTGTGGCCCCCGATGTTTATAAACATACAGCAGCAGCATCTTGCTAGAATTAAGCCTGAGTTTGTTTCTCCCTATCTAGACTCTGACAGACTCCAGACACTAGATCAGGATGTCTGTGGTTTCTCCAACTCAGTTTAGTATAGTGATGTAGAGCTGGGTATCATCAGCATTTTGATGACCTTACCCCAAACCAACTGCTTTTGCCAATGAAAAAATTGCCAAGTGCCTTGTTTCAAATATCAACTATATAAAACACATTTTGCTATATATGAGCTAAATGGCCATGGTTAGAATTTGTACTCTTAGAGGGTCTAAAATGCAGTTCTGCCTTTCCCTGAAAACATGTTTTTCTTTTTGCCATAATCTAACACCTTCCTATAAACTTGGATTCTCCATGTTTGTATCAGTTTATGTACCTGCAGAACACATCATATCTTTTTAAGGCTGATGAACATTATGAATTTGTTGGTATGATAGATAGTGAAATGGTGCCATCTCAGCAACATGTTTACTTGTGAAAAATACATAAAAACTGAGCTTTTTCTTTATTTTTTTGGTTTTTAATCATTTAATAAGGTCTCTTTCTCTGCTCTCCCAACTCCATTTTATTTTCATTCCAAGTCATACCTTCCTTACTGGAAATAATCTCTTTAATCCATCTTTCTCCTCTCAGCAATCAAAACAGGTAAAGGACAGTTTGTTTCTTTCAGCTGGAATAGAAGAGAGATCTGAAGATTAAAATCTCTTTCTGTTGCCTGAAAAAAATGATGCTTATTCTCAGAGAACTCTTGAGTAATTGTATCCCACTGGAAACATTGTCACTAGAAACTAAAACCAAACCTTCAGCACAAATCTATGCATATTCCTGCATGTAATGTCAATTTATTCAAACACATATGTATTCCAATTGGATATTTCCTTTATATACCATCATCTTATTTCTCTGGTATTTTGCACAGTGTTGTCCTTGAATACTTGGTCCTCTCAACAACAAAACAAATGTTGCCTTCTGGCCATCATGACTCATGTGGACTGATCTAACATAACACAGCGAAATTATTTGCCATTCACTTCCTCTTCAGTCCTCAATCTTGTGTTGAATGTTGGTCCTTTATTCAGCCTTTGGTAGAATAATGAAGATTAAGTGAAAATTCATCTACTTGGATATATATTTTAGTTACTACAATGGCACTGTTAGTGTTAATACTCTTTTTCAGCAAAATATAAGTAAAAAAGACAGAATCTGCAAATGACAACACAGAAAGCATGTATAGGAAGATAACAGTAAAAAATACAAGATAATAGTAAAAAATATGTAAAAGTAGTGATGGAATGGTGATTTTTGGGACAACAGTAGTATAAACAGTTATTCAATCTCAATTGCAGTTATCAAAGGCTGGGATCAGTTCAATGTACAATAGTCTGTAAATTCAAATCCAACAGTTTCACAAACAGAGCAGGTAAAAGTAAGAACATGATTAATAAACACAGCTGGGGTTGAAGAACTGGAAGTCCAAAGATCAGGACAAACAACAATCTAAAGATAAACTTTAAGAGCATAAACACAAAAGCAGTCTGAAATTCCAAGAACTAAAGAGTAAAGGTAATACATTAAGAAGTGAACCAGGTGTACCCTATTGTTTTCCAGCTGTGAGGGCACCTTGGCCATAGATATTTATAATCAGGGCTTTCCTGGACAATCCTCCATTCCAGCTATTTCTCAAATACTTAGTTACTTCAAGAAGTTTGCTTAAACTTGGCTCCAAGGTTTTCAACATACAGCATCTCATGTTTTCAACATGCAGAGTTAGGAAATTCCACATTCTTCCATTCTTCCAAGCAGAAATGGAACCTTCTCCTTATCATTAGCAGTTCCCAACCTACAATGCTTCCTAATCCTCCTCTTAACTATAAAGTTAACTAAACCAAAATTGGTATATTTAATTGACCCAGCTTGACTTTTCAGTGTTTCCTGTTTTCACTTAAAAAGACTAAATTACCAAAGCACTTTTTCTTTCTAAGTTTTAATTCACTATAACCCCCAAATTATGTGTTCCCCGATCCTATTCCTCCATATTCAGAACTAATCCCCAATGAATCCACCTGGATTAATTTGAAGTACTGTATGTGCCCACACAACTTTCACTTTTGTGATTCCACTTTTCTATAATTCATGATAAGTATCTCTTAATGAAGTATGGCAATGTTCATGGCCTTTCCTGAAAGGTTCCATACAGAACATAACCATTATTCATTTTTTTTCTCTTTTTAGAAACTATTTATGAAGGAAATAAGCTTCTTATATAGGGAAAGTATCAGAAATTGATGGAACAAGGCCATCACATTTATAACTTCTGTTACCTGTTTAGGATATGATGAAATTGCCTAATGCAAACATGAATTTGTTTCCAGCCAAAAATAGATATGATTATGACAGCTATTGTAAGCTTTCCCACTTTTGCTAAAAATAACTTCCAGCTAATATGATTTGCAATTTCATGTAAAAAACTGTTCCATTTTGTTTATGTAGTCAGATGTAATATTTCAAGTGCTGGAAAGTAAAACCTGGACATTTAAAGAGAAGGATCTTATAATTTGGAATGCATAATAAAATTAATATTTATCATTTGATTATTTTTAAAAGGTTAATAGCTATTTACGTTCTCTAATTAATTTCTCAGTAGAAGGGTACTGTGAAAAAAAAGAATACTGCTCAAGATTCAGGAGCCGTTAATGAGTTACAGGCATTCCTAAAGGCTCAGCAAGCTTCAGGCGATGTTAGCAGTCTGTTCAATGATTATATGCAAGCCAGGCTGTCTTTGCAGGCACCTTGTACATTTTATGAATATGCTACAAAGATGCAGAGCAATCTCAGTTGGCATCCTTTTCTTTTTACAAGAAACATAAAACCACTGGTAACCTGAGAGGCTGGGTCACTTTGCCTGGCAATGCCCTTCCCCAGGAGCCTGCTATAACCTGGATCAATTACTGAAACTTGCATGATGTTGTATACGTAGGAGAGAAAGCAATAAAGAACATACTACTATACATTAATTTTTCTTTTCTTTTTTAAATTATTTTTTAACTTTTTTATTCTTAAAAAACAATCTTACCAAACATTGAACAGCGAATCAAAGTGGGTTACAAATAAAAATGTGCATAATCATGTTTTCATATTTCCAATATATCCAAGTGTATATGTATCATCAATAAAAATAAAACATCACATATTATCTAATTAAACTTCTTAACTTTTTCTATTACTCTTTTTCATATTTACTCTCTAGCCAGGCATAAAAAACCTGCCATATTTTATAGTATTCAGTATCTTCCTTATCTCTAATCTCCAGTGTCAAGCTATTCATTTCTGCACAGTCTAATATCTTCCTTATTATATCTTCATCATTCGGTATCTTTTCCCTTTTCCAATTCTGAGCAAATACAATTCTAGCTGCAGTCAAAACATGAATAATCAAATATATATCTTTTTTACTATAATTTTCTGGTATCATTCCTAATAGGAATATCTCTGGCTTCATTTCTATATATTGAAGTGTCATTCTTTCTAACCATTCACGTATTTTCATCCAGTATTTTTTAACTTCTGAGCAGGTCCACCACATATGGTAATAAGATCCTGTTTCTTGATGACACTTCCAACATTTAGTAGATTTATTCTTAAATATCTTTGCTACTATACATTAATTTTTCAATTGCTCAAACATTTACTAAAACGTTATGCCTCCAGTACACTAAAACAATAGCTCTTATCTTATCTTATCTTATCTTATCTTATCTTATCTTATCTTATCTTATCTTATCTTAACTTATCTTATCTTATACAATAGTTTATAGAAGTGGTGTGAAAGTCTCAGCAACATTGCAATAGAATAAAGCCCCCTGTTCTCTCCAGATGAGTAGTTCAAGAGTCTTTTGCCTAGAGGAGAAACAAATGCATATTTATTTAAGCATATTTCCTTAGGGTGTGCATGTTCAACGTATCAGCCAACCAACTCCATCACCCTTATTGGAAGTAGAATGATACTCTGGCGATGCAAGTCACTGCTTGAGCAGCTGAAGCTGCAGCTAAGCTATAGAACTAAATGCAGAGAGGACAACGTCCTCATCAAATCACCCAATTAAAAATAATTTGAGTGTGTGAGTAGCAACCTCAGAGAAAGCACAGCATTCCAAACAGAATGCTATTAGCAGATCATTTTAAATTAGCACATTTTCTCCCAAATCACCTAAGCAGTGAGGTTGTGAGGGTAGGGGGAAGGCATTTGGAATCCTTTTGGATTATTAGTTCTATTCAAACAAATGTACAGGTTTTTATGAAATTGGTACAAGAAGGTAATGCTGTTTCCTCTTTCTTCAAGGTATATTTGCACTTAAGCATTTAGTACTACTGATTTTGACACATTAAGCAGTAAGTCTTTGCAGGAGAGCTACAGGATCAGACACCAAGCCCTAAAATGGATGAAAAATAGGATTAAGTGCTGCAAGATCTGGCACCACAGCCTACACAAAGATGAGGAGGAGCTACTAAAAGCTGGAGCAGAACTGCCTATTCTTTAGTGGGTATGTATCCAGTCATTGATTGCTGGCAGGCAGCAAGAATGATAACCTAATGAGTGTAAAAATCTCAGTCAGAATGTTATCATTTAACTACTTTTCTCCATTCCTCTGATCTTTAACTCAGAATGTGTATGGTTTTTACTCTGTGGGAACCAGTGCCAAAATATTCTAACCTACCACCTATTCCTTTTCCTCACAAACCCCTTGGGTGACCTCCTCTATTCTTGTCATTTTAACTATGACATCATTTCTAAATTGTGATCTATCTGGAAATGTGCCAAATACTTGCATTTTTCTGCTGCCATTTTAGTTAACCTTTACTTGTATTCTGAGAAAAAAACAATGTGTAGATGTGCATGTATTTTTATATTGACTTGATCTGACCTAGGGATCAGGAAAATTAAGCTGTAAAAATGTGTACATAAATGTAAACTACCAATTCTGTGTATTGAACTAGTAGGAATTCTTAATAAACATCTATCGAATTATACCACAGACTCTGCACTAATTTTTACACCATGCAACAAAATCCTTTGTTGGTTTGTTTTACAGCATTTTTATAGCTGCCACTCGAAAGACTCTGGGAGTATCCAAAATACATTAGCAAAAAAATATTAACACCTCATCTTCCTCCCCCAGTTCCTATCAACCCAACAGTTCGAAAACTCACGTGAGTAGATAAATGGGTACTCTCACCCCGGTGGGAGGAAAAATGCTGGCGGCGCCTTGCAAAAGGAGTCAGGAGCAGTTGCCGGTAGCACGGAAACCGTGCTCGCCCGAAAAAGGCGCGAAGCAACGGAAACCCCGCCTCCTGCGCTCGCCAGCTGGGCTCTGCTCTAGGAAGGAGGCAATGGCAAATCACTTCCGAAACACCTTGTCTTGAAAACTGCAATGGACTCGACCAAAAAGCAGTCACTGCAGAGTTGGTAACGACTGAGTGCAGATTAAAAAAAAAAACAGTTTATTTGGAATGTACTTGCAGATGGGTGATGATCAAGATTAATTATGTAGCATCTACCCTAAAAATAATAATACATAATTTTGTCGTGACAATTAGGCCAAATTATAGTTTGCATATTTAAAATCCACAGTTATTCTCCTTTATGTCTGATTTAGTTCCAGTGAAGGCCAGCAGAGACAGATGTGTCATGCAGATGAAAAGTGTTTGGGGCAACACACAGGGAAGGCAGTGTGAATTATGTCTGAATGGGTAGGTCACTGTTCACATCCTAATATCTCCATTTTAGAACAAAGGTGCACAATGTAAGCCAACAGACCAAGGAAATAATTAAGCTAGGGTGATATAAGCCCAGCATAGACTACAAGTTCCACAGTTTCTAGAAAATGGGGTAAATGTCTGGGAATTGTAAGAGCCATAATCCAAGTTATTTTATTTTAATATTTGTTACTTTATCAGTATTTTAAATGTACTAATGTTGTTTTAGTTTAACATCTGTATTTTTAATATTGTAAGCCACTGATGGTCAGATATAGAAAGATGGGTTAGGGTTAGGGTTAGGGTTATACATCCAATAATAATAAATTTAGAGCGTGCCAGCTGGGAAAGATTGCCATAAGAACTGAGAACACCTTGAATGGATCGAAGATAAAAGAAAACAGATCCACCAATCTTGACTGCAACAATCTGGATGACCACTAGATAGGCAGAAAAGAGTTAATTTTCTATCCTTTTGCTGCCATCCAGTGATTGTCCAGAGTTTTGCAGCCCCAGAACTGGTGACCCTATATATTTCGGAAAGGCTATGTTCTTATTGTATTATTGAAGCTAATTATCTTTTCTAAGCCTTTTTGGGAGAGCTTGGCTCAGAAAGGGAGCATATCACTAACATGAGTGGAATGAAAGCAGTCCTCTAGGACCGAACTGCAGGGGTGTGCAATTTCCATTAGCTGGAGGGATGCAGCAGGCTTTGTGTGGCATGCTGAGGGACATAGTCCAAAACCAGGCTGGTTCAGCGCCCATTTTGGAAGAGGGATTAGGATGTTGAAGGGATGAAATAGCTGCCCTTAGCACCTGCAAGTTTAAAGGTACCCAGAATGCCCAATATTATTAGCACCATTCTTTGGGGCCACAAAAGGGATGCCTGGAGGCTTCCCTTTTTTGTACCCCACTTTAGGGACATGATATAATGAAACCAGAGGATGCCAACACTTCCATATGCTTGCTTGTTAAGTAACTCCCACCAGGTTTTCTTTTAACTAGACAATACATAAAGCAGAACTGAATCAAACAGTAGAACTTTTATGTGCTGAAGTCAAATGTGTGCACTTTAGTTTTGTTGAATTAATTCCAACGCTTTTGGAAAAACATTCCCAAGAGTGTTGGGGATGATTTACCGCTAATAGCTTCAGAAGTGCTTAAATAAATCTGGCTGACAGCTGATGCAAAAGCATAAAGTATTCCATACCACAGTGTGCATCTGTTTTGAACCATGTATCTCACATCACCCACAAAAATTTCCAGAATTATTGCTTTACAAAAACATACTTAGCTTTATGTTAGCCTTTTTTGTTTGGGAAATCCTATTCTGAAGTATTACAAGAGATCTACAAATGTAAACTTCTGAATTAAAGAGTACAATCATCTAGGTCTCTCTCCCTGGCTAGGGCATCAGACGGCTGCTTTGAGAATATTTTTGCATAATATCACTGAAAACTTTTCATTTTCAAAAGAGGGCATCAGAAAGATTAAAAGAACAGCAACTCCCTCTGAGATCATTTCATTTACTCTCCAAATTGGAATCACTGAACACTATCACATGAAAGTTAAAAATGTTTACCCTGGCCATTTCACATGCTATTATATATGGCCATCCCCATAACTTGGCAGAGGGATATACCTTTGCATTTATCAGAAAGGATTTAGCAATCAAAAAATCTGGCAGTAAGTTCCTCCTAACAGTATGACCTTGAGTGTTATTTCTGCTCTCACAGAAGTATAATAAATCTGTGTGTTCTTTTCAAAGCACCCTTGTGTTATATCCTTCCCTTCACTCATGAATTCTGAAGTAAGAATACTGACCTAGAGCCACCTCCTCCAAATTGGTGCATTTCTGTTTTATTATATCATCCACGCTGCATCATGAAGCTCAGTGATAACCAAAAGGATATATCACAAGGGTCACCCATAGTTTTGTGCAGTTAAATCAGGGAGGGAGGGTGGGGAAACCACGTACCACTGTCCTTTGCTCTTTTGGCAAAGACTGTCAGTAGAAATAATAAATGCTGAACCTGGCAAGATAAAGACAATCTGAAGTATTTTGCATTGAAGAAGGAGTTTATGAATTTGCCAGCTTCTTCTTTCCATAACCTGTTACTTAACCGTTCATTTCAAGCCTTAATAGCAATGTAAAAAATAAGAAAGGGACAGACAGACAGATTGATTGAGCTTAATGTCATCTGATGGGACCCAGAAGGCATTCCATCTTTATTCCAGCACCTGCCCTTTGGAACAGCATCTCCTGACTTCACCTGCCTTTGAGAAGATTTTGAAGACCTGTATCTTCCCCCAGGCATTGAGCCAGATTGAAATATGTGAATATATTAATGTTTTGTTCCTGATACAGTGTGTATCTTATTTTTCTATTGTTGCTTTGTAGTGTGATGTTTTTAAAATCCTATTACAGTGGTACCTCTAGTTACGAACGGCCCTCCTTACGAATTTTTCAAGATACGACCAGCTCCAGCCCCAAAAATTTACCTCTACTTGCAAACTCCACCTCTACTTATGAACCAGATCCACGGCCATTTTCCCTGCTGCCACGCGGTCGCGGCTTCCTGTGGGCAAGATCGCAGTAGCAAGGAGATGTTCGGTGAGGCTTGTGATGTGTTTTGTGGCGTTTGGAAGGTTTTTGTGGCATTTGGAAGGTTTTTGAGGTTTAAAAATAAAATGCATATGTTTCAGAACCGTTTAGCCGTATTTACATTGAACCTTATGGGGGAAATTTACCTCGGGGTGCGACCAAATTCGGAGGGCGGATTAGCCGTATTTACATTGAACCGTATGGGGAAATTTGCCTCGTGGTGCAACCAAATTCGGAGGGCAGAACGGATTAACCGTATTTACATTGAACCTTATGGGAAACTTTACCTCAACTTGAGACCAACTCGAGTTGCAACCAGAGTCACAGAACGGATTAAGTTCGTAACTAGAGGTACCACTGTAGCTGCCAGTGTGGCTCTGCAGGTAAACAATCATATGTATTGGATGGATGGGTGGACAGACAGACAGACAGACAGACGTGGCTCGCCATATGGCACAGAGCAGCAGGGAAGGGGAAATGGTGTTCAAATTGTATAAGTTAAAGGCTACTTGGGCACATTAGTGGGAAAAGTGGGTTCTACTCATTAACCTTGTATTATGGCCTTTCAGCTTGTCATATGTTCTGACAGATCACTACAAAAACACTACAAAAGTACAAAAACCCATGTTCATAACTGCACAATCACTTATAATTTTTATCCCAGTGAAACTTAATCATTTTTATAACCAGTATACACACACACACACACCACAAACATTTAAGACATACTGTTCTCTGACTTATTTCAAAATTCATAGATTCTGTATGTCCTAGCATTCTAAGCAATCAAATCAAAAGGCTTATTCAGCTTGGGATTTCTATGTGCAAAATTCACATTTTAATAATGTATTTCTTTCCATGGATAGCCCCAAAAGTAAATATTTTGGAGTGTTCTTTGGAGCTGCACTGGTCATGATTCTTTCTGATTTGTAAAGATGGATTCCATAAATCTACTCTCTGTTCACAGTTCAGATATAACTATTTGGACAACTTCAAGATCCAACTGTTTTATACTCCTGTGCCTCTCTTAGGTAACAAAGAGGAACATTCTTTCAGATCTTTACGCTAAACAGACTAAGCTGTGAAAGTTCATTGCTCTGCACCTCTGAGGTGTTAAAATAAATAATGTTTCTATTCAATTTTTTTCTGTTCAAATGCTCCTTAAACATTCTATATATGGTTTTGTTCTTCCCTCCAACATTTTATAACTAAATAGTAACTTATAATTAATATTTGCTTTCATTATTAGGTACTTCAAAATTGTTGACACCTTAAATGTGACAGTTTTTAATAGTTGCCATGTAGTGTTTAATGGTTGACAGCATTTAAAAGCAGACACGCAATTGTATTTGACAGCTCAGAAGTTAATGGTGATTTGATTATTGCAAAATTAGGAGGAGGAGAAGAAGCAGCAGCCAAGACCTTATTGTGAATCCAGTTGTTGAATCTAAGTAGTTGAACTGTGGAATATTTATTTATGAAATGTTTTGAATTTTATTTCAGCTTCACATCATTTGTTTTACTCCTGGAAAGCAGAATGGAATGGCTGACAAACCAAACTGAAAGGTTTTTTTGTTGGGGCTTGTCTGTTGATTCAATTTCTAACTCTGAACCTTGTTTCTGTTCCTTTAATCCATTTCCTATTTGTCCCATGATGATAATGATGATGCCATCATGATCATTAGGCATGAATAGAACTAACCTGTCATTCAAAGATCCAAGCCCAAATGGATTGGTTTATGTATCATGCTCACACCAAAAGTGTTTGTGGCTTAGTTGTATGAATCCAGCTATTTCAGTTTGTAATCCATTGTGTACGGTAGGGAGTGGCAGTCTACATCTTGGTCCTCAGTTCATTTTGTGGCCTTAAAAGCCTTCTCTAACCATGATAGCTGAAAACATGTCCCATGCTTCCCATTATTCTGAATTGGCCAATATATGAAAACTGTAGTGTAACCTAAGAATATCACAATTAAAAACCAAAGAAAGCTCCCAAAATTGTGGCAAAAGTTTTGCCTGTATGATGTGCCCCATCCTCTTTCCAGCTCTTAGTTCCTCAAATAATGTTAAAGATGACCCTTGGCCATCTCAAGGTGACCATCCTTCATTTACGGTTTAGAGCATTCAATACGCTCATGATTGCATAAATCATGGTTACTCAAATCATGAATTAGCACAGTCTGTGAATCCATCCAGAGTGTGTTTTTTGCTCCTTGAATTTATTACTGTGCTTCTGACATCTGACTTTACAGTACGTACAGCATTTTCCCCCCTACAAATACTTGTACATATGCCACATTTCAAAATGTTTTGTTAGAGAATTCATTTCAGGAATCCTACTGGCTGGGAATTGTGGGAATTAGAGTCTAACATGACCTGAAGAAACACCAGGTAAGAGAAGTCAGAGTGACTCTGATAGGAACTGGTATGCTGCATTGGACTGCAAAGTGTATAACTTTGAAAGACAGAAGAAAATCACATGAAATGCTTTTCTTCTTTTTGTACATCCCAATGTAAGCTGTTTTCTCTAATTCTGCTGCAGGATATTTTTGTAGAGAAATCATAATGTTTAACAGTCTACAACAAGCTCTTATTAAAGGTTGGAAAAGAGGAAGACAGGGAAGCAGGAAGGAGCAGTTGGAAAGTGAAGGTTTTGTTCACTACATACATGGTAGAGAAATGCCCCCTGCTGGCAAAGTCCGGGAAAGGGTCGTTCTTGGTTAAACAGCCGCTTTGCCCAATTCATAACTGCAATCCCATTATTTGAGGATTGCAACCCCCAGATTTCCCAGCCGTGCTTTGGGAGTTGTAATCCCAAGTCCTAGCCCATTTGGAACTACAAATTGAGGAAGGCTGATTTATCTAATAAACCCATTGTACTTGGAGAAATTTTGCTTGGATCCAAAAGACGACCACCAGCAGCACTAAATAAGGGGCAGGTTCATATTCTTACTGCCTCAAGTCCTGCTATGCTGTTTCATTGTGGTAGGGCAGGGGACTGATCTGGGACATATGAATGAAGACTGCTGGATAGAATGCCAAGAGCCTACACTTCCAGCAAGGTCACCTAAGACGTGAAGGTAATCCCAGCTGCCCAGCTAAAACAAGCAAGCACCTGTATTGGGTAGCAGAATATAGGAAGATGCTAGAAGCAGATGATCATTTAGTGTCAATGACAAATTTCAATCATTTCATTCTGCTCAGGAGAAGGCAATGGTAAATCACTCCTGTATTTTACCAAGAAAACCACATAAATAGACAATGTAAAGTGATTGATGATATTGTGCCAGATGATGGGCCCGTCAGGTTGGATGGCACTCAACATACTGGAATCACTATTCTGACAAACACCCAAACAAATGTAAGATTCTGAGACAATCTTCATTTTCCCATAACAACAGTAACCACAATGGTCAGGTTAATAGTAGGCATAATCCTGGCTCTATTTTAAATACAGGCAAGAGGTGGAAGTGAGTGGCAGAGCAGCTATCCTGCCCAGCAGGTTAGTTTAACACAAAAGGCCTGGGGTGATACATCCAAGCAAGCAGAGCCATACTGAGGCTTCTTAGTCTGGAGATTCCTCTGTTTTTTAAACCTAGCCATTTTTTTTTTTAAACATGATTTATGGCCTGCCATGTTGGGCGAACTAAGCTAAAACATGTGGAATAAACCATAATATGTGAACCAACCTATGAACTATTGTGCCTTTGTTTTTCTCCCTGGGTGGATGAGTCACTGAACAACAATGCTTCTATGCATTTGCTGAACGTTTGTGAAGATCCCTAGACTCTGAAGGTGAAATTTCCAAGGCAAAGTATTTATTTCCTGTGAAATTCTAACAAGTTGATTACTCATTAGGAGACTTGAGTCAGACTATTTCTTTAAATTAATTGTTTCATAAAGCCAGGCACAATATCTTTCTTGTAGCAGATGTTAATTTTATAAAGTACCTATTGTGTAATATGAGCATGTTCACTGTAGCAGCAGGACTTGAATACTGGCACTAGATTAGATGGGCCAAGAGGAAATGGTTTGATCTGCTTTTCTGCACTAGCAGATATGTTGATATATACAATTGCCACTTTATATCATAGACTGATAAAATTGAGATTGAAAATGACAAGACCCTGTCATTCAGAACCCTGAATGTATTTTATTCTGGTTACACTACTATACAACCAATATTCGGAGTTATTTTTAATTCATTATATTTATGTTAACCATCTTGATTGTTCTGTAAAATAGAAAAATGAAAGAATATGACATGAATCATGTCTTTCTAGCAGCTGGCAGGAAAGAAGCCTCTGACATTTTGGCGTAAATGGGGTAAACAATATAATTATTAGTAATATAATTGGTACTGTCATTTTTATGTTCCAATAATAATCTTCCTTAAACAGTCAGGTTTCTCTGTTTGTACATAATGCCTCCTAAATATTTCTTATACACCTACAGATCAAGTATCTAGACTTTAGCATTTATTTTCCCATTATCATTTAATTTTTGTAACTATTAAAAATGCAATATTTGTACAGTCCTGTCAAGACATGTGAAACTCATACTGTTATTCAATTTTATATATTTATACCAATGGAGAAGTATGCATTTTGATGCCCCTCAGTTGGCTACTCCAGCCTACTGCATGAAGTTTTCAGTTCAGCAGCAGCCCCGTTGGCGGGTGGAGGGGCAATGGAGATCAGACTCACAAAGCAGCGCTATACCACAAGCCCTGCCCCTTTTCTACATGCATCACAACATCTCAGGCATGGCCAAAAGGGGCAGCACAATATAACAACACTCTCCTCATTCTGACAAAAGCAAGAGAATCACATAAATATTTCACTTATCCTAAATTGCTTTGTCTGTCTAAATGCTGCTGAAAACTGATACAGGAAGCTTTATTTGCATTTTGCAAATCCTTTCCCATTAATCGCAACACTGAATGGTAACCATTTCATATATATCTTAGTATAGGATTCACTTCACTTTATTTTTTAATTCATATCTACTTCTTGGGAAATTTAGGTCCACTAAATTACACCTCTGGATCATGTCTTTACATTGTTGTCAAGTTCTTCACAAATTTTAAAAATGAGTTGGGCTTGACTTTCCTTTACCGACTTTAATTCTATTAGTGACTCTTCTTCACTTGACACAAATACCAGCTAAACCTTTTTCCAGCTTTCCTTCAGTAGATGGTAACCGTGCAGGGACATCCATGGGGACAGGGGTGGAAGTGCCAGGATTGTGACCACAACCATTGAAGCTTTGCCCTTTTTTAGGTATTTCATGCATGTGGCACACATAAAAAAAGGATCCACGTATCAGTTGCACACTTGTGACCACCATCTTTACTTTTTTGCACAAACACCCCCTGAAGATGCCCCTGTAATGATGTCAGATTAACATGCAACCTCACATGGGTCCACCTAGATGTCAGGTCCCCCCTGAAATCAGTGCAGCTTCTTCACAGGTGACTGTGTGTAGAGTTGGACTATCTATAAATCTCCATAGACTCTCTTCTAAAGTTGATGCGCTACATCCTTACCACCTACACAGCTAGTTTCCTGCTTCTGATTTTTTAAAAAAAAGAATCACCACCATTTGTACTATTTTATAAAAGTATTCAACTTCTTCTAAACTGCCAGAGTTTATTACCCATTTTATCGTAACAGAGATTTGTATGTGTGTCATACATCCTATGTGCTACTTCATTTTGTCTTTTAAACCTCTTGATGATGGGACACTATTAGTAGGCATTTTCAATGGCACTTCTATTTTGGTGTCTTTAGATACATCTGTTTAGTGTCAACCGTCTGCTAGACATCAAGGAGCGCAAAGAAGCAAGAGTCTTGTTTCATAGGATCATATTCCAACAAAAGGGCAGCGAAAATAAAGTCATTTGATCACACAAACCAACCATGCAAGATTTCTCCAACTAGCCATAAACAGAAAAGGTGAAGAGAAAATCTCACCTTTTAACTGGGTAACTCTTGTTTTCTTTCTTGAGGAGGAAATGAAAGCTTTCTGTAGAAAACAATGGAGAAATCTGAGATTTTACAGTATTATCATGTAAACTGCAGGTACCGGCTAAAGCTGGTCTGGTTTTACAGCTCAAAATTCCTTTCACAAAACATCCTGAGGTTGCAGCAGAGATTAATTTGCCTAGAATGTCCTCTCTGGCCTCTACCTCATTCCAAATCCAGAACTTACCTACATGTGGAAACCTAGCCCTCTGCTGAACTGCATGTAGATCTGATGCATTTTTAAAAATGAAAAACCAAAAACAGTAAAGTAGAAATGCAAAAAATAACAACATAGAAGACTTTACAAAATAAGATTCAAAATAAACACTGGATTCTTTTTGTGGCTAACCTTTGAGGAATTTATCAGTTATGGTAAAATTTTGGATTTCAGTCCTGCCCCAGGGATTTAAAAGTGGATTCCAGGTTGGTTAGTCTAAATTTCTGTACCCACCTGTTTATAGAAGAAAATTTTTTTTAAAAAAAAAACAGAAAACATTCCATCACCTCTTCCTATACAGTCCCCGGGTTAAGAACATCCGACTTACGGGCAACTTGTACTTACGAATGGACTGCCATAAAGCCTATTATATTAAAAATTTGAGTTAAATACAATGGTTCATAATAACTAATGCACACACTACTTTGTGACACTTATGAAAACATTGTGTGGCTTCAACAGTTCGTCAGCTTGAGGAAGGAGAACATTGTCTGCCATTTTAAGTCAGATGATTTTTCTCTTATTTACCCTTGTAACCATGCCTCCAAAGCGTAAATCCAGTGCAAGTTCTGGTGATGCATCAAAGAAAAGGAAAATGATTGCAATTGAAAATAAAGTGGAAATAATAAAGCCATCACAGCAGCAGATCATAGCATTTGAGGAAGAAGACTGGGTCCTAAAAGCTCTAGAACCGAAAAAGGTTTTGATGAAAGAGTTAAATGAAGCCTTTCATCTCATTGAAGCAGGGATGGCAAAGTTACTGTAGAGGAGCAAGATCCTAATACAGAGAGGTTCACCACAGTTTACCATACAATTACCGAGGGCCTCAGCTGCTACAAGGCCATTTATGATGAGAAAAGAAAAGCTCTGTACAAACCTGCCTACTTCAAGGTAAAGGTAAAATATACACTATATACTAAGACAAACATTTGACTAACTGACACTAAATAAGAACTGTATGTATCTGTTCCGACTTACCTACAAATTCAACTTAAAGACAAACTTAGGATCTCATTCGTAACCCGGGGACTGCCTGTACTGAAATCTTATGAAAAAGGGCTCTTAGTTTCCATTATCTTTACTTCTTTACATTTGAAAACCAAAGGGATAACACAGACATGGACACTGAGAAATCTTCACACATTTCTCTCAGACATTATCTTTACTTCTTTACACAGACACAGACATTCATGAATCTTCACACCTTTCTCTCATTCCACACCCTGTTTCCATAAGGGTCGAGGCCATAAAGACAAAGGGGGGAGGGGGTTGCCCTGAACTCTGACTAGCATCCAATAGGTCATCAGGAAGATAAATTTCCCCCAATCATAAGAAGGATCCAAAACTTATGCCAATTTCAACCAATCATTTGTTAATTGCTGTATCTCTTTGTAAGAAACATGTATAAAATTGTTTTCTTTGGGCGTGGGAGGGGTCTCCTCTGCCTTAAGGGGAGACCTCAGCTGACTCAATTGGCTTACTTTCAATAAAACTTTAAAATCTCAGCTGGTACTTTCATGTTTGATCTTCTGCCGGACTGAATCCTAATTGGGGAGAGACAGAAACTCTCAAATTTTGCTAACAGTACAACCTATAAAATTACTGGATCCCAAAATGGGATTTAACAATGATGTACTATAGAAAAGTGATACTATGTAGTTTATAGCTTTCTGGCTATTCCTATTAATATACATGTAACTGAAATCAACTTTTAAAAAATCACAGGAGTACTACATAGTATAAATGCCAAGAGTAGTTTTCTTCACACAGTGCATGATATAAAACATATTAAAAGATGTGGGTTCCAAATTGTACTAATAAAAACTGAGCCAATGGGAGTTGTGGTATGGCAAGCACTCCTACAAATATAGTCCAAGCTAGAGAATTATCCAAGATGCAAGAGATCAACCTAAATACCATCTTGTTAAGCAATGGGTCACCTTCATGTTTTCTGAGATCAGGTTCAACAAAGGCACACCCGCTATTATTTTGTTGAAACATGACTCACCCTGTACCAGAAGCAACATATACTGTAAATGATTACCTAAATAATTAGACTGGATATTCATCTTGCCCCGGCTTGTGGGAATTAGCTGGGGTAGGTGGTAAAGGCATTCAGACCAATAGATCAGAGAAAATACTGTAATCATTGTCCAGGAAGTTCTGTCATCTCAGAATCATTCAGCATTTCACTGACAAAATTCTATAATCCTACATGATTCTTCATTGTCCAAGACTTTTCCAACTCTAGTTTAAAGCAGGGCAGCCAATAATTGGTCAGGAGATTGAACTGAGCTCGGGCAAAAACAATATGTAGCCAGACTAGCGAGAGGGTTTCTGTCAAAGAAAATGCAGTATCACATTAAAAAAAGATTCCAGAGTAGGGTGGTCCTCAAGAATATAGAAGCTGGCAGACTATTAATGATTTGTTGCTATGCATTTGTCTGTAATGTTAATTATTATTGAAATGAATAAAATACAAATTCCATCATATCACATAATTGTTAGAATATTTACTTATTTGATTTACAGTATATCCCACTTTTATTTCAACATGAGAAAACCCAGTACTAGGGCGCTCCTTTGCATGAGTTGCCGCATCACAACTCTGCATTTGCAAGCTGTTCCAGAGGAGAATAAATGTTAATCTCATCAAACCACTTTCTGGAGCTTTCAGGAACTTGCTGGGAGGTAGGGAGGCAGCCTCTCTGATTCTAAAGCTCTGCGGCTTGAGTCATCCTTCCAAGCCTTCTTCTGGCACATGAATAGACAAGAATGGGTGTTACATGGGTATAATCTTGATTTCTTTTCTCACAGTGAAACTCAAAACACATTTCAGTTGACATTTAAAAAAAAACACACAACTACTGGGGAGAGGAAGGGAGGAGGGTTTACCGGATTAATTTACTTTCAGGAAAAGGAGAGTAACAATAACATTCTTGTGATGCCCAATACATTCATGTACTAGCTGTAATTGAAAGAGGATAAGTTTTAAGATAGGCCAGGCACAATATTATGGAAGTGGCACGAATACTGAGAAGCTCTTTTTTTTTCCCAACAGAAAAACAGGGGAATTTAAATATATCACAATTTCATCTGGAGGTTGAGTCATGGCAACTGCACTTCTTTTCTTTTGGTTTGATATGTTTCCCTGCTCACCCAAGCAGCTTCTTCAGTCTAGAAAGTTGGTTGGGGGACCCATAAATATCTTCCAGGGTGGCTGCGTTTCTCACTAACATGATGGGCTCCTTGAAGGGACAATAGGAGAGTGATTAGTAGAGTCTTTGGAATGTGAATGTCTTACTCCTAATCCCTCACTCATCCCCAAGTGGGTCATTAAGTGCTGCTTCGGGTGACCTTGTGAAGTGGTCTTAATCTTCCTGGGGACTGATGAAAGAGCAGCATGAAAAATGGGAGACAAGTTGTGTCTGAGGAATCCACCTCTATTGAGGGAAGGATTTTCTACTTTGGCATACATGGATTCCTTCACTCCTCTCTCAAACCACCTATCTTCTCTGTCCAAAATGTGAACATTATTGTCCTCAAATGAGTGTCCTTTTTCCTTTAGATGAAGGTAAGCTGCTGATTCTGGTCCTGTGTTGTTGCTCCTCTAAGCAGCCTTTCATTCACTCATCCTCCTAAATGAATTAAAGTATGCATTGCTTTTGTTGTTGTTGTTCAGTCCTTAAGTCATGTCCGACTCTTCGTGATCCCATGAACCATATTGCGCCAGGCCTTCCTGTCCTTCACTGCCTCCCTGAGTTTGCTCAGTTTCATGCTCATTGCTTCAGTGATGCTATCTAACCATCTCATCCTCTGCCGTCCTCTTCTCCTTTTGCCTTCAATCTTTCCCAGCATCAGGATCTTTTCCAAAGACTCCTCTCTTCGCATTAGGTGACCAAAGTATCTGAGCTTGAGCTTCATTATCAGTCCTTCCAATGAGCAATCAGGGTTGATTTCCTTTAAGATTGACTGGTTTGACCTCCTAGCAGTCCAGGGGACTCTTAAGAGTCTTCTCCAGCACCACAGTTCAAAGGCATCAATTCTCTGGCGCTCAGCCTTCTTTATGGTCCAGCTCTCACAGCCATACATTACTACTGGAATGCATTGCTTAGTGCCTAGTAAGTGCTTAGTAAATGTACTAGTTTTTATTGGATTTTTTTCCAACCAGGAAAAGCAGTCAGGAAAACAAGAAAGTCTTTTAATTACAGAACCTGTGCACAGTAGATATATTTAGCACAGATAGTTTTTAAATAAGTTCAGCACCTATCTACACACAAAAAAATTTTTTTTTAATGCACCTGCCAAAAACATTTCAGTATGTGTCATGTTTTATGATATTCCACTGGCTTTATTGTTATAGAAAACATTGCAATAGGAAGCTAAACAAAGCTTTTTTTTCTTTCTTTCCAAAGCAATTAAAAACAACAAAAGCACAAGATCTCAGCCACATAGTGAAATCCAGTGTCATCCACACTGCCCACATTTCTCTCTCGCCTCTCTCCTTTTTTTGAAGGTCAGGTAGGGAATTTATGGCCCTTTACTGTATCCGATCAAAATGTCCTAAGTGTTTAAACTATCAAATGTTTATAATTTATTTACAAAATATTCATATGTTGATAGGAAATCATGATGTCATGATCCCAGATCTTATCATTTTCCTCTTACTTGAAAGCACTATGGGTTTCTGGATACGGTGTCTACCTTGATGTTGTTGCATTTCTTGGAATATACTGACCTATAGTAATAACAATCTTACTATTTTATAAGATATGGTTAAGATATTTCCTTTTATCAAGGTTTATGGTTTGGGAGCAATTTGAAAGATGACAGGGTATAGGATATTATTGATAAAATGTGTTTATGCCCCAGTAGAACACTCCTTTTTGATTTGTTCTTAGCTTTTAGGTATGGGAAGTATTTAGAAATGAAAGCAGCAACAGAAGCACTTTGTCTTGTCTATTATTAAAAACATTGGGGCTAGCTGGCATTATATCAACTAGAATGTGCAGAATTTTAGTAGTAGTTGTTTAGCATTTAAGAATTTACCATTATTGCTGTATCTTAAGAATATCTAGCTTAATATTCCTAGACAGTATCTCAATTCGTCAAGTTAAGTTGGTGGGTTCAGTCCTTTGATGGAATTTAACATCTGTGAACAAAGCTTTGCTCAATGTGGTATAATTATATACCCAAAGAATATTATTTCAGTTACATAAAACAGATTTCTGCTTAGTTTCAGCTGGATTCATGGTTCTTGTTTGTGGGGGAATGGGGGTATCCATGATTTTGCTGGACTTCAATAAAGAAAATAAAGAAAATATGCTGGATCTGTATACAGCTGTATACAGCTGATGAATCTAAATTGTGGTTGTTGGGACTTTTTGGGGGCTGATGCATCTTCATATTCTGTACTGATTTTACCAAAAGAACAGTGGATTTCCAGTTTTGTTTTAGCCTTAAGAAACCTGGTCTTCCTGCCATAATCCTTGATTCTGCTTCTAGTTAGTCTTCCTTTATTCTTAAAGTTAAAGAGTTCATGGGTGCAACTATCTTAATCTGATCCCATGAGGCCATTTACTACAGTCCCAGGTTTACCATGAGGTTCACCATATTGTCAAACAAAAGCACCGACACTCTTCTATTTTTAAAAAGCAAAATGTATTGGTTTCAACTAATGTGGTGAATATATTATGCACAATGTAGCTAACGATCTGTGTTATGGACAAGACAGAGAGGTTCTTACCCTGACTTGTGAGTTACACTCTCCATTTAGGTATTCTATAGCAATACAGTATGCAAAAGTATTACTTTTTACTCTACTTTCATTTTTATTTGAACAACAGAGATGCTGCATTGCCAGGAACTGATTATCTAAATAAGCTATGATAACCATGGCCTAGAAAGCAATGTTCAAGAAATCACCCTAGGCCATAAAGGAACCAACTGCGTGATAAAATGTCTTCAGAATTGCACAATTATATGTGTGTGTGTATGTGTGTCTATACATATATATCACACACACATATGCCAGTAGGGGCCTTTGGGCAAACACCCCCTAACACTTCACCTACCTACCTCGAATATGAGAGTGACATGAACTAAGAGAGACATGGTGGCTCAGATGTCACCTGGATTAACAAGGTCCACACCAGATGCTGGGGAACCAGAACAATCTGATAAGTGGGCTGCTGGAACAACATACATGGACAAGACAAGAGAATCTGGAATTCATGGAATGCTACTACAACAGTAGACCTAATGAGAGGGGATATATGAAACATATGAGGGAACTATGGATGAACAGAAGACCTACATCCACACTAACTGAGAAACAGCTAGTTTCCCAATGCTTCAACATAATGAAGAGGAAACTGCTCCCACAACTTGAGATAGACCAAGTACACATTACATCCCGGACTTAAGACCCAGAAGAACAACTGGATGTGCAGCCAGCACCTGAAGCTGGAACGTCACTGCCACCCCCTCCATTACATTGCACAGCAGCTGATATGAGGCATAAGATCATGGATAAAGTAGCTACAGTCAACCCTCGAGACTGATTACCAAGGCTCAGTGGTGAAGTACCATCAGATAGTATGCTAGAAGATGCCAACAGAGCCCTCACAACAATGCCTACTACCACCATAACTGAAACCAGTGAACTGGTATATGCTACAGCTGCCGTAATCCTGGAAATGCTTGGCTACATGACCAAGAGCAGCAGAACATACCGCTCCCCACCCCACCCCAGAAAAAGAGGTTGGAGGTTAAGATCAAGGCAACTCGGAGAGAAGTTAGTCAGCTGGTGGAACTACAGAAGGGTGTGGAGATTAAGGATAAGACTCGGCTACTGAAAAAATACAAGGCCTGACTCCATCTGAAGCCCTAGAGACTGCTAAACAAAGTTTCACAGCACTGGCTGCCAGGCTAAGGAGATACACTAGAAAAGCAGAGGCCAAGAAGATAAATGCTCTGTTCTCCAAAGAGCCATCCAAGGTATACTCCCAACTGCAGTGCAACAGCAGAGCCACCAGCAGCAGAAACTGAACAGTACTGGAGGAACATATGGGAGAAAGAGAAAACACACAACACCAGTGAAAAGTGGCTGTACGACCAGAAAGCGGACAACAGCAATCTCTCAGAACAGGAACCAGTCACCATCACAGTAGCAGACATCTAACAACAGGTCAAGAACATGAAGAGCTGGACAGCACCTGGCCTGGACGTGATCCACACCTACCGGCTAAAAAAACTAACAGCAGTGCTTGAATGCCTAGCAGCATAGATGAACCAGTTGCTAGCAGCAGGCTCCCACCCAGACTGGCTATCACAAGGAAGGACAGCGCTGATCATGAAAAACCCCCACAAGGGAACAGCACCATCCAACTACCGATCAATAATCTTCCTCCCCACAATATGAAAAGTTTTATTAGGTATCATAGCTGCCAAGCTACCGGACCATATGGGGTAGTACATGAGCACAGCTCAGGACATTGGGAAAAACATCAGAGGCTCAAAACACCAGTTGCTCATAGATAAAGCAGTTGCTCGAGACTCATGGTCTAGACAGACCAATCTGAGCACCACCTGGATTGACTATAGGAAAGCCTATGACTCAATGCCACACACATGGATCTGTGAATGCCTGGCACTATACTAAGTCAACAGGACACTAAGGACCTTCCTCATGAACTCAATGGGACTGTGGAAGACAACACTGGAAGTCAACTCAACACAGCTTGCACTAGTAGCCATCAAGTACAGCATATACCAAGGTGATGCACTGTCCCTGCTGCTGTTCTGTATGAACCCCGTCAACCACATAATCACAAGGACTGGATACAGATACAAGTTCAAGAGTGGAACTATTATCAGCCACCTCCTCTACATGGATAACATCAAACTGTATGCTAAGAATGAATGAGACTTGACTCGCTGATTCACCTGACACAGATCTACAGTGAGGACATTGGGTTGTCATTCGGGTTGGAGAAGTGTGGCTGGATGGTAGTAAAGAGAGGGAAAGTAGTCAAGACTAATGGGGTGGAACTACCAGTGGACCACATAGCAGACATACAGACCAGCTACAAGTACCTTGGTATCCCATAGTCACGGAACCACAATGAGGCAAGGACAGCAACATCTAAGTACCACCAAAGGAGAAGACAGGTCCTGAAGAGCCAGCTCAATGGGAAAAACAAGGTCTATGCCATCAACACGTATGCCCTGCCAGTCATCAGATACCCTGCGGGTATAGTGACCTGGCTGAAGGAGGACATGGAGGCTGCCGTTGTGAAGACCCGGAACTCCTCACAATGTATGGAGGTTTCCATCCCAAGTCCAACACCCAGAGACTCTATACCATCCAGAAAGAGGGCAGGCAGGGTCTGGTGTCAAAGCTTCAGGAGTCAGAGGATCCAGGAGTACATCAGTAACATGGCACCCAAAGATGAGCTACTGAGAGAATGCCTAAGGCAGCAGCAGACATGGAAGGAAGTTCAAGCAGAGGAAGTGCCATGGCAATACAAGGCTCTGTATGGGATGTACCATTGAGAGATAGCAGATGTGGCTGACACTGGGAAATCCTACCAGTGGCTGGAAAGGGCTGATCATAGCAGCACAAGGACAGGCACTAAGCTCCAGATCCATGGAAGCAGAGGTCTACCACACTAGACAGGACCCAAGATGCAGACTGTGTAGAGATGCCTCAGAGACAGTCCAAAACATAGTGGCAGGGTGTAAGATGCAGGCAGGAACAGTATACACTGAATGGCACAACCAAGTAAGTGGCATTGTGTACAGGAACATCTGCAGTGTATGGGCTAGACCCTCCCAAGTCCAATTGGGAGATTCCACAGAAGGTTGGGGAGAATAACAGGGCTAAGATCCTGTGTAACTTCCAGATCCAGGTGGACAGGCAAGTACTGAGCAATCAACCAGACACTGTGGTGGTGGACAAGGACCAGAAGACAGTGATGGTGATAGATGTAGTGGTGCCAAGTGATAGCAACATCAGAAAGGAGTATGAGAAACTGGAGAAGTACCAGGGCCTGAAAGAGGAACTAGAGACAATGTGGAAAGTAAAGGCCAAAGTGGTCCCAGTGGTGGTAGGACGGCTGTGACTCCTAAACTGGGAGAGTGGCTCCAGCAGATCCTAGAGACGGCATCAGAGCTCTCTGTCCAGAAGAACGTAGAGCTAGGAACAGCTAAGATACTGCGAAGAACCCTCAAACTCCCAGGCCTCTGATAGAGAACCCAAAATTGAGGAAGACTCATACCACCCACAGGGGTGAGAGGGGACTTATATATATGAACTACTATATAATGAAGATAGATAGATAGATAGATAGATAGATAGATAGATAGATAGATAGATAGATAGATAGATAGATAGAGTTCATATACATATGAACTACATATATTTATATATATGAACTACTATATATGAATAATTACAATATGTATTTTTGAAAGCATTCTTACTTTACAGCATTTTTTCACACCTGCCTAAAACTTTTGCACAGTACTGTATATATGTGTGTGTGTACAGTATGTGTATACATAGATATAGAAATAGATATATATACACACATACTGTACACACACACACACATATATATATAGTACTATGCAAAAGTTTTAGGCAGGTGTGAAAAAATGCTGTAAAATAAGAATGCTTTCAAAAATACATATTGTAATTATTTATGTTTATCAATTTACAAAATACAAAGTGAGCGAACAGAAGAGAAATCCAAATCAAATCAATATTTGTTGTGACCACCCTTTGCCTTCAAAACAGCATCAATTCTTCTAGGTACACTTGCATACAGTTTTTGAAGGAACTCAGCAGGTAGGTTGTTCCAAACATCTTGGAGAACCACAGATCTCCTGTGGATGTAGGCTGCCTCAAATCCTTCTGTCTCTTCATGTAATCCCAGACAGACTCAATGATGTTGAGATCAGGGCCCTGTGGGGGTCAAACCATCACTTCCAGGACCCCTTGTTCTTCTTTACACTGAAGATAGCTCTTAATGACATTGGCTGTATGTTTGGGGTCGTTGTCCTGCTGCAGAATGAATTTGGGGCCAATCACACACCTCCTTGATGGTATGGCATGATGGATAAGTATCTGCCTGTATTTCTCCGCATTGAGGACACCATTGATCCTGACCAAATCTCCAACTCCATTTGCAGAAATGCAGCCCCAAAATTGCAAGGAACCTCTACCATGCTTCACTGTTGCTTGCAGACACTCATTATTGTACTGCTCTCCAGCCCCTCAGCGAACAAACTGCCTCCTGCTACAGCCAAATATTTCAAATTTTGACTCATCAGTCCAGAGCACCTGCTCCCATTTTTCTGCACCCCAGTTCTTATGTTTTTATGCATAGTTGAGTCGCTTAGCCTTGTTTCCACATCAGAGGTCTGGCTTTTTGGCCACAATTCTTCCACGAAGACCACTTCTGGCCAGACTTCTCTGGACAGTAGATGGGTGTAGCTGGGTCCCACTCATTTCTGCCACTTCTGTGCTGATGGCACTGCTGGACATCTTCCGATGTTGAAGGGAAGTAAGCATGTTGTGTCTTTCATCTGCTGCATTAAGTTTCCTTGGCCAACCACTGCGTCTACGGTCCTCAGGGTTGCCTGTTTCTTTGTGCTTCTTCAAAAGAGCTTGAACAGCACATCTTGAAACCCCAGTCTGCTTTGACATCTCTCTGGGAGAGACCTTGCTGATGCATTAGAACTACCTTGTGTCTTGTTGCTGTGCTGAGTCTTGCCATGGTGTATGACCTGTGACATGAAACTATCTTCCACAACCTCACCTTAGTAGCAGAGTTTGGCTGTTCCTCACCCAGTTTTAAACCTCCCACACAGCTGTTTGTTTCAGTTAATGACTGTGTTTCAACCTACATATGAAATTGATCATTAGCACCTGCTTGGTATAAGTGGTTAATCATACACCTGACTCTAATCCTACAAGATCCCTGACTTTGTGCAAGTGTACAAAATGTGCAAGTGTAAGAAAAAAATTGACTCCATGAAGAAATGAACAAATTTCTCGACTAAATTGTGTAATGATACTATCCACATAATACCTATGAGTGGTATAGCCTAAGTTAATACATAGTCAACATAACAAAACAGAATAAAGTGCAAAACTGGTAATTAACTGTTATACAGCACTAATATATACTTTAGCTTGTTCAAATTGCATCAGAGATGGTCACAAGTTAGTACAGTAAAAGAAAAAGTTATCTCTGTATGGAGGACTTGATAGTACTTGTGTAAAAATATCAAGCATTAGTAACAAAGGTTTGATTAAAAATCAAATAAAGCATTGGTGTTTCTTTCCACTTTTAGAGTTT
The DNA here is from genome assembly GCF_059951505.1 of Python bivittatus. Classification (NCBI taxonomy): domain Eukaryota; kingdom Metazoa; phylum Chordata; class Lepidosauria; order Squamata; family Pythonidae; genus Python; species Python bivittatus. The sequence continues at coordinate 56,822,555 of NW_028277125.1, read as the reverse complement.
TGTGTCCTTTCAGTTTATTTTGTTTGCATCAATACTTTTAAGTTATTTCTTGATTATAACCTTGGACAGTACAAAAATACTTCTAAAATTAGTAACATCATAACATACTCCATTTTTAAACAGTAGCCTCCAGAATAATGGAATCAATAATATTCTTCCTGGTACGTATTTGTTTCTTTTAAAAATGCTTTAGCAGATTGCCATCTTGGACAACCCATGACAAATACTTTTAGTATCCTTTAAAAAGGATATATAGGGAGAGGAGGAACAGGTGGACAGGTAGGCAAGCAAGTTAGCTCCTGTTTGTATGCAATATTATTTCGGTTGGCACTCCCATTTTAATTAGTATTCTCAATCGCCTGATGTAAGCTGTACATCCTCAGCCAAAATGGAATCTGCAAGAGGATGATGTGACTGAGTTCATGCAAAAACTATGCAGGGACACATAACTTTGTTGATTCTCAAAGTGAAACTGTAATAAATTATTTTGTTCTGTGGACTGACAAGTACCCCAAACTTTACTATAAGACCCTCCAAGTTTTCTATGGACTGTACATTGTTTTACTGATTTTCTCACAATCTGATTGAAGATTGCACCAGACTTTTCTCTTTCTAGGCTGACAATATCAAGTGCAGAACTTTACGCAGGCTGATTTTGCTTCAGATTTGTACAGAGGCTCTGGATCCACAATCATATAACTATGTTCATGGCACAGGAATATGTTTTCAAAACCCCTGGACTACATTTCTTTCAGCATTGTTGGCACTGAGGGCTATAAAAGAAACATCACTGGAGGAATTGAAATGGAATTTGGGGAGCTTTTTATTTCTTCAGTTTAGGAGGAGTTACCATCTTGTTACCTTGGCTAGAAAATTGACTACATGACAAGAAAGCTCTTATGTGTAAAAACTGGCAATTGGGTTGCATAATTCCTCCTGCAGTGCCAATTATCTTTTGTGCTGTTTTGGTACACAACTGGGCAAAACATAAAATTAAAATAACCCACTGTGTGATCTGTGTGGGGTGGGAATGAAAAACCATTTGCCACATTTCTCCTTTCCCCTCCTTTTGATCATCCTCCTCTAATATCTTTCCAATATAGGGTTAGGAGTGAAATATTTTACATAGAAAAAAGACAAACAAAAGCAGGATCAGTAGACATCAACTGGTAATGGGAGGCATCTAACAAAATAAGCAGGGAAGAACCTCATCAGTTTCCTTTGGGCGTATGTGACAAGTTACAACTACTGGGGTTGCCCTTTTGTGAACAGGCAACTAGTGGTAACCTATGAGTACCTACAACATTCTAATGTGCCTAATGGTCCAAAAATATTGCCTATCCCAGTACAAAGAAGAAAAGTTAGCTACATCTATAAACCTTTCACAGTGGAGGCCTGCTGACCAATCAGTTCATTTCTCTGAAGTCTTACTATATTTCTCATAGTTTGAAAAATTGCATAGATAGAAGTTTGGAGTGCTTGGTGCTTGGTTGTTTGAGTGCAGACATTACATTACCCAACTAGGTAACATCATCAGTGTGAGCGAGCGTGGAGTTTTCTCCCTGTTTATATACAGTAGCTTGCCCTGCCAGTTTTGGTGGGGGTATAGTTTTCTCCTTGGTAGTTCCTTGATTAAGGCATTATTTTCTGCTTGATTGTTTGCCTGGTGTTAATTCCTGTTTATCTGGGTGCTGGCTGCTGGAGAGGACATATTCTGGTCTTTTTGTTTCCTTCTTAGCTTTTTTATTGTCTCTTTTGAATGGTGTGTAAATATGGTTTATTTCAATGTGTCTATTGATGGCTAATTTGTCTGAATGCCAAGCTTCCACGAATTCCCTAGCATTTCTGGATTTAGCTTGCTCTAAGATGCTCATAGTTTCCCAGTTGAAACTATGGTTGAGTCTGTCCATGTGTTGTGAGATTAAGTAGTTTTCATCATGTCTTCTGACTGCTAGTTGGATGTTCATAGCTGTACTCTGCTAATCTTCTGCATGTCTGTCCTACATAGTGGTTGTTACAGTCCTTACGCTGTATGTTGTAGATGACTCCTGTTTTTTCTTCTTGAGCTACTGGGTCTTTTGGTTTGCTTAAGGTGTTTTGGAAGGCTTTAATTGGTCTGTGTGCTACGGTGATACTGTGTGATTATATTGTTGGTTGTTTCCGAGATGTTTTTGATGTATGGTAACGTTATCCTTTTCATAGCTTGTATTGGTTGTGCTGCTTTGAGTGGTCAGGCACTTTTTGATAAAAGTTGTGTCAGTAACCATTTGTTGGAAGACATTGTATAGGTGGTCTGTTTCCTTTTTTCTGGTGTTCTGGATTGCTACAGTGCTTTTGTATTTGTCTGAATAATGTTCTAACACAGCTCCTCTTTTCAGAGATTGGGTTATTATAATGGAGCACTTGATTAGTGTGGATTTTTTTTTATAAAACCTTTGTTTCTAATTTGCCGTCATTTCCTCTGCTGATGAGGATATCCAGGAAGGGTAGTGTGTTGTTGTTTTCTTCTTCTCTTGTGAATTTTATTCCTTTGACGATGTTGTTGATAGTTTCATGTATCTTCTCTAGTTGTTCCTTTTTTATTATGATGGTGTCATCTACATACTGGATCCATACTTCGGATTGTACGTGTGTGAGTGCTATAGTTTCTAGTTGCTGAGTTACGGTCTCTGCTATGAATCCTGAAAGTGGTGATCCCATAGGTATTTCGATCTTAGTGTATTTGGCCAGGTCAGGTGTGTTGCGTAGTACTGCTGCCATGGATTCTTTCACTAGTTTCACTAGTTCTGGATCTATGGACATAGAGCACTGTGACATCAACAGACACATAGAAATAAACCATATTTACACACCATTCAAAAGAGGCAATAAAAAAAGCTGAGGAGGAAACAAAAAGACAAGAACATACTCTCTCCAACACCCAGATAAGCAGGGATTAACACCAGGCAAATAATCAAGCAGAAAACAATATCCTAATCAAGGAACTACCAAGGAGAAAACTATACCCCCACCAAAACTGGCAGGGCAAGCTACTGTGTGTAAACAGGGAGCAAACCCCATACTCATGCACACTAGTTGGGTAATAAAATGTCTGCAAGCAAACAACCAAGCACCAAGAACTCCAAACTTTTATCTATGCAATTTTTCAAACTATGAGAAATATAGTAAGACTTCAGGGAAATGAACTGATTGGTTAGCAGGCCTCCATTGTGAAAGGTTTATAGATGTAGCTAACTTTTCTTCTTTGTACTGGGATAGGCAATTTTTTTTCAGAGAGAGAGCACCACGGACTCCATAGTTCAACCCTGAGCTATATATATTCTCTTTTATGGAGATAAAAGTTTGCAATATTCCAGCTTCAAGCACTTCTCATTTACAATATTTAATTTAGGCTGGGTATAATTCAGCTGAAATGTTTCAATCTTCTACCCTGGATTGAATAGAAAACTAGCTGCTTGCTATATTTCTGTATTTTTAGTGCAACTAATTGCAACTAATGTTTAGATTGTTGAAGTCTGAATATTTTATATTTCCACTTGAGCTTTTCAAACAGATCAGGATTCACTACATGTAAATTTAAAAAATCATGAACTTATTAGAAAATCCTTGTAAGTATCCATTTACAAAGGAGTATTTATTTTTAGAAGCAAACAAATAATATACACAGTCACCTTTCCCATTTATTAATCACACAGGTTCATCAGGCTTCTACAGTCTGTTTTATTTCTTTTCTCATTTAAAATATAGCACTGAAGTTCTCAATACATATAAATATCCCTATGGTTTCTTAACACACTTTCCAGACATCATTATTTAAAGTGCCTAATAGTGAAAACATTTTCTCTAAGAGTGTCTTTTTAAAAAGGATGTCTTATTTAGATATACTTAGGTAATGATTTTATGAAAGTAACTCTGCTCACTGATACTGACTGAAAACATTTTTCACTCATTGAGTTGAAAGCAATAATTTTACAAGATATTCTTCAAACACATTATTTTGAGCAAGATACAGAATATAAGCTAAAGATATTATTTTTATGCACCCATTTCTGCCCCCCATCTGTTTCCTGTGATCCAAGCTGCTATGTCGATTAAAAACCAACTGGTGCAAAGCTCCGGAAATACATGCAAGTTAAAATTTGCTTAACACACATTTAACTTAAGGAGTCCAAGGACTTTTAAGTTTTTCCTGTGTTTATGGTTCAGCCACAGTTTTAGATGTGCAACTTTCTTTAGCAAGATTTGAAACTATTTCTTCTTTAGATCCAGGTTGATCCATTTCCATTTTGATTTGCTCTTTGGCATTTTCATTATTTATATCCTTAGCAAGATTTTCCACCATAGGATAAATATCCATTTTTTCCTGTGACAATGGACTACTTTCAGGCAAAGATGACTGAAGTTCATCCCCTTGAATGGTCTCTGGAACATCTTCTGCTTTCTGTTCAAGTCTTTCCAATATATTCTGGACTTTTCTTACACCATCTCTCCTGGCTTGCCGAACATCTGCACGACCCTCAGGGTCCACAGAGTCCAAGGCTAGCAGCTCTTTGGTCAAGTACTCTTCTATCCATAGATACTTTTTGTCATTTTTCTTTCCTTGAAAGGAATCAACTTCCTGCTCTAGGATCTGTACCCTATTTAGAATAGCTTCAACTTTCAAGACTCCTGGGTGTTTCTGAGGCTCTTCTGCTTCTGAAGTCTTCTGTGATTCATGTTCCTGTGGCAAAGGTCTCTCTTCTATTGGAACAACTTTAACAGGGCAAGGAATCTTGTTATCAACATTTTCTGCTGTAGGAAATGGTATCTGTTGTGGTGGCTTAATATCTACATCTGCACGTATGACTTGAATAGGGATACTTGGAGCTGGAATTTCTGTTCCAGGTGAACCAGCCTTGTTTTTAAGCTTGGTATCAGGTGGCAGAGGTGGCGGTGCTTCTTCAGTTGGCACTTGTTGCTGAGAAGCCTAAAAGAGGAGAAACAAGCTGCTTATTATTGGGAAATACAAAGCAAGAAAATAAGTACAGGGGTTAGAACTTCAGAGTTAATTATAAAGCTGAGTTCAACATTTCCAGAATTTTGGAGATTGTTCAGTATGAGGTGCTATGTATACATTATGTACCAGTATAACAAGCCTGAGAATAACCTTCTATGATGTAAAAGAAATAACAGGAAGAGAAAAGGCAATAGAAAAAAAAACCCAGTTGTTCCAAAAAAAAAAAATTAAGAACAGAATAAACTATGGGAAAAGCTAGTTGTACTTTTCACAGGATACTAGTGAAATGTGTCCTATATTATAAACGTTCAAATGTTAATTACTAAGCTAACTTAATAGGGCTATATATAAAATCAAATGTTTTAGAAGAGTCTTAGGTTCAATCCAGTTATCTCCATGTAGGGGTAGGAAAGATGCTACCAAGCAGCATTGATAGTAATCAAAACAGACCAATAATGTGGCTCAGAATAAGACAGTTTTCTATAGTCCTAGGCCTCAATAACAGAAGATTATCATTACGACTTTCAGAAGGTTCTCCTGAACAGAGAGAAGTAACTGCAAATATTCTCATACTATTCCTATTCCCCTCACACTCTTCCATAGCCAGGATGCAAAAGTTTTCAGAAAGAAAGAAAAACACTCATAAACTGATTATTGTACAGCCCAGGTAATCACAAATTTCAATAAAAACTGGAGCTTTAATTTTTAATGTAAAATCCTTAGCATGCCAACAGATTATTATGGCTTTTGGCACTACTCTTTAACATTTTGAGTAATGATTTCAATATAATTAGCTAAAGAGGGGCTTGTAGAAGCTCACTATACTTACCTGAGGTTTGACTGACTGTACTCTGATTGGTGTTGGTGACTGGATTCTTCCTGGTGAACTTTCACGACTTCCTGAGCCCCTCTGTGACACTCTGAATGGAGACTGTGCCCGTTGTGGCTTCTGATCCAAATCATCAACTTGAATTTTATGGTACACTGGCTGATGAGGTTGGTAGTCACTTGGCTGGCCTGGGCAAGGCATCTTCTGTGCCTGATGATAGACTTGTGATGGCTGCCTTGGGGCATTCCCCTCATGGATTACAGGGATGGGAATATATCCCCGAGGGAGCTGATGGCTTCCTGAGCTATGCCTGCTGGAAGACTGAGGGGAAATGGTTGGCGATTCCAAAGATGATGGAAGCTGCTGGGGAAAAAGTGGTTATCAGATTCAGTTACCATGTTCCAAAAACAGAGTACAAACATTTCAGGTAAGGTTACTAATTTCTAATCAACATTACTAAGCCCAACCTATTTACTAGTAGTTATGTATGCTGTTTTGACATGACTAGACATACTAGAAATATTTTGGCCCAGTGGTTTAATAGATATTATCTAAGGACTGAAAACTTAGCAAGGATCACAGCAATATGTTGAAGCAATTTACTTGGCAGCATATTTTACTCATTAAAAAAACTCCCTTAAGAAAACTATTCCTATTGTTTATAAATATATACCTAATTCATTAGTTGGTTAATAAAGTTGGAATTGATTTAACAACATGCATTGGCAGTATTCTGATTCAGCAGACTGCATTGCTTTAAATATGAAATAGCCTTAAAACATTGTGCAACAGAAACCAATGGAATGTTCAATAGCATTTAACCAACCATCTGTTCACTCAAACTTTGTCCCTCATGGCTTATTATGTGAAGCAGCGTGGGGAGGTCCAGTTGGATCCAGTAAGTAACAAATTCCTTCCTCCTGGAAGGACTGATTTCAGCCTTATAAAAGAAGGCCACAGTGAGATTAGTTATGAAAAAAAAGTAACATCAGTGGATCCAGGAGATTGGAACAGGTTTGTAACCAACATCGATTTTGTGGGCAAGGTCCTCAAGAAAGTGGTGCTTGAACATATTCAAACACTCCTTGACAAAACAAACTTTCTACATCTATTTTAACCAGAGATTTAGACCTAGTTTGGGCAATGAATCTGCCTTGGTTACATTGTGAGATATTTACCAGGAGAAAGACAAAGTTGATTCTTTCGATTTCTCAGAGGTTTCTGATATGATTGACTATGGTATCTTTCTGCAGAGGATACCTCACCTAAGTATGGATGGAACAGTTCTGCAGTGGTTCCACTCATCCTTTGAAGGCCATCTCCAGAAGGTGTGAGTGTAATTTTGCTCAATCCCTTGTTAAATATGGGATTTAACAAGATTCTACTGTAACTTCTACACTAACATCTATATGAAACATCTATCATTTGTAGATTTAGAATGAAGCATCATCAGCATTCTGATGATATGCAGCTCTCTCTCCATATCATCAGATATATGAAGTCCTCACTGTGTGTCATTAAGTGTGACATGGGCCAAGGTGTTTTGTGATCCCAATGAATTATTTATTTGATTGATTGATCATGACACACACCCAGAACAAAAAAAACAAAATAACAAAATAAAAGGATAATGGAATAACCAAGGCCAACCATTGTAACAACCATTCAGAAACCTTTCATTCTGGATAGGTTCATCTAATCTCATAATATAGTTCATCTCAAGGGAAGAACTATATTATCAGGGCCTTATGAAAGCCCAGTAGGGTCAAGATCATCCCAATCCCAGGATGACTGAAGCTTTTTTTTAAATTGTGTTTCCCCATAGTTTTGTTTGATTTTTATACCTTTTACATTCTGTTTGTTTTTACTCAGTTTTTAACATAAGCCTCCTTGAGTATTTTTTTATTTGGTAGCCATATAAATCTAATAAATAATAATAACAAACTGAACCCTGGTCCAGATAAGACAGAAGTGCTGTCAGCAGATGGCTTAACTGTCTAGCCGAAGGTTCAAACTGTTCTGGAAAGGAGTCCCCCTAAAGGACTACATCTACAGCTTGCGAAAAGTGCAATTTGTTGTGTTTATAGTAATGTGGAATGTTCTTCCCTCAAAACTGATCCAAATGCAATGCTAGAAATTAACCCCTACCTATTAACAAACCCATTTGCAGAAAAGTATTTATTTATAAATCTGCTGACTATCACATCAGAATACACATAAAGTATGCACGTATAATCAGAAATATTTCAACATACAGGAGAAAAAAATGGAGCCATTATCATTTGGCAATGCAACAATTCCAATGGAAAACCCTCCAAAGCAATTCTGTCAACTCACCTCAGATCCTGAAGACTGTATTTGGATTGGGGCTGCTGCTGGTTGTGCACATTGCTTATCTGCCTGGGCAGCTTCTGCAAGCCCTCTAGCTGGAGACTGTGAACGGATGAAACTTCCTCTTGGAGATGATGGGGCCCGAACTGTGGTAGGAATGGTTTCTGCCTTGACACGCTGAACGCCAGGCTGATAGCCAGGATTGTATGAGTAATGCTGTCTGTTTTCTGCACCTTCATGTACAACTGGAATTGGAATATAACCAGCACGAAGTTTTGGATATCCCACATTTCCGTCTCGGACTTGGGCTTGATTTATACTATTTCGAGATGGACCATTTGCTGACGTGCTTTCCTAGATAAACAGATTACATAGTGAAGATTTAGAAATTAGGATTTTTAAACTTCAACACATATAATTACTAAGCTGTGCAATTCCAGCCAGGAGACTGAACACATTCTTTAGTAACTGTGTTTGTTCATTTGTTTGATTTATGGCCTTAGAAGCTCAAGATGGCATGTACAGTGCTCCTTCTTTCCATTTTTTCAGCAACAAAAAATCCAGTGGAATAGGTTAGGCTGAGAGAAACTAGCCCAAAATCACCCGATGAGCTTCTGTGGCCAGGGGTGGACTTGAACATCTATACCTGCCAATCAATAACTACATGAACTACATTAAGTAGGCTATTAAGATAAGACATATTTCATGGTTTTTGAGATGGGTTTCACGGTAGCTCAAAACAGGTATTTTAAACGTAATTCACAATTAATTTCTGATCTATTAATAGTACGTTTTTACTCTATTATCCATATTTAACATACAGTAATTATTAAATTATTTTAATACAGTTTTGATGAAGAAGTTTCAAAGGCAACAACTGGGTGATTTACAGTCTAACACTTTATATGCATTGCACCAGTCCCTTAAAGGCAAAAAAATTGTGCTAAAACATGTAAAAGTAGGCCACTTCAGACAAGCAGTAGAGTATGGGACAGAGTCATTCTCATTATAATATCACCAGCTGGAAGGATAAAGTTTAAAACTCAAGTGATAGAATCTTGTATAGAAAGATTCTAGAATAAATTTTTGGATTTCCAAGCCGAGCTAGAAAAGATGTCTATCTGAACTGCTGTCTCTGTCAGACATCACAGAGTTAAATGGGCCAAAGCTCTGAGGAACAGCAGCTTCCAGCAATCCTAAAATAAATCTCTATGTTCTACCTGCTCTTCTTTCTGCCCACGGGCAGCGGGAGAAAGACTGATGATATGAAGTGCTTCCCTCTCTCTGAGCTGAAGCCCCGTCCACCACTCATTGCTCAAGATTCTGCTCAAAATTACAGCATGCTGACATATTAAGGAGACAAACCTACATGTTCCTCTCTGGCTTATGAAAAAGCCTGGAGGTTGCAATAGCACTAAGGCAGAGATAATTACTGCAACTGTGTTGGGGTTTGGAAGCCCTGTGTAACTGCAGCAATTTCCATTTTTAACTTGAAGATGAAGATTGACCCAGACTTTTGCCAAAACATGGAAAAATACTGAAAACAAAGGGAAAGGCAAGGTCTTGACAAACAAGAATAGCCAAAAATGTTTGACTCTCAGATACAGCTATCTTCCTATACCATTATTAAAGGTTGCTGTTTCACTTCCAAGAGTAAAATTATACTCTTTCGAATCACTTGTAACTGATCTTCACCAATATTCACAAACACTTTGATTAAAGCATAAAAGAACTAAGCAAATCTGTATTAGACAGGAATTAAAAAATGCTGTTTTTCCAAAAGAACTGGAAAACTACCAAAAAAAGGAGGGGGGGAGGGAGCGAGAATGGATCAGATGTAAAGATACTAGAAACATTACAAAAAAGTAGGCAGCACTGATAGTTGACTGCAACGGATTGTTACTAATCAGTTGCTTAATGCTTTCTACATTAGTTTAAAAACATTTTCTATTAATGCTTTCTAGTTTAGTTGAGCATAGTCTTCCCCAACCTAGTCACATTCAGATCAAGATCAAGACTAACAGTTGCGTTCACTAGGGATTATGGAAAATGGCCTAACAAATCTGGACGGTACTGGTTTGGAAGTTTAACCAACACTAAAGATACTCATAACTTCTGCATTTCATTTCAGTAAACTTAAGCCATGGTTGAAGCAAACATTTACCCTTTTAAGTGAATATTTGTTTTGTGAACTGAGATGTAAGTGAACACAAAATGTTTAATCTTCTCTTCTGCAGAGTTTCATTTATTCTCTTGAAGTTTCATTTCAAATATCATTATACCTCATACATGCAATTAGCGATGGGAAGATATGGAAAGAAAAACAAAACAAAACAAAAATTTATAATTTTTTTCTTATGTTCACATCTTTACCTGTTCTGTCTGAAAAAGGTAAATTGGCTATGCTAGTCCATGATACAATTAACAGCATAAAAATGCTTCAAACACCAAAATGAACAGGACACAGACAAAGGACAATGTTCTTTTTAATGCTATTTAAAGAATGCCATTGGAAGTGGAAACAGATGGATCCATTTAAAATCAAAGTAGGGATTTATCAGCTGCAGTAATGTGAAAATGAAAGTGTGGGGTGAAGTTTAAAAGGAAGAGTAGGTAGATCAAAAGAAAAAAGAAATCAGAAAGAATGGAAGATAAATGCTATAAGCTTAAGTATGTTTGTAATATGATAATTAGACTGTGCACAGGATAGAGACAGAACTTTATACAAGAGATTCCCCCTTTAAGTCCTCTAATGAAGCTCTTCCTGCAGTGGTCATTCTATTTTGGGAATCACATTCTAGATGAATCTTCCAGCAAGATCAGATAGCAACTACTGCTGTTGCTCACAAAATATAATTCAATAATGCAAACTTTATATGATGGTATCAGTCCTCGATCTTCCGAGAATATCAGCCACAAGGTCTATGCAATTTAAAGTAATGAAATCCCACTATGACATTTGCAGTATATGGAAATGCAGCAAACCTGCCTTTTAAAGAGACAACTGTGCCATCACATTAGATAATTTGATCTCGTGTCAAACCTTTGTTAGTATACAGAATTTTTACATTCTGATACCATTGAATATTTCAGAAAAACTCTACATAAATTACTACCCCAAACATGTAGCACAATTCTCCTCTTCCCACAGTGACCCTGACCTAACACCCCATTTCAATAAGTGGAAAGATAATCTAGGTTATCCAAAAAATATTTGAATTGGCAAATTTTCCATTGACTTAAACAGAATGTGATCTAATTTAGGTGTTTATTTGACTTCTACTTAGTACTCCAAACGAAAACTTTTTTCTGGTTTAGTAGACTGTTTTAAATCACAATTCTGGCTTTCACAAAATTGAAAATGAGAAAAGGGCTAAGTAGGGTAATTGTTCATTCTGCTCTAACTGAACATGACAAGGAAAAAAATAAAAGGTAAAGCAGCAGCAAAATCTAGCATTTTGCATAGATTCTGTTACATTTACAGAAAAACCTAACATTATTAGATTTCTAGTAGTAATTGTTTGTAATAATTATTACCAGCCTTGTTAGCTTTAAGGAGAATTAACAAAGATATAATATGCTTTAGTTGTTGACACAATGAATTTTATGAAACAATGCACTGAGGAAAAATATTCTCAACAAAAGTTGAGCATTGTAATAAATTGGATTGACAAGCCCACATTAAAGCTTTATTGTACACAAATATAAATTTAACAATGGACACACTAATATCACCTTGCAAGAACACCATAGAGTTATTCTTTAGTTCACAATTTTTTCTTACAACTGCTTACATTTATAAAAGCATATAACTGGAGGATTCTGATTTCACATTTTAAACCTGTATTATTCAAGTTCACTGGGCTTTATTTTGAAAAAAATTAGTGAACTATATACTACTTCACTGATGAGTAATACATATTACTTATACACACACATTAGCATATATGAATATACTATTATAGTATATTAATGGTACAAATGAAACAGAAAAGCATATATACCTTTTCCTTGTTTAGCAGCCACAATCCGTTTCTTAAATTGGAAGTGGTCACTAAGCAAACGTGTGTGTGTGTGTGTGAGAGAGAGGGAGGGAGGGAGAGAGAGATGCTGTGAAGATCATTGGTTGCTGCTGTCTCATTTAGCTAAAGTTCTCTTGTGCAGCAACCCCAGCATTACTACACTCCGGTATGCGTTGTTGTCAGGCGCAGAAATTTGGGCATAAGTGCACATATTAGTCAGAAAATGATTTTTTAAAAAAAATAACCATCGTATTTGCAAATGGTTGCTAAATGCAATAGCTGCTAAACAAACAGTGGCTGTACAGTATAAGTAAATATAACCTCATTTATAAATATTCCTTTCTTAGCATGTCTCATTTTTTTTATATGTCTAACAGTTTTTAACAGACTGTTCCAACTCAGAAAAAAATTATCATGATTTAGATAATGAATCAGAGCATCAACATTGGGATCTTGAAAAAGGTCCACTGAGTTACTTTCATTTTTTTGCAATTTGTTGCCCTCCAGATGTTTTGGAATACAAGTCCCATCAGCCTGTGTGTGAGCAGGTGTACCTCCAGTTGTCTTGCTGTAGGCCAGGAGGACTGCTGCTGTACAGTGGCTACCATATGCAGCTCTATAGAGCAGTTGGCAGCACAAGAGAGTCAGCTGCATTGAAGCAGAAAAACAGGGGCAAATGAGAGGGGGCAGGGGATCACAAGGATCTGGGGTATGGCAGGGACTAGCAGGCTGTACTTTCTTATTAAGATTCTTGTTCTCTGCTTTTATTTTCTTTTTTCCAGGAAAGAAATATTATGGTTATAATTATTACCAATATAACTGATGTGAGAATGAAAGGAGCCTGGAATAAGTTGGCATACCTTAGATACATAAACCATGTCCATTTCCAGTGAGACGTCTACATAGCTTACTTCTTGCCTATGCCTAACACTGTTTACACAATGAGAATGGCTTAATAAGCTAATTTATTAACCAAGGATCTCTGGCTTCTAAATATGGTACTTTGTTTTAGACAAGAAAATTAGAGCTCACTCTGCCTATAAAACAATGTACTGGCCCTGCATATGCAGATCAGAATATGGGAGAAAAAGTGAAAACATGATTTTCTTTTGTTTCAAGTACAAATTATTTTTTAAAAGCGGGATTGCAAAAAAATGAATAGTAGGCATTCACCAGACACGTACAGAAATAAATTATGAGTACTTCAACAAAAATGGCCAAAATCAAAGTACATTAGAATTTGGCATTACATAGCAAGAGCAATTAAGAACAATCGAAGACATTAGAAAGCCAGTCTGGTGTAGTGCCTAAGGTGCTGGGCTAGAAACCGGGAGACTGCAAATGTTAGTCCCCCATTAGGCATGCCATCTGACTGGATAACTTTGGCCAGTTATTCTCAGCCCAGCAACTCATCTCATGGGATTGTTGTCATGGGGAAAATAGGAGGCAAGAGCATTAGGTACACTGCCTTGAGTTGTACAAAATAAAGGCAGGGTATTATTATTGCTGTTGTTGAAATTTAAAATATACCAATGAAATCCCATGCTTGTTATTTTGTGCTCTTATAATTTGTAACAGCATTCTTTTTCCAATTTTCTGATGCTACTTCATCCAATTTGATGTTATAGCCACGTTTACCTTCTTTTGAATGCAAATCTGTTTACCTTGGAGTTTGCACTGAAGCTACAATACAACACATTTAATATATTCCTTATGTGTGATATCTCGGTTTTTAATTATCACCTTTAAATTGCTATGACACATGCCTGACTTGGGAATAATCATGCCTAGCAAATACAGGCAATCTGAGGCCCTGGGGGGGGGGGGTTCACATGCAACCCCAAATTCCCTTTTTGGCAATTTTCAGAATTCCTCTGGTTCCCCAAAATCAGTAGTACAGTTTCCTTCCATTCTGAAGTATAACTGTAAGGTAAATCCAAAGGAGTTTGAAAAAGAAACTACCAAAGTTTTCCAAAATTTATAAAAAGACAGAAAATTCTGGGCCTGCTCACATGGATGACAAAGCCTTGCTCACCTTGCATCCTTGGCCCCATCCTCTTTGGCCCTCAGTCACCCTCCAAAATGTAAAAGTGTCACCTTCACCAAAAGGTTGTTTAAGAATTTGCTAGGATCACTCCCCCTGTGTGCCTCTCTGTGTATGTCCTCTTTACACAGAGAAAGAGTTAGGGTTACAATTATTCTTACCCATTTATTAAAGGCATCTGCCTGAGGCCTCCTGGTCAAATAAAAATAAACTGGGGAGATACATGTTAGATAAACAGAGTATGCTAGAAGACTTGCTAGAGCAGAATTACAAGAATCATCTTGTTAAAAAAGATATAGGGTTGCTATTGTGAAGTCATCAGTAGATAAACAAAGGTGCTGCCAGCACAAATTGTGCAAGGGAGAAAGAAAAATCCTTCATATGACTTCACAGGAAGAAGGTGTAAATAGATGTGAAAATAAAAAATCTCTGAGCCTTATATACAGCATTTGAAACAATCCTGTCAATAACAGACATAGACTGCTAAAATGACAGTACAGGTTTAATGGCATTACATCGAAGTTAATTCACCAAGCACTTCTCTGTAGCAGGAGGGAAATCTTAAGGCCCTCGATCAGCATTAATCATTCCTTATGTAGGCTAATTCTCATATAATCTGACTATATCTTAAAATGTACAGGTATGCTGCTACTGGGCTATCTCATGTCATTATTATTAGTAGTAGTAGTAGTAGTAGTAGTACTAGTAGTGGTAGTAGTAATAGTCTGTACTTTATCCTTTACTGATCTGTTGTGACTGATGTAATATCCATCAAGAAATGTTTCCATTTTTTGGAACAACTGATTTTTCTCAACTACCATGCTTTAGTATATATTATGGGGATTCATAGTTTACTTGGAGTTACTTTATTCCACAGTAACTGCATGTAGGACTGGAGCTTTAGTCATACTAATAACGGAGGAAGTATAGCATGCAAAACAGGATAGAGACAATTTGTCAAAGTTGATGCCTGCTTTAAGTACAGGCATTGATGAAAGTTTGGTGTAGTGGTTAAGGTCCTGGCCTAGAAAGCAAGACACTAGATCTGCCTTAGGCATGAAAGCCATCTGCGTGACTTTGGGCCAGTCACTCTCTCTCAGCCCAACCCACCTCACAGGGTTGTGGTGGGGAAAATAGGAGGCAGGAGGATTAGGTGTGTTTGCCACCTTATATATATAAAAAGGTAGGATAAAAATCTAATAATAACATACATACATACATACATACATAAAAGCACAGCACTGAGAATCCTGGGAGTGCAGATTACAATATACCAATTAAACATACAGTACCTTGAAAAGCAGAGGGTTTCTGAGCTGAACCTTATCAACCCTAAAGCAACATCTAGGCCCATTTTTGTCTCATCCCATTGCCTCATGCTCTAAATATGAACCATTTTCCTGGCTAGAGTTTTGTTTGTATAAACAAATGGAACAGATAACTAGGACAGACAGAGAGGAAGGAATGAAAGTGGAACTCCCAGCTGACCCAGTAGCAGGTGTAACCTGGTGTAACCTGCTTTTATCTCCTAGTAGGAGCTACTCAGCTCCCTTAAAGTTTGTTTTTGGCACTCTTTGGCTTCTTCCTGACTTGCTATCATTTTATTATTCTTCATTTATTATACTTAGATAAGCTATCTATCTATCTATCTGGAATGCAAGACTAAGCATTTCCCTTTTTTCTTCCTTAATATGATCATGACAGTTCTGAGTTCGGATTACTTATTTTATTACAGCTATATTCTTGATTTAAACTGTCCTACCACATTTAAATACTTAAATATACTAATTGCAGAATTCATCAGATTTTCCTAAAACACTTCAGGAAACTCATTCTGACTTAATCATCTAATTGCATGCTAGTTTATTATCTCTATAGAATCATTCCTACAGTCTTTTTATTTTAATGCATTAATTTTGTCTGCAGCTGAACTTACACAAATTAGACAGGCAGTGATTGTTTCCTTAAACAGTGGCAGTGAAAGCATGCTGGCAAGGACAGGAAGGAATTGTAGGAGATTCAGAAAAACTATGCACTTTCTTCTGCTTAATTATTTGACTTAAATAATCAAAACAGAATTCAACTCTGCAGGGAGATAAGATCTTACTAACAGTGGCCCTGAACTTTCTAAAGCATGTGAAGTCATACACCCTCCATGCCTATAAATGGAAACTGAACTCAAAGACTCCATCAGAAGGTGATGAAATAAAAGTTGTATAAAGAGAACTTGTATCATTGCTTAATCCTACCAAACCTAAAAGCAAATAATTAAAAAAAAGGTCTATTAAAAAGACTACCACAAGAAGAGGACCACACATGATTTATTTATTTATTTATTAAGTTTATTAATTTTTATTACAACTCACCCTTGCAAGACATTTGTTTTGCATCATGTATGTGCTTTGAGAGCAAAACAGTGGGCCTATAGATAACTTTAACACTCTTTGAATCACAATAATAATCTTTTAATGCCAGAGTGCAAATCAATTACCTCACAACAACTCTTCTCAGGGGTATTTATTGATTTACGTTCCAGCTTTCTTCAAGAACTGTAGGGAAAGTATATAATCCTCACTCCTCCAATTTTATCCCTATCAACAATCCTGTAAGACAGGTTGGACTAAGAAAAAATGACCGGTTCAAAGCCACTCAATAAGCTTCCATTCTGAGATCTGAATCTTTTAAAGTCTAACATCCTAAGCTTTACACTATACTGACTCGTGTAGAGTTTAAAGTGTGAGTCGCAGGCCCATTGTGATGGCTGAAACAAGTGTGTGTCTCAATATTGCGACCATAGTTGGCTCAGGATGTGGAAAAGACAATGCATAAAAGACAACAATGGGGGAAGGCATTTAGACTTCAACAGTTTATGGATACCGTCTCATATGAAAGGAAAAGTTGTTGAAAAGCAGGAGGTTCTTGTGGAATAGATTTACAAAAATTACCTTGGAACAGGTGTAGATTTACCAAGTATTGAACCCAATAATCAAACTAAATCTCTTACTGCAAAGATTACAAAATATATAAAACTGAAGTAGCAGTCACTGTTACCCTAAACAAAAGGCTACATAAGTGGAACAGAAATGGGCAGACACTGGCATGTTTTAAAGCTCACAAAAAGAATTGTGAAGGAACAAACAACTGAATAATACCCAACAGAATACAGTATACTGAGAGGCCTTAATTTAAAAGATCTAGGTGCATATCTTAAAAAAGAAAAGAAAATGAAAGTTACTATTTCACCTAATATACCTGGGTTCTAGTACTATGAGAGAGGTATATACTCCTCTTTATCTTTTCTACACATGCATATCTTTATATAACTTAAATCCATGGACAATCTTTCAGACATGCTTAGCCTGAGCAAGAAACTGTATAAAAGGATGGCCGTGGGGTGGGGTAGGGGATAACAATCACTGAACACAGTGCTTTTATTTATATTTGATGTGTAGCAGCATTTTCTATTATTGTAAGTAAAAATAGTATCTAACTACAGTACTGATGTATTTCCTTTAAAAACAGGATTCAGGGCACACCAAGGGGTCTCTTTTGAGTGATGAGGGAGGGAGGGAGGGAGGGAGGGAGACGAAACAAGCAAAAGATGGAGAGAACATAAAACTGAAAGACCAAACGACAGAGAGAGAAACCGAGGCAGTCAAGAGCGTGACAGTGAACAAGAGCCAGAATAATGCACCAGCCTCTCCCACTTTATTTCATATCCTTCTAAAACTTGTCACTCAGCAAGTCTAATGCAAGATTGAGGTTCAGAAAGAGCTCAACTGATGGGTCACATGAACAGAATGCCACCATCCCTGCATCATGTAACTAAACAAACTTGAAAGGTGGCTAAACCCTCAATCCCAGACACTAATTTACAACCCTCTCCCTATCCTGCCCATGTTAAGCAGAGCACTTGGCGGTTGATTTTCCTGCTAGCTGGTGACCTTCTGTGGGAGGAGAAACAAAGCCAGAAGAATCCATCAATCCCTTATCTTAACTTGTCTTGCATTAAAAGTTTCCTGGGTCTTTGGACTGAAATAAACCATTTATTTACTTACTTAAAAGTGTAAAGACAGCGTCACTTTGTGACCTTGTTCCTGAGGCAGAATGAGGTTCAGCCATTGGGGCAGAGCAATTTATGCTAGCACACTCAGTTCAAACACTGGAGGGTCGCCTATTTAATGTGCTATGTCTTAAGGAGAGACATAGCACATTAAATAGGTGAGAGCCTTCACAAAGTGCTGCTATGCAACTTTTCAGATTTTAGGACCAGTCCATATTACAGTACAGAAACAATGTGAGGCTGCTGCTAAACAGAAGATTACATATCACTTGGCTGCAACTGATTGGCAATCAGTTGAGTTAAATTAGATTACATGATAAGCAATGACAGACATTATAACCATAAAAAAAAATTCAAAATCACAACTCCCCAAAACTATTATCTTTATAACGCTGCCAAAAATGTTGCTAGTTTTCAAGTTTTTAAAAATGATTCTTCAGGCAAAATAGTTAATGCCAGAATGCAGCGGGTACAGGAGTAGTTCTTATAAACTACAATTCCACCCAACCTTTTTTTCATGGCGTTTACTATTTTGCCTGAGGAATAATTTTAACAAATTCAAAAACTTTAAACTATCATGACATTTTGATTAACCTAACGAAAGTATTATATCTACAGGGTTTCTTACTTTAATTAGGCAAAAAAGCCTAATTTTTATCGTGTTTTATCATGTTAACATCATGTTAACATTTGTTTTGGATATCTATCAATAACTCAAGTGATATAAATCTTAATTTAATTTGCAATTTAGCATACATTTTAATTTGTACAAGTGACAGGAATATGTAAGCTCTTCTTACTTTTCAAATAAGATTTTCTGCATTCTCAGTTTTAAAAATGAAAAAGTATGATACTCCTTAAATCAAAATTCACAAAATGAAAGAGAGACAGTTATAACACATTTTAACTAGGACTAGATCACAAGTAATTCCTAATTATCTTTGTCAAACTATCATCTGCGCTGATCCCACAGCAGAAACACCTTCAAAAGAGGTAAGGTGACTAACACCAATATCACAAGGTCCCTTATTTTTTAAGTACTGTTTACCAAAGTGGCAAACCACTAAACCAACTATTTACAGCACAAAATTGTTAAATGGAAAAGGCCTTATTACTCTCCGTTATAGTTCTGCATGTAGTAGACTGGCTCTCATGCACTATGCCTAAAGAAAAAAAAATCTGTACTTTACCATTCCACAGTCTAAATGTTAATTTGCATTAAATATTTCAATTTCCATAAGTCTATAAACTGCATTCGGAAAATGCAGTCTTTATGTTGTCTTTAATAAATTTCATAAATGTGGTTTCATGCTAAGGTAGTTTGTTTTAACAGAGGCTCACTGAACAATTTACAGGATATTAAAAATATAAGTAATCTTTGCTAATTAGGTAGGGTCCTGACATTTCACATGTAATCAAGGACTCCCTGATTTCTAAAAGCCTGATGATGGGGGGTAGGACAGTTGTACCTCATATGTGCTCAGATATTTAATATTTGCAATTAGGGTTAATTTATCATTATTTGATCCTGTGTACTTTTCATTTTAAAAAGCCCTTTCTATTGTTAGTGCAGTGTTAGTGCATTTGTTAGAACTGGAGAATTTTCTAAGAAAAATGTAAAAACAGAATTTTTTTTACCATGCATTCCAACTCACCTAGAAAGCTGAAATGTAATGCACATATTGTCCAATAAATTGTGATTAAACAGATAGATTTGTACATCTCCAAATATAACAGTGGAAAATTGTTTCCAGTAAGGTCAAAGTCCATCCAGGCCACTCAGAAAGTTAAAGTGGGCAACACATACAACTAAAACCACATTTATTTTCAGGAAATATTTTTATATCTAGACTTTAAAACTTGTGGATATTACAGCAATAGGCAAGTTAAGTAATATTAAATTTGATTTTGGGAAGAAATGCCTTTTAGTATTTAGAACTAAATACTGTTTGAGGATGAAACTCCATAAAAAGCTAAACTTCCATTTCTATTATTACAGTACTTAAAAAGTGTCAAAGCAAACATCTATCACTTGGGTCATTTGGCACTCGTATGGTACTCAAGCTCCTCTGTTCTACTTTTCTGAAGGAGAATATAGATTTTCATAAAATATCTATATTCAGGATGGGTTGAATTCCCTCATTCTTTTGATTATGTCTTTTTAAGGCATTTAGAAAGTGACAGTCATCTACAATAGTTTAAAACAACCATCATAATGGTTGTTTTTGCTACTACAATAATCATTTTACATCCTTCCAACAATCATCACTGTGCTACATTTAATATTCAGGCAGGAAGCTTTCTTCCAGAACATCTAAAACCTTTCCTAGCAGGTTATTAGTCGTCAGTTTTGTTCAGGCAAGACACTTAAGCGTCTTTAATTAAAATTTTGAAGGTCTGCCAGGGCCAACCCTACCATTAGGGAGAGGAAGATGATTCCCTTAGGCAAGAAGTTGAAAAGGGAATAGCTGTTTGTCCTGAATTCTAAGCTATTCTCTATAATTCTTTGTAATATATGATCCGACTTAGGTCCCCTAAATCAGATATGAAAAAGATTGTCTAATTTACAGATAATTGGCAGAAGCATATGTGTCAGCCTTACCAGGTGGATCAGACAGGAAACACAACCAGATAAGCTAATTCTACTTTACTGTAAACCTACATCAACAGAATCTTGCAAGTCTGAAAGTACAATTCTCCAGCCATCTCCTTTACAGCCTGAGAAACTAAGGGGGAGGGGGTGTCTCTTGCCCTGCCACTATCCAGCTGCAGGCTATGCTGTTTCTTATCTGAGTGCTCTCTAGACGGCACCTCTTCGCCCCATCTCCCAAGGTCTTTCCCACATACCATTACAGTATGCTTGGATAAACTGGGCTGCCCCTATTGCTACTTCCTATTTTGTACCTACAAAGAGACAGGCAAAGATGCTGTCCTTCTGTACCCAGGGCAGGTCAAGTTAAGGAATGAGATTTCCCAAGTTTCATTTCTTTCCCACCCTCCAGCAGAAAACAGCCACGAATCACTCTCCCTAATGTGGGGTGGGGCAAGTCTAGACAGATGCTTAGAATGGCAGGTTTAGCCACCTGTTAAGTTGCCAGCATGGAGGGGTGCACAGGGTGAAATGGGAGAGAGCACCTTCAGTGCCTGTGTTTGGTGTAGCCCCTCCTCTACCAAGTTATCTCTGAACACGGATCTACCACTTCTGATAGAGCACTACACGCATGCTCCCAACTAGTCTGACAGATGAAAGACATGGAGAAGTAGTGTGAAGTAAAGGGAGAAGTAATAATAATGAATGAGCTCTACCTCTGACTAGTACTAGAAGAGAATGGCAGTGCTTGCAGAATGTAACCAAGGGGTCAGTTCTGACCTTGTGGCAGCACCCAAAAGTAGCAAGTAGGAAGCCACATATCACACACACACAAACAGTAAGAAGTATGGCCAAGTGAAATTGTTGTTTTGCAGAAGGAGCACGCAAACCTGTGATGAACCTAATGGAGACAGAACTAGCAGTACACACCTAGCAGAACCAAGTTTAAACTGACCTTATGTGTTTTACAAGCAGCACTAAACCCTTGTTTTAAAGAAAAGGCCTATCACTTTCTCAGAATAGCATAAAACCTATGTTTATAAAGAATGTACGCAAGACCTGAAAAACTATTTGAAAAGCTCCAGTTAGGCTTTATGCAAGCAGATCTCTCCTGGAAAGCAAGGATCTGGACTCTCCAGCACCCCAAGCCAAATGGCCAGGAAGGGCAGGTCCCAGAGTTCAAAAGGAAGGCGGCCGGGCCAGCAGCAGCCTACGGGGTCAAAGTGGGTAGATTCCAGTTCCTGACTGTGTCAGCAATCACTGCCAGTATAGCATGCCAGATCATATCCACCGCCAAAATTGTGTTGGGAAAAAAGGGAAAACATTATTTTAAAACTAGAACAGATCAAATATACCCTTACGTCACCTCAGCTATGAACCGAAGATGAGACAAAGGTAATGTCATGAGGACCTGGAAGAAAAATGCAATCACTGAGGCGTGCTTAGGAGAGAGTGAGGAAGAGACTTCAATTAAATTAACTACTTTATTTGGAATAGCGAGAATCCCATCTTTGCAGCAAAATACTTTGTATTGTCTCACTTTGTAATGGCCTAGAACAGTGTTGTCCAAACTTGGCCACTTTAAGATGAGTGGACTTCAACTCCCAGAATTCCCCAGCCAGCAATGGGGAATTCTGGGAGTTGAAGTCCACTCATCTTAAAGTAGCCAAGTTTGGACAACACTGGCCTAGAAAGTCTATCAAAATTCTACAAAACAGCAAGTCTATTATTATTGTGAATATGGTTTCCCAACAACAAACTATATATGAACTGTATAAAATATCATGCTACCCTCTAAAGCAAACACAAGCAACTATCTTTTTAATATCTAATCATTATTTGCATTTGGTTGTTAATAATCTCCTCTTTCAGACTAATCATCAGATTGTTGCATAACCAATAAGCAATCTAACAGAAACGGAACAAAATCAGATAATCTATATTCCAGAAACAATATGACTGAATTTCAGAGAAGAAAGTTTTTAAAAGGTGCAACCTCATGAATTATTTAAGTTGTATCTTTCCTCCTTTTTCTTCCTTTCTTTTTGACATTAGAAAAGGAATTCCCATAAATAACAAAACTTTTCCCAGGATGTCTTATAATCCATCTCACAAAAACCATTTAAAAACTGGTACCTGCAAAACTTACATTAAGGAAACATAAATTAAGCCCTAATGCAACTATACAAACACAAATCAATTTAAACCACATTGTTCAAAGAAATGCTTTCGCCGTTTGTAGTACAGTCAGGCTAAGTAAATCAACGCCGCCTCTTTACGGATTGAGACGGACTTCACCAACTTTAAATAAACGTTGCAACGTCGAAGTATCAAATGATTTAGCGCACAAAAACGGGGGGAACGACTGCAGTGCGTCAGAGACAAAAGCCAGCTCTTAGCCTCACTGCATTGCCATGTAGTCAGGGCGGGGGGAGCGGCGAGGACAGACTTTTCCTGGCACTGCCCCGCTGCATCTTATTGCTCCCAGCGCTCCAGGGAAGTGCTCGGCCACTGTCCTTCAAACGGTGCCATCGGGAGCTGCAGGCGGAGCAGAGCCCCCTACTGTTCCCCCCTCCCCCGTTTCCACTGCCGTGAACTGAGGGCCTTTAACTTTATCTCTTGAGTCACCACAACAATGCCATATACTGAGAAAAACTCTCGCACCCGACATAGCCCGTCCCCCGCCCCGCTCGACAGGAGGAACGTCTCTCCTCACGTACACACCCAAGTCTGGAGAGCGGAAATAGCGTGTGTCCCCAGCCCCGGCGCTGCGCGTCCGAAAGAGGACTTCGCTTTCCACTGACCTCCCAAAACTACGATGCGGAGAACACGCGTCCCCTCCAGAACCCCCGTGTCCTGTGAAGTCTCCTCTCCCCGGCCTCCAACACACACGCGAACTACGGAGGGACAAACTATTAAAGTCACGGGAAGGACAGCAGCCCAAAGCACCCGGCGTCCTACCCTGGTTCCGCTCCTTAACAAGACGGCAGGACAGGAGCCTAAGGAGCGGGGGCTCTAAGTCCCCGCCGATCCCCTCGACCCCTTAGTCCCAACAACGCCGGCTTTCCCACGCCAAGAAAAATCCACGCAATCCAATCCGTGGCAGTACCTTCAGGCGGTCCTCCTGTAGGCGCGGGTCGTTCCAGGTGGTCGTGCGGCTGTTATGATCCACAAAGAAAGGCCACCCGGTCTGGGGGTCTATCTTCACCTCCCAGCCCGGAGGCAGGGGCTCCCGCTCGCCGCCTCCGGCCTCCACCTGCACCCGCGTGGGAGACTGAGCAGCTGCGCTCATGCTGCGCGCAAGAGAGGAGGCGAGGCGCAACGGCTCGAAGAAGTCAACACGGGAAGAAACGCCAGCCGCCGCTCAGGTCATCCACTGGAGAGTTAAGCGAGGCGGCTCTTGCCGGCCGGGCACCTTTATCGAGAGGGAGGAGACACAGAAGTGGGTGGAAGTATCTGGAAATAGCAGCTCCGCGCCAAAGAGGAGGGGAAGGTGGAGGAGGCGGAGGAGGAGAGACGCGGGGCAGCTCCCCGGCTGGAAACTTCTGGGCGCCTCCAGCGCCTTTGGGTAGCCGGGGCGGGAGCTCCTCGTTTGAGTCACTCTTCCTCGCTGTCACTATTCAGCAGTATGTCAATTAGGACCAACGGGGCCTTCGCTCCGCCTGCTGGGCGGCGAGTTGAAATCGTGCTCATTCTGAACTCAGTATTTCCCTTAAGTGAGCGCTTTCTGAGATTCAAGGTGGGTTTCTCTACGCTGACCGCGCATTTGTCTCTTACCTTTCTTAACAGGCCTACAGGCCTGAAAAGAAGAGGAAGCCTGCCTCCTTACTGCTTGCTGTTGCTGCTGCTTTTTAAAAATAGTTTGCATTGCAGTTATGGCCTGGCAGCACAGCAATCGATGTGAAGGGATGAAGTAACTTGCAACAAGTGTTTCAGAATACAGTACGTGGCTGCTGCATAGATCCTTAATGCTGCAATCCTAAAAACATTTTCATTGGACTAAACTGAAATGGTGGTATCCATTTTCGGGTATCTTCATTTTCATCAGTGGCATTTGCACTGTGCAAAGTTCTGTACAGACCTTTTTTCAGTTATCTAAACAGCAAATAGCCTACCAACCCATACCAGTACTGTATTATACTGGCCCTACTGAGCAAGGCAATGTTTTTGTTCTTATGTTGCAAAAAAATAAGAAATGCATGTCACAGACTATATTGCCTAGCTCAGATTTTGGGCAAGAAGCCATGATGACTCTGACTCAACAAAACAGCTGCAATAGCATTAGGAAAGGCCATGCCTTAATGAGAAGGAAAATTTGCTTCCTTCTCTAGACAAAGTATTGCATCCTCCATACCCCAAAATAATCAGAGAACGCTGGCATCATAAATCTAAATAATAATTCCCCACTATATCTTTTAGTATTTCCAGGCACTTTTAGACTAGTAGTGAGTGGAACAGTTCCTGTTTCATCTTTCCTTAGTATACCTATTAGAAAATGGAGTAGCCCATCTCAACACTGAATGCAAGGGTCCATCACTCTTGATAATTTACCCAAAAAGTGAACCCCTCTTAAATTTAGGTGTGCAATAAATAATTGGTGTGTGTGTATGTGTTCATAGCTGGTATTTTATGATGTTGCCTTCTTGTCATTCCCAGCCCACTATGGAGGCAGTTTAAAAGATTTATCTGTTTCAATTTGAAGATATTCTGGCTGTCATACACTCACTTGGGGTCTTGTGCTCTATCCCTTTCGCTGTTCCTGTTGCTCTGTCTCATGGCCTCTCTTGTCACTTTTTGTCTCTTGTTCTCCGCCTTGCTCTGTCTCCCTCCCGCCCACATCATCCCCATTTCCCTCTTTTCTGCCTTTAAACCACCAGCCATGCTATTTTTGGACATGAATTCGGTGATCCTGAAAAGAGTGCTAGAGTGCCTGTTCAGAAATTGCCCAGCTGACAGGTCACAGGTAAGGAAGGCCTTGCCCAGGGCAATGTTCCTTAAATCTCTTCTATGCCTGTAATCTATCAGGCTATTTATGAACACAGGTCTCTTTTCAAAAAACATTAAACCCATGTCCAAAAATACCCCAGCTGACAGGTCACAGATACAGGATGATACAAGAGGGTGTTCTTTCTCTGATTCTGTTTCTCTCTGTCTCTCTGTGTTCTTGGTCTTCTTTCTTTTGGTCTTTCTCTCTTGTGCTCTTGCTTTCTCTGTGCTCTCTCCATAGCACTTCATTCTCTGCCCCTCTTCTCCTCTGACCTGCTTGAACTATTTTTGGACATAGGTTTAGTGCATGATTCGTGATTGTTTTTTTTTTTCCAGCTGGCTGATGACAGTCAAAGTAGGAGAAACGAAGCCAGGGGCATCCACCAATTGCTCTCCTTAACCCATTCTGCATTAGAACGATAAGGACAGTATCATTCCCAGGCTGCATTATTGAGACAGAATAGGATTCAGCAATGAAGGTTAGGCAAAGTATGCTGGCATATTTTTATGCCACAAGGCTGGCTGGGGAATTCTGGGAGTTGAACTCCACACCTCTGAAAGCTGCCAAGGTTGAGAAACACTGAATTAGAGGAAAGAACTCTTATACAGCCA
Organism: Python bivittatus; assembly: GCF_059951505.1. Taxonomy (NCBI): domain Eukaryota; kingdom Metazoa; phylum Chordata; class Lepidosauria; order Squamata; family Pythonidae; genus Python; species Python bivittatus. Next base: position 56,796,082 of record NW_028277125.1, on the reverse strand, counting down.
TCTGGCTGTGCCTTTAGTATTGTAAGAGAATAAAGGGATGAAAGATACCTATAGATGCAATGATGAGTTCAGCTGCATTATTGCCTAGTTAAGAACGGAGTCTGTTGTGCAAAATCTGAGTTAAATACACAATGATTCAGTTTAAGTACACAATGGTTCGAGTTCATTACACAGTACTACTTATACAGTATTATACGATTATACTGTTCCGGCTTACATACAGATTTGACTTAAGGTCAGACCTTGGGAACAGAACTTGTTCTTAAACTGGGGAGTACCTGTATTTTCATTATATATCCTGTTTTTTCTGGAAATGCAATGCGGGGGGGAAATCAGCAGTCCCAGGGTTACATGTATCCCCCGAACTCTCCTTCAGCTGCCACTAAATTTCAACAAGGCAGTTAACCAAAACTGATCAGCACTGTTTCCTGCCATTTTGAGGTAGGAAACATAGAAAAACTTTAGCATAAGCCTTAAAGATGGGAGTAATGTAATTTTTTAAAACTAAAGGAAAATCTAATCCTTCCCCAAATCTGAGGGATAATGGAAAATCCTAGCCCCTTTACTTGTGGCATGATTCTACTCACACCTTTTGTCTACTTTCCAAATATTAAATCTGCTCAAAAATTATCCATCACTAGATTGCAGTAACAACTTCAAACTATATTATTAAAATCAGAAACCTATAATAATATTAGAACAGTCAAACGGCATCATTTAGGCTAATTTAAACCTGTAAAGAGAGTTTCTTGAAAAATCAGGTTTTTGTTGTAAACTGAATGGAAACAATGATGTAGCACATTAATTTTTCAGATATGATATACTAGAGTTGCAATCCAAAAAGGCTGTGTCAAGATCCTGATCCTTCACATTTCTTAGGATTTGGGGATGGAGTGAGTAGTCCTTGATTGTTAAACAAAGCATCCAAGCAGATTTATATGGCAAATACTCATTAAAGTATCTTAATCCCATTCTATTTTCAGTTTAAAGATTAAGAATAGTACTTTGAACTGGGTCCAGAAGCTAACTGGCAACCTGCCCCACTAGAAGAATATTGGGGTGAAATGTTTGGAATTCCTCCTCACAGACAGTAGTTTAGTTGCTGCATTAGGAACCAGTTGAAGCTTCCAAATACTAAGCAACCCCATATAAAGTATTTTATAATCATCTGGTCTAGATGTACTGTAAGTAGAGCACAAATTACCATGGCTACCGATAAGTTCTCCTGATCACTATGTCAGCTGGATGGCCAGTGCTTCTAGAAGTATTCCCATCCTGTGTGCCTCATTATTAAGAACATCACAATACTTTCCATCTCCAGAAAACCCAATATTCATCTGGCCTAATCATGAATATATTTCTTTTAAAAGCTTTATTCTTTATTCTCGATTTTCAAGATTGATTTGAAAATCTTAGGATTTTCAGCCCACAGGGACCATTACATAAGCTTTTCCAGTATGCAGTTTGCTGTTTATCAAACATTTTCTGCATCTTATCTTAGTATGCCAACACTAAAACAGCTTTCTGAGTTTTGACAGTAGCCATGTGGATGTGTTCATTTGGACACAAAGTATATAGGAGACTGCTCAAAGTCATTTTGCTAGATCTATTTGTCCACTTCACCTTTTAAGTTTGCCTCGAATCATGATACATACCCCAAAGCATTGGTACACACAGGGTTGTGTGCTGAATACTCTATCTTCGTACATACAATTATACAAAAAGTGTCTCCATGTGTAGAAAGTTATTGGATCATTTTGTGTATCACTGTTGTACCCATGTCGCCAGTACTTGAATTTTTAACAACTTGTAATTCTCTGAAAATGTATTCCCCAAGTTTTGACATTTAGTGGGTAAGACATGCAATTCAGCAAAATCCACAACACAATTTCTTTTGTATGCATTCCTAATCAAAACCATGCATTTGTGCCATACTTAAGAAATGCAACTGCAGTATTATGCCTACATCTTTTAAAATAGAACAAGATGGACTAAGAACATGGTTTTGAAATGTCTTATTTAAAAAGAAAATTATACAACAATGTGATAAACCCCACACTCAGGTTGTAAAAAAAGCATTAAAATGTATTTATTAATTTAAATTTATTTAATGCTGAGGCTAAACCCTTTAACACAATGAAACCTTATCACTCTTAACATAGGGAACTTGTATGCTGAGTGTTGTCAGGTCTGAAGCCAAAACAGGGCTATTAAAAAATAAGTGGGAGATATTAGTAGAAACCTAAAGCAGAAAGAAATTTTTTAAATATGTTAGGGAGGAACAGTAGCTTAGGGAGAATTAAGCATGTCAATAACTATAGGATGCTGTCTGCTCAGGGGGAAGAAGACAAGAATCCACACTGTAACTTATTGCAGGTCTCATTCTTATACAGTTATTTATCAACCCTTGCATAATGCACACAAGGCTGCTGATACCCATAAACTATAAATAGCAGCATACAGCAATGATCCATCGGGGTCACTTGGCTTCTACCTACTTGTCATATTTCCACTCCCACTTGGTTATAGTACATGGACAAGTGGTCCCAAACAACTGTGAAATGAGATGAGTGCAAAATCACACTCATGACACAGAATTAATTATTAAAGTAATTGCACTATGTATTTTGCTGAACTGCCAAGGAGCATGTGACGTCAATATACACATGATGAAATGTTAATATGGGGTGGGGAGGAAGCATATATTTGAACCAAATCTTTCTCCAACATAAGCAAATCAGTGGAGAATAAAAGTCAGCTAAATGTTTAATGCAAGGGAAGGATGCAAAATGCAGTTGGTACAAAATAACAGATGGGAAAATATCTAGGTATATTTTAGCATATAGGAATATTTCCTGAACTGACATGGGGTGCTGGTGCCAAAATGCTGTACTGAGCTGGGAGTCAAGGGACTATGATGGGATATATGATGAGAAAATTATCAGGAAAAGGATCAGGAGAGTAATAAAGTCTGCTGTGGCATTACCTGGTAGATCTGATCTAAAGACTAAACAGTGAAATAAAGACATTGCTGCTAAAGTGTTGGGTTAAAAATGCTGTTTGGTCCAGTAATTAATTAAATGTATAAGCTACCTAAATCTCAAGCACTCTGGGCAACATATAGGAGCAATGGATATAGCCAATGCAGCAATACGTTACAAGCTTATTCAGATTTGCAAGGTTGATGTCAGCCCTTCAAGGTGAACCAGACTAGGAAAGCAAAGTTACAAATGCTAATACTACTTTTATTATAAGGTTACAGTAACAGAATCTTGCAATACACACACACACACACACACACACACACACACATGTTCATGAGAACTAGGGAGGGTCCTCTCTGAGATGTTTTCTCAAATTACATTTCTGCCCTGGACTCAGTTTTCTTTTCTCTAATTGTATCGGTTGCAGCTCTTCCTCTTGTTCCTCAAGGTTATTTCTTCTTCCCATTACAGCCTGTTCCTCTGAAATCCAGACCCTGACAGCTTCAAGACATCAGGCTGCATCCCCCATTCAATCTGGGGCTGAGATATAAAGCTGGGTATCATCAACATATGCATGATATCTCACTGCAAACCAGAATAGAACAGAATGATAGTAGTTTCATGTAGATGTTAATCAGGATGAGGAAGAGACCCAAACCCCAGACAGCCTATAATGAAGTGTCCAGAGGACAGACCTCTGCCTACTGCAATCACTGACTGGGTCTTATCACTTCGGAAAGATGAAACTATACAGTGCCTCCAACTCCCAACACTCACAGATAGCCCAGAAGTGTTCTACGATTGATAGTATTGAAAGACACTGAGAGATCTTATAGGACCTGGATGGTTGTTTCCTCTGTCCAGTTCTAATCAACTCATGCTTGTCTGAGCCTGTTTTTTTCCTCTCTCTTCCTTTGCTGGATTGGGCTTCTCCAGAATAGAAAATATTTAGTGCTTCACTTGGTAGGGCTCTTTCTGCTAGCACCATTATGGTCATCAGTGTTTAGAGGGTATCAGTGATACCATCAGAGTTGAAAGAGCTTAAGGTAAGTCTGCTACCCATCACCTTCTACACTCCTCACATACTCTTCAGCATAGAGATTGAGGGAAAATAATAATGTCTCAGTATCATATTTAACTGATGTCTTCTACTGTGGCAGAGTGATTTATACATACATCTGAATCTAGAGAACTTTTTTCCCTTTTCCCCTTCTCTGCCACCTCCTCAGATATCCAAACAGCACAAAAGCCGATCTCCTGTTGCTTCTAATATGTAACTAGATTTGCCCTTCCCCCTTCTTTTTGCTGCTTGCCAAAAAGTGTTTTTTTACCTGGATATGTTTTGAACTCTTGTCCCAGAAAAAACTATGCATGATCTCTCTTGCTATCGTATCCAGGAATGATGTGTACACTGTGTATTTTATTTACAGTCAGAGACCAAATTTAAAAATGATAACATAAAAATGCATATAGAGCAAATAGAATAAGTTAATGAAACACAAAATTAAATACAGTGGGGCAAAAAAATATTTAGTCAGCCACCAATTGTGCAAGTTCTCCCACTTAGAAAGATGAGAGAGGCCTGTAATTTTCATCATAGGTATACCTCAACTATGAGAGACAAAATGGGGAAAAAATCCAGAAAATCACATTGTCTGATTTTTAAAGAATTTATTTGCAAATCATGGTGGGAAATAAGTATTTGGTCAATATCAAAAGTTCATCTCAATACTTTGTTATATATCCTTTGTTGGCAATGACAGAGGTCAAACATTTTCTGTAAGTCTTCACAAGGTTTTCACACACTGTTGCTGGTATTTTGGCCCATTCCTCCATGCAGATCTCCTCTAGAGCAGTGATGTTTTGGGGCTGTCGCTGAGCAACACGGACTTTCAACTCCCTCCAAAGGTTTTCCATGGGGTTGAGATCTGGAGACTGGCTAGGCCACTCCAGGACCTTGAAATGCTTCTTATGAAGCCAGTCCTTCGTTGCCCGGGCGGTGTGTTTGAGATCATTGTCATGCTGAAAGACCCAGCCACGTTTCATCTTCAATGCCCTTGCTGATGGAAGGAGGTGTTCACTCAAAATCTCACGATACATGGCCCCATTCAGTCGTCCTGGTCCCTTTGCAGAAAAACAGCCCCAAAGCATTATGTTTCCACCCCCATGCTTCACAGTAGGTATGGTGTTCTTTGGATGCAACTCAGCATTCTCTCTCCTCCAAACACAACGAGTTGAGTTTAGACCAAAACGTTCTACTTTGGTTTCATCTGACCATATGACATTCTCCCAATCCTCTTCTGGATCATCCAAATGCTCTCTAGCAAACTTCAGACAGGCCCAGACATGTACTGGCTTAAGCAGGGGGACACATCTGGCACTGCAGGATTTGAGTCCCTGGCGGTGTAGTGTGTTACTGATGGTAGCCTTTGTTACTTTGGTCCCAGCTCTCTGCAGGTCATTCACTAGGTCCCCCCATGTGGTTCTGGGATTTTTGCTCACCATTCTGGTGATCATTTTGACCCCACGGGGTGAGATCTTGCGTGAAGCCCCAGATCAAGGGAGATTATCAGTGGTCTTGTATGTCTTCCATTTTCTAATTATTGCTCCCACAGTTGAGTTCTTCACACCAAGCTGCTTGCCTATTGCAGACTCAGTCTTCCCAGCCTGGTGCAGGTCTACAATTTTGTTTCTAGTGTCCTTCGACAGCTCTTTGGTCTTGGCCATAGTGGAGTTTGGAGTGTGACTGTTTGAGGTTGTGGACAGGTGTCTTTTATACTGATAACAAGGTCAAACAGGTGCCATTACTACAGGTAACAAGTGGAGGGCAGAGGAGCTTCTTAAATAAGTAGTTACAGGTCTGTGAGAGCCAGACATCTTGCTTGTTTGTAGGTGACCAAATACTTATTTTCCCCATGATTTGCAAATAAATTCTTTAAAAATCAGACAATGTGATTTTCTGGATTTTTTCCCCCATTTTGTCTCTCATAGTTGAGGTATACCTATGATGAAAATTACAGGCCTCTCTCATCTTTTTAAGTGGGAGAACTTGCACAATTGGTGGCTGACTAAATACTTTTTTGCCCCACTGTACATGCGTAAATCCAAACGGTAAAATAATAAAAAAGTGATAATCAATAAAGCAGTAACTGATGTTAGAAGAGTACAGTTTTAGTTCCCTAAACAATGGTCTGGTCATGTAATCACCTTCAAATCTACTTCTGGAAGTTCAGCGCTCTTCACCAGTACCTAAAGGACTGCCTTCCAATGAGAATGGGGTTGGGGAATTTTCATTATCTAGCACCAAAACTTATGTGTTTCACAGCTAAGTTATTTAATTTTCTTGCCAACAATATAAAAGTGGTTTATCATTGCCTTTTTCCAAAGTTGAAGTTGAAGAATTTCTCCTAGGTAAATTGGCTTCCTTCAACCCTGTAGAGCCCCACCAACACTCACCCTGTTGTGGATTACTCCTTAGCTTCATCCCTTTCCTTTCAGTTTAACCCAGTGCTTCACAACCTTGGCAACTTTAAGATGTGTGGGCTTTAACTCCCAGAATTCCCCAGCCAGCATATATTATTAATCAACAAAGGTAACCTTGGCAGGAGCTCCTTCACCTGATGGTATTGTTCTCAGGGTCATTGGAGCTACCAAGCCCTCTCATTATGTCAAAGTAGTAATCCCTTGGAAATGCCCAGAGGCCAAACAGACAAATCAAATACTTATGAATAAATGCACCCAGTGATGTTAAAAGTTTTACACAGATAACATGTTCCTTTTAAATAAAAAAAAAAGTTACTTAACATCTTTATATTTTGCTTCCATTCTGGAACTCAAGACAATATTTCTGGGCTTTCTAGAAAGTTACCCCATCCCATTGTTCCTTCAATAGAACAAAATTATAACCCTTCCCAAACAGAAATGACATTAAAATTAATCTCAGAATTCCTGCTTGTTAAATAGAATTTTGTATTCGATATTCAGACTTTTTTATTTAAAAAAACATATTCAGACTTTTAGATGGCACTGTATCAATTCAGTTTACTATGATACTAAGGTTTGTGGATTGTTATTAACTCAAGTTACTTTTAATAGATAACAGCTCAGTGCCTGACCAGACCAGGAGATTAGAATATGTAGTTACTTAACACCTTTATATTTTGCTTCCATTCTGGAACTCAAGACAATATTTCTGAGCTTTCTAGAAGGTTACCCCATCCCATTGCTGCCAAGTACTATTCAGCTTCAAGCTATGTTGTTACCTCACAAAAAGGTAAGTATGCTCTGATATAGTTAATCTCTGCCTAAATAACTATGATCATAACAACTGCTATACTGGTGAATTTAAACTGTACTACTGTTAGCATAGTTCAATATATGAATGCTATTTATTTATTTAATAAAATACAAAAATCAGTCACTTCAAGCCAAAATTCTGTAATATATATTAATAACAATAACGTAGCAGTCTATCCATAATAAGTAAACACAAACCACAAAAATCATCTACCAAATGCCTGATTAAATAATATAGTCCTCACTTCCTTGCAAAATATTAGCAGTAAAGGTACAAGGCTCTCATCAGAAGCAAGCAGGATCAAGGGAGAGATGTGCTGCGCAGATTGGTTGGTAGAAAGGACTAACACAAAAGAAAGAACACTATAATTTAGAGAAGAACAGTGTGTGTTTGGAACGTCCCTGTCCCTTTTTCTGCCCCTTCAGAATCCTGAAACGAACCCATATGTCTACTTTGCTTTCACATTTATACCAACAGCATCATCACAGGCCCCAACTGGTACGCACACGAGATTAAAGGTACCTTCACATGCCCTTCCTCTAATGTGATATATGCCATCATCTGTCAGCAGCACCCCTCTGATTCTGTATAGGACAAACAGGCCAGACTTTGCACAAAACAATTAATGGGGACAAACTTAATGTCTAGACTCAAAACAAGGACAAAGTAATATCACCATATTTTAACATTCCAAGACATTTGATTACATAGATCTCAAAGTGGCTCTTTTGGAACAAAGAAACTACATCAAGATGATTAGAGGAAGAGACTGCCAAACTCACACACCCTGAAATGTATCAGACTATTTTAGAAGAGTGTAATTGCTAATTGACGAGGTGGTTGTAATTTGTCTCACGTGTAATCTGTATCTACATAATCTACATACCCCCCTTGCCTGATCCCTGTTTAAATTCTACATCAGTTTAATGACTCCATGCATCTGATGAAGTGAGCTCCAGTTCACAAAAGTTTGGGCCATTTAATAAAATTTGTTAGTCTGAAAAGGTGCTACTATATTCCTCTTATTAATGGATTTCAGTAAGATGAGCACTCTTCCACCACCACCACCCTGGTAGATTCCATACTGATTTTTAAACGATGTGTTTAATGTTTTATAGCTGTTGGAATACAAACAACCACAATGTATTATAGCAATTCCTTATTCTGGCAACACTTGTCAGAATATTTCAGAGCTCTCTCTTTTGTAACCCTATCCACCAAAAGAGCTGGCTAACTATATTTTTAGCTCGTCTTAGGCAAAGATACTGTCAGGAGAAGCCAATGGAAGAAAACAATACAATGCACAACTTTGATATAATCACCTTCCACAGCATTTAAAGCAGGTTTGTATCAGCCAGTATACCTAGTTATTGGTCAAAAATAACATTATTTCTCTGAGGCCAGGTAGCAGAGCTTAACAAAAGTAGGCTTACTACATCAGATTACTGAGAAAGTTATATACAGGCCAACTGGTTTATAACAGTATTTACAAGCTAGAAACACTTCATTTTATTTGCAGGAACAAAAAGAAAAAGTTGGAAAATTATTTCAACTTTCATGAATTAAAGGAATCATATCTCCATGTAAGAAAATCATGATGCGTTAAGCCACTGTTGGGTTGCAATTCCACTGAGCTCAAGGCTTACAAGATAAATGTTTATTTCTCTCAGGTGAAAGAGGGAGAAGAGAAGTTAACCTTCCACTTAGGCCTTCACACCAGGCATTTTTCTCGATTCCAAGCTCAGTATAAAAAAGTACAAATCAGGGAAAGGGTTCTGTGATAGTTTATTTATATTTGGTGGTAGTCATGCTGCATATCTCATCTAAGACTAGCATCAAATCACAGAATGAAATAAAAGGGAAAATCTTACTTGATTTAGGGAATTTTATCCACACAAATGTTTATTATATGCCTTATTAATTTCATTTTTTTTATTCTGGTACAGTAAATGAGAAAGATTGAAACATTTAATTAGAACAGTGTCCCTTTGGTAGATTGGTCCTCAGTAATTTTCTAAAATGAATGTCTGCAAAGGGCTGGAAACAGGAAGCTATTATATTTGCCCTCAGGAAAGTAAGTCTTGCCTCCCTTCCCACCCCAATAAGTTAACTGTGAATAAGGGGAGGGTCTATTTTATATTCACTGATAACAACAGAAGCTGTACAAGAAATTGGTAGAAGAGTCAAATGATTGCAGAGTCACTGCTGAAAATCTACGATGTCTATGAAGGTGAACAATTAATCAAGAAGAAGCTTTTTGCCTGATGAATTTAATCCTTTTGTAATGCCAAAACAGGGTTTCTCTTTCATTTCCTTCCCTGTTCAGTTCTCTTTTCTCCTTGCCCCAAACTCCATCCAATTTTGTTTTTCTCATTGTCTTCCCTTTACATTTCCATCTTGTTTTTCCTCCATTCACTACTGTTATTTCTGTTGGAATGGAAGAAGTACCTATGTATGTAGCATGAGACTGGTTTGTGTATAAGACAATAGTTGATATATACAGATAGGAAATCAATCAAATTAAACATGTACCTTATTTTACAGGCAATTAATTTTAATTGATAGTTAATATAAATGTTAGTTCAAGCCCTGACCAGAGACGTAAAATTTGTGTAAAAATATGTTTTCCAAGTTTGTTTTTAAAAACCAGCAAGTTTAGGGAAAATTGAAATATATGTAATATTCATGACCTTTACCCAGCTAAGTTCATTCTCTCTGCCATTTTAAAACCGTTCAGTGCCTAGTCAAGAGTAGAACCACTCTAGATAAAAAATCAGCCACAAAGAAGCCTGCAAGCACAAGGCACTGAATCCTCTTTCCTTTGTTGGTAAAAACAGCAGCTTCTCCAAGGACAGAAATGCATCTTCCTCGTTCACTTAAGAGCCACACAGTGCTGCTTCTCCTTTACGTACAGGAACTATAATGCTCTGATACTCTAAATTAAAATCTTCCTACTACAAATTAATATGAAACTTTGTGAAATAAGGATTAAAAATATGTGCACCTTGTTTTATTGCATTCATTGTTCTACATTTTAAAAAATCATTTCAGTTATTTTACTCTTTCCAATTTTTTTTAAACTTTTCTTATTTTTGAAACAAAACTAAAGACTGAGAATAAAATAACTTTTCCTGGTTGGTTGCTTGGTTGGTTGGTTCCCTGAACTTTCCCAGGCCTGCCCCGTTTTGGAATGTGGCTCCTAGAAGTATGTTTATGTGTTTGTACATATATGCGTAAATATATATGTATATACACACATACGTACACATATAAAAATCTGCATATATACACTGTGTAACACATCCACCTGCCCAGACTTATTAATGAGGATCTCTATGCTTGGTTTCAACTGGAGTTAACAAATAGGATCTGGATACTGCTCAAGACTTTTTTCCATCTATTCTTCCTTTTGTGTAGAGGGTCATCTTAAATTCAAGATCATCTTTCTTTCAGATATAATACTGTGTAGGAGACAGGCACCTCAAGAAACAATGAACAGAAAAGAACAAGATAAAATGAAGGAGAACATTAGGGAAGTACTGAAATATATCACTCAAGGCTTGAAGAGAGGAACAGCTGTATGTTTCTGGCAATAGGAGCTGGAAAGTCGTAGGATCCTTGGCAGGCAGGACAGATGATGTCTGGCATATGAAGAAAGCCAAGCAATGGCTTAAGGAAGCAGGTTGTAGATTACAGGGAAGACTGGTTGAAGAAGTTGAAGGCAAGGCTTTCAGTTGAGAAACAGAAATGCTGAGAGGAAAGGGAGTCTTTGGGAAAGGTTTAGGCATAAGCAGTACTACTGCAAAGTAAGGAATAGCTAAGGGAGGAAAATTCTGAAGTTTGATTATCTGTGGAAGAAGCAGAATATATGAAGTTCATATACTGAAATGAATAAATCATCCAAAGCTTTGTTAGTAGCACTGTGGTATTTTTCATAGTAACAGAATGTGCTCTTGTGTTGTGATATTTGTGAAGATATGATTTGGCAATCAGATATGGACAATGAATGTGATTTGCTTTGCTGCTTTGGCAGAAATAGGATGATGGAGTTGATAGATCTTTGCTCTGAACCAACAACATGCTCCATATCATAGGATGACTCAGATAAAATGGCATTCTATAAATATTTTCTTCTTTTAGAATCACTCCGGATAGCATTCATTCAGAATGCATGAAAGTTAGTTTTGTAGTACTGTAATGAAATAATCTTTTACCACTGTTTTGTCCTTTTAAGACAGAACATGGAAGGTATGCAATCTGGTGTTCAAAAAGGGAAAGTACACACCTTGAAAGTACCATCTTTAAAAGAAAAAGATGGGTAAATAAGAACGTGAAAATTCATAAAATGATGGATCTCTGCTTCAAGGATAGGCTACTTATGTTTTGTAAGAAAAGCTAGGTGAGGATTCTTCCAGTTAAATGATCAACAGAAAAGAACATAAAGTTTTTAACAAGAAATAGAAGGAACAAATACAATTTCACAAAATGGCACAGAAATGCTAATTGGAAAGCTAGTTGGAATCCTAGATGAAATACTAATTTTTAAAGTAACAAAATACTAGAGCTTGGGAAGTGGAGGAGCAATTATTTTTATGTGGAAAAACATCATTTTGAGTTTTTTCCCATTAAGCTGAGCAATAAATGCATATTTATTGCATGAAAAGCTATTGCCATAATGACCCTTAAAATCTCATTTAGTATACAACTTGGCCTCAGTTACTGAAAGCAGTGTGACAGTGTTTCAGCGGCCATGGGCAGGTGCCTGCTTAGATCATTTGCAAAGGAATCATATTCCAATGCAATATTTTGAATTAGTTTGACTAATCGAAAAATAAAGGGACTGTCATTCTAATTCTTCTATCATCTGAATATTACAAAAGGAATGTAAGTCATTTTTAAAATGCACCCGTGCATGGACAACTTGCAAGATCCAGAAATTTCTCTTTAGTGTTACCACAAAAGGAACAGATACACTGTCTATTACTACATCCTGACAGATTTGGGGAGGACACTTTTTGGTTTTGTTGACTTCAAAATAATGTGTTCAATTTATTCTGTTATTATATAGGGTCAATACCTCAATTCCAAGGATAACTGCTTCCATTTACTGTATATAGTTTGGAACTGAAACATTGTCAAAAATAGTCTTTATTTAACTGGCAAGTGCAAACAGTTCAGTGACTTTCTCACATGTAAAAGGTCTAATCAGACCTGCACAAATTGTAGAGGGGAAAGGGTCACACTGATAAATTAAAAATCATAGCAGGCTGCAAAGGAATATCTGGTGTGCTGATCAGCTGTTTGACAGCACGGGAGCTGGTGGCGGCAGTGAGACTTGGTGGCACTCAGCAGCTTGTCTTTTGGGGCAGCAGCAGTCAATTTATTACTTTTTTAAAAATGCTAGCAGGCCATGCAATGTATTCCATAGGTATTCTTAGGAAGTAAAAATACTAAGAGATTGTAGTCCAACGCTTTGATTGAGAAGTATGCCCCATCTGCATAGAGAACATCCTGGGAGCTAAAGCGGTACAGGTAGTCCTTGGTTAATGATGGCATTTGGGACCAGAATTTCCATCAGTGATGTGGTTGTAAAGCGCAATGTCACATGGCCACGTCACTTAGCAACAGCAGTTCCAGCGTTATCCAGTTGTCATCATTAAGAGAATCACCATGGGTCATTAAGTGAGGACGTCATATGATTGCCATTTGCAACCTGTCAGCTTCCCTATTGACTTTGCTTGTAGGAAGCTGGCAAAGAAAGTCACAAATGGCAACATATGACTGCAGGATGCTGCAATGTCGTAATCATGAGCTGGGCGCCGAGCACCCGGATTGCAATCATAACTGAAGGAACATTGTGATGGCCAGAACTTCAAGGACCAGTCGTAAGTACCTGTTGTTCAGTGCCATCACAAGTTCAAACGGTAGCTGAACAAGTGGTCATTAACGGAGGACCACCTGTATTAGACACCAGCCTTATCAGTTTGCTTCTGGTAAATGCGTGTTTTTCACAAATGGCCATAACATTTTTCAAAACTCCTAATGGGGTAATCAGTACCTCCAAAAGGCTGGAGAACTCTCATAACTGCACATGTGTACTAGCTAGCCTCTCATTAACTGAATTTTGGTTCTCATTAAGGTGACCTGGTATGAGTTTATAATTCTCATTAAATTGAATATTGCACTATTTGAACTTGCACTAATCATGACTTACCTGTATATATTTTTAGTTAAGCGAGCAATGATTACTAAACCCAGGGCATTGAAAGGTGAATGTAAAAAATTCCAAGTCTATTCCATACAGGAATACAAATTAAAATATCCCCAAGAGATGTTTCTCTTTGAACTAATCCATGAAAAGTAGCTCACCATCTCCTTAGGTAATTGACTCAACTTTCAATATATTCTTATTGCTAGAAAGCTTTTCCTAAAATTCAGCTATAGTTTAAAAAATCATTCAATGCTTTATAGTCCAGGATGGCAGAGAGTAAACAGATTATGGCCTGTGCGATTTTTCAGATGCTTGAAGAGTGTGTTTGACATATATCCTTTAGTTTTCTCTACCCAAGGTTAAATATACCCAGTTTCTTCCATTTTTTTCTCAGAGAATTTATGTTCCAATTCTAGAATCCTTGATCATTGTTGCCTCCCTCTGAATCTATTCCAATTTGCCCAAGTGTAGCACCCAGAGATAGACATAGTATTCTATATTTAATACAGCCCAAACTGAATTGACCTTTTCTGTATTCATCTCATATTGTTGACTCATATTTAGACTAAGATTGAAAAGAATACTGGAAACACATTCAAATACTATTGTTGAACTAGATGTTGCTTATCTATACCTCTGGATCTGATTTCTTTCCCCTAAACAAGAACTTTTGCATTTGTGGGATCTATCTTTTCCATGTTTGTATTATCTGTAATACTGTTCTATCAAAAAATTATATAATCCTATTGTTCTCCTCCCACTGGAACTTAATTTCTATTTTTATAATGCAAGAAATTGTCCTTAAATCTCATGAAACCAATAGTCAAATCCAGCTCCTTGATATTATTCAATATGACTTGATTGCCCAGTTTCAACAGAAAGCAACAGAAAAAATGTTTTCAAAGTTCAAGACACACATTTCTCAAATTTTAATATACTCTTACAAAAATGTACTGTACATACTTGCATATTACACTATGCCTGACTGCATGCACTCAACAATTAATGTCATGTTAATTAAAGAATTTGACTATCTATATGGAAACTGATATTCAGGGCAAAAGACTCTTATAGCTCCAAATTACTGCCTGAAGAGTAAAATTGCTCAAGCCTAGAGAATACCATAGTTGATTATTCCTGTATTAAAATATTAACTAAAGTTTTGACAGAACACTTCTGGTAAAAGCTATTCAAAATGTAAATGCAGATTATTTTGCAGTACATCCAAAAACATGCAAAATGCATACTGCACTATAAAGTCATTTACTTTGGAACAGTATATTTCTGTAATAGTGAAAAATCTAAGGGACAAGTTCTCTGAACTAGTACTATATTGCCTGTTAATATAGCACAATTCTGAAGAGATAGTATATTTGGGTAAATATATCTTCAGACAGATTCAGACATTTCTAAAGCCATCCAAAACCTGCAACTACTTAGTAGCTTGTTGAGAAAGTGTGCAAGATAAGAAGTAAATAGAGCCACCTTGTGGCATCTGTGCAAAATATATTGTTTCAGTCAATACACATTTTTGTCCTTTGTACTGAATATAAACTTCCACAAAATTTTAATTTCCTTTTTAATCTACATTTTTCATGCAAATCTGCTACACCTCACATCTTGTATTGGTTCAAATAAGAATGTTACACGAGGCCACATATTTTGGAACAATTAGAATAGAGAGACCACGAACTGTCGTTAGTCATGTTGGCTGTTGTAGTTTTATCATGAATACTTAAATGACTTTTTTCTTACTTCCATAATGAGGAACTACAACTACATTACTGAATGCCACCTCATCGTAACTTTTCAGACAAAAGAAGTCCTGATCATAGGCAAAGTATTTTTAAAAATTACAATAATATCAGTATATTATAAGAAAAACAGCTAATGTGACATTTTAAAAACTAAACCATTTAAAGCATAAGGTATCATGGACTAGAACCTGTGTTTCTCTATTTTAGATTCATTAATTTAACAGCAACATAATCTCTTCCTACCATAGTGAAGTCACAGCTAACTCATAAAAAATACAGATAAAGCCACACTTTTATTGTTGCAGTGATTAAAGCTTAAAATACAAAGGTCTGGATGCTTCAACATCCAGTCTTGTGAGGCAAAACTTTTATAAAGTAAAAATTGTCCTGAAAACATTTACTGAATGTTTTCAGTAAAGACAGGATAGCAATTAGCTTTAAAATAAATATTGAAGGAAGAGTTTGAAGTTGACCAACATTTTATTCATATCTGGGTGAATGGGAGATGGATTTAAAAGGAAAATGACTAATAATACCACACAAATACCACCATTCATCTTTTAAACCATCTTTTATAATATATTTCACTCATAAAACAATTACATTGTAAATGTAAAAAAGCTAAAAGGCACAACATTATAAAAACAGCATAAAACAATTAGAAGGATTGAAAATAAAAGCCTGGAACTTTGAGGAATCCAATTGGGGTGCCACTACTGAAGAAAATCTGTCCCCCTTTGGCCATCCATCTCATTTTATGGGGACCCCCCACACTTGTATTTTAATATTTAAAATCAACATCTCCATTGCTATACAGTGTGTGTATATTGGTACACATTTAAGGTTCTTCTCTTTGCTGACCTCACAGCTATGCCTCCAGTATGGGGTGGGGGGGAGTGTAGATGGAGCTGTTACACAAATCAGACACAGTATTTTCAAGTATTAATTTTCATCTAATTAAGTCCCTGCTCAATGCAGAACATACAACAAAAGCTTCAGGTATTAACCTCTACTTGAAGATCTCCAGCAAAAAACAGCATCCATTTCTCGAAAAAAAATAGCTTCACTGTGAAAGTCAATGTCCAACTAATCATTTAACTTTTATGTGAGTCATTCAGGTATTTGAAGTATACTATCATATTGCCTTCCTCCTTAAACAACTAAGCATCTCCAGTTCCCTCAGCCTATATTCACTGATTTTTTGTTCTTCCTTCTTAACATTTGATGCTTTCTTCTGAACTTTTTGATCAATAATCTCGGCAGGCAAAACTGTCCTAGTCTGCAGCTAGTCTATAATTGATGTTCCTTATTACAGATAAGGATCGGAGGATGAGAAATACTTTGGGTTAGGGTAAACATTTACAGAACTGATATCTATTGTTATTACTACTGGTATTACTCACCTGAAGAGTGTTAGTAAACAAATACCCTGGATACACACTTCAAGGGAAACTATTTCGTGAACAATGACCACACGAGTTTAAGAAAGCTCATAATAAACTCTTCATGAGACACAGTTGGAAAATAGGTATAAGAACTATTAGCGTGGAAAAAGTTTGGTCGCGCATTCCGCGCCTTCGCGTGACTCTGGCTGAGCGCCAATTCCACTGCATTCAGACGACTTCTAAATCCAGTCATCGAAAATAGGCACTGCGGCAAGAGAAAGCAGCTCGCGCTTCGGAATCCAGCACAACTTATTCTAGGTGAACGAATTTATATGAGACACTCGAAGTTCCACTCCCCATTATCCCACTGTCTTCCTTCCATCTGCATGCCTCGGCAACACAGCCAGCTCCCCCCGCCCCCCGCCATGTCCATACGAAACTAAGGCCCTCTTTCCCCACTCCTGGCGTTAACCAGGAAGAAGAGCACTTGCGTTTCTCCAAAGAAATGTCCCTCAACCTTGGCAACTTTAAGATGTGTGGACTTCAACTCCCAGAATTCCCCCGCCAGCATGCCGGCTGGGGAGTTCTGGGAGTTGAAGTCCACACATCTTAAACTCGCCAAGGTTGAGAATCGAGGATAACGTTCTCTTTCTATGGTCACGCCGAGGAAGGTGGGAGAAGAGCTGTGTTGCGGTGCGCTTGCGCATTGCATGATTTCCTGAGTGGTTGGCGGCCGCGGCCATTTTGTGGACCCTTTGATTCACCCTCCCCCTTCCCCCTGTAGCTTTCTATTGAATCCTAGCTTGGGGGTTGCCGAGGCCTAACAAAAACGAGAGGCCTCAGGCGGCTCCCTTTTTTTAGTCGTGTCTCGGAGCCTCCCTGTATTTTTTCCCCTTCGGTGCAGCATCCTGGCTCTGTCTGGGAGCGGCTTTCCTGTAGCGTGATGGAAGACGACGGGCAGCCCAAGACCCTGTGAGTGGGACTGGGATGGGGTGGCCGCTGGGAAGGTGGGTCAAGAAGCGATGACAGCTGGGGATCTGCAGGGTGGATTCTCTGTGAAGGAGCGTTTGGAGGGAGAAGAGTCAAGAAAGCGGGACGGGGGGATAGAGGGGAATCGCGGCATGAAAAGAAAACGAAGACGAGGCGAAATATACCTCGCCTTAATTTACAGGAAAGAAACCCAGGTTACACAGGAGTTGGAGGTTTCTATCTCCCACAAAATGTCGTGGGGTTGGGTGATAAATTGTGCGGGGTATAAACCCAGAGTAGACTCGGGGGGTATTCTTTGGTGGAGGTTTGTGGAAAGTTTGTTGTCTTAAAAAAATGTATACGTCAGTAGCTTAGTGTCGCACCGGAGCTGTATTAAATAATGTTGGCATGCATGGAACCTAGTAAGCCTTTTCTGTGGGATCGTTATCATGAGGGCCATTGCCTTTTGCCAGTTGGCAGGGCTTGCCATATGCTATTTTGGCGTTCCCTCGGGCAGTAGAAAACTTTTGGAAAGTAATATTGACTCACAACGAATAAAGCAGGGGAAAGGCCAGAGGAGAATTGATGTATCTGTGGGTATGTATGTATGTAATTAATGATTTATAAGGCTGCCCAACTCAGTGTGACCCTAGACAGCACACAACATAAACAAACCACCACCACCACCACCACCATCATCATCATCATCATCTAACAACAAGGAGCCAATACATAAATATAAAGTATAAAATGTAAAATATGGCAACCAAGCACAGACCAAAACAAACTTCAGAGGGAGCTCCTACTCAACCAACCCCTAATGCCTGGGGAAGAGCCAGGTCTTAAGAACTTTCCTAAAGGCAAGGAGATTTGGGGGCCTATCCTATATCGGGGAGGGGAATCATTCCAGAGAGCAGGGGCAACCACAGAAAACACATGGTTCCTAGGTCCCATAAGACGATAACTTAAAAGAAGAAACCTGGAGTGTGCCCTCCCTGTGAGAGTGTGTGGGGCAGGCTGATGTTCTTGGGACAAGGCCACCCCTCAAGTAATGTTGGTGAGATAACTTTTGATGATGCTGTATTGGCTAAGAAATGGCAAGATTTTGAATTCAGAAAGTTTGAACAATACAGCAAGTAAAAGGAGAATAACTTAGAAGTAGGTTGCAAAATAAACCACTTTGCAAGTGAAAATTGGAGGTTCTTAGTTGAAGGAGGATATACTCAGCAATAACATTACTATGTAAAAAGCATTCCAGAAAGTAAGAAAAGTAAAAAAGTGATAGTAGCCATGGTTCATCACAAAAAAATTCAAAGTCCACAGGCCATATTTTTTAGGCCAACTGAAGACAAAATAATGAAAGCTTTTGAATTTTATTGAATTAGATGGTAGGGACTAGGAAAAAGGGGGAAATATGTAGTTGATTTTTAAGCCATGTTTGTTCTGGGTTACATGGTTAGATGGAGCAATGGAGAGCCTCCAGACATGCAAAGTCAGATGCAGAACAACATTAGGTTAAGCTTGTGGAGAAACATGTAACAGTATGTAAGTTCTATATTTAAGGAAATATAATTTAGCTGTTAAAGTCAGAACTGTTCTCCATTTTATGTGACATACACAGTTTCTTATCTGATGAGATAGGAGAACTCAACTTGGTAGTATTTATTATTAACAAAACTGATAGAATTTTGTCTGTGTTGCTAATTATGTGTTGTTGAAAATGAATAAACTACATTGTCTGTCTGTCTATCTAATCTCCTCTCCATTCTTCCTACAGAATAAGTATTGCTATTTCTAAACAGATTACAGTTATGTTTAATAATACACAGAATACTGTTACGATTACCACAAACCAAGTAATCAATTTCATTCAAGCAGTAGTGTTGAACTCCTCATTTTTAGTAAAAGAAAAAAAAGTGGAGAAAGTTGAATTTAAAGGTTCTTATATATAAATGAATTCACTGCATTTCTACTTAGTGTGTGTACGTGTGTTTTAAATATTCTAAGAAAACATAATAGCTGATAGAAGGATAAAAAAATGTTCTGTGCATGGACTGTGTCCATGGAACAGTCAATTTCAGGTGGTCCGTGCATGAACTCAAATACCAGTTTCAGATGTTTTGTTCTGGTATGATCCAAAAGGCAGCTGTTCCAGATAGAAAAAGTGTTTTGGGGGTTCCATTCTGTTTTAGCTGCTGTGGATGTTGCCTTGTTTCCTACAATTGAGATATTTTCAGTTGAATTCTTGTGCAGGGGCCAGTATAGAAGGAAGTCTAGTCACATTCCTATTGCTGGAAGGGGAAGGATATGGGGGAGGGATTTGGAGCAAAACATCAGGCAGTTAAGGAGGTCATGTCACAGTGAGAGAGCCATTTTGGATCTAGCTACCAATGGGGAAAGACTGACTGGAATCTTGAAAGCAAATTACAAGGGACCTGGACTATTCAGTTGATGATTGGTGCTTCTGCTGATGGTGACTGCTGATAAGTAACTGGTTGTCTGCCTGTATCTGAGACAACCTCCAAAATCTATTCCAGTTTAGTTTCAAATTTGATTCGCTGTACAGTTAGTCCTCCCTTAATGGCTATTCATTCAGCGACCTTTCGAAATTACGATGGTGATGAAAAAATGGATTTACGACCTGTGCCCAAAATTATGACTGTTGCAGCACCCCTGCAGTCACGTGATCAAAATTTGAGGGCTCGGCAGTCCACCCGCACTTAAAACTGCAAGGGTGCGTCAATTCCCCCCACCCACATATCTCCCCCCATCTCTGCCCTTTTGGCCCCTTGCTGCCCTGCTCTCCATCACCCCAGCTGACCTTCACTGCCATCTTCTTGCTCCCGCTGCTGACAAGGCGTGCCTGGTCTAGCTGCTGGGCACTATGAGGCTAGCTTCATGCTGTAAAGAAGGGAAAAAGAGCCAAAAGCAGCCTTTTTTGTTCCTTCGTAGTGTTCCCTCTCGTCCCTGGGGCTGGCTGAAAAAGCTCTGTGCCAAGCAGGATTTTGGCACAGAGCTTTTTCAGCCAGCCCCCAGAGATGAGAGGGAGCCCTCTCGGCAGGTGGCAATGGCTTGCAGCCTTCCCTGTCAGCTTTCCCATTGACTTTCTGGGGAAGCTGTCAGGGAAGATTGAAAATGGCAATCACATGATCATGGGGCACTTGGCGCAAGCCACTGCCACCTGCCAAGAGGACTTCCTCTCGTCTCTGGGGGCTGGATGAAAAAGCTCCAAGCTGAAATTCAAGCAGGATTTTCAGCCACAGAGTGGAGAGGCTTCAGAAGCCTCTCAAATCTGGGACTGAAAATCCAAGCATTCTGAGGTCTTCGCACACCCTCATCAACCCTCCCACATACCTCCACACACACCCTCACTCCCTCCCCCACCCGGCAGCTCCTGGGGCTTGCAACTTCCTGTCAGCTTCCTCCTGATTTGATTGTGGGAAGCCAGCAGGAAGTTGCCTACCCTAATGACCAGGGCCTTAACAATGGCAACCGAGACTGCCAGGATTGTGGTCGCTAAGCCAAGCAGTCACATGATAATTTGCTTAACAACCTCATCACTTAGCGACCTAAATTCCAGTCCCAATTGTGGTTAAGCGAGGACTACCTGTAGTGGGGTGATGGTGGTTTCAGTTAGAAACAGAAAGGCATTCCCTCATTCCTTTGCCTTTCAAAACAGACCCCTTTTGAGTTAAAAAGAATTTTAATACTCCAGAGAATATTATGTGGTAACACCCCATCACTGATACTTTGACACTGAGTTGGTGCAGCAACTTACTTTCCTTAAAATAATCCTCTCCTTCCCCGGATGCCAGATGTCCTTTTACTTCAGTCTCCATATCTCTGGCAGAAACCCACCTACTGCCTAGACATGGCCAGTTGCTTATCTGTCTATAAGTTATCAGCTAACTTGGGTTAGTACTTGCTCAGTTATATTCATATGTTGGAGCAAGGCATAGAGTTCTTTGAGTCCCCAGCTCAAAGATCTACGAGGCTCACCTGGTTGTCCCTATTAATTCCTGAGTATTACTGAGACTCTTATTGGAAGAGGCTCCACATTGGCTTATTTAGTCCCTGCACTCTCTGAGTTCACTTGGATTCATCCATCATTCCTCCAGTGGCTCCTCCAGTGGCTCCCCACCCATCCTCAACGTCACTGTCTTGACCCACTTACTTCATGCATGACCAGTCATGATGTTCCTGGATCCAGTGCCTGACCCAGTTCGGTCAAATGGTATACTGGCTGCAAGTTCTTATAGACTCGTCACGCATACACATATGGCATGGAGGTGATGCTCTAACCAGCAGACCATGTAGAAGAAAAAGACTATATTCATAATACCATTACCTGAATGGTAAGCTACTATCTTTTTTGTAGGGAAGCTGGATTTTGTGTTTGTGGCTTAATATGTGTGACCTTAATAAATAAATTTAAACAAACAAAAACAGATGGAATGCTAAAGGTGACATGTGTGCTTACACATGTGCTTGCACTGCTTTGCTTAAGTTCACACACAAGTGATATGAGTAGAAAAAGTACTACAGGTAGTCCTCAAGTTATGATGGTAATTGGGCAGAGAGAGAGAGTAGTCAGGCGAAGTCTGAAGGTCAAAACTAGGTAGAAGTTTTGTCAGCCAGTCTGAATCTACTGTCGAGGTTTTGAGGTCCTCAGGTTCAGAATCAAGGTGCACAGAGCAGGAGTTAACAGATGGTTATCATCAACAGAGAAGTTGAACTGCTGCTCCATTTTAATAGAAGCAGCCTTGGTGTAGCTCATTTGGCAGGGCAAGACTCCTTCCTCATGAGTAATCTTGCAAAGCGCCTTTACTCTCTTTGCAGCCCACCGAGCTCCTTGCATTGGGAGGGTGCGATAATTCTTCTCCATCTTTGGAGAGTGGCAGCAGCTGTCTGCTGATTGCTGGCTAGCCCCGCCTCCTCTGCCTGCTCAGATGGTAGTTCGTCTGGTGCCTCTGAAGCTGATGGCTCATTGTCTGTGGGCAGTTCTGGAGCTGACTGATTATCGGTCTCCTCCTCTGACTCCGAATCTGAGCCCACCGTGACAGTTTTTATGTTCTTCTTAAAATTTTTAATAAAATTTACTTTAAAAAAAAAAAGGAAATCTCAGCACTCCCCATTGCCCTTGTTAACCAAATTCCACTGGTCATTAGCCGGGGACCTACCCCAATCCAAGCCATTCCAGGCTTGGTTCTTCCAAGGTAAGGGACTACCTTCCCTTCAACTTCTCCCAACTGCCTATTCTCCCCCATTTCTGCCCTTGAGCCACCCTGCACCCTGCCTTGTGGGGTGACAAGCAGCCCCAGAACAGCATGACTCTGGAGCTGCAAGAAGCCCCTGAGCTGCAGCACAGTGTGAAGCCGCAGCCACCCCGAGAAGCCTCAGCTGCCCCAGCAGCATGGTGTAAAACCTCAGCTGCCTCGATAAGCCCTATGCCCAGCAGCATGGCACAAAGCCGCAGCCGTCCCAGGAAGCCTCAGCCATCCTAGGCCACTCCCAGCCGTAGTCGCCCTTGCCACCCTGCACTCCAAGGCTCCTGCTGCCCTGCCCTCTGCTGCCCCAGCTGACCTTTGCCATTTTGTTGCTCCCACTGCTTACAAGGCATACCCTCCCTGGCCCTTCACAAGGCAGCTCCTGGCCACGTGAGGCCATTTTCCCAAGGTCTCTTGAGGGAACCCCTGTGCGCGGCCTTGGGAAGAAAGCCTTGTGCGGCCAGCAGCTGCCTTGCGAAGAGCCAGGCCAGGCATGCTTGGGCAGCAGTGGGAGCAAGAAGACAGCGAAGGCCAGTTAGGGCGGCAGGGGTTGCGGAGTGCAGAGGGCCAAAAGGGCATAGTTGGGGGGGAGATAGGTGGGTGGGGGGAGCTGAAGCGCCTCTGGGGTCATAATTTCAGGCGGGCTGCCAAGTGTCCAAATTTTGATCACGTGACCATGGGGCCACTGCAATGGCCATAACTTCAGGGACTGATCCTAAGTCCCTTCGTTCAGCGCCACCGTAACTTCAAATGGTCACTGAACAAATGCAAGGACTTAGTAGTACATGCTGGTTTGATTGATCTGCTGTTTAGGGGTATGTATCCAATGCAGTGTATACCCACTTGACTCCTGATGGCATTGTGATTCAGGATGTTTTTAATATATGTAATGAATGTTTTCATCTTCAAAGTCACTCTGAAAGTTCCATAGTCAACAAGAACATGTAGAAAGTGCACATACCCAGGTAAACTCAATGAGTCATCAGTGTTTTTTACCCAGAAATTCTATGTTGATGGCTTGCGTTCATTGTTTTGGTTCTTTTATATTTTTGACTGTGAGGGCATTTGAAAAGCAAAGAATATCTGCTAAGTTGGCCAGTGGAGTTTTTGCATTAGTGTTATCATTCATACTCATTGTACTGCATTGTGTTATCTCATGCACTTTTGTCTATGGAGACTTCAGAGTACATTTTAGTATGCAAAAATAATTTATGCAGATTAGTTTGCTAACCTTAGATGTGTGAACATACTTCAGTTCATGCTCTTGGTGCAGTCTATGGTACATTTTGTTGCAAGGGCATTTTCGAATTTGTTGTTTTTTGACCTGTTTGCTGCAGTTTTTCTTTAGCACTTCAAACATAAAAAGAAGAGTTGTTTTGCTGAGAAGAGTGTGTGACTCATGAGTAATCTTTTGTTCTATGTACTATTAAATGTAATGTACTGCAATGTAGTATAAATGTATTTATAGGACGTAAATGCTGGCAGCTGGACAGGGAGGAATATTTTGTGCTTCCCAAAGTGAACCCCCAGGGAGAAAAAATGATAAAGCTTTTTATACTGGAATGAAAATAAGTCAATGACAAAGTTGGTTTTTGGTATAGCAATAGAAATTTAGAAGAGGAAGTTTATTTTAATTTTTTAAAAAAACAGCTCTTTAGCAGATTGATTGGAGTTAATTTAATATTTTTTTGCCAGGATGTCCTGTCCTGGATGAGTTAATTAATTGAAAGGCTATGTGTTATGTGGGAGATCAAAAGCACAGCCATCCTCCTCATGTTCCTTTCAGTTAATATACTTATACCCCTCTGGCAAATGGCTGCTCCAGATTTCAAGAAGGCTAGGCCAAATTTAGGCTTAAATATGGATGCCCACTAGTTGGTAGCAAAAATTAAAGTAACCTGCTAAGGCTGGGTAAATGTTCACTAGAGCTGTTCAATTGTAGGAATGCATACGAACCACCTATTTCAAATCCTTATGACAGCCACATGGCTATGCATGTACACATTGGCAGACATAGCCAGGGAGCAGTATACAGAGGAACTGCATGAGCCTGGAAAAAGATGTGGCTGCTTCAGTGATTCAAAGCAAGTGTTTCTTACATACTCCTACACATTGCTAAGGTCTATATTGTAGGATTTTCAATTTGCCTAATATTGATCACTTCTGTCCTGATTTATGTCTTTGGAAGTAAAAGACTACTTTTATTGTGTAAGATATTCTTTGATTGCTTTTATAGACTACAGCTGCAAAATAATCTTTGCCATTCAGCAAATTATAATTTGATTTCTTTCAGAGTAAGTTGAGAATTGAATTTAGTATTTTCTCTTTTATTCTAAATGTGTGACTCAGCTTCAGGAGTTCATTCAGATTAGTTCTGGATATCTGTCTCCCATTTTCTCCTCTTTCCAAAAAAAAAGTACTAGTATTGCCTATGCTATCATGGACTTTCAAGCACTTTGGGAGTATTCCAAGCTCAAAACAGAATTTTCACACCCGTAGTTGAACAATATTGGGGAAGGCAGTCTTTTAAGTATTTGAGTCCTCAGCCATTTGGGGCTTTATAATGTCAGCTTAAATTGTGCTTGGTATTCATCAAGCAGCCAGTGTAGTACTTTCTGGCAGGGAATTTGTAGTCTAGATTTGAACCAATATCATCTAGCTTACAACACTTGCTATGTTTGAGCCTTTGATATTAATTGCACCAATTAGTTGCACCAATGGTCAGCCTATTTTCTCCATTATTTTTTTTTTCTAGAACATTGCAGCCGCAGAGAGATTATAAGTTGAAAGCTTGCATGCTTCATTATATTTAAGGTAATCTTAATAAAGGCAATGTATTACAAACTTGGTTTGAAGTAGGAGTTGATGCATTATTGTGACTGTGTCCCTAATATCCCTATGAGGAACCCTTCCTCTAATGTATTTCCTGAGGAAGCGAAGCTCTCCCCTTAAATACTCCATCTCATGTGATCCATAGTATTCACAGGACGTTCAGACAGAAGAAAATGCAGATATTTCTCCAAATCTTATACATGTATATCCATCAAGCTATTCCTTTTCAAAGTAATGTTATGCAAGGCACAGACAAAGAGAGTAGTACAGTAGTGAGCAAGAAAATTTAAAGACAGGAAATAAGTAAAGAAAAGCTGGTCTAACTGTAGTTCAGGTCACATAGCAATTAAAACATGAAAAGGATGTTTCTGGAATGTTTTTACATCAAGCTTTATGAGGGTTTCAGTCATCTTGTTTTGTATTATCTCTATTTTCAAACTTAATGCTACATTTCTCATCCCTCCATCAAATCCTGTGAGTGCAGGAAGACTGAGGGATGGATGGCGCAGTGCGAGCGCAGGAAGGCTGGGGGATGGATGGCACAGTGGTATGCAAGTGCAGGAAGGTCAGGGGGAATTACCAGAGCAACTTGTGACCTTCCTTGCCGGTTTCCCCATTGACTTTGCTTGTGGGGGGCCATCAGGGAAGGTTGCAAATGGCAATCGCATGACCACAGGACGCTGCAACTATCATAAGTGCGAGCCAGGTGCCTGAATTGTGATCACATGACTGCAGGGGCACTAAAACGCCAAAACTTCAAGGACCATTTGTAAGTACCAATTGTTCAGTGCCATCGCAACTTCAAACGGTGCTGAACGAGTGGTTGATAAGCGAGGACTACCTGTATAGTCAAGCTGTATCAAAAATAGAAAATACTATTTTTCAGTCTTTTAAATGCATTTGTATTAACCTCAAAGACTTCCTGAAAACTGATTTCTTTATCTCAGGGAGATCTTTTGATTGTTGTTGTTTATATCATGTTTATAAATTCTAAAAGCTCTTTTTACTACAGTCTGGTGAATTTTTTTCCTGTTCTTGAGTTTCTTCAATTTTAAGAAAACATGTCTTAGTTCAAGAAACAGCTTTATATACTATATCTGTTTGTGCTTTTTCCTGCACTCTAATTTTCAGTCTAGATAAAATAAAGCCTAAAATAACAAGGTTTTGCAAACCTTTCTTCATCTAAATTTCCTTGCCAGATTTCACCAAATGTGCATCAGTGAGTCTTGAAATTGCAGTTTGGCTTCTTCACGCTTGGACAGTTCACTGAATTCTAAGTTTATAGAAAACATTCTGACCATTCTCAAATAGTGCCATCTTGTTAGACTCAGGCTAAGTATGAGATTAATCATGAAAATTGATCAACTAATCATAAGAATGTAATAAAAGTATAACAATAATGAAGTTCTCCAATTATTTCAGATGTTTTCAAATAATTTTTTAATCTATGTCTCCTAAAATAACTTTAAAAGTAATGAGTATTTAAACATTTTAGCAGAGGATTAAGATATGATTTCTTTAAAATGTTAAAGAAAATCAATGAAACTTAATAAAGCACATCTTGTTTGCCTAATATTCTCAAATATTCTGAAATAGTAGAACAGCAGCAGGCATTTTAAAAATTCAGAGATAAAGACTAACTAGATAAGGTATCCTTTGCATTGAGCTTGACTTCTAGTGGCTACATGAACATGTAGTTTCTTAGCAATATATGGAAATAGTTTACTATTGTCTTTTTCCCAAATGTTTATTTTTACTTCCCAGTTTAGCCTGCAGGCCTGAGATTTCATAGTGGTTTCCTATCCAAATAGGAGCCTTTCCTTGACTTTGTCTGAGATCTGAGAGTGTTATTAACTCTTTTTCTGAGACTGTTACTAACTGTTGCTACTTGCTGTGATTAGATTGAAAATATTTTATCTAGCACTAGTTTTTAGTCTCTAGGTGAAGATGATCAGGCACTAGTCATTTATAAAACTTTCCAAATTCAAAAGCATTTGAGCTTGAAACGAACTGTACTAATCTCTCAGGAAATGTTCTGATGCCATTCTGATCCTGTCAGAAGTGTGCCAGTCAAAACGTTTTGAATTTGAAATTTTTTGCACACTTCTATGTGGTGGAAAAGCTGAAGAATGTTAGGAATGCTTAAATGTAAGAAGAAAATACAGTGCATGTATATTTCGGAGAAAGGGCAGTGTTGACTGTTGAGATCATGAGCATTAAAAATTATACTTGCATCCAGATGTTTACTTAAGGGGTCTTGAGTAAAACTTATGATCTTAGTACAATTGAACCAAATGACAATCTGAATTGAACTATTGTCAGAAGGATAGCCACAGTTAACTGTTATAGCAAAAAAAAGTTTTGTGACAATTAAAGCCTCAGCAATTTAGTGCAGCGTAAGCTTCATGGACATGGGTCCACAGAATCTGATGAAGCAGACTATAAGTGTGAAAGTGTAATAGATTTATCATTCAACATTCCACAACAATCCTTTTAATCTGTGAAGCATAACAAAATGGGTTGTTGTAGAGTAGTAATTGACTTGAATTGGGGAGATCTAGATTCAAGTCCCCAGCTGACCACAGCGAGGGGGGGCGCGGTGGTGATTCGAGTGGTGAGCCGGGCCCTTCCCATGGATTGCCCCAGCTGCGGCGGCCATCCCACCCCCTCACGGGGACGGTGGCGGCCTGTTGTCCTGCCTTGGCCGACAGCTAGCAGCTGACTTAGAACTGGTGCAGACCAGGGGAATCTGACTGTTTAATTAAAACAAAGCATCATGAAGGCCCGCGGCGGGTGTTGATGCGATGTGATTTCTACCCAGTGGTCTGAATGTCAAAGTGAAGAAATTCAGTGAAGTGCGGGGAGTCAGTAAACCCTCAGCATTGGTCATTCCCATTAAGGCAGACCCCAGTACCTGCCGGGCAGGGGAGAACCGAGATGGTATTAGTTTACACTCCCTTTTCTACTGCTGATTTGTATAATTGGAAAAATAATATGCCTCCTTATTGCAAAAACCCTAGTAAAATGGTTGAATTGGTGTTATCCATAATCCGAACCCATAACCCGACCTGGGGGGACCTGCAGACAATGTTGAATGTGTTTTTGACAAGTGAGAAAAGGAGGTTAGTCATAGCCATGGGAACTAAAATAGCCAAAGGGAAGGCAGCTGTAGCCTTAGGTAACCAACAGGCAGGAGCTGCAGCTGCAGCTGCTCCGGAGGTGGAAGCCTTGTTTCCTGTGAACCATCCAAACTGGAATCCACAGGATCATGCACACCTGCAGCGGCTGCAGACTTACCAGCAGATTATAGTGGAGGCACTGAGACAAGAAGTCCCAAAAGTAAATAATTTATCAAAAATTTATGAAGTGAAGCAGGAGGACAGGGAAACCCCAAATGACTTCCTAGAGAGAATTTATCAGGCTTTTGAAAGATACACTGATCTTAACTCCGAAGAGGAGGGGAACAGGAGGATGGTGAATAGGATTTTTATCAGGCAATCAGCCCCAGACATTAGTAGCAAACTACAAAAGACAGACAGAAGGAGACCCAGAGAGCAAGAAGGAATGCACTGTTTCTGGCAGCAGCCATGCATGAGCAGCCTAGAAAGGGGGGAAGTAGAGGGTCCCGCGGAAGAGGAGGGCGAGGAGGCTTAGATAGAGGTAGAAGGCGTGGCATGAGGCACAGCAAGGAGAGACAGTGCTTCCAATGTGGAAAACTAGGTCATTTCCGATGGGAATGCCCCCAGCGGAGGCTGGAGACAGTGATGTTCTCCGAGGAAAAATAGGGGAGTCAAGGGTGTCAGCACTTCCATCTGCCGTTCGTCCCTGAGCCCTATGTAAATTTCCAAATAGGAGACAAAAGGTGCACAGCTCTAGTGGATACCGGGGGCAACCCAGTTAGTATTAAATTCTTCTTTCAATATTGAAAAAAACTCAGAAAAGTTCTCGGTAATGGGGGCGTCAGGTACTACTATGGCCACTCCCTTGTTGCAAGCCGTGGAATGTCATATTGGCAAGAGGAAAGTAACACACCAGTTTCTGTATGTACCTGAGTGTCCTATCCTGTTACTAGGAAAGGATCTTTTGTCTAAGCTACAAGCCACAATTTCATTCAGTGGGCAGAAAATGTGGCTGTCCATGTCTAAACGTGAGGTATGGAAGATAGAGGTATGCCAAGAGGTGAAAAGTGAAAGGTCTCTGCTAGAGACGGTGGAGGCAGCAGTCAAACCATGGGTGTGGGCAGATGATACACTTCGGAGGGCGAAGCATGTAGTGCTGGTGGAGGTAACTTTAAGACCTGGAGCCCAAACCCCACGTGTGAAGCAATATCCTATTTCGATGGAGGCAAGAAAAGAGTTAAAGCCCACGATTGATAACCATACCAGCCTCTGGGGCATGGTTTTCAGTTTTGGATTTAAAGGATTCCTTCATATGCATCCCATTAGCAGAGGGAAGCCAGAAATTGTTTGCTTTCTAGTGGGAAGATCCTCAAGTGGCGCAAAAGACCCAGATGTACTGGGCTGTGTTGCCCCAGGGATTCAAGAATAGCCCAACTATATTTGGGACAGCGCTAGCTAGTGATTTGGGGGCATAGCCCTCCCCCTCGAAGGAGAGTGTTACTTACTTCAGTGCCTACCACTTGTTTGTAGGCTGTGCCCCAGCAGGATTCCTAGCAACAAAATGGTGATGCTGAAAGCTGGAAGTGATAAATATGTAGGAGTTAGTGGTGGTCCTGTTTCAGACTGGAAGTCTTGCAAGGATCAAACAGGGGAAATGAGGGGCATGAAATGGAGCAATACTGTACATGCGATTCCTGTGGGAAAACAAGAATGGGTCTTTCCCAATTAGCCTTAGTGAGCCTTCTTTAGGGTAAGGATGTAGTAACCCGTATCTGAAATTTCCCAAGGCACAGAGAAATTAGCCTGTAATGTCTCCTTCCTTTTGGTGCCCCTTCCTGATGGTAGAGATACATAAAGTGACCCTTCCCTGGATGTTATCTCTTTATGATACCAGACTTCCTAGTGTTGTATACTGTCCCTTATGGGCATATTGTCTCTTTATGATAACAAGATGTCACCCGACAGTCATTCATCATAATAACCTAAGTTTACACCGGTATGACACACAAGGTCATAAAGAGGCTCCTAACCAATCATTATCCTTCCTTTTGACTCTGTTTTCTTGAACTTAATGCATAAAAACCCAATTTCTGTTGTGTTTGGTGTGCCTCTTTTGACAGAGGTAGCCCCTTTACTGCTACGCAACAATAAAGGAAACTTCTAAAGGTTTCTCATGTCTGGCAAAGTTATTGGCAGTCGTGTCTGGGCAAGACCCCCATTTTGGGTCCAACAGTGTGTGTGTGTGTGTATTTGTATATGCATGGTATATTTCCCAACCACCCCACTCTGAACTCCTGGTCTACTGCCAAATTATTGCACAAATCACCTTATCTTCTATTCCCACTTATTACCTCTGTGCAATATTCTCTCTTTCTGACATCCCATGTGCGGAAAATAATTGTTCTATGCAGCTTTTTTCAAATCAAGTACAAATTTGTGCACCACAATATGAGAATATGAGTACGTTGCAAATATGTGTAATAAACATCTTAAAATATTTATGTATTTCTTAGTTAAACTATAAAACTAGAAATTATAATAGTATGTCACATACACACTTGTAAGTTGCGCCTTCATCATTTTCGACTTCTGGCAGCTGCCCCCTGAACTTTTCTTGGCAATATTTTTCAGAAGTGACTTGGCAGTTCTTTCTTCCTAGGAGTGAGAGAAGTGACTGCCCCAAGGTCACCCAGCTGGCTTCGTGCTAAAGGCACGACTAGCACTCACTATCTCCTGATACTTGTCTGCTACTTCAACCACTACACCAGATTGGCTCCACGCATACATGCTTACAGATTATAATATAAACTCACTAGTCACTAATAACTGCAATGAATATTTTGTAAGCATTTAAATTTCCTTCCTTCTTTCTTTCTCTTTTGGAATTTGATATTGTAATAAAAGAAAAATTTAGAAAAAAAGAAAAGCATTATACAAAAAGTATTTAGATTGCCCCCTCTCTTTCATTTTTTCTCTGTTCTTTCTTCTCTGGATGCATTCTGAACTTACTTAAGCTTTAATTATTATTAATTTTAAAATTAAATTTTTTATGAAGTTAACAATAATCATGGACCTTGCGCAGCCTGAAACTCAATAGATACAATCTAAATCTTTTTTGAAGAGAGGAGGGAAATGAATTCAATCTGTTTGAATATAATTTAAATCTTTCTTGAAGGGAGGAGGGAATTTAAACCTGTTTTGGAGGGAGAATGAATTTAAACCTGGTTTAGAGGAAGGAGAGAAATTCAGTCTTTTTTAAAGGGAGGAGAGAAATTAATTCAGCCTGTTTTGGAGAAAGGCACTCCTTCATGCACTGGAGGCTCTGGGCCTGGAGCAGGTCAGCCTACCAGTGCAAGGCTGCCTGTATGCTGCCCGGGGAAAAGGCACAGCTCGCTGCTTCAGCTTAATTGCAGCAGTAAGGTTGCTTGGTGCTGCTGCAGCGCAGACCGTGAGGGAACTTTTGGCATGCGGTGCTCCTGCTCAGTCTGCGTCGTAGCAGCACCAAGCAATCTTCATTGCTGCAGTTAAGCCGAGGCATTGAACTTGTGCAGGACTCTTTGCAAGTCATGAGCCTAGAGTTTTATGGTGGTTGGTGACTAAATTTATTATTATTTAGTTTTAAAATTTAATATTATTTGTGGTTTATAATATTTTTATTTTGTTAAATATTTCCCAGTTGCATTTTAATCTGGCTTGGGCGGCACTCAGGAGTGTTGTAAGCCGCATGCATGGGCTGTGTGTTTGACACCTCTGATGTAGAGGGTCTGTATCTCTGTTTTTTACAGAACAGACACAAGAATTCTAGCCCTTGTTGGACTTTAATTTATTTAGATATAGTTAATTATTCTCCAGGAAATTTAAGGCAATATATCCCAAATCCTTAAATAAAATGATTAAACTGTATGTGTGAAACTAATATTTGATTATCTAGTGAATTTTGTTGTTGACTGAAGATAAGTGCTGAAGATAAGGTTATATGAATTAATGTTTAAAATCCTTATTTTAAAGAAATAAGAAATAAGAAATTTCTATTTCTATTTCATTATATTCCTATTTCTATTTCATTGCAAAATAGAATATAAGAATATTTGTAATATAAGAATATTTCTTCTATTCAAGAACATACAAAAGTCATATTAATTTATAAAGCTGTCTCTACTCAGAGGTCCCACTGGGTTTAGTGACACCTGTAAACGTACATAGGATTACAGTCTTTAATACTGATTTCTCACATTTAAGATCAAATCGTTTGTGTGTTTTTGAATAGAAGTGAAGTATTATTGTAAATAATACAGAGTTATTAAAAATGATTAATAAAACTAATTTGTCTTTAGCTGTTCAGTTTCTAGCTACTGTAACACTGAAACTTAATTTAGCTGCAGAAATTGTATTAAGCTTAGTTAGAGTTCCAAAAATGTTAAATAAAATTATTGGCTTATTCATTAAATTTCATTTATGATAATATATTCAAAAGTAGAAAGTAGTTTTTAAGAGTTTCCATTTTTATTTTCCTAAACTGGTTTTTAAAATATGCTTTGTACATTCCAGATACATGCTGTGTTCTGAAGGATCATGGGTTATTATCAATGAAAACACAAAGTATACAATAGTGTGTTTTCCTTACTGCGTTGCACTGACCTTTCAGAAATCCTTTGTTTTTCTTCCTATGTAACCCTGAAATACACATTGATTAGAATTCCTGATCATGATGCTGCTACAGTTCAGAATTATATTCTGTCAAGTTCAGTGTGCCCAGCTCCCAATCCACTGTTTGAAGCATTATAAAGAAATTCTGGTGGCATGTAAGAATATATTCTGGCTTTAACATATTTTTCTGTATTTGTATATATTTAACAGGATAAGATATAAGTAGCAAGAGATTAATGTATATTGGCAAAGTTCATGTACAGTTTGGGGAATTTTCTGAAGATTTTTTTTAGTACCAGAAAACTGCTGTCTCTAAATTCTTCCAAGTGTTTTTTAAAGTTCTGAACTTAATGTTTGCAAGGATTCTTTCAAAATGAGAATGACACAACTGCATATATATTCATTTTTCCTCTGCTAAAAAGCTTGTTCCAAATAGCCTACTTTTTAAAAAATTTTAAAACAATGGTTTGTATTCTTTGGAGATTTCTTTTTTTCTGGTTTTTCAACTCTTAAAAATTATTTATCTATCTAAAAGCAATATGTTGTAGAATATGTTGACTAGGGTTAATCTGTCTAAAAGCAGCAAATAAATGATTGTTCCTTTACAGAAGTTTATAGAATATTGGGGGGAATGACCATGGTTAATGGTGTGTCTGGGAAGTACTTCCAAACAGTGGATGGGGCCAGAATTCTCCCTTCTGTCTCATTAAAACTTGACAGATGGTAGAAAGTTTTATATGAGAGCCAGTTTGGTGTAGTGGTTAAGGCATCAGGCTAGAAACCAAGAGACCATGAGTTCTAGTCCTTCCTTAGGCACACAGCCAACTCTCTCAGTCCTAAGAAGCAGGCAATAGCGAACCACTTCTGAAATCTTGCCAAGAAAACTTCAGGGACTTGTCCATGCAGTCACCAGGGATCAACACTGACTTGAAGGCACACACACACACACACAAAGAAACTTTTATAGGGACTTTGGGGGCTTTATCCAAGACATGGGTGGCATACATTGTGCATCCTTGTTTTATACTTTGATTAATCAATTGCATGTGATTTTTCACTGGCAAATGATTATATTTAATTAATGTTTGGTAAAGGTATAATGAAGAGCTTCAGAATTAAAATGTTTTGGATTAACAGAGGGTTTGAAATTTATTTGTAAGTATTATGGCATGTTTATAAAACTGAATTTGTATAACTACAGAATATCCTTGGCAAGACATAAATTAATGGAATTAATATTACCTTTTCTTTTTTATATCTAGCTATGTAGGAAATCTTTCCAGAGATGTGACCGAAGTCCTTATACTTCAATTATTCAGCCAAATTGGACCCTGCAAAAGCTGTAAAATGATAACAGAGGTAATATGTTCTTACAGTCTAATTTATATGAAATATAACTTAACTTTTAACGTGAAAGCAGTTACTAATTCTGCTATTTTAAAAAATTTCTACTGGGATTTCAGCACTTACATTTGACTGTTCAGAGATAAGCCAGTTTAATGTAGGAGAACTCCTGGGTGAGCATGACTAGGATTATGGCCTCAGTTAATTAATTTAACTGATAATGTTTGATCAACTAGAAAAAGGTATCTTGTCATACACCTTAAAGTAAATAATGTTTATTGACTCTTCTTAGCACCAGAAAGATTGCTTCTGTCTCTTGTAAAATATATGCTTAGTTTAAATATAACTATACTCTTTCTACAAAATAATTCAGGCTGTATATATTATTTAGAGATTACTTTGATTGCAGCATTTTCTTGATTTGGGGACAGAAAAAAATTAAAGAATCTAAGCAATTTCTAGTTAGATACTATAAATATTAGTTATTAGATGCAAAAGCAGTTGTGTTGCAAGTATGGTTGTTAGGTATCCTTATTTGAATAATTCATACCTTGTTAATAGTTTCAGATGAACATCACAATAAAACATGATTTATTAGGATTTAGCCTTGCCTTTCTGCAGACTCATGCATAGCCAAAATATTTCCTTTCAGAGAGGTCAGAACTTCAGAAACAAAGAACTAATATTGTGTATTTGAAAGACTATTGAAATTGATCTGACTGTGGGATTCATTTAGTAATTTTTAGCAAGATGTATCTTCCATCAAAATATTTTCCATATCAGTAAAAAGTACCGTTTATTTTGATATTGTTGAAAAGATAGAATTTGGATTTTGAAGCCCACTGCATAAATATCTGCATAAATGATAGAAATTAGCATTTTCTTTTTTTAAATAATATTTTATTGAAATTTTAAAGTTACAAAGTTAAAAGTTAGAAATGAAAAAGAAAATTGAAAATACAAATTATAAAGAAAAGGAAAAGAAAAAGTGAGATAAAGAAAAAGAAAAAAGATATGAAAAATAGATAACTTCCAATCTATCTCTGGTCTTAGGAATAATAAGACTATCATAAGTGCTAGTTTTTAATACATTAAGTAGGAATAATTCTTTGTCAAAATATATCCCATCACATTTATAATCTAATCTTCAAATCTCCATGTAAGCTTCACCCCACCTGCATTTTGCAAATAGTCCATCAATGGTTTCCATTCTTTAAGGTAATAGTTATTTGAGTTTTCTTTTAATAAGCAAGTCAGTTTATCATTTTCTGCCATTTCCATCAGTTTTAACAACCATTCTTGTATTGTTGGTAGTGTCTGGGTTTTCCAAAATTGTGCATAAAGAAGTAGAAATTAGCATTTTCAGTAGTAAAAATTTACAATCTGCTCTTTTTCTTTCCTTTCTTCTTCCTTTATTGAATGCTGATTTTGTGGGAATATATATATGGCCATTTGAAATTAAGTTCTTTTGAACTGCTAAGAAACTGGGGCTGTAAAATCTAGGAGCTGTATGATATTCCTCCTTTCTGATTTTAGTAGCTGGAAGGAAAGGTTCTATTCCAAGCACTGGAATTTATTTTTAAATCATAAAGGCCTGTTTGTCCTAATAATATTTAATTATTTAATATTTAATATTATGAACTGAATATTTATAAATGTATTGAATTACAACAGACACAGTCTAATACTGATACTTGCAACTTAAATCAATTGAAAATAATCAGCTTGATCAAATTCTACTAATTTATATCCATTGGCTGGTTCTCACATCAACTGAAATCATAAGTTGTTCACTTTTAGCTAAATGTGATGTCTGAACTCTCCCCAAAGCTTAAAAATTCTTGATGCAGGGGCTGATGTATCCTTTACTTCCTATTTATATCAACACCCTAGAATTCAGACAATTTTTGTCAATTTCATTCTTAGTGTTGTACTTCCAATTCCATGTCATCACTCTTCAGTACACTTTAAAAAAACTTTTACTGTAGCATATTAATGTAAGCAAGGACATTCCTTCTTACTGACTTTTAGTGCATCAAAGGTAAATAAGGGAAAAAACCAGTTAAAATATAGTAACAGTGAACAACTGGAAAAGTTTTACCACAGTTTTCTCAATACTGATAACAATTTGTCTTGTGTACATGGTAGATCAAAGGAAGGATATTCCTGATCTTAATTCCAAATTCATATTCTGATTTTTTGAATAGCAGTTTCAAAGGGCTTCATACTTATTATCAATAAAACAACTATAGTCATTGGTTCATTAGAAATTTAGACCAGAATGCTTTTGTGGGTACATGAATTATGTTGTTTGCCAGATTAGCAAACATTGCTCTATGATTAACTTTTCTCTGTAGTTTGGATATTTAGAGCATAACAGTGATTTTTGTATGCTTGAAATAATAAAGACTTAGGCCTTTTATTTCTTTCTTAGCAGTTACCAGTAGCTAACTGATAGCATTTATTTTGTATTTTTATTATTTATTTATGAAATGTAATATATCTATATGTGTAACCTGATTTATTAAAATATGAAGCTAAAAAGCAAATAATTTTAAATGATTTCTTGCATTTTGCTGTAATTTTCTAACCCACATTCTTGCCTTTAATGCCTTGTAAAACCTGAAAAGATCACACACATCCTCCCAAATCTGGGCTTTGAAATTGGTAAGTACTTGGAGCTGAACATGTATGCAAAGGAAATGGCTCCAATTATCAGCAAGCTCTTTTTTCCTTCAAAACTTACATAATTCTGTTTGTAACATTTACACGAAGGAATGAACAATTTTTGAAGCATACATACATATAACCTAACATAGGAGATGTAATCTTATCCCAAGTGTCTTCTGTATCCAGTTCATGAAGGCTGCAGCATTCGTTTTGACAGCTTCAACAGTTTATTTGTTGATAATTAATTCCAGTTAGGAACTTAAGTGCTGCAGTTAGACTTCTTTGTTCCAAGTGTGTAATTAATTAGTCATGTTATCAGTAAGCAGTGTAATATATTTGCAAGAAAGACTCTTCTGAATTGAACCTGCACTTTCATACACAATGGCCTCTAGAAGGGGCAACAAATGCAATTTTGTGGATGTTATAATTT
The DNA here is from genome assembly GCF_059951505.1 of Python bivittatus. NCBI lineage: Eukaryota > Metazoa > Chordata > Lepidosauria > Squamata > Pythonidae > Python > Python bivittatus. Next base: position 56,758,170 of record NW_028277125.1, on the reverse strand, counting down.
GAGACATTCTTTTGACAGAGTAGACAACAATTCTTACAGCTATTTTGTAAGCAATTACAGTAATATTTTCTTTTCTAGCTTTAAGTAATTTATTTTCCTGGATTTTCTTCTCAGCAACCCGATAGCAGAAGGGTCAACTCTTCTGTTGGATTTTCTGTTTTGCAGCATACAAGCAATGACCCTTATTGCTTTGTGGAATTTTATGAACACAGGGATGCAGCTGCTGCATTAGCTGCTATGAATGGGAGAAAAATTTTGGGAAAGGTACGTTGCATTAAAAAAAAAAGCAAGAAAAAAGAATGACGTAGCAAATTAAGTAAATAGGTTATTTATGATTCGTGGCAAAGATTTTTGTCCCTGTTTTTAATTAAAGGACCTTGAAACAGTGTTTCTATAAAGAGAAGACACTTGTTTTGTTGGAATTGAGCCTATACTGTCTCTTGGTTGATGTAAGAATTATGCCAGTACTGATTTTTTTCATTATTTTCAGGAAGTAAAAGTTAACTGGGCAACAACACCAAGTAGCCAAAAAAAAGATACTTCAAGTAAGTAATATGTTCTGAAATAACTATCTAAGCCAAGTATTCAGTTGAATTGCATTCATTGCTTTATTTTGGCAGTATAAGAAAGTTACAGCAATGCATTGTACTTTTTTTTTCTTCCAGATCACTTTCATGTGTTTGTGGGAGATTTAAGTCCAGAAATAACAACAGAAGATATTAAGTCAGCATTTGCTCCTTTTGGTAAAATATCGTAAGTACCTGTACTTTTACCTTAAATCGTTAATACAAAAAGAATCAAAATGCAAGATTGTTCTTCTCTTAAGTCAGTGTCATTCATTATGTGTAGAATTGTTTACATAATGGCAAGTGAATGGTGTAGAATTTACTTGTCCTTTTATTGCATTATATTATTCCACACAAGTATGAACAAGGTTTCTGCATCACTTCTGTTGAAAACTGTGTGCTTTTCACACTTGCAAATCAGTATGTATTTTATGGGCTGGGATGTTTGTGGGCAAATGAAAGCAAACTTGTTGATTCTTGTGGCTCATAGAAGGTTGTCTGATAGAAGCTGGAGGTAGCTGATAATTATATAGGTAGTGTTGGACTGTGTGTAAGTTAACATAGCCAGTTATAAAATTTCATTGATTGCATTTTTGAAATGTAGCATTAAATTTAGGATTTTTGAATTTGAAAATTAAAATTCGTATCTTTTGATAAGCTTTTAAGTATTTTAATGATGCATTAATTATGCCAGTCAAAAAATATCTTTCTCTGTTGACAGCAGAACCTTGGGACTAAATTTCCAAATATCTATAGCTTTGTAAATGAACATTTTAAACTTTGCAAGTGCTCCCTTAAGTGTTATAGCATGTGTGTTTCTTTTGTTATTTAATCTAGTTTCTTGAAAAGCTTTCTCCTATTGTTTTCTTTGTCTTTTTCACAACATCTAAACAAAACCTGAACATCTTGTGTTACTTTACAGGAATATATTTCTGCTATAAAACATATTTTCTCTATGTTTTCTCATATTTTCAAATGCAACAAAACCTTATTTTGTCTGTTTGATTTACTTTGCTTTTTATCTCAATGTGGTAAGTACTGGTACTGTTTGCAAGCCAATATTAAAAGATTTAATACAGGTTGCTATTTCTCAATCTTGATTTATACCTGAGACCTGCAGTTTTTCTAAAGTCCAAGTCACAATTAAAAGTAATAGCATTCTGATTATTTTGCAGAATTGCTCATAAGAATGGACAGGATCTTGAAGCTAACTGCAAGGAACTGTGCACACTGGAACTCAGTTGTAGATTTTTTTCTCATTTCTATTTATTCTTATTATACATTATTTATATATACATATCTTAGTATTTACATTTTAACATTCTATATTCAGTGCAGTTCTATATTTCCAATCATTTTAACTTACTCACTAAAATTTATGTGTAAAATTTGTTGTTTTCATATTGGTGAACTTAGCATTGTTGTTAGTTATATTCTCCTTTCTTAAATTTCTGAAAATGTCAATTTTTCAAAATTTACAGCTGCCCAAACTCCAAAATGATGGTAGAGAATTGACCAAGAAAAATAAAGAAATCTGTTAACAGGCCATGTATGCCTTTTAATTCCTATTTTTTTCCTCTTTTTCAATTTTTTAATATTTCATATTTTATATCACTAGGCAGAGGGCATTTATTTAGAAAATGCATGGTAAACTTAGTTAGAAATGTTACAGTAATTTATAGATCAGTAAACCTTAGAAGACCCTAGTCAATAGATAATTAGAAAAGGAAACTCTGTTCCTTTTAAATTTTCAAATTTGAACGATTTAGTTGTAGAAAGTGCAGGATATATGGATAGGTTGCATGTTTATTACATGTTATTTTTTATTTTTGTCCTACTGCTTTTTTCTAACAGGTAAAGAAGTGTTAGGGAGAATTAGGAATGGTTATAGATAGGGGTTACTGAGTTTATAATAGAGAAAACTATGCTCACAATACAGTGTGTGTGGTTCCTTTTAGTTTTTATTTTGAATATCTGTAATATTTTCCTCATATAACTGTGCTTCTCTTCCCAGGGATGCAAGGGTAGTTAAAGATATGACAACAGGAAAATCAAAAGGATATGGTTTTGTATCATTTTATAATAAACTGGTGAGTACATTAAAAAATGTAAATCATTGCTTCATATTTTGTGAGCCTAAGTTAGTAAAATAAAAATTTATGGAGGATGCAATACAAACAGGGCATGCATTTCCAGGATATCAGTGCATAGCCCTCTTCTATAACCCATTGGTTGTGTGAAGGGCAGAATTTTTTATAGCTGTAATTATGTGGCCCAGGAATTCCATGTTGATTCTTTAGACAAGAGACAAAAATATGCTTGTCTTTAATTTTACTAGTAAATTGAGTATCTTTTGCAGTGGCTTGGAGCCAACATGGCAGATACTTCTTCTGCAAGTGAGGAGAGCTATACTGGGATATAAGAGTGGTATACTGTCAATCTCTACCTAAAAGTGTCTTAAACACATTCAGAGTTCTCCAAATGAAGTAGAATATTTGTGGCCTTCCAGATGTTGCTGAACCACAATTCTCAGCAGCCCCAACCAGTATGGCCAATAGTGAGAGCTATTGGAAGCTGAAATTCAGCAGCATCTGAAAGCCACAGGTCCTGTCTTCTTCATTTAATGTAAGTATTAATTCCCTTAACATTAATTTTTCAGAAAAGCCATTCATACCTAAATTGATAATTTTTATATTTTCAGTGCAAAAGACAAAACAGAATGTATGTTTTAATTCTCTAATTTCAACAGTTGTGACTAATCCATATATTTTTTATCAGGATGCAGAAAATGCAATTGTACATATGGGAGGCCAGTGGTTAGGAGGTCGCCAGATCAGAACTAACTGGGCAACACGAAAGCCACCTGCCCCTAAAAGTACACAAGAAAGTAAGTGAATTTGTGAATTTGAGCAAAGATGAAATTCCATTTTTTTATTTATATTCACAGAGTGATTTCTAATAGATTGTTTCTGTCTATATAAATTTTTAACAACAATGTTGAATATGAATGTTTAATATTTTGTATCTCTTTTTGATATTACAAATGTATGTACAGTTCCATAGATGGTTTTTGTAATATTTACTCCTATGGATATATTGTTTCATTGATTGTTTGTTTGTTTGAACAATTTATATGCTTGCCCATCACGTTACTGTGACTCTGGGCAGCTAACAAGAAATTAAAATCAGCAAGCAAATTAATTATGTGTCAGAGATCCAAATAGATATTTTCTTCTTGCATTCAGTAAGAAACAAAAATTAACCAACCAACGGGGCTCACCTAACACTCCAGCCCAAACACCTGAGGAACAACCAGGTGTTTAGTTTAGCTCACTGCTTTACAAAAGGCCATCTAGATATCTTGGGGGATGCTTCTGCGCAGCCTGGTGCCAGAACAGAAAAGGGACCCACAAGATGGCAATACTTAATGAAAAGGACCCAAAGGATGCCCACCTTGTTGATTCTGGCGGGCCATGGAGAAACAAAGACAAGTGATCCAAAAAAAATAACCTGGCCCTAACCTCCATAGGTGATAACTAGCATCTTGAATTGCAACCAGAAGTTACCATGAGCAGGGCCTCCCAACTGAGAAACAGACACAGTTGGCACCAAAATAAACTTGTGCAAAGATCATCCTAGCCATCACTGCCACCTGGTCCTTGAGTAGGAGCTGTGAATACATGAGGATCTCCAAGTTGCACACCAACTGTGGGGAATGCAACCTCATTCAGAGTTAAAGATGAAAAGTCTCCTGATCTGAGAGGCCTCAAAACCACAGCCATTCAGTTTTGCCAGCGTTGAGCCAAAGCCTATTCTTCCCAAACCAGACCCCCCACAACCTCCAGAATCTCCAGATATTGGGAAATAATCTTGATGGCATCACTTGGTCAGTCTTGGACAGAGATATATCTTGGCTATCATCAGCATACTAATGGTACCTCACCCCATGTTGCTGGATGACTTCACCCAGAGCTTCACATAGATGTTAGATAGGAGCAAGGAATAGGTAGAGCCCTGAGGTACCCCACAAAGCAGAGGTCTTGGGCTTGATCTCTCCCCCTCCCTGCCCCACGTGCACACTGACTGGAACCAGTCCTGGAGAAAGAGAACAATCTTAATACCATGCCTCCTACTAACACCCTGAGCCAGTTCAGAAAGATACTGTGATCAATGGAACATTGCTGAGAGATCAAGGAGAACCAGAATGGATCCACTGCCCCCATCCTAGTACTGCCAAAGGTCATCAACAAGTGTGATCAATGCCATCTCATTGCTATAACCAGATCTGAACCCCAGTTGAAAAGGGTCCAAATAATCCAGTTCTTCCAAGGCTGCAAACTGGCCATCTTTTCAGACACCTTCCCTAAAAAAAGAAAGATGGAGGCTGGGTAAAAATTGTCCAGTTCCATTGGCTCCAGTGATGTCTTCTTGAGAGAGTAGACAACTGCTTCTTTCAAAGCAGGTGTAAGCACTGTTGTATTAACCACCACTTGGACTCAACTGCCTCACTTTCTGGAGGCCATGACCAAGCAGAAGAGTTATGGATTAAAAATACAGGTGGCCCTGTTACAGCTTCAAGGACCCTGATCGCTTTATCAGGATTAACAGATTCAAACTCCTCTCAGATAACTAGGCAAGACCATCCTCAAGCAGCTCCATAGACCTGTACAACTGGAATCCAACTACAAGTGAAACCAAGCAACTTAATTTGACAGGTTCTTAGAATAGTATTCATAGTGACCCTGCAAATATTTCCCTGGTTCTTCCTTACCCAAGAGGGCCTGGGCCAACTTAAATAGGGCTGCCAGTTAGCCCTCTACATGACAGGGGACCCTCTTCCCTGATGTTTTGCCACCCTTATTGCCATGAGATAATGCCTACTCCTGTTCATTTCGGTTCACTCTTGATTTTGTTGTTCCTTATGCTGTGTTTAAAAGTTTTCAGTGTTTTGTTAATACATATACTTAAAATATCTTAGTTATGAAGTTTGAATGAACTACCAAATCATGATTTGATGACTTAGAAAAGTGTTGAATGTAGCGACTTTCTAGCTTACATGATTACATCCAAATATAGTAGGCAGCTCTCCTTGTAAGGAAATGCTAGCATCATATAATAAATTATACTCTGATTGTATATTATTCTTTACTATATTGTGACATGTTGTACATTCGTTAAATGGAAATAACTGAAAAAAAGTTATTGAAAGAGTTGTATTTTGCAGACAACACAAAACAACTGAGATTTGAGGATGTAGTAAATCAGTCAAGCCCCAAAAACTGTACTGTCTATTGTGGAGGAATTGCCTCTGGATTAACAGGTAGGAATCACATTAATCTTTGCAACGTTTTTAGTGAACCACTGAATGCTCACATGACTAACACAAATGTTACTGTTTTTAGATCAGTTGATGAGACAGACATTCTCACCTTTTGGGCAAATTATGGAAACGAGAGCTTTTCCAGTTAAAGGCTATTCTTTTGTGAGGTAGGAGAATTATTATTATTTGCTCTGATCTTAACATAGTACAATGTTGGCAACACCAAACTACATTTTAGCCATTGCAGCAATACATCTAGATTACTTTCAATCATAATATCTATATAACATTAAAAAAAATTATGCCAGAGGTTTCTTGTTTCTGGTGAGTTTTTTTTTCTCCATCCTTTTATTTTTCTTTTAAGTTTGTGTCTTTGTAGATTATAAGCTTGAGGCCAGGAACTGTCCCATTTTGTTCATCTGTATACCACTCTGGAAGCTTTTGGCTAAAGTATGGGGTAGAAATATTTTAAATAAAGTGTTTACAGAATAAAATATGGAAAATATTGCCCAAATCATATATGTTAAAAAGAAAGAGAAGTGGAGCCTTAAAATAAATTATGGAATTATAATAAGATTTAAAAGTAAGTGGCATACCTAATTATGTTTTCAAGAATTTAAATATATTGATTCCTTAAAGACTGAACTTAGTCTCGCTGGATGATTACTCGCAGATAACTACATATACTGAAGCAATTACGTTCTCACTGTTGAAATTTACTTTGTATATTCCTCAAGAAAGGACATATTTGTGTTAAGTTCCATGAATGTTGATAGTACATATGTCACATTTGGTGATAAACATTAGCTGATAGCCTTTTACTGTGTCTTCCCCTGTGTATTTTCTCCTGATAAAGTAAACTATATTGATAAATGAATTGTTTCATTCTTATAAGTCTAATCCTACAGTATTTTGAGCAGGACTTAGCTAGTAACATTTCACTTCATACCCACGTTTTTTCCTCAGGTTTTCAACTCATGAAAGTGCAGCACATGCTATTGTTTCAGTCAATGGAACTACAATTGAAGGCCATGTTGTTAAATGCTACTGGGGTAAAGAATCACCAGATACAACAAAAAACTTCCAGCAGGTAATTGGTGGGTTAGCAGTAGAATGTTGTGTTTCCTATATCCTCTCTGTGCATTTGTCCAAATCAGTGAAATCAGTGCATGGAATCCTATGCACTAAAATCCTACATGGAATTTAATTTTAGACATAGAACTTAGTACTTTTGGCTTTTTCTCCATTTTTGTAGTAAGCACATACTAATTAATATTCAATCTTTCTGTTTATCTAAAACAATCATTTTAAATCCATAGGTGGATTACAGTCAGTGGGGGCAATGGAGTCAAGTTTATGGGAATCCACAACAATATGGGCAATATATGACAAATGGATGGCAAGTGCCACCATATGGAATGTATGGTCAAGCATGGAATCAGCAAGGGTTTGGCGTTGAGTAAGTAGTTCAGTTCAGAAATTGGTATTTACATATATAATTCTCCTGAGGTGTGAACTCTGATCTTTGCTTGTGCCTCATTTGGTATTATTCTTGGTTAAGACAAATACTTGTTTTTGTTTCTAAAGTAAAGTGTTAATTTTCATCTAAGTATGAACTTTTGGAGGGAGACTGATAGAGTAGCATTAATTATAATGCTATGTGAACGAGCAGCAGTGAACTATAGATTTGCACACTCTGTGTGAATACAGCCATAATCTAAACAAAATGGGTTGCACTAGTTTAACATGCACATATTTCTCAATAAGTTCAGTGAGTTGTGTTCTGTTGAATCAAAGATGAAAATGCAAATACCTGACTACTACAGCTTAATCTAGCTGTTTATAATTCGAATTGTCATAGCTAAATTTGTTATAATGAAGTAAACATTTTGAATTGCAGTTTACCCCACTCTACGTTTCATGTGGCATCCATGGAATAATTGTTTGTTAATTCTTACAATAACAGCACTCTAAGATGAGATGCAAAAATTGAATCCGAGTCTGTACCTTACCCAGTATACTACTGTAGCTTTCAGTTACTCTTCTGAATAAATTGTTTACCAAAGGCAGTGGGGAAAAAAAATCCTGCTAGCTAGTCTGTTTTGAGAGGTAGTTCTGGGAAATGCTGTATAAATTCATTAATAAAAGTAATATTTCTGTCATGATTAAAGGAATGCAAAGGATTAATTTTCATCATGTAGCAGTGGATATTGTTTGTTTCTCTTGTGCTTAAAATTGGAACAGATGAGAATAATCACGATTTTCTTTTCCTCTTCAACTAGTCAAACCCCATCTGCCACCTGGATGAGTGGATTTGCTGCTCAGCCTGCCCAGGGACAAGCTGCTCCTGTAATACCTAATCAGGCTGGCTATGGTATGGCAAGTTACCAAACACAGTGAGCTAGAACTCTGCTTAGAAGTCTGATTTCAAGATAGGGTTCCATTTCCAGTGGTTTTCCGAAGCCTGAAATATAGATGCTGGGAAGGGAAGGGGGAAAGGGGCAAAGTGGGGTGGGGAGGCGAGAGAGAGAGAGAGAAAGAATATTTATTTTGAAGAATGAAAATGTTTGGACCTTTAGCATAGCATTTGCTTTGATGAAGGACACAAATATCTTCCAGTTATGCCTTTTTAAGTTTTGTTCATGATGGATATGGACAGGTTTTCTTTATGTACAAAATTTAAAATAAAGTCATTGAAAACAATTCTGACTGCACAATTTGGTATGTTGGGAAAAATGCTTAACATTCTGGTTCTCAGATCCGTTCCATTTTCTTTTGTCTTCAGCATTTTATATCACAGGATTTGAGAAAAATTACATTAAAGATGCTTTTAATTGAACATTAAATCCTGATGTTTTCCTGTGGACCAAACATTGCATCAAAGGCAACAATATATTCTTCATTAACTTCAGAGCCATCATTCAGAAGATATGTTCATGGAAATATTTTTTAAATTAATTTTCTAAATATTTGAAGAAACTGAAATCTGGTGTAAATATTTTGGTTTGGGCTGATAAGCATTGTTATCTGTAGTTCTATCAAATTCTTCCATTCACATCTAGAAGCAAAGTACAGCTTTTCAAATATAATTTGCTTGAAGTTGCATTTAATTTGGAGGTGCCTTTTTACTTTTGGTTTTTAACCAGTCATATTTGTCCCTTTACATTACTAGCTGCAGAGCTATAAAGGTATGCTCAGACACAGGTAGCAATTTTATAGAGCAACGATTACTTTATTCTGCTTTTTTTGCAGTAGAATAACAAGAAAGCACCAGACACTTCCAAAACTGTTCGGTATATACAGTGAATAATAATTATTCAGAAAGCCTTAATTTTAAATCAATAAATCATTCCTTCCAAACCACAAAACTGAATTATTTTACTTTATGCTACTTACTATGTAAATAATGAGGGTGACAACCTTGTAGCTTGAAGGCTCCTGTAAGTACCTGAGTGTTTTAAAAATGATACTGTTTTTTTTTTAAGCCTCGGAATATTTAGCCAAAATATTTTTTTAATTAGATTGAGGAATTTCTAAAATAAGGTATTTTAACAATGTCCCATATGCTTAACAGAAATGCAGTTGGAACAACTATACAACTTATGGATTATACTTAACTTTTTTTTTTTTGGAGTGGCTTGCTTTTCACAAATTTGTATTGAAGCTAGGTTGTTTTGGATTGAATATTATTGGGATAAATCATGAAGTTGGTAAAAAGTTACAGAGGATTACTTTTTACTTGATGGATACAATAAATTTGAAGTTGAAAATGAATGTAAGATAGGTACACAGTACTTGTATCTGTGTCAGCTAGGTGGTGCAAATGACTCATATTTGAATTTGCACACTGAGCAATTCACTGAGCTGAACCATATGTGCCATTAATAAAAAGAGACTTGTATTCTGGTGGACTCTAGTTCCAGTAAAATATGTATGAGTATATATGTTTGGTTAGTTTCTGAGTAGAAAAGTATTGTTTAATAGATCACTATTAAAGATCTACTACATTACAGATCTAGCACAAATTGAGAAAGAGTTTGTTTATTCCAAGTGTTCTTTCTTTTGGTTAAACTAATATCCCTTTCTTTTTGAACAATTGAATTGATCACAGATTTATTACCACAGATTTTTCTGCTGCATTCAATTTACTGATCTATAATTTGGGTAAAATATTTTTAGGAATTATGAATTTCTATATTTGCTTTGAGGCTAAGAAGATTAAAAAGGTAATTATGAACAGTCTACTATGTCTGCATGATGATCTTTGGCAATTTTTGCAAAACAGTTTTTGCTGGTATGCATAAACTATTAATAAAGTTTTGTTTTGGGCTGGTGACAAACCAACCTATTCCAGGTTGGTTTGTTTTCCAGTGGAACAAAACGTAGCATACCTTGAGTGTTCTGCATAAAACGTAACTCTTAATAGTTTGATTGCTATATCATACACGAACAGTGGAAACCTGGAACAAGCTGATCCCTCACTTTTCAGTTGAGGACTACAAATGTATGTAGATAGCAGCCTATCCGGACTGCTACCTGCTCCCCAACCCATAGCAAAGTTGGTCAAAGAGTATTTTTTTAAAAGAAGGGTTTAAATCTCCATAAGAAATAATGGAAGCAACAATTTAGGATATGCTTTTTTCCCCATTCTGCCTGCACAGATAGCTGCAGAAGCTTAGCTTCTTGGTTTGGCTTCTGTTTTCCAAACACACAAGCACATTGTACACTTGTGCATCTGGTAACCTAACAGCAATATTCAGCAACAAACAAATGAGAGAGATACTATTACTTTAGGGCTTAAAGTTCATTGGGAACTACCATCAGCCATCTCCTCTACATGGATGACATCAAGCTGTATACTAAGTGTGAACAAGACATTGACTCGCTGATCCACCTGACGTGGATCTACAATGAAGACATTGGGATGTCATTTGAACTGGAGAAGTATGGCCAGATGGTAGTAAAGAGAGGGAAAATAGTTACGACTGATGGGATGGAACTACCAGCGGACCACACAGCAGACATACTGCCAGTCATCAGATACCCTGTGGGTATAGTGAGCTGGCCGAAGGAGGACATGGAGGCTGCTAATGTGAAGACCCAGAACTCCTCACAATGTATGGAGGTTTCCACCCCAAGTCCAACACCCAGAGACTCTATACCATCCAGAAAGAGGGCGGGCAGGGTCTGGTGAGTGTCAACGCTCTAGGAGTCAAAGCATCCAGGAGTACATCAGTAACATGGCACCCAAAGATGAGCTGCTGAGAGAATGACTAAGGTAACAGCAGACATAGGAGGAAGTTCAAGCAGAAGAAATGCCATGGCAAGACAATACCCTGCATGGGATGTACTACTGATAGATAGCTGTGGTGGTTGACATTGGGAAATCTTACCAGTGGCTGGAAAGGGCTGACTAAAAGACAGCATTGAGGCACTGGTTATGGCAGCACAAGAACAGGCACTAAGCACTAGATTCATAGAAGCAGGGGTCTATCACACTAGACAGGACCCAAGGTGCAGACTGTGCAGAGAGGCCTCAGAGATAGTCCAACACATAGTGGCAGGGTGTAAGATGCAGGCAGGAACAGCACAACCAAGTAGGTGGCATTGTGTATTGGAACATCTGCACAGTGTATGGGCTAGATCCTCCCAGGTTCCGATGGGAGATTCCACAGAAGGTTGTGGGACTTCCAGATCCAGATGGACAGACAGGTATTGGCCAATCAACCAGACATTGTGGTAGTAGACAAGGACCAGAAGACAGTGGTCATGATAGATGTAGCAGTGCCAAGTGACAGCAACATCAGGAAGAACAGAAGTACCAGGAACTGAAGGAGGAACTAGAGATGATGTGGAAAGTAAAGGCCAAAGTGGTCCCAGTGGTGGTGGTAGGGGCAGTCGGGGCTGTGACTTCTAAGCTGGGAGGGTGGCTCCAACAAGTTTCAGGAACAACATCAGAGCTCTCTGTCCAGAAGAGTGCAGAACTAGGAACAGCTAAGATACTGCACAGAACCCTCAAACTCCCAGGCCTCTGGTAGAGGACCGGAGATTGAGGAAGACATATACTACCCATAGGGGTGAGAGGGGATTTTTTTTTTTTAAACATTAGTAACACGTGGGTAATGCACAGTACACAGCATGCACTTTTGTATGTGCCTAATGCAAGTATTCTCAAATTGTGGGTCATGTGGGCTCACAAGCAAATTTCAAGGGAATCACAAATTTGGGGGGAATGATGTACATGCAAAGTAGGATTGCTACCAGAACCACTTCTGTTCTGCCTACACAAGCCAGTTATCAGCTAGTCCAAGCAAAGCAGGAGGAAAAGCCCAGAGTACAGTCTGACAAGGTTCTAGACAAAGCTGCTGCTGTTCCTGCTCACCTGGACAAACCAGCGGCTAGTTATCCAAAGTGGAAAGCAGAGCTTGGAGCAGATTCTGATAGGGCTACAGCTTTTCATGACAAGCTTCGTGGCTGAATCTCTGTCAGAACTCACTTCTGCTCTTCCTAAACAAGCCAACATTGAACTCAGTTGCTGCTATAAAGTACAAATACCAATCCCAAATAGATTTAGAACAAAAAATGTGTCTCAAAAATTAAACCCAAATTTCAGAAATTTTCCAAAATTAAGCAAGCTTGTCCCTTCTATTAAAAATATGGTTTAAAATGTAATTGTTTTATTGTTGATTTTCAATGAAAAGTTAGGTCCAATCTTTTCAAGATCAAGGTCAGCTAAATTGTGTCAAAACAACAAAACAGTGAAGCACAAGACATACCAACACTAATCATTTTTAAAAATTATTTTTCCATAGCAATTTTTTGTTTTTAAAAAAGCTGTGAATATACCTACCAGGAAAGAGACCAGCCAAACATAAGTGGACAATAAATACATAGTGAGCAGGCTATCTTTTTAGGCATCTCAGAGTCATTTGCCATACAAAATGCTCAGGACAAAAGTGGCTCAACTGTTACGTAGTGCCTGGATCTGTGCCTATCAGAATTTCTGACCCCCAGAAATGGTTTGGTCTAAATTTTTTCCATTCCTCAGTATGTATGTAAGGCATCAGTGAATTTGGACTCTGATTTGGTCATAATTGAATCTCTAGCTAGGACTTATTCATTGCCCAGTCTAAACTGATTTTTCTAATCTCTCTGATAAGTATGTACCAGCAGAGAATTTTTACAGTGGTCTGATTCAATATTTTGCCATCATTCTTATTTGAGGAAAGACATTGTAATATTCCACTTACTAAGCACATCTGTCAGTGCAGAATGAGTAATGATGAAATGATATGATGTGTTTTCCTGCATTAATCCTGCTGTAGAGCTATTTGATTCACTTTTATCTCTCCTTTGTTAGTAAAATACATTTGGTGAATTGTAGATGTCCTTTCTTTATCTGATCAGAAGTCAGTAATCTCTGGTAGTGTGGCGTAATCAACTAAGCCCACCTTCAGCCATGGAAGCTGACTGAGTGACTTTGGCCAAACTTTCTCAACCTAGCCTATCTCACAGGGTTATTGTTGTGAGAAATGGGAGGAGGAAGCACTAAGTACACCATCTTGAGCTGCTGATGAAAGATGGAGTATGAATCAAATAAATGAATAAATATATGTAAAGCTTTTACTTCTACTTACTAGGCTACTGGGAGCAGTTTTCCTCATTTTGAATCAGCCATCCAGAATTGTTTCTAAATGCAGATCAACATCCTCTTTAAGTGAAACAAATTTGTGTCAGATACAGCAACAGCAGTATCTATTTCTGGGTGCACGCTTAACTGATTTCTGTTTCTTCCTGTCCCACTTCTCGCCTCACATTATCTCAACCAATGGCAACAGAAATAGGACTGGTCCTTGCAACTTCATGGCTATTCTAGATAAAAATGTTAAAAAAGCAAGCCAGTCATAGGACTCAAGCCTCACTGAACATTCAAAGCAACAGAAATGGCTCTATTTTGTCTTTGAATGTGGAATGAAACCAATATGTTTTGTTCAGAGGTCAAGACAAAACTTTGAACAAGGAAATGTCAACTTGAAAAACTCACAACTTGTGCTTGAAGCTTAAAATGGTTTACATATCTCTAGCAGTTGCTTTGAAAAAGTTGCAAATATTTTATTTTTGTTTTCCAAATTTAATATAGCAATAAATATTTTATTAAATATATTAGCTGCCCAGCTCCATCCTGACTCTGAGAGGCATATAATGTCAGAAGTGTTACATTAGACAAATTTGTTTCCAGGTGTTTTAAATTTAAGTACAACACTATTTTATGTTCTCTAAGGCTCTAGTAGCTATTTTTTATTACAAAATACTACAGAAATTGCTAATGATTAAGTGCCTAAATCATCCTGTCTCAGAGTGTTAATCCTTTAAATTCAGAATCATTCCTTCACGTTCTCTTATTGTTCAGTCTACTTGACACTTTAGTAGGATGTGCTGTGGTGCAGGGGACTGAGAAGAAGGGAAAACTTACTGAAAATCAGATGATGTCATTGGTGAGCAGAGGGGGAAAAAAACTATCTTTCTCTGTTTCTTCCCATGTGCAATCAATTTCCCTTGACTCTGCAAGGATTATTTTCAGGGCTACTGTAGAGGCTGAACGGAAGTGAAAAGAAAGGGAGTGAGGTCAGCTACTGCCATCTTCCATGACTAGGTACTTTGAACCCTATACATATTTATTTATAATTTTCTAGGATTTTAACTTAGCTACATTTCTATACACAGCATACAAAACTGTTTAAGCACTTGTGACAGTTTTATAATTCAAGAATTGAAAAGAGCAGTACTTGCAATGTGAAGGGATTTTAGCTTAGCCACACTTCTATACACAGTGTACAAAACTGTTTAAGTACTTGTGACAGTTTTATACTTAAGAATTGAAAAGAACATGCAATGCCTTTGGTAGTAGTAACATTTCTCTCTTTCAAAGCATTTTGTCAGACCTTTTGATGCTACATTGTTTCACTTCTATAGTGAACCTGTTCTGAAGACTACAAAAACAATTATGTCATGCCATAAAGATGTGGAATGGTGATGAAAACATGACACCAAGAGTTCATGGAATAACTTGAGCTAAAATTGCAATCAACAACCATGGATTGTCAAGCAAATACAATTTCATTAGTTTTCTGTATGCAATATAACTTACAGATTACTTTTCAGTATGTTAAAACCAAAGTATTTCTCCCAGCAATCTAAAGCATTTATGTTCCATGTGGGTGTCATTATTCTGCTGGAGTATATCAACCAAGATAGAAGTATTTTGCTTTTTATCCACATACATATACAATCTTTTTCATCCAAATATTGTGGTGAACTCTCCATTTTTGCTCAAGGAAAAAGAAAGGTATCTAACTACATGCTGAGAAGGGCCTGTATGCAAATGATGTTTTTGCACAGTTTTCCTATGGGGACCATTTCTATGTTCCTAATAAAGAACGCATATTCTACTGCAAGCAGATGGCTTCACATTAAGCAAGAATGCTACAAAGCGTCATGTTTAGGTAGAATTTAGGACAGCTATCTATAATGGTACTTTTTAATAAGTTTGGAACTTATTAAAACCATTTGAATTATCTAGCTATATGCATTAAACAAAAACTTCATACAA
This sequence comes from Python bivittatus, assembly GCF_059951505.1. Lineage (NCBI taxonomy): Eukaryota > Metazoa > Chordata > Lepidosauria > Squamata > Pythonidae > Python > Python bivittatus. The sequence goes on along the minus strand of NW_028277125.1, from coordinate 56,742,674 downwards.
ATGCAGCTTTTGCATGCTACAAGAGAATTCTGTCATGGAAGAATGAATGGTCAAGACAGAAAGTACATAAAATAATAGCTAGTACTCTGTCCATGTATTCCTCTAAGCATATCAAAATTTTCATATGAAGTCTTTGTAGTCTTCATTTTTCTTCTTTTTGTATATTAAAGTAAAAAATAAAAATGAAGCTTTTATAACTTCTTATACTTCTAAATATTTTACATCTGCATATGTTTCATCCGAGTGTTACTGAAACATAACCTACATTCAGATGACTTACTGTTTAGCCTTTACAATCCAGCCTAACTCTTAAATTGTGGAACATGCTAAAAAAAAATCCATGCAAACTACCTGGTACAAAGTGAATACAGAAACTTCCTCCTCAGAAATGCTCAGTGATACTTAATTACAAAGTCCAGGAATGATGAAGCACTGCTTAATTTTGGAAATAGCATCAATTAGGTTGTTGCGTATGCCATATTGAATTTAGTTCAGGGAAACCGTAAAAGATTTCTGTTCTCATGTACTTATAGCTAATGGGATGTTAGCGTATCGTAGTATCTGACTTCCCTAGAGGCCCACCAAAAAAAAGTTTCATCTATTTTCTAAAAGGCCCCAATGAGTAAGCTGCATTACCCCAAAATAGGAGATTATTCTCTTTAGCAAGTGGCTGAAGGGTATAAAGCTCCATTGAAAGGAGCATTTACTGTCCTCTAGCCTAAATCCAAGATTTAGATATTTTAAATGGTAGTATTAAGCTCCCTCCCCCTCCCTCCCTATAACTGCATGGTGTAATTTCACAATTTTTTTTCATACAAGTTAAGGCTTTCAGTATACTGGTGTAGGCTTTCTTCTTCATACTTTAGCTTCCTAGTAATTAGAATTTACTATTATGGACATTAGCAATCCAAATTATAGATATTTTGCAAGTAACATATTTTTCCATATCTGTATGTAACAAATGGCACTTTAACTGTGTTTTATTAATAAATATTAAATCTTGTTATATTGCACAAAAAAGAGTCCTTACTGAATCATTGTCCGATTATGCCGTTATTTCATCTGAAGCAGGATGAGGGAGTAAGTGGGAAATACACTGTTTCCCTTGCTGATCTCTGGAGAGCACTGAGTTAGGACAGCAACTTTCATATTCTTGTTTACAGAAGTAGACTGCATGTATGTACATAGCTGCATGGAAGATCTTCATGTGTTTTACCCCAGACAAGATCTTGGGCTGAGGACTGCAAAAAGCAGACTTCAGTTAGAAAAGGTTCTTAATTCATGTCATTTAACAAATACTAAGCTAGCCTCTGAGAAGACCTCCAGAACTAATGGAGGGCTAGTCATAGCAGATCTAACAGCATTTCAGATTGAAGTCTGATTTCTGGTGTCCTACATCCAGAATTAGACTTAAATGCTTCTGAGCATTTGCCTTTCATGCCCCCAAAACACAGTGGGATCTAGCGTGATTCTTTAGCATTCCTAAAAAGTCTACCTGAAGCAATCTGACCACTTTGTATCAGGATATAGTATTATATCCACGATATGAAGAGCTATGAAACTTCTTGTATCCAAGAATTTATTTTTTTCTTGAATAGCTCTTCCCTTCCTGAGTTGGGTGGCTACTTCATTTGAAATTGGGAACTGTCTGCAAAAGCAGTTTATGAGACAGCATTGGAGTGAAGAGTTCAAAGGGAAGCAGACTCCTAAGCTGGTTTTGAGGAGAGGAGAGGGGAGTGGCAGGGGAGGCTAATACATTTTACGTATTTGAGTTTTATTAAACCTGTCAAGTAAAGTATACTTACAGAATAAAACTCTGTTGTACTGAGCCACAGCAAGGTATCATCTTCAGCATGTTATGCCCACACTAGCCCACCAGATGCCATGGGAAGCCAACCTGGATAAAAATAGCAGAACTGTAATTAAGTGGTCTAGCTTCCAATGCAAGATATTTCTATGAAACCATCTTGTATCTTAAATGGGAAGTAGCTAAACTAAAATAAATTAAGATATTAAAACAATGAACAGTTAAATTGTCAAGATAGTCTGATTTTAAATCTTCCAGAAGTAAAAGGAGATATGTTTTACTTTCAGCCTGCTCTGACTATTCTCATCATGCCTGCATATCGGCAGAGATTGTTAACTATAGAAACAGTTACAAATACCTTGTAGCTGAATTGTCTCAGAAAAAGACAGTAAACATTCTATAAACTAATCCAAATAGTGATTGGAATATGGATTAGATTTTTCCATATTATCTTTCACTGTCATGTGTACAGTATTTTAAATAGTAAGAGTGGCTGTTGCAAATTATTATAGAAGCCCAGTTTACATTAGATGCAGTTAATTCCTGGTTTCTGTGGAAATGTTTATAGCATGCTTTTTATACATCTTCAGAGTTTGAATAGTTCACCAGCCGACTTTAACTTTTTATAGTACAAATGTTTAAAAGAGTTTCTTAAACTGTCATATCTGGAGCTTCACTGTCATGCTAAAGAGAAACCCACATTTTACATACTATATTTCCAGTTTTCAAATCGTAAGGAACCTCCAGCATCTGGAGCACTGTGTAAGTTTTTGATTTGCTTTGAGAGCCAGATACAAATCCTTGGTCAGCAATGAAGCTTACAGGGTCACTCTGAGACAGTCACTATTTCTTACATTGTCGTTAGGATAAATTTGAGAAAATTGAAAACTATCTACAGTATGTCTCTTTGGGTATGGATAATTCTGGATGCAGCAGTACTTTCTTTGTAGAGCATAGAATCCTTATGACTATTCCATGAAATCCCTATATTAAGATGGTTATTGCCAAAATTTTAATCACTGTTCTCTCCATAAATATTGCAGTGTAGAATAATTAAGGAAGATTTGCTTAGCTATACTTTGTACGTGCCTATATATGATACTGCAGAAAAACACAAAAACACGTAGCCTACCTTGAGCATTGTTTCTTAATAATGGGCAAAACATTTCAAATTTGAAATATTTTTGGCTTAAAACACTTTGTTCTGAGTTCAAGACAGTTGTTCTGAGTATCCTGGAAATGTTCTGAGCTTCAAACAGCTGTTTTCAGCTTCAAACACTAGTTTCAAGTTCAGGGACAGCTTTGAACTTGAAAGACATCTGTGGAAAGACACTCACATAGAAGAATTTGGAATATGTGAACTTTCTCTTCCTTTGTATACCCATAGTGTGGTGTGGCTGGAAAAGAGTAACCCTTTCCCTCCTCCCTTGCTAGTGTTCTTGGCTAGAAATTAAACTGGAGCTTTGGCAGGTGTATATTTTTTCCTGCTAGGGAGATTCATAATTGTTGTAGAAATGACAGGAAACTCTCTACTTTCTCTCCCAGCCTACTAGCCAGTTACTTATAAAAAGAGCTCCAACAGAAGTGGAAAGTCTGGATTTTTAGGGATGGGAGGAGAAGAGGGGGTGTTGGCATTTTGGAGCTGGAGTTGCTGCTGGAGTTGGCATGTATGAGCTTGAAGTTTCATTGTTTCACTGGAAGGAAGGAAGGAAGCATGAATCCAGGAAGGAGACAACATGGGATGGAGTAGCTGAGACACTGAGGGACTGAGAAGAAGATTTGCAGAGGCAGCTGGAAGAAGGCTAAAGAAAAGTTAAAGCAGTCCTGCAACAAAGAAAACAACAGCTACTGAAATAACAGAGAAGGGGTGGTGAAGCTTGTTATCAAATAATTCAGCCAGCCTGAAATTGATTCTTCAAGGGAGAGAAACGGAATATTGCTCAAGAGCTGGCAAGCTAAAAGATTATAAAAATTGACAATGAAAGTGAAAGCTAGTTAGAGCAGCTGAAGCCATTTCAAGCAGCACTAGAAGAAGCACCAAGAATATTAGTAAATTGCATAATAGTTTAATTCAGTACACAAAGCTACAAGAAGCTTAACTAAGGGCTGTAAATAAGACAATAGGAAAAACCTGGGGGGTAGGTACTAGAATAAGCATAAAAGTAGGACATTACTAGGTTTAAGTGAAACTAAAAGTTGACTTGTGTTCCTGTTAATCTATAAATAAAACCCTGTGAGGATGAAACATATTCCTACTGATTGTCCTGCCTCCCTCCTGAACCTGTGACAATGCCCATAATGTCTGGAAAAATGTCAGACCACTTCCAATAAGGTCGGAATAAGCAATTCTGGGCTCAGAAAGGTTCAGATTTGAAGTATTTTGAATGTTGTTAAATTGTTTCTATCTTTGATCTGAAATAAGAGAAGGTGGACTGTCAACAAATTAATAGCAACTTTTGTTATCTGCAGATGTTTTCAATCGGTAGCTAATTAACTACTGGCAGGATTTTGTCCTTTAGATGTTTTCAAGGGAAAAATAGTAACATTTTTTTTTCTCTGAAGGCCTTATTATTCAATAATGATAACTGAATTGTAAAAAAGTCAGTGATTCAAACCAAGTATCTTATGCATTTAATCATAAAATTGAAGGATATCAGAATTTTTTTAATGAAATCATAAAGATCTTAGATATATTAAGTCCTTCTAAAGCTCACCAAAACTGTCCTAAATCCAATGGGTTGGGTTTAGAATTAGTTATGTTCAGAGATGATCTGTTAAATTCAATGAGACAAACTCAACTAAATTACTACATTCCATTAATTTCAGTGAAACAACTTTAAATAAGACAATTCATTTACTAGCCATCACCTTTGCTGAGCAATTGGAGTATGTACAGTTCTTGCTTTTTCTAATAATATTAATACTTCTCTTCTGTAATCAATTTAATACCACTTCCTGTGTTAAATGTAATACCGATAAGTTAATGTAATCCATACAATGGGGTTTGAAGGAAAGAAGGATGTGCAGCTGTGTAAATAAAAGAAATCAAGTATAGCTTTTCTTATATATCCACAGAAAATCCTATGCATCTACATGAGGTTGAGGGAAGGTGGAAAGAAGAGAAAAATAGGTCAGCATTGTTACAAAGAAAGAGGAATTAAATTTCATCTTCTCTGGGAAGCTCGAAATAAGTATCAAGGTTTTTTTAAAAGCAAAACAAAGCAAACCCTAATTCTCATTCTTAATCATTTAAACATAACAGACATATGTTATACATCATGTATGTTTTTGTTATATAAAACACATAAATTATATTGTACTGAATTCTAAGTCATTGCCACTGGAAAAAATAATAATGATGGGTTCACTTGCTTTGGTGGTGAACTTGCCAGATTTTATCCCACAAGCTGATTTACAATTCTTAAAACCACATGTGGTAACACAATCTTATTTCAAGTAAAACATTTATTCTGTCCACTTACAACCCTATCTCATTTGCAACTTGGTCTTTATTTTTTTCTACAGTGCAGGACTCCAGATCCAACTTTCAACAAGCTGAGTTGCATAGGATATGGCCTTCTATTTTAGTATTTCTCACTTGTGGTTTCCACTCCAACAGAAATATTCAAAGTGGCTTTAAAAAACAGACAAAAAAATCCCAATCAATTAAACTAAAAACAAATCCTAATAGGTTAAATTAAAAACAATGGATTTGGACTTTGGATTTAACCAGCATGCATTCTGAACTTACCAAACTTCCCATGGAGAAAGACTTTTTTTTTTAAGACTATAGTTACAAGATGGTAGAAAGCATTAAAAGTGCATAGATGTAAAAAGAACTTAAAATTTCCTTTTTTTACTTAAAGACTGCTAATGGTTTTATAAGATTTTGCTTTGTTCGGTGAATGTCTTTGACAAAAAACAGCTTTGGATATGAATTCTTACCATGTTTTGCTACAGATGAATAAAAACATCTTTCTATTCATTACAGTTCTGACACATTCTTTTTTCTGAAGTTTTCCAGGAAGATGCATGCTGTACTATATAAAGAGTCCATTTTAAAATCCAAAGTCTTTAAAAAATATTTAGAATACAAAGCTATTCTCAGTTTACAGACACAAAACACTGATGGATCTTCACCACCCAGAGCCATTATGCTGTGTATATAGCATGAGTTCATAGTGCTTATATTTCAGTTCAGCTGTTTTTAAATCTATAAGCACTTACATGGGAGTAAGCCCAGCTGAATTCCTTAAGATTTATTTCTAAGTAATCACTCTTAGAAGCACAAGCTGCATGTTACCAAGTAGATTATCTATGAAGTTCTTTGAAGAACAAGCCAAGCACAAGGAAGTCACTGTCCACGTGCTGTTGAATCTGATGATTAATATCACCTTTGTTCTTTATAAAAGATAATTTAGCAAGAGAATACGATGAAGCCCAGTTTGGCAGGCAACCAATTTAGCTAGTTTATCTATCTCCCTGCCTATCTACATCTATCTCTAGCTCCCATCCAACCCTGCAGGATTCCTGGTGATGACAGTGCATGGTAAGTGTAAAGGTTTTTTCCCCCTCTTGGTACAGTATAGGGATCTTGCAACTAACTTATTTTGCAATATGGCCCTTCCCAAAGTAAAGGAACCTGAAAAATAATTATTATTTATTTATAATTTTGAATAATTTATATCATTTTATAACATTAATTATTAGGTGGACAACTTGCTCATACTGAGCTATAATTAAAGCTCCTGTGGCTGGAACAGGATTTATTAATTTTTTTTAAGAAACAGAAGTATTGCTAAATGGGTATTAGTTATTTACAAGAATTCCTGAATAAAGGGTTGGAATATGCCATATTAATACATCAGTGGATTTAAATTATTTCATGTGAGAGATGGAAAATTCTGGAAAATAGTGCAACGCCAAGTCCTGGGAACTGAACTGGGGTGGTAGGGGGTGTGTGCTATGCAGAATGTGGAGGCACCCAATAATGAACACATATACCCAGGATGGAACTTGGATTAAGTTATGTAACTCAAGGATTCCAGTGTCTCTGTACAAATACATAGAGCATGGAGAACAAATAGAAAGAAGTAGAAGCCTAAATCTGGTGGAGCAAAACTCATGAGTGGAATGAGTGGTACTGAATGGTATAGCTAATTCCTCAAGCTTTGTTGTATGCCACCCTGAGTCACTTGTTTGTGAAATGAGCAGCCATATAAATATCATGAGTGAATGAATGAATGAATGAATGAATGAATGAATGAATGAATGAACGAATGAACGAATGAATAGAATGCTGAGAAAACTTCACCCAACATAGGAATGGTTTGGATGAGGTAATTGTCAATAAAACCCTTAAATTTTTTTTGAAATAAATACTGACCTATTGTCTGAATTGTTCCAATTCTGGTTGCTAAATGACGACTACCTGTAACATTTTCTGAATATTTGCTTCAAGGTCATCTCCTAGGCTCTACAGATTAGTTTCATTTATACTGATTGGGGGAGGGGAGAGAAGTCTGGCCCTGGATACCTGCTTTTGGGGATCTCTACACTCTCCCCTTTCCTATTTAACATTTACATGAAACTACTGGGTGAGGTAACCCATCAACACAGGGTTAGATACTGATAGTATGCTGATGATACCCCATTGTACATCTCTACCCTGGGTCATCAAGCGATTCCCAACCTCTGGAGGCTGTGTGGGTCTGAGTGGGGAAGAAAAGGCTTTGGCTCAACTCTGGCAAATGGAGTGGCTATGGATTGAGGCTCTCCAGAGTTGGAGACTCAGGGAAAACTATTGTAGCTTTTTGGATAGATGTTTCAACCTATTCATTAATACTTTTAAATATTTAACTTTGAGTCCAGATAAACTGAGAAGCGAGATTGGTGTGATTTGAAACTGTTCTAAAAGTGGAGCCAAGACAATCCAGCTTTCTCCATTTTTTCCCTTTGCTGAATTGGTTTGGCACTCAGTCAGTTGGCCTGGCCCTCTTGCAGAGGTGGGCCACAGGAATCCTTCCTGCCCCCTCTTAAGAATTTTGACTCAAAGCCTGTATCAGCAAACTGAAGCATGTCAGAGCAGCTGGAAAATTAAATACAAATTTGATTTGTGTATCTGTGGGGGTGTTTCCATTGCGCTTGCATCATATTGTGAGGTTTTCAGGATTATCAGTAAAATGTATCTGTTAAATATGCATATTATCTTTTAAATATATAAATAACATTTGTAGCTTATACATAAACGATTCAGTTGCGAAAGGTTTATCTTTATCAGGTAAGGATATTTTAAATGTAAAATAAACATTATTCTTAACAGATACTTGTTCTGTGCATGTAGGTATGACCCATCATTGGCAAAACCTCTTTCTTTGCAATGCTCCATACATTATTTTTACCAAGGATGGAACTGCATTCCTTGCCCCAAAGAAATATACATTCAACATGTAAGTTTAAACAAGCAAAGAAGCTACAAAAGGCTACAATAATATCTTTCTGTTTTTCCTTTCTAGCATTAAATAGATCAATTAAGAATTATATATTACTAAATCAGCCGTTTTCTTTTTGTCTCCAGAGTAGCTATCACACTTTGTCTTACAGTACATACATGTCTTACAGTAAAGCATCAGTTAATCTTCACTACTAGGATGTAGAGTGGCTCTTGACAGCATCTGACCAGGCCTGGCCAAGTACCCCAGAAAGACTGTTTAGGTGTGATGATTAGGTGCTATTGCCACATCGTAAACACAGAGGCCCTGTAGTGTGCTTATCTTTACTCCTAATTGCTCTATAATTGGGGTCTGAGGTTCTAGTGTAATACAATAGTTTAACTATTCCGATATTCTAGAACATTGAAATGTTACAGTCAAGTCAAGTCACTTTGTTACGGAGCAATACATCAGATTCATTTATGTAGCTCAACATTCTCAAGGGGAAAAGCCATCCCAATTCTTCAAGGTCTGCCAGAGAAGAGTATAAATGCTACCACGTATGACGCATTCAAATATGCAAGAAAGCTTCAGAAAGGATTACTCAGATATCATAGCATGGGGACTCCAACTTAATGCAAATTATCTCCACGCATGCAAGTTATCTCCAATCACTATGCTGTTCAGTATTTTGACTCTTACTAGTTTTGTACTGTTAAAATATGGCCAAAAATAAAAGTCTGTTTGTCTGTTCTGTTGGTTCTGTCTGTTGTTTGTTTTATGCTGGTTCTTACTGACATATACTTTGTTTCCCACCAAAATTCTTTTATTAACAGATGTTTTGCAGTGATGTTCTCATAGTTTCCTTTATGTTGTATGTTCACACTTACTCATTACATGCTTTTAAGTTAAGCTCCAGCCAAAAGACAGAGAAGTAAATGCAGATTTAAAAAAGACTAATCTTTGTATGTTTAGTACAAGATTTTAAAAATAACATTCAGTGTTTTATATGCAAACACAGGAAATGCCTTTTAATTATAACATGTAACCCATTTAACAGAAAGATTACATTTTATTTATCATGGCTTTTACATAGATTGATCTGCAATTATAAATGGCACAATGTACAAGAAAGTTCCATTGATTATAATACCTAAATTTTCTACAATTAAAGTTCTTAATTTTAGGATCATCCATCAATGAATAAATCTAACTTAATTTTATGAGATACACTTCTGAGTACAGACATACAGGACTACGTGGTCTATTTTTTTTTTAAAGATATTCTAACATTTTCAAAAGTTGCTTTCATATCACCGTAAAAAAAAACACCTATTAAAATTCTTGGACAGGAACAACAGGACTGAGGATGTTTCCTATTGCATCACTTCATGTATAGAGGGCTTGGAATATTTGAACAGGGCTGGTGAATTGGGAAGAGTACAATAAATAAATTTTCAAAAAACTTTTTTTCTCAATATCCCTCATTTTCCAAATAGTATGTCACACTACTGTATTAGTACTTCTTTGAAGAAAATGGGCCTTTTCCCAATGCTGCATGATAGTCCTTTCCAGAGCCGACTTTAGGCTATGGCCAAGTAGGCACTGGCTTGGGGCACCAAAGGTTGGGGGCACCAATGCTGCCCCTCCTTCTGAATCATTCTAAAGATGCAAATCTTCACATCTGTGGGAGGTGGCATCATTAATGTGGCCTAGGGATGCCATATACCTAGGGGTGCTATCCACCATCTTGAATCAGCAGAAAACTTTATCACATGAAATTTGTTGCCCCCTTGCCAATCTTTAACCTTTCTCTGTTGCCTCTGATCCCAATTGCAGCAGTCATCTGACTTCCTGTCAAGGTAATGGGTGACAAAGCCAAACAAATTTTATATATCTTAGGTTGCCCTTGCATGCTTTCAGAGTAAGGGAGAAAAGACTACTAGTAATAAGAGTGGTCCAATGAAGGACAATTTAAGCCTCTTTCAGTCATAGGCTGGGGATAAGATTAAGGTAAAGTTATGGGAACACAGCAGAAAAAAGGTCATGTCAAGTCATGTCATGCTTGTGACATGATTAAGATGAATGTGGGAGCACATTCTTCTTGCATGACTTTTTAATCAATTTACAGTTTAACTTTTTCAATGATTTGCTTCTGTGTATTCTACTGGAAGAAGATGGGTTCTTCCAGATATAATTCAACAATAAGTGTTCATCACTTTAAATGAAAGATTTACAGGAAATGATTGAAGAATTTTGGAAGAAAATAATGTGTCTGAAAGGATAGGCAATGTGGTTGTTCGTCAAGATTTCTTTCCCTCCAAGTTCCGTGCCCTCTCTAATTTTATTGCTTAAAAAACATCTAAAATTTAGGGGACTCTCCATGTTGCAAAGTCACATGTACTGTAATCATTCTTACAGGATAAAAATTTAAATCTCTGGAATATATCCACTTTCCTAGGAAAAAAGTTAAAGATAAATTGAAGAAATAGAGGATACTCTGAGCAATTGGAGGGGATGCTGGAGAGCAATCTCACTATTTTATCCTTTGAAAAATGGACATTTGTGACTGATGGCTGCACAATGGCAACCATTGGTAAATCAGAGGAGACACCACATGGTCTCACCCAGTGCCTGTCAGCTGTCTGGGGGGTATTTTTAAGCAAACTTTAACATCCTTTCAAAAAACCACTGACTTGTATAAAAGCAACTGATAGGAGATGGCAGTTGCAAGTTCAAGTGAGAAGGAGTACTGAGGAGGGAGGGGCTGCCTGACTGCCACAGGGTGGGGAGAGACTATCTAGTAGAGTTGGGGACTATCAGGAAGTCCCCAAATACCCCAAAGATCAGCTGTGGATTTCACCCTGCAGATTGAGTTCTGAAAGTTGGTGAAAGGCATCAGTCTATCCTTTGGTCAAATCCCAGCCCCAGCCCACATTAAGGAGAACAGTTGGTGGATTTTTTCTGCAGGCAGGAAAAATCACATTCCTTAACTTGTCCCACATTAACTCCCTAAGGACCAGTCACCAGCCTCTTCACTCAGGTTGAATAGAGCTTGGTAGTCAGGGCAGAGCTGGCATACTCTTCTACCAACTCAAGATCTGGAGGAATGCATCTTAACTGGAGCATGTAAATCAGTTGGGACTGTTGCTATTGTATCAACCTCCCTGCTGTGTAGCAACCTCCCTGCTTGAGCCACTCCCCTCCTACTCAGGATTAGCATTGGAAACCCCCAGGATTATGGTCCTATAGGATTTCAATCTGCATTCCTTGGGAGTGGGGTCTGATGTGGCTCAGGAGTTCATGGCCTCCATGACAGCCATGGGCCTATCCCAGATCAGAACCCAACACAGGACATGGTCACATACCTAATCGGGTTTTCCTCTTGCAGCAGTGGCAAAGTGATCTGGAATTGGGGGAGCTCTCTGTGACTCCCTTGTCATGGTCAGATCATGCCCTGATAGCCATGAGATTCTCTGGTGCTGCCCCCTGCTGCAGAGTGGCAGAACCTAATAGATTGGTCCATCCCAGCGACTGATGGACCTGCAAGGTTTCTGATGGTCTGCTACACAGTCCAACTGAGGCCTTCATTGCCGCCTGGAATGAGAGGGCGGCTGTGGCCTTTGATTGGACTGCACCCATGTGTCCTCTCCTTTCCTGTGGATCACTTTGCTCTCTGTGGTTTATGGAAGAGCTGAGGGAAATGAAACGGGAGAAGAGATGTATAGAGCGCCGCTGGAGGCCAATGAAGGATGAACTTGACCGAACATGGATGAGAGCCACTATTAAGGCCTACCTTGTGGTGGTAAGGGCGGCAATACGACAATACTTCACCCCTGTTGCATCCATGAATTGCCATCTGGCAGCCTTGTTTTGGGTGACCCAAGCCTTTCTGGGCAAGGGGAACTTGGAGATTCACCTGCAAGACCAGGTGACAGAATTTTCATTTGTCGGACAAAATCGCTCAAATTCATTCCCAGTTAGATACTAGCTCTGGTGCAGGTCTGGTGGAGATGCCTGGGGCATAGTCTTGCCCTGTTATCTGGGAATGGTTTGAACCTTTTAGGCCTGAGGAAATGGACAGGGTCCTTATGACCGCAAGCTTGGCCACCTGTTCCTAAGATCCATGCCTCTTCTGGCTAGCTAAGACTGCCTGGGAGGGTCATGTAGCTGGGTTCTGATGATGGTTAATTCCTCCTTGAGAGAGGGGGTTGTTCCTTTGCCTCTTAAGAAGGCATTGGTTCACCTTCTCCTGAAGAAGCCATTGGTGAATCCCACTATAGTGGACACTTTTTGTCCAGTGTCCAACCTCCCTGTTTTAGGGAAGGTTGTGGAGAAGGTGGTCGTGCAGCAGCTTCAGCAGACCCTGGATGAAACGGATTATCTGGACCGCTTTCAGTCAGGATTCAGGCCTGAACATAGGATGGAAATGGCATTGGTCGACGCTTTTGGATGATCTCTGGTGAGAGCAGGGTAGTTGTCAGGTCTGCGATGTTCAAATCCCAATGAAGTAAAATCTCGTGCAACCCAAGTTAGGTTCAAAAAAGATTTCATTTATTCAAACGTACATGCAACTCTAAACAAAGCATTGCTGAAACTAAAGCCCGTGCTTTTCCCACTTTACTTTTACCTCTACTTCTTACCCCCCTCTTTCCAGGCGCCAATTGTGGTTCTCACAGAGGTGCGACCTTGCACTTCCTAACCTCCGATAACAGTCCACCTTCCTGGCCCGATAGCATACCAATTCCTTCTACTTCACTTCCTCCCTCCCCCCTCCTAAAGAATGGCAGAAACAAAGTAAGCAACTACTACATTAATAATTTGATTGCTGAAGGTTCTGACAGTAGTGCATCTATCCTGGCTGTACTTGACCTCTTGGTGGCTTTCAATGCCATTAACCATGGTATCCTTCTCAACTGGCTCCAGGGATTGGAAGTGGGCGGCACAGTATTGTGCTGGTTCTCTTCCTTCCTTAGGAGCCGATACCAGTCAGTGTTGATTGGGAGTGAAAGATCCCGCCCTTGGCCCCTACTATGTGGGGTGCTGCAGGGTTTGGTGCTCTCCCTACTCCTGTTTAACATCTACATGAAACCGCTGGGAGAGATCATCCATCACCATGGGGTGAGGTATCATCAGTATGATGATACTCAATTATATCTCTCCGTAGCTTGTGAATTACGTGATGTTGTGGATGTCCTGTCCTGGTGCCTGGAGGCTGTAGGGGTCTGGATGGGGAACAACAGGCTTCAACTGAACCCTGGCAAGACTGAGGGGCTTTGGGTTTTAGGGCCTTCCAGATCTGGGACGTTACCATTTTTGGTACTGGATGGAGTAGCTCAGCCCACAGTCTGGGGATCCTTCTGAACTCAGAACTCCTGCTCGAAGAGGGCCAGGAGGGCCTTTGCACAATGTTATGCTGTGCACCAGTTGTACCTGTTCCTGGATCATGAGGCTCCGCTCACAGTTACTCATGCCCTGGTCACCTCCTGCATGGGCTATTCTAATGCACTCTACATGGGGCTGCTCTTGAAGAGTATCTGGAAGTTTCAGCTGGTGCAAAATGCAGCAGTACAGGCAGTTATGTATGTCCCTAGATGGACACATTATACCTCTGCTCCGTGAGCTGCATTGGTTACCAGTTTGCTTTCGGGTCCAATTCAAGGTGCTGTTTTTGACCTTTAAAGTCCTACACGGCATGGGGCCAGGTTATCTGAGGGACCACCTCTTCCCAATTACATCTACCCATCCCATCAAGTCCAGCAGGAGAGGCATTCTGCAGGTCTCCTCTATGAGAGAGTTCCACCTGATGGGACCTAGGAGGTGAGCCTTTTCTGCAGTCGCACCTGCCCTCTGGAACATCATCCCTCCCAAGGCGAGGTTAGCCCCAGCCCTCATGGCCTTCCAGAAAACCCTCAAAATGTGATTTTTTCAGCAAGCCTGTGGATCCCCTAATAGAGAGATGCGTGTTGGCTGTATTATATATAATATTTTCCCTTTCATGGTCTTGTTTTCATCCATGTTTATTGTTTTGTTTTTGATTGGTTTTGTAGTAGGTTTTAATAGTAGGTTTTATTGTATGCTCCCCAGAGTCACTTTGTGAGATATGCGTGACCATATAAATTTGATAAACAAACAAATTAATACAAAGCCTGAGGGTGTTATTTTATCTCTCACTGCTTCTTTGTGCTCAATTACATTTTGATGTCTGCCTTTACCCTTGTGTTAAGGTTGTCCCTTTAAAGACAATGGGATTTCTCATTGTGATCATTTATAATCTGAAAGAGTTCAGGTTATAAAAAACAGTAATATGAAAAAATAATGGCTGTTTGTTAAAAACAAGTTCAGATTATGAAATTTATTAATTTATTAAGCTTGGATCTTCCCTGCCCAGAAACGTATTATACAAGGTAATAAAAAATATAGTACAGATAAAAAATGAAGTTGAAATTAAAATATTAAATCTCATCCAATTAAAACATTCAAAAATATGAGTAATAAATAATAGCACCCACTAAATTAAAACTTTTTTTAGCAGAAAGACTTCTTAAATGCTAATAACCCAGCTGCATAAAAGTTTTTTTGTTATTGGAATGATAGACACAAAACTAGTCTGAACGTCCTTTATATTATTTTCAGTAATTAAACCATATTAATCAACATTAATTTCTAATTATATAGATAAGGTAGATGGATGGATGGATTTAAGTATACCCCTTCAGAAATGTCTTATCATTTGGTTGGTTGCTAGGGTTGTAAGTGAGAAAAACAGTATGTCCGTGCATGTGTATATTAACATGGCAATTTTGTGCAGTTCTGAATTTATACTTTGGTAAGCCACAGCTGCGTTCACACAAAACGCTAGGACATGGTTTAGCAATGATTTATCCAATTAACCACTATTAGCATTTTCTCCAACCTAGCGAAGCTATAAACTCTGTCTTACAACCCACAATGGCTGAATTCCCATAACACATCAAGTCCAAACCAAAGAAATCATATTTACTGTGTTATTGAGAATCAAGCCTACTAGAAATACTTTATTTATCAGTAATGAGGTTATCCTTCTACAAGATCCAGAAGTCAATGCAAGATTTACATTTCATTTGAGATGATAAAGTCCCAGCTCCTCCTATTCCTCTATCCCTTCCTCTATTTTTTTGCAGCAAGGTAGAACCATTAGTTTGGTCTTTCTTCAAAGTCTACCTGCTAAAGGCTTATCACCAGAATTTTTTCCCTTTTCTTTTCTTTTTTTTTTGGTGCCTTCAAGTCAGTCTTGACTCCTGGCAACTACCTGCAAAGTCCCTGCAGTTTTCTTGGCAAGATTTCAGAAGTGGCTTGCCATTGCCTTCTTGGCAGCGCTGAGAGAAAATGGCTAGCCCAAAGCCACCCAGCTGACTTTGTGCCTAAGGTGGAACTAGAACTCACCGTCTCCTTGGTGCCTCTGCTACATCAAACTGGTTGTCTTCCTACTAGTGTCCAATTAGAATTCCTTCTTAGCTCTTTTGTTAAACAAAGAGACTTTCTACAACCGGGTATGAACAATTATCCTTGGTCACATGTTATTCAAGTCTTCACACTTCTCCTTTGACCTGTCTTCAACTTCTGTGGAAAGCAAGCATTGTTAACATCTGCAGACAAAATCTAATTAAATTAAATCTTAATACCTTTTTTTTTTCAAAAGGAAAATTGTCTTCTACATTTGACTGACCATACAGTGCAATCTGGATTCTCTCCAAAATGATAACTAGGCACTTTTCTAAATGTGTGTTACCTTAAGGTTTAAGGCTATGATTATTTGTGGATTGTGACAGCTGACCACACCACTATATATTTTCCAAAATTAGAGAGGCAATCTAAGCCTTATTACTATTCCTGTTTAAACCTCTGAGTAAAGGCTTTCATTGGTTTTATTTGTCCACCTTTCTCTTCTGTACTGTACCAATAAAGTTGCAGGGTTTCCATCCCCTTACATTTCTTCTTGGGTTGAATAATGCTTTTTATGAAAGGAATATCATCTCTAGCTTTCAGATACTTCTTGGACAACGAAGGCACAAAATTAACCAGGGTGGAATGCTTAACTCAGCAATCTCAAACTCTGCAGTGTCAAGGAGAACGGAAAGAAGACAGAAAGAGAAGTAAAAAAGAACTGAACCCAAAAATCTGCCACCCACGGAGTATTTGGGGTTTTGGATGAAATGGAGGAGTAAAAGTATCATTATTTGTTTTCTTAGAATTAATGAACTGCTGTGTGTTATGTATGTGGGTGTATTTTGTATCAGTGTCCAATGGATGTTATGATGAATTTTCATCTCTGTGTAAATGAAGTGAATAAAAAGAACGTCTATATTCAAATATGAATATTCCAAATGTGATAAAAATCAGTAAATTTAAATTTTGGATACAATAATAATATCTCAAGGGGACAGCTGATGTCATCAATTTTCAAGGCACACATAACAGATGATAATGTTCTTTGCTCCCTGTTTGCTGCATATGTCCTCCAAATAACAGATCTTGAACGCTTACATGAATGTCTAATGTTGAAATTATAATGTGAATTTCAAGAAGAAACTTTATTTCCAAAATCTTAAACAGCTGACCATAGAATTAATTATGATATATTTATGCAGCAATTTTGAATGCAGAAATGTAAGGTTACGCATAGATCAAATGATTTACTGACTAGTTCCTTTTTTTGGGCTAACGTGATTCAGTGTTGCAAGAAAAGCCACAAGTAAGGTCTAATACCCACACATTCTAACATTAGCTTAACAGAAAAAAAGGTAAAGCAACAAGTATTTGTAGAGTTTTCTGTCTAAATCACAACTTTCAGTGTGAATTGTATTTCTTATAGACTTATAAGACTTATAAGACTTATAGACAGGCAAATGGATATTTATGAACATAGGTTAAATTTTGGTGACTCAGGCTGTCACCAAAGGTCAGAAGAGGTCTATTGAATTTAGTGTGACTAACTTCTTAATATTTATGAATAGGGCTGCATGGCCATGAGTTGCATGGATTACCTTCCTTTTCTAATAATAAAAGCTTGTGCAAATCAGAGTGGAAAGCATACTAGGGCCACATTGTATGTAAGTCTGATGTAGGAAGAACAAAGCAGAATAGTTTGGAACAGAACACCTATTACAAGCTTTGCTTCTCTGACTTCAATCTTCTACCTTTTTCTACTGTATAGATGGACAGAGATATACGCATGACTCAGAACAGAACAAAAATCTATGTATAGAGGCCAAATAGAGGATAAATAATCACAAAAGAATAGCAAAAGAAAAGGAAACTCTTAAAAAGAAACAGAAAATCTATTAATAAAGCAAAGAAAGGCCTTGAAAATACAAAAAGAAAAGTAGATATACAATTGCCTACAATGCAACAAACAAAATTCACACAGCAGATTATTCAGGCTCCATGAAGTACTGAATCATGAAGTTGAGCAGGACTGATTGATTATACGCCATCAAGTTGTTTTTGACTTCTAGTGACTACATAGATTTTCTTCATGACAATCTATCCCTAACCTGTTCTTTCAAGCCTCCCAATGGTGCACCATAACTGAATCCACCCACCTTGCTGCCGGTCGTCTTCTTCCTCTCTTTCCTTCCACCTTTCCCAGCATTAGAGCCTTATCCAGAGAGCTGGGTCTTCACATAATGTGTCTGAAGTAGGATAATTTGAGCCTGGTCATTTGTGCCTCAAGTGAGAACTCTGGGTTGATTTCTTCAATGATCTACTTGTTTGTTTTCTTGGCTGTCCATGGTATTCTCAGGAGTCTTCTCCAACGCCAAAGTTCAAAGGCATCAATATTCGTCCTATCCTGCTTCTTTAAAGTCCAACTTTTGCTTCTATAGAGTGTCATAGGGTAATGCCATAGCTTGCATCATTCTGATCTTTGTAGGTATAAACACATCATGGCATTTGAAGATCTTTTCTAAGGCCTTATGGCTGCTCTACCAAGTGCTAGTCTGTGGTATATTTCTTGACTGTTGCTGTACTGTTGACAGTTGATCTTAAAAGGCAGAAGCTATCTATTACTTCGATATCTTGTCAATTCAGTTTAAAAGGTTGCAATATTTGGTACAGCTAGAATAAGACCTATTATATTATGAAAATCACCAAAAAGTAGGCATAGCACTTGTTTAAACTGCTACTCCAACATCACTAAATTAGTCCTCTAGCTTTCAATTTTTAAAAATCTCACTGACAAGTGAAATCATCACCATTCTCTTCTTCTGCCTGTTACCCAGAATTGTTCCTCAAGCGTACACTTTGTTCATTCATTACTTGCATCCTTCATACCTGTAGGATGAAGCAAAACAAATAACTGTACATGCTTGTGTGTTGTACAGAAAGTAAATGAGTGGCATTTACAAGATCAAAAATACAATGTTCTAAGATTATTTTACCCTTTTACTTTTCCCTTGACATTTGTTCATTTCTGGGGACTTTTCTTTTTAGCTATTATAGAGAGCTCTTCAGTAAGGAAGGACACTTGGATATTATGATAGCTAGTGTATTATTTTTAAAATACAATTTAAAAAATCTCATCATCTTGGTTTCCTTTTTTTTAGCTTGATTCAAAAGGAGCAAATTTGTATGAATATTTTATCTCATATTGCTAACAATCATGCCCCCAACATTAATTTGTCTTAAATTCTGATCAGTTGCAAGAAAAGTAGGAGGTAATCACATTTATTTCAATGGTACTTACTTACTGAATGCAGTATCTTTTAGTTTTACCACAGATAATTATGTACGAAGCATATCATTTATAAACTGCAGCCATCTAAGTTAGCTAGCAGAACATTGCTGCAATGAAATACCTTAGCATCTGTGAATGCTTAAATGTGCGTTCTTAATTGTCTTCGGAACCATTTTAATTTATGACATGCATTTTTATTTAATTTTATTTTGCAACTAAGCCCTCCAGTTCCGTAAAGCTTCTTTGGAGGCAATGAGAAGACTTCTGAGTAAGACAATAAAAGAAATAGGTATTATTTTGGCAAAACGTTTCGACATGCCATTTGCCGTGGAAGCTGCTCATTGCTATCCCATGAGCCCTTGATGCTCGCAAAACACGAGTTCAAAAAGAGTTACGTGCAGAGGTTTAACGCTTTCATACAATCTGTGTGGTGGAGATCTACGACATCAGCCGACGTGCTGCACCGCCACCGCAAGCAAGCGAGCATTCCAGCAAGAGGCGCCTCTAAAGCGCAACGCGGACCGGAACGCCAGCGAGCCGGGCCCGAAGAGCGCTCCTTCCCGCCAAATGTAGGGCGGGGCGAGGCTGACATCGCGCCGCGACTTGCTCCGAGGGTGTCTTCTCCCGCGGAGATGAGAGCGGGCGTGACGCGCGCCCCGACGATTGCGCTCCGCGGGCTGCACGAGGCGCCTCCCAGAGCGGCCGGGCGGGTGGCGGGCGCCTGCCGAGAGCGCGCTCCAGACGGGGATACGCCTCCTTCCCCGGCTCCTTGCTGGGGGCTCACCGCCGGAGATGTTCACCAGAGCTGTGAGCAGGCTCAGCAGAAAGCGGCCTCCGTCAGGTAGGGGCGTTGGTGCGGGTGGGGAATTACCGTCACGCTCCGGACAGCGAGCGATGGTCCCGCTGGCGGAGCGTGATGGCTTAGAAGCGAAATGCCGCTTGAGCCCAGCGATTGCTAGTTGGTTTGCACGCTCAGGGTTCGGACGGGGTGGGTTTGCAGTTCGCAAACTCTGGCTTTTCTGTGCCGGAAGGCGGTGGATTAACACTCAGCGCCGCCCGGGGTTAGCTCACCGGCTGTGCTTGGCTATTAACTTTGCTCTTCTGGTCCACACACCAGACTAGAGAAGCTGCTCTGATTGCTTCCCAAGGTGGTGGTTGTTGCTATTATAATTATTATTAGCCTTTCATCCCGCCTTGTATTTATCGCTCAAGATTTCGCTCCCCGAGTGTCAAAACGCAAGGGGAAGTGTGCAGCCGAAAGAGGAAGGCAGAGGAGGCTGGCTCGCTGCTTGGCAGGGTGGAATTTTCAGACAGAGCAGTATTAGCCAGGCAGAAAAAGGAAGAGGGAAAGAGACACGCACTCCAGGGCTGAGAACTCCGTCCCGTCTGGCCCTGCAGCTGGGTTAGAGATATCTAAATGAATTAAGGAGCATGTGAGAAATGCGAGATAAAACCAAGACTACATTCTTTTCCTTGTGAATCAGGTTGGATTGCTCCTGCAGACGGGGGAAGGTCCTATTAATTTCACATGTCTCTGAATATGCAATACGAATCAGAACTGTAATAGAAAATACTGTAATGGATCAGAGAACAGACACCCCTCTTGAGCCAGCTTCAGTTCATTTTGATTTTTGTTCAAATCCTAGAGCTCATCTTTTATGGAAATCAGTTTTGCAGTATGAAACTATTTAGAGATGGAGCGATTACTAGAAGAATGATGGAATAATTGTCCACATCCCATATACTGTGCAGAACAGCATTGTCCTCCACAGAGAACAATTTGTCCATATCAAAAAGTGAAAAGCCCAGCCTTGCTCAAAATTGGGTCATCAGGATTCCATTGAAGTGCATAAAACTTCAGTACATTGTTTTGTTTTGAATAGCTAGAAATAGTGAACCTTTAAGAATGAATGGATGTTGAAAGTTAGATTCAGTATTTGCTAATAACTCATCCTGGTTTACACCTCTGTTTACAAATTATTGTATTTTTCATTCACATAGTGAGAATGATTCATACTTTGGTTTCAGCATCATGTTCTTTTTCACCTTGTAGAACAGGATTAATCTGTTCTAGGATCCCTGTCTGATAATTCTTTTGTTTTTGAAAGCGATGCACTGTACAAAAAAACTGGCCCAGAAGTAAAGTAGTTGCTTGGAAAGTAACTTATGTACAGCGTTAACTATACAGACTTATTAATCTCCATTTGAGGCTGAAGTTGAAGAAGCTAATCGGGTTAAACTTGATTTGCACTGACTTGGATGAGAGCAATAGGAAATCTCAGGGCTATAGGCTAGACTGGAAATAAAAGCTTCCTAAAAGAAGAGCATGTCAGGCTACTTCTGTATTGCTGCAAAACATTACATATGACCCCATATTGTCACCAGGAATCAAACTCAGTTTGAGTGAGTCTTTTTACCTTCCACATTGAAGAATCAATGCCCATTACTACACTGTCTGTAGTATGCAGGACGTTTCCTCATTTTTGTGTAAGTGTCAAGCATCTATTAGAATATATAGAAAGGACATTCCCGGGCAAATGACCTTCTTAAATCCATTCTTTCTTAGATTTCCAGCAAACTTTTCCAATATAGGAAGATGGATATTCTCTCTGTAATCTTTTCTCTAGTCTTGATGATTTATTCTGCAGCCTGTCCTTAATTCAAATACTTAATTATTCTTGTTCCTGTTTTCTGAATCTTTTCTCTTACTAGAATTTTTATGTCCAGATTGGGTTTTCTGCTCTCAAATGTCAATATTTGATACAAAATATATCTTCTTTGGAAATAATTGAGATTATATAATTTACCCAGAAATGTTCAGTACTCTGACAAAGTATATAATTTGGTCAAATTAAATCATGGCAATACAGTAGTTCATGTGTTAACAGTTGGGCTGCAAACAAAAAGCAAAGGATTCTAAAGCTGGGTCTGAAAGGTGTTAAAGATGAATCATTGTTCATCAATATTGCTTGGTGAAAGAATGGTGTGATTTTAACCTGGCTTATTTCTTGTTAAACATGATCTGCATGCCTGATAAATGTTCCCATCTATTCTGCATATGCATAACATCTTTTAAGTTTCCTTCCTTATATTCCAAAGAGAATGTTTGGATTTGTAATTTGAGCAAATCCAGACATTAAAAACAAGCCACAGAAACACAAATGTACTTTAGAAACAATCACTACTAAAAAAAAAAGAATGTGTGTGGAACTTCTTAAGTGAGCCTGGCTATATGGAAAGTAAGGTTTCTTTGTTTTATAGCTATGAATTATTTTCATCTTCGATTGTTACTTCCAAGCTTCAGTTTCCAAGCAATAAAATGTATTCCTATGATTGTAAATTAAAATTTGTTGTGGATAAATATGTGGCAACGTTAGTGCAATTTTATCAGTTTTCTACAAATTGCAGATATGGCTGTGAATAGAGAATGAAATAATATGCAAGTTATGTTAGCAGTGATGTAATAAAGATTGTAGCTAGTCTGTTTCCTAACTTAAATAAAATAGATGCACTATTTAGACAAGGGAAGCAAAGGGACAAAGTTGTTTATACTAATTGAATAGGATCCATATGTCATTTCCACTGAAAGCAATGGGACAAATTCATCTGAGTAGGGGTCCAGCCACTAGTATTAACTGGTTATATATTTGTTTGCTTGTTAATTGATGGCGCAGAGGAAAAAATGAGAGAAGATACGCTAAAACTGCTTCCACATGAAGTTTTTATTGTATAATTATCCTGCCTTAAACATAGGATTAGATAGGAAGTTCGGATGACATCTTCCATTTGGAACCCTCCCATGTTATTACATTACTTCTTTGATTTCTTACCACAAAGCCGGGGGGGGGGGCTGGGAGGAAAGATAGGCAGAATAACGGCACAGTGCCTTTCAACTGACAGAGAAGCAACCGGAGCGTACCTTAAATATTTAAATAGTTTCAGCTGAGCTGAAAGCTCTGGGATTCTTACACAGGGTTCTAAACTTTTTTTTTTTACAGTACTTGGAGTAGAAATGCTTACTGATTCAGATGTATCTAGAAATACGCTTCATAATTCACTGTACAAGGATACATTGGGATTGCACTGTTGTTTTATATGAACTCTTCTGACTTAAGTCTGATTGTGAGCTACTCAGAATCTGGCTGATTAAAGCAGCAGAAAAATCCAATTGATTAATCGAAACTAGACAAGCTCAATAATGAAAGTCATTTGTATTCATTTTTGCCAGTTATGTGGATATTTCTGGCAGCACCCAAAATTTAAGAAAAAACTTTAATATATAATATGCACACATACTATTGAAAGCAACTTAGAGTTAACAAGAAAGACATTAAAACTGGCTTAGTTTTCCAGTTTTTTTTTTTTATTATTTTCCATAAAACCACATAAATTCTTACCTCTTTTTTAAAAACAACAACTGGGTATTATCACTGTCTGTAAAGACACAGAGACTGTGTATGTAGAGATCCTTGTTTTACCTGTTACTTGATTTGTACCCAACACATGGGGAAGCATAATAGACTTGCCATTCCTGATACTGAACTGTGTGCTTGTTCTGTATCACCATCCCATTCTCCATTTGAAATCTCACATAAATCAATCTGTGAAACCGCTAAATTTAGATAATTCTCTTCCTGTAGCCCACGGATGTTCAATTGCAACTTTTTGATAGACATTTATTAATCTTATGTTTTAGCATAGGAAAACTTTTTCTCTATAATTATGCTTAATATTGACAATTATTAAAGCCCAAATATAAACCAAACATTTGTCATTTTAATGAAAACAAGCTAATGTACATCCAGTAAAATGTTCTTTTCCGTAGTCATGGCTGCTAGGTTTTTTTTTCCCCCTAACTAATTGCCAGCTTCCAAAAAAACAATAAACAGTTTTCTGAGCTATATTGAGCAAAGACACTGGATGGTTCCCTCAGAAGATCAAAAACTAAATCTAAATAAAGATATGAACCATTTCATTATATCACTGTTCTTGGCATTCAGTAACTCTTCAATAGGAAAACAAAGGAAAAAATCAAATCTTAATGAAACTCTTTGATCCATGTAGTCATTATTCCAAAGAGAAGCTGCTGAAAATAGGATCCACGTTGGATGACATTAAATGTATAATTTCAACTTCATATTTTAATAGAAGTTATCAAGGGATGATTATTTTCTTCATGACTGCAGTGTAGATAGAAGTTTAGTCCTTCACACCAAGTACAGTCTTGTTAATAGTATCCCCCTTATAATGTAATCATTAGTATCAGTACAAGTTTATTTTTATAAAGTACAATTAGAACATGGGAAAGAATTTGTATCAGAATTACTGCTAGTCAAAGAAAGATTAAACCTAACATGTACTCATTATTCAGTAGGCCCACTTTGTTAAATAAACAAACAGTACTACAAGGCTTGCATTTCCAGAACTATGGCTAGATCTGAATCCCGCTCCCTCAGATCCTTTCAGTTTAAAAGAGATGGGAGTATCTGCTTATCAGTATAGATTGTTGTATTTATTTCTATCTTAATTTAAGTTGTGGACTTATCCTTTAAATAAACAATAAAATTCAAGGGAATCACAAATAATTTTTAAGTTTAAGAACTGGGAAAAAGTAGACATGATTAGTCCTCAGTATTTTTTCAGGCATGGTTTAAAAGAAATGGTGAGACAGCAGGAAGTGAAAGAGTATAGTTACTAGCAGATAGTCGTGGCATTCACTAGACAGAAGATTAATTGCACTTTTTGTCTAATGTACAAATGCATGAAAGAACAATTCAATTGGATTGTACTCCAGTGACTTTTGACTCCATAATTTTTTCTTGTCCTGCAGAAGCCAATTAGCTATCTGAATATCAGCTTTAGTGGAACTACCAAATCTGGATGGCTACTAAATGGTATCAAAGAGTTGTTGTTACTATTACTTTTATTATTTATTCGATTTGTGTGGCCTCCCATCTCATCTAAGCGACTCTGGGCAACTCACAACAACAGTCCAATAAAAACAAGTTAAAAACGAATATGGAAAAATATACTGGGGCCAGTCTAAGGTCCCAAGGGATGATATTCCACATGGCAGAAAAGGCTTTCTTCCTGGGTCCCACCAGATTATGCTCTTTTGTAGATGGGACCTGTAACATGCCTGTTCTGATGGTACGGGTAGATGTAACTGGGGGAAAGCGGTCCCGCAAATAATCTGGTCCCATGACATACAGGGCTTTATAGGTCATAACCAGCACCTTGAATGGCTGGGTCTAGCAATGGTTTCTTGAGATGGGGGCGAGCCACTGCCTCCTTAAGAGGTGAAGGGACAACACACTCTCTCAAGGAACAATTAACCACTGCTAGAATCCATCCACATGTCACCTCTTGGGAGGCTTTCGCCAACCAGGAGGGGCATGGATCTGACAGGCAGGTGGCCGAGCTTACAGTCATGAGGACTGTGTCCACTTCCTTAGGCCCAACAGGATCAAACTCATCCCAGATAACAAAAGAAGACTGTATCCCAGGCACCTCTAAAGGGCCTGTGATAAGGCTGGTGTCCAACTGAGGGTGATTTTACCCTCCAGATGCCCTGCATATTCCTCTGCACAGCCCTGTAGGTAAGCCTCCAAGTCCCCCTTAGCCAGGAGGGCTCGGATCACCTTAAACGGGGTTGCTAGAAAGCTATCCATGGATGCAATAAGGGTGGAGAAGCACTGACGCTTTAAAGAGTTAAAGCTTTTTGTATCTCTTTGCTCCATTTAATGATTATCCAGATTTTTTTCAGCTCTGATGTGGTAGCCCAAGCCTTATAAATGTCAAGTGTGGCCAGTCATCTTTGACAAGAATGTTTCAGTTCTGTATTAACAGAATCACAGAATTGGGAGGGACCATAGAGTTGGCAGGGCAAGGACTTCTTCACAGTGACATCAAACCCTGGAATTCCCTTTCTTGGGAGCTACTTCTGATTAGTTGATTGACTTTTAGTCAAAACAAAGCTACTAACAATAAGAGAGAGAAAAGTATCAGTGTATAACTTGGAGAAAAATCTTTCTATGTGGTCACTAAGAGTCAGCACTGACTTGATGGCACATAATCAGTATTAAAGATTGGAGCAATACAGGAATAGCTACAGAAATGAATTTCTGAAAAAGACAAGTAATTCATAAGACTCAAATGAAGTCTGAGCATAAACAGTGATTTCAAAATGTTAAGTGTACACATTCGGGAAAATGGGAAGGAGGAGGTCATGTTGGGAAGTTGAATTTGTAAAAAATATACTACTGTATTGTTGCCGGTCTTGTAAAATAAAAGGTAATTATAATTTGACCCAATTTAATAGTAATTTACACAAAATTCAAATAAAAACAAAAATGCAACAATTTATAGGGTTTTGAATGATAACCAGGAAATGAATGTCTCAGACTGTTTTTCCCCTAAAGATTATAGCTTGAAGCTTTATACATATTTTATTGTGAAAATGTGTTTAAAATCCAGCATTTTTTCCATTTCCTCCCAAATAAATGACATAATATTTAAAACATACAGTTGTGTGAAAAAGAAAGTACACACTCTTTGAGTTCTATGGTTTAACGTATCAGGACATAATAAAAATCATCTGGTCCTTAGCAGTTCTCAAAAGTAGGTAAATACAACCTCAGATGAACAACAACACATGACATATTACACCATGTCATCATTTATTTTACAAAAAGAAAGCCAAAATGGAGAAGCCATGTGTGAAAAACTAAGTACACCCTTACTGCTTCCATAGGTATGAAGAGGCTAAGGAGCAGCCAGGTGCTGCTAATCAAATGCCCATGATCAATTGATCATCAGCAAGTGTGACTACCTCTATAAAAGCCAAAGTTTTAGGAGTTTGCTGGTTTCCTAAAACTTCTGGAGCATTGGGGTGTGTATTAACACAATGCCAAAGAGTAAAGACATCAGCAATGACCTTAGAGAAGCAATTGTTGCTGCCCATGAATCTGGGAAGGGTTATAAGGCCATTTCCAAACAATTTAAAGTCCATCATTCTACAGTGAGGAAGATTATTCACAAATGGAAAACATTCAAGAAAGTTGCCAATGTATTGTCGAAGGCTTTCACGGCTGGCATACGATGGCTGGTGTGGGTCTTCCGGGCTGTGTGGCCGTGGTCTTGAAGTTTTGTTTCCTAACATTTTGCCAGCACCTGTGACCGTTATCTTCAGAGTGCAAGAGCACAGACAGGAGCAGTTCTCTCCAGACAGAGAACTGCTCCTGTCTGTGCTCCTGCACTCTGAAGATGCCGGTCACAGGTGCTGGCGAAACGTTAGGAAACAAAACTTCAAGACCACGGCCACACAGCCCGGAAGACCCACACCAGCCAAAGTTGCCAATCTTCCCAAGAGTGGACATCCCAGCAAATTCACCCCAAAGTCAGATTGTGCAATACTCAGAGAAATTGCAAAAAATCCAAGAGTTACATCTCAGACTCTACAGGCCTCAGTTAGCATGTTAAATGTTCAAGTTCATGACAGTACAATTAGAAAAAGACTGAACCAGTATGGTTTGTTTGGAAGGGTTGCCAGGAGAAAGCCTCTTCTCTCTAAAAAGTACATGGCAGCATGGCTTAGGTTCGCAAAGTTGCATCTGAACAAATGACAAGACTTCTGGAACACTGTCCTTTGGACAGACGAGACCAAAGTGGAGGTGTTTGGCCATAATGCACAGTGCCATGTTTGGTGAAAACCAGACACAGCATATCAGCACAAACATGTCATACCGTCAAGCACAGTGGTGGAGAGGTGATGATTTGGGCTTGTTTTGCAGCCACAGGACCTGGGCACCTTGCAGTCATTGAGTTGACCATGAACTCCTACGTATACCAAAGTATTCTAGAGTCAAATGTGAGTCCATCTGTCTGACAGCTAAAGCTTGGCCGACATTGGGTCATTCAACAGGACAATGATGCCAAGCACACCAGCAAATCTACAACAGAATGGCTGAAAAAGAAAAGAATCAAGGTGTTGCAATGGCCCAGTCAAAATCCAGACCTCAACCTGACTGAAATGCTGTGGCAGGACCTCAAAAGAGCTGTGCATAAACAAATGCCTGCAAACGTCAATGAACTAAAACAATGTTATAAAGAAGAGTGGGCCAAAATTCCTCCACAATGATGTGAGAGACTGATGAAGTCATACAGAAAACAATTACTTCAAGTTATTGCTGCTAAAGATGGTTCTACAAGCTATTGAATCATAAGGTGTACTTAGTTTTTCACACATGGCTTCTCCATTTTGGCTTTCTTTTTGTAAAATAAATGATGACATGGTGTAATATGTCATGTGTTGTTGTTCATCTGAGGTTGTATTTACTTGCTTTTGAGAACTGCTAAGGACCAGATGATTTTTATTATGTCCTGATATGTAAAAACATAGAACTCAAAGAGGGTGTACTTTCTTTTTCACACGACTGTATATGGATATATATTTGTGTAATTGTTCTGCTACATAATCCTCCTTTAGGAAATATTCCAACTTGCTTACGAGACAAATGTTTAACATCTAGCGCTATTGCCTTTTTGGACCTCCTTGAAAAAGTTCTGTCTAGTTTATCAGCTTGGAGAAGATGATGTATATAGCCTTAGTCACATTTAATAAAGTCACATTCTTTCATATATACCATACAAGCATGTCTACTCATTTGAATAAGGTTTTGATGTCTTATAAAATGTTGCTGATAGCTTTGCTGTGTGTGATGCAAAACAGGGAAACATGATTAGCCACAGAAATATAGGATGTTGCCTTATACCAGGTAAGACTATATTCATACTATATTGCATTTTTCTACCCTTTGAACCT
Source organism: Python bivittatus (assembly GCF_059951505.1). Taxonomy (NCBI): domain Eukaryota; kingdom Metazoa; phylum Chordata; class Lepidosauria; order Squamata; family Pythonidae; genus Python; species Python bivittatus. The sequence goes on along the minus strand of NW_028277125.1, from coordinate 56,713,896 downwards.
GAATCCTGAGATCTGTAGTTAATTGCAGATTAAATTACACGACACTGAAATATATGTTTGTTGGATCTCATCATCTTCAAAACTACAAATTAATTGAACAGTCTCACAGCCTTTTGACAGATGGAAAGTTCCGCAGCTCTAAGTAGAAGAAATACACAAACTTAATTAACTTTATTTTTCAGAAATAACTGACAGTGACAGCAAGTCATGCAGTAGCCATCAGAGCCTAAATGGTACCACAAGATGGGCTCAGTCTTTGGAAAGTTTGCTGGAAGATCCTGAAGGTGTAAAGAACTTTAGGGTTGGTATCTTAAGTATTATTTACCACACAGACCTAAATACAATTTCCAACCAATTAAAGCTATATCTCTTCATTACAAAAATCAACATTATGCAAGTAATTTATTCTGAGGATCCTGATTATATTAGTGGCACTTGCTTCTAGGGAAAGATGTTTGAAGTTCAAATTCATAATCGTTGAGGTGATAGATAAGTGTGCCAGTTCATATAAACAGGGGTGTGAAACTTTTGCTTGAGAGCCATTACTCGGTTTCTCCCCTAATCCTAATCCTCTCCTCGAAGTTGCATGAAGATTACTAGAGAAAGTGATGTCCTTGAGTTGAAGTGGATACTGAAACCTATGAAGTATACTATAAGCTTTTAGACATGGGTACAGAGCTATTTTGGGCAAAATCTGCACTTGATCTTTGAGTGGCAGTGAGGGTTGCACTCCATTAAAGTGGACAAGGTCAGGATGAAGAAGGATGGTACAGTCCAGCTTCCTTGTTTTAAATCTTGTCATATTATGGGACAGAGGATGCATGTCTTTTTTGAGGTTGCCCTTGTTTTCTGGAATGATCTCTCATCTGGTATATGACAGGCCCCAACTCTGCTTGCTTTTGGGAAACACGCTGAGACCTGTTTTTTCCCCCAGGCATTATAGGCCAGTTGAGTGCAGTCCCCTTTTGGTTGTTTTGTTATGGTGCTTGGTCACCGTTTTTATATTTTGTATTTATATCACGTATATTTCAATGTTTTGCATTTTTTGGGCTTATTGTTTGTTTTTTGTTGTTGTATGCCGCTTAGAGTCATATTGCATAAGTTGGACAGCCTTATAAATGTAGTTAATAAATAATAATAAACTTTAAATAAAGGAAGTTGATCCAGAACAAAAAAAAATAATCAATTAAATTGTGAATATAAATAGTTCCTCTTGAATCCATTTTCCATTAATGCCATATGAACAATTGCAGTTTGGTAGCAACTTTTGTAGAGGCTCTGAGTTGTAGCCAGATATTCAGGGGAAGCAGCATATTGCCGCAGACACTCAGTTTGTACATACCTATTTTAGAGCTTGGCATTAAATTTGCAAGGATGTCAGAAAATCCTGTTTGTTCTGCATCTGAAGGCCTTATTTAATTTACTTAATACTAAGAAATTATGGTAGCCATTATATAATACTAGTTAAATTAAAGGATGATGATAATTCTTAAAAAGAAATGAGATTTCTTCTTGCATAAGGGCGGTGTTCAAAATGGAAAGTTAGATGTAAATTTCAAAGAAATGTGGAGTAAAGTTATGATTTCAAATTAAAAAACCCAAAGTGTCAGTCGATATTTAAGAAAAGAATAGAATATTTGGGACAACTTAAATTATTTTAATAATTGACTGCCAGGACTTCTCAAAATGTCTCAAAATATAAAGTCACAATTAAAGTAATTTAATATTTATTTTACTATTGCAGAAATCCTAACCAGAAGTTAACCAGCACTGAGTCAGAGGTTATACATTTATTTAACAGTGTCAAATTTTTATTCGTATGCCCTTCTACTCTAGATGAAAGTAATAAAGGCTGAATACTAGGTTATGATACTTTATTTTAATAGCTACTTTTTCCCCTTATCAGGACTTTTTAAAGAGAGAATTTAGTGAAGAAAATGTTTTATTCTGGCAAGCTTGTGAAGAGTTTAAGAAGATACAAGATAAAAAACAGGTATTGACTCCAAAATCAAGCAGAACACATAGGGCCCAGATGAACTTCACTTGATATGAATATACAGTGGTACCTCGGGATATGAACGCCTCTATTAACGAACTTTTCGGGTTATGACCAGCTCCGGCCGCAAAAATTTACCTTGATGTGCGAACTCCGCCTCGGGGTACGGTCATTTTTCCGCCCTGACACGTGGTCCGCGGCCATTTTCCCGCCCTGCTGCGTGGCGCCCGGCCGTTTTCCTGCCCCGCCGTGTGGCACCCGGCCGTTTTCCCACCGCGCAGCACCCGGCCATTTTCCCACCCCTGACGCATGGTCCGCGGACGCCAGAACAGATTAACGGTAATTACATTGAACCTTATGGGAAAATTTGCTTCGGGGTGCAACCAAATTCGGAGGGCAAAACGGATTAACTGGATTTACATTGAACCCTATGGGGAAATTTGCGTCGGGTTACGACCAACTCAGGATACGCCCAGAGTCACGGAATGGATTAAGTTCGTATCCCGAGGTACCACTGTACATAGAAAACAGTACAGTCTACATCTACCATATTTATAGCACACAAAACTGATCAGATGGAAGTGGTCAAGAAATCCCAGATTATTAAACTGATTGAGTATTAGTGAGGGTTGATATTATGGTGATTCATCATGTTTGTTTGTCTGATTCAAATGTCTTTTATACGTTTAAATTGTCAATAGGTTTTTTTTTATTACATATTAAAATACCTTTAATACTATAATTTACTAGAATATTTCTTATTATTTTCTTCCTTCTCTTCTTGGCCATTGCTGTCTGATTTAAGAAGAGGATAGGTAAACTGAATTTTACATCATATTTCCCTGTGAAATGTTTTCATAAACTGAAATGTAAAGTATTGATTTCATGTTTTTGTCAATTCAGTTTTTACAGAACATAATCCTGTAAACAAATAACAAGTGTAAGTTGTTTTTAAAATTAAGAAGTCATAGCTTTACCTTGGAAATATTGCCTAGAGCAGGGTTTCTCACTCTTGGCAACTTTAAGATATATGGACTTCAGTTCCCAGAATTCCCCAGCCAGCATGCTGGGAATTGAAGTCCACACGTTTTAAGGTTGCCAAGGTTGAGAAACTCTGGCCTCAATGAATGACATCTGAATGTCTTGGTACCAGTGAGTAGCAACGTGATACTTGTTGAAGTATACACTAGTTTTCTAGAAACTAGCATGCAGTGACTTGCATAACAACATGGTCCCATGAAAGATGATGTACGATAAGAATAGGAAGATATTATAAAAACAGCAGTTTGGTTGATCAAGCTGTAGATAAAGTGCTGATTTGGGAACTGCATATATCAAGAAGAAAGATGAATGTTAATCTGATTCTATAATTACACCATGATAGTACGTATTTAACTTCTGTTGCATCATTCTTTTGTTAACTCTACAAAGGAAGGTTATGAGTCATACAGATTCCAATAGATGCAAAATTTGGCTAGCTATTCATCATGTTTTTTTTTTCCTACCATGAATCTCTGTTAGAACAAAAGCTATTTGATTAATTAACTGTAATCCTTTTTAGTCAAGGAATCAGCTATGCAGAACAGTTAAGACTCTGTTTGAAATGACTTTTCTGAATACATGATAGATCACAGTAAACATGGAACTTGTCTTACAAAATTCATAAACCCCAGCCACCACAGCCCATAATTAGTGTTGTAGGATATAAAAATGACTGCAGTAAATAATTGATTATGTGACTGATTATAGTTAGGCTTATTTATAGAACAGTGTTCTGATCATAGAATGCAGTTCTCTTTTCTCCACCTTTCCTCTGTAGGTTCATCCTCTCTTTAGGATTGGAAAGACTGTCTGAAACAGGACGTGTGTGGGGCAGGGGGACTTCAGGAGGAAGATGGGCCATTCTCCTCTTGCTTAAATGGAATATTTTTTTTTGTAATAAGTTTATTAAATTTTTAATAAGAAACAGTAAAAACTAACATAAACTAATATTAGATGAAGAATATGAAAAAAAAGAGGATAGTAAAAATCAAAAGTGCAGAAAAGTAAAAGAGAATCAACAAAAGAAAAAAAAAGAATTGACTTCCAACCCTCCTTGCAACAAATAAAAGTAACAATATACATCAAAGAGAGCTGAACATACTACTTCGAGAGTCTGGGGGCCTTGCTGAGTGGAATCAATTTTGGTAGGGGTGGACTAAGTAGGTGACCATGAAAAAACAGACAGAAATATCACCAACACACTTCAATTTTAGATATTATCATTTTATCATCACCTTATTTTAGTTAACGATCAATAATTGTAGGATATCATAATTTAAGGAGTAATAATTACACTATAGGATAGGCCATTTGACTTTATGTATAAATGACATTTAGGCGGCCAAATTATAATTATGATATAGATTTTACTTGATATTATTATATCTAAGATTTTTAATTAGACATGTTATGTGGATTTTTAGTTGTACTGGTCTATGACTGTAATAAACTGATTGATTGATTGACAATATACATCAAACTCTTGCTCTCAGTTTACAGTTTAACTCCCATTACTTCTATTAACCCATATTATTTCTAATCTTCAAATCCATACAACATAATTTCATTTTTTCTGTTTCCCGCAAAAAGTTCAAAAAAAGGTTTCCAATTTGCATTAAAATTACACAGTATCTTTTTTTAAATCAAAGCCATCAATTTTGCCATCTCAACAATTCCATAGTGTCATATCTTTCTACCCTTATACATATAAAAACATTATTCCTGTTATATATAAAAACAAAAATCTCTTAAATTTAATAGCAAATATTTTTTAACTTTAATCCTTATACACAGATCCTCAAAACCTCATTATTCAGTCCTGTTTTTTTTCCATTAATAACTACCAAAAAACCTCAACCTCAACATATTAACCATAATCAAATAAGTTCACTTTGTAAGCCTTCTATTTACTTTTAAAAGGCTTGATCTTTAATCCTTTCAAATAATGTCCCACAGGTTGATTCTCCATTATTTTCTCCTTATCTTCTTCCCAAAACAGCCCCAGTAGTTTCTCTTTGTCTTTTCCCAGGAACAATCTCACTGATTCAGCACAATCCTTTTGCAAATCCAAGATAAAAAGTCTTTCTGAGTCACTCTTCTTTTCCATTATTTGTATGTCCTCTTTAATCATTATAACATCAATTAATTTCACTTGTAAATCTACTCTGGCATCCTTTTCCACATCACTCTTGTCCTTTGGCATTTTTAAATCCATTTTCAAATCCACAGCATCTTTGTTTATACCACCTTCAGAGTCCTGCATTTTTTTTGAACTCCAAATCCACTTTCAAGTCAGTCTCCACCTCCATTTCAAAATTAACCATCTTATCCAATCTGTGCTTTAGCTTTTTTTCAAAGGACTTAAATTTAGCTCCTAATTCATCAAACATTGATTGAAATGAGCATAAAGGAGTCGTTTTATCTTCTAACGACTGCTTCAAGGGACCTCTTCTAACTATTTTCTTCTTATTTTTTCCCCCAGAGCAAACAACCATAGGTATTATATAAGTGAAAGTAAGCAGACAGTTCATGCCCTCTGGTGCCTTTCACGCTGTAATTGCAGGCACGTGCCTTTCAAGCTAAAACTTCAGGCACATGTCAGAGGAAACACATAAGGAACAAATTAGAGTCTTCTTCTGTTTTAAGAACTCAACCAATTAACATGCACCACCTAGCAAAACAAGAAACTTTCCCATGGAAAAGGCAAACTTTGTTATTGCATATGGAGTTTCATAGAAAAATAAACTTCTAACAAATGAATCTTCCCTTTTCATAATAAGTAACTGTTAAGTCTCTTTTAAATTTCAATTTTCCTCCTGCTTTTTGAGAATTAATCAAATTCAAATTAAAGCTCTATTTCTTTTTTAAAATATAGTCACAAAAATAAGGATAAGCCCCAAGATAATTACTTATCTGTCGCAAAGGAAGGTCTCTCTTAAATTCAAAAATAGTTACGATCCACAGTGTTTAGAAATGAGGTTCGGTTGGCTCTAGTGTCCATAAAAGATTGCACTGCAGCTTCGAACAAAGATGGAGCCCCCACCTCCTGGCCACTCAATTCAAAAGCTGTTTGCTGAAGCTGCTGTCTCCATGATTAGCATTCAAGGAACAGCTGTCCGTAGACCATACGGGACGATTTCCTCACTTCCTCCTTAATCCAGAGCAATTTGGTCAGCCAATCAATCTAGCTGCGGTGCCATCTCCCCTCTCGCAGAAAGATGACTAAGCCGCCATTGTCCCCACCGGAAGTCATGCTTAAATGGAATAATATTCAATTAGTGCAAAAAGTTCTTAAGATCCAAGCCTATTCATCTGCAATGTAGGGGAAATGACATGTGTGCTTAGTAAATATGTCCTTCTCTTCATAGATGCAAGCAAAGGCAAATGAAATTTACAGAAATTTCTTGTCAAATAAAGCTTCTTATCAAGTCAATGTAGAAGGGCAGTCTCGTTTGGATGAATCAATACTGGAAAAACCTCACCCTCTGATGTTTCAGAAACTTCAAGATCAGGTAAAATTCTGAAATTTCCTTAATTATCTTGTGAAAGATGAACAACTGACTGCTGGTAGCAGGACAGATTCACAGTAACAATAGATTTAGAAGAGGCTCTAAAAACAATGTTTTTCTCCCAATAGGATACCTAAGTCTAGGGTTAGAGTTAACATTCAAGAAAAGAACTTGACAAGTGAAAACGCTTAGGAAAGAATGTATTTATGACTTATCAATGAACTTAACATTAAAATTCAGAAATAATTTGAAATTAATGCATGTTTACTTTGTAAAGTACATTTTTCCTTTATTTCAAATGCTACAGTTGATGACATAATGCACTGAACGTAATTGTTTTTTAAAAATCTCTGGGCAAGCATGACAAAGATATATTCTAAAGTTGCTGTCCTCTCTTAAAATTTTAATGCTTTTCATTTGGAAGAATCTGGCTGACATTGCTTTCTAATTATTTATGCATTTAAACTACTGAATATTTATAAATTACTTCAGTCCCACCTAGTTTTTGCCACATGATACTTCAGTTAATGTATATTATCACTGTGTACAAGTTAATGTTTCCACTGACTCAAAAATATCACCACATTTCTTCCACATTGTCCCATTCTTTCTCCAAATCTAGATCTATTCTACCTCTTGCTTAGATTTGGGTATAGTCCAATACATACATGCGCGCACACACACACACACACACACACATATATATATCATTGTGTCCTGCCACCTTCCCCTTATCATTAATTCTCCAATGCAGCCAACATCTTAGTGTAGAACAGTGTTGTCCAAACTTGGCCACTTTAAGATGAGTAGACTTCAACTCCCAGAATTCCCCAGCCAGCATGGCTGGCTGGGGAATTCTGGGAGTTGAAGTCCACTCATCTTAAAGTGGCCAAGTTTGGATAACACTGATGTAGAAGGAAAGGAGGAGCAAGCCTGGATAATTTAACAGGTAATTGAGCAGGCCCCTAGTAAGCACGTATATTCTTTTGAAGGAATTCTGCTTCCTTTTGCAGAACAGTCTTAGTAATAGGAAATACTAATGTGCTGTATATTTTAAAAATGGCCAATTTGCATTCTATCCACACCCTAAATCACAAGAACACATGCCTAGTGGTGGATTTTAAATGTATATCTGCAAATAAATAAATAAACAGCCTGCTGATGGTGTCAGGTCAATCAGTTAGGAGGGCTCATGGCCTGAAAATTCTCCTGAATTACTGATGTTTAATATTCTTTATGTAGTAAATTCTTTATGTTAAAAGAGTATTTAAAAATAAGTTTTTACTGCTGCCAGCATTTCCCAAAGACTTCAACATATGACTGCTGAATATACCGCAGCGGCTTCACTCAGAAATAATTCTAACCTATGGTTTCTTTATCCATGGCTTACTGAACAAGCCATAGTGGCTTCTTATTTTGTATACAATTCTTACTTAAAATGGGTGGATTCATACACTACAGTAATCAAAGAGCAAACAAATTATAGTAGAAATTAGTTTATGTCTAAACCAGGGCTGTATTAACGATAGGTGTCTGCTACATATGCTTGTTGTCCTGGTGAATGTTTCTAAAGGACTTGAACTGCAAAATGTTATATGGTTGAATATAATAGTTTAGTTTCCTCATTATACCTTTATTTGCTAGTCACTGCATGGTAAGCCAGAAATGTAAGACTTCAGTTAAACTAAATTAAGCTTGGGGACAACTTGATGATTTGAAAACAGACATCACTAAGTTTCTAACCTAGTAATCATGGTATTTTAATTGACACACAAAGATGTGTGCTAATTTAAAAGCTGTTTTGAGTTCTGAGTTCTTGTAGCTGTGGTAAAAAAATGATAGTGACTTACTTTAAAAAAGAAAAAAATAAGCAAAGCACTTTGTGTCTCTTAAAGGATCTTCTAATCAAATGGAAAAAAATCCTTTTGCGTAACAGGAAAGGTTATAAATCCATATATAATCTGTGGTTGGGGGCGCATCCTAAATATTCAGCTAATTATATGAGGACTATTATTGCTAAACTGTGGGCAAAAGTCCTGGGAGTATGCTATCATGCAAAACACTGTGCCAGCTGGCTTGAGGTTACAGTTGTGTACTCTTGCTTTGAATTGGTCTCATGCTGAAGGAGGACTTCAGCCAGCACCCGCCCTATCTGCCTCAAAAAGTAGCATTTGATTATCTTAGCTAGTAACCACTTTCTCAAACTGGAGAATTATATACAAGTTTGTGTCATGTACAACAACATGATATGCAGTTGGTACCGTGGGTCACTTTGTAATGCTTTCTAGGCTTAGGTCAAGCAGCCTACCTACCTGCTTGTTTTGTTGAAGAGATGAAGCAAGCAAGATAGACGTGGAGAGAGGGAAGGATAATGGTAGAGAAGGACTGAGTTGAGCAGATTCTCTGCCCAACTTTTTTTTTTCCAAAAACCAGGAGAATAGTAAAGAGACCATGGGGACTGCAGAAATCAGCTGTTCATGGCTCTGTCAAAATGACAGCACTTCTAGCTATGTAGTAATGTTGCTTTGACAAAGAGCTGTGCATGTTCACAACAAATTCAAATAACAAACAGATGGATTATTTTTTCTATTTTTTAGCACATCCGGGCTTGTATAGGGTGTATCAAAAGTCAGGCCCCATAGGCCAATCACAGTATGTTTTATTAATTAATATTTTTTCAGAGAAAATGTTACTGTACAATGCATCATTATGTAATGATACATTTAATGATGTATCGTACAATGCATTTGATCATACATCAAACAAGTAAGGAAATGTTTAGAAGAAAATGGCAACTAATTCAAACATTTGATGCAATTTATATAATAAATTGTCTATGAGTTCTGACTTTTGGTGCACCTTGTACATCACTGACAGATTTTGACTTTCATGTGGGTTGCATGAATGCTGTCAGTTGCGCATAGCGTGGACACTCCAGGATGTAACAGTGTACTAAGACTATGATCCAAGACCAATTAGATCCTAAGCAGAACAAAGTTAGTGGGTTTACCATGGGATTAAATCTACTGATTATGTGCTAATAAAGTAAATTTCCATTTGGCTTATCTTGTCTATTGTCTATAAATAATTTCATTCTGTTTAGGAATATGTTGTTTTGTCTTTTTTCAGCAGCAATATATGACATAAGATAACCATCTTTATCTTGGCCTCTTATTATGCCTGAAGTTTCTTTAAGAATTAATAGCAGTGTCATAATCAGGTGAGATTATGGCATTATATGTAGTACTCAGTATATTGAAGCATCAGTAATTTATGTAGTATATATGTAATTAAAACTATTTAGTGTATGGAATAACACTAATGGGAAATATGTGAAAGAATGCTTGGTGCAATGATGAACAGAAAAAGGCTGTGTATGAAGAAAAGAGTATTTAGATACCATCCAGAGTCACTTTTTTGTGAGATGGGCGGTATCTAAATTTGAAATATAAATAAATAAATGATTGTTACAAAAATTAGGAAGAGAAAAATATAATGATATGTAGAAAAAAGATAGTTGCAAAGAATATACAGGTAGTCCTCACTTACTGACTACTTGTTCAGCAACCGTTCAAAGTTATGATGGTGCTGAAAAACAAGACTTACAATTAATTGGTCCTTGAAGTTGCGGCAGTTGCAACATCCCCTCAGTCATGTGATTGCCATTTGCAACCTTCACAGCCAGCTTCCGACAAGCAAAATCAATGGGGAAGCTGGCAGAAAGTTGTGACAAGTTGTGGTCACATGACATGCTTAATGACCCAGCAGGAACTGACATCATAAATTGGTGCAATCATGTGTCATCATACTTAATGACTTCTCTGCTTAGTGACAGAGTTGCCGGTCCCTAATGCAGTCGATAAGTGAGGACTACCTGTAGTCAAAATTAGCCAGTTAAGATAAAAGAGGCAGAAAATGGAGAGTAATTTCTGTCAAAAATAAAAAATGGTTTTAGAATTGGGTTAAAAGGAATAAATAAGGATCCTCCAGCAGAGTGAATGGGATTAAGGCTAAAAGCAATGGCATTATTTGGGATGAAACTGAAATAGGGAAATGCTGGAAGGAGTATTTTAGAGATGTGTATGTGGCTGATAAGTATGATGTTGAAGAGTAGAACTGAAATTAATGCTATAAATGTTTATATTCTGTTGTCTGAGAAAATGATTAAGAAGGAAATAAATGCAAGAATGTTGAAAAATGATAAGGCCATACTGGTGTAGATGACTTGAAGAAAGTTTAAAATAAGAATATGGTTTGTTTATGGACTGGCCATGCAAATTGTTTAATGTAGATGAAGACAGATTCCCTTGTATAAAGGAAAAGATAACAAATGAATGCATGAACAGTCTGACAGTTAATTTGTTAAGTAAGCCTGGAAAGGCATTAGGCAGAAATTTGATTGAAGAAATTGGGGTGGTGCAGTGCAGCTTTATGCCAGACAGGAGATGTACAGACCAATGTTTTGCTCTTCAACAGATCACGGACAAATGTGAAAGTTTACAGTGTAATTATTGATGTAGAGAAAGTGAATAGGATTGAATGAGGAAGCTTTCTGCGTGATTTTTTGTGTTAAAAGTAGTATATTATGGGAAGAAAGCATGCATGAGAATAAGCAGAACGCTTAGAGAATGATTCTAGATTGAGCAGGAAGGATGTGTAATGGCCCCTTGGTTTGTTAATGTAGTTATGGATAAATGTATAAGATTAGGGCTGCCAGATCTGGGCTGCAAAAATTTGGATGGCATCTTAATGACAGCAAACAATACAAAAGACTAATTTTGGATTTTAAAACAGATCTGATAACTGAAATAAGGACTGTTTGTGGTGATGTTAGAAGTGTGTTGGTTGGGGGTATGAATGTGCAGGTATTTTTGTACATTGTGCCAATATTGTTGGCTGAGAATTCAATAATTTGCAGTGGATGTTACGTAGATTCTGTGTTGCAAGAAGGAATATGAATCTAAAAATTAATGTATTAAAAACCAAGGTAAATATGTTTGATAGGGGAAATGGAATGAATGATTTGTGTGTGTGTGTGTGTGTGTGTGTGTGCGCGCACACACCTTCAGGTAAGTGTTGACTCCTGGTGACTACCTGGACAAGTCTCTGCAGTTTTCTGAGCAAGATTTCAGAAGTGGTTTGCCATTGCCTCCTTCTTAGGGCTGAGAGAAAATGACTGGCCCAAGGTCACACAGTTGGCTTTGTGCCTAAGGCAGGACTAGAACTCATGGCCTCCCGGTTTCTAGCCTGATGCCTTAACCACTACACCAAACTGGCTCTTGAGTGAATGATTACAACTTAAATATAAATTAGAATGAGTAGGTAAATGAGTAAGTGAGTTTATGAACCTCAGTAAAATCTTTGCTAAAGATGGGGAAATTGCTGGAAAATTTTAAGCCATACAGTTGCTGGTATAAAGGTTGTGGAATAGTATGTAGTCTGGTTGAAAGGCATGAATGTTAGTGAGCAACCAGTATGAAAGGGGTAGATTAAATTGGTATGGTCATACAGAGACAATGAAAGAGGATTAAATGGCAAAGCAAATATATTGCAGAAAAATATGTGATGAGTTGGGAGAAAAAGGAAGACTAAAAAAGTTGTGGTTAGACAGAATTGATGAGATCCTTACTAAGAGAGAGATAGGAAATTTGAAGAACAAATGTTTGTCAATAAATCAGCATATAGACTGGATGGTTTACATGGTTAGAAAAATAGTCTTTCATGTAGTCTTTTGACAGATCCTTGAACTATCATTTTACTTGCAATATTTGAGAGGCAGAATCCATAATTATCTTCCTCATCTTTAGATTCTGTAAGATATGTGGACTTCAACTCCTAGAATTCTGTGTAGTGATCATAGTGGCTGGTGAATTCTGGGAAATCAGTTTCACATGTCTGAAAGGATCACTAACTGGTGAAAGTTTGTTATGCAGCAGAATATATATTTTTTCTTTTTAGCATTTTTTTAACAGATTTATTGTTGACTAATTTGGGAGCTCATTTCTAAAGCTTTTCTTCTTGTTGTTTAATGTTTTTAGCCTTTGGTTTCAAATAGACTGTTTTTTTTTCTTTTCCATTCAGATTTTCAACCTCATGAAATATGACAGCTACAGCCGCTTCTTGAAATCAGATATGTTTCTTAAATTGAAGGAAACTGAAGAAGAGGAGGAAAATTCACCTGATCCTCAGACTGCAGCAAAAAGAGCTTCTAGAATTTACAATACATGATCCAAATAACAACAATCTATAGTTCAATAGTTCCTACTGAGACTACAGTGAAAAGCAAATCAGCTCTCAGGAATAATCTTTATGGTTAACACAGATGCATTTAGAAGCTTGAATCCTAGAATCCTATTAGAGAAATCTTACCTTTGGTTGCTTCAGTGACCTGTTTCTTGCCAGTGGTTGCTTCCAGATACAGGTAGTCCTCGACTTATGACCACAATAGGGACCGTAACATATGTTAAGTGGTGCAGCCGTTAAGCAAGGCATAACGTGACTGCACCCGATTTTACATCTTTTTTGCAGTGGTTAAGTGAATCACTGCGGTCGTTAAATGAATCACATGGTTAAGTGAATTGCATAGTCATTAAGTGAATCACACAGTTCCCCATTGATTTTGCTTGTCAGAAGCTGTCTGGGAAGGTTGCAAATGGTTATCATGTAAATACATGCCGGTTGCCAAGTGCCTGGATTTCGATCACGTGACTGTGGGGATGCTGCAATGGTTGTGAGGACTGGTCCTAAGTCACTTTTTTCAGCGCCATCATAGCTTCAGTCACTAAACGAATGGTCATAAGTCGAGGACTACGTGTACAGTGATCAAGGTAGTTATATGACAGCCCTTGAAAGACTGAAGAATTTGTAAGTTCTTGCAAATTGCTTCTAATTTTTAAAAGTATATTTTTTGTAAATCGTGGTAAAGGTGGGTGATAAATGTAGCTTTAAAATTAAAGCAAATTTGAAAATAGAGATAATATAAAAGACTTTGAAACCCTCGTAGAGTTTTGTCTAACAGAGACTTTCTGGAAATATCCTTTTTATGTTTTCACAGCTGTGTGAGTTGAACATGAGTTAATCATGTTATTTTAGGTACCCAGTCCATTGATGGATCAGATCAAGATCCGGTAGCTATTTGGCTGGGGCTTTTGTCATCAAAAAAGTGCCTCCTGGACCAATTTTGTAGCATGTTTTTCTATTTAAAAATAAGGTAACTATTTTCAACTGCAGCATATTCTGTTTGAAGAGATATCTATATCTTTAAAATTCTCAGGAGTAAAACAATATGGACAAATCCCACAAGAACCCACAGCTGAGATAATGATAGAGAGGCATTTTTCATCTTGGAAATAATTTTGTGCAGGAATTATCAGTATGGAAAGACCCCGGGAGAAATAGGGAATTAATGAAAATATGTGGGCTGAGTATGAGGTTAGATAGCAGTTTATGGCAAGAAAGAACTTTCAAGCATTTAGAGAGAAATTGTGCTTAATTTTGCTGTTCTATGTTTTGTGAATCATATTCCAAATATTGATAATGCCAATGAAATGGTGGATGTTAATAGGTTACGATAGTGTTTTGTATTAGTTTATGTCTGGGACATTCCTTCTTCATGCTTGGGGCTGAAGTGTAGTTTTCAATATTTTGTCAGATATAGAAAATTGAAGTATAAGAACAATAATGATAGTAATATGATTGCAAACCTCAATCAAATAACTATATTCTCTTTTTTCAAGCTGGAATTGCTGAGGCAAAGAAACTTTTTAGTGCAATTATTTTGTTTTAATATTCATTTCACATAAAATAATTTCAATGCTGTTAAACACAAGGAAAGCAAATTGGCTTGCATGCTTTATTTACAAGTTCTGTATATGAAATGTAATTCTGGCTAACGTTTTCTCTTTTGTTACTCTTTTTATCTTCTTTGTGAGGGCTACTTTATGGTCCAGTTTAACTCTTTAAATATTTGTAAGTTGTTTATTTGGGCAAATAGCACCCAGCCATTTTTCTTCCTAGCAATATCTCTAGAAGTCTCAATCATTATATAATGATGTTTAGGAATCATTGTACTAGGAAGAGGTACAGATGTTTGGGTCACATTGTCAGAACTGCCTATATATAAAAGACAGCAGCTATATTCTATTTTCATCTTAATACAAAGAATTGTGGCTGAACCAGCAATGAGTTGCTGGTTCATGTGGTGCTCCCACAAATCACTCTATATCCAAGAGTAGCATTTGTAGAAATAGGCATTAATTTCCTGTCAGTGCATTCAGAAATGTCCATGATTCCTTCACCACAAACATATCCTTTATGCCTTATGTTGATTTTATTGCCAGTTGTCTTTCTCTTATACTAAAGGATAAAGGGAGCAGCAGGAATCTCCTGTAGAATATGTACATTTGACAAAGATAATGATGTTTGCAGAAGATCTGGGTTTTCAAAGAACATTTAGGAAATGGGAAAAATGCCATTTTTTCCTTTTTCCATGAACCAAATTGAGGCTAGGTTTACTATTCATGATAAACAAGCTTAAACTCTCGATTAAAACATTGTTTTAATCATGTTTAGTTGAATAAGCTGAAATGATTGGATCTATACACCATGCTAAGCCATAAAAGCTGGATTCACACATTTACTCTATGCCAGAAACAAATGCTAGTATGATATGGCCTGGTGTATGAACTCTCCTAGAAGGAAAGGCAAAATGCCCTGCATACGTACTGAGGCCAAGGCTAACAAGGCTGGAAGCAAGAGCCTGAGATGAGATAGGACCAATATAAGACTGCAGGTATCTTCTACATCCAAGGCTTAATAAATGAATGGCAAGAAATCCGTTACCATGTAAGGGTGAGAGAAAGAGATTTAGAATTTAAAGACTTTTAAAAATTTTCTTTGTGTGACTTCTTTATTGACTAGCTTAACTTTTTAAATATTTGAAAGTTCTATTTACCATCAGGCCAGTATTACCCTAACCATTAAATATGACCTGATTGCTAAATCCTGCAGTGGCTGATCTTTATACCAGAGCTTCTTTGATACCTGTTTTAAAACCAACTTCCCTTTCTGAACTGTGTCCTTGACTCTTCCACTTTAAGCTCCTGAATGCAAGCTTAAAATCGAGAGGTTTATGTCTGTGTCCTAGGTGAATCTCTTGACAGCAAGATTTCTTACTCCTTGTCCCAACACCATGGGAGAATAAGAGGTACTCAAGACTCCAGTAGTAAAACTGTGGCTAATAATCTTATCACAAACTGGTACTTATCTGACAATAAGTATTAATTTTGTGTTGCTTCCTCACAGCTATTGATGTTGGTGGTAGAAGTAATGAATGAAACTGCAAAATACTTAAGGTGTGTATGGACAGAGAACTAACAGGAATTTGCCTGTGGAGTTTAAGAAAGGATCCCTAACAGATTTTCCTTTTAAGTCAACAGTATATGGTTGGCTACCATGAGACCCCAAGAAGGGAATAAGAGGATGTTTAAGTCTTTATACTAACTATTCCTTAAGCGTCAGCCTTTCAATGTAATCCAGACAAGAAGCCCCGACCATGACTACTAACACTACCTTTATTGTAAGGTTACAGTAAAAGAATATTGCAAGTCTGAAAGTACATCTCTCCCCCCTCGCCTTTACAGTCCAAGAAACTAGGAGGGCTCCTACTGAGGAGGGCTCCTACTGAGACATTCGCCACACTCCCACCTGCAGACTAAGTTGCCTCTTATCTGACTGTTGCCTAGTCTATGGCTCCTCCTCCTCCTGTCTCTCAAGAACATTCTCACAGATCATTACATTAGGAAACAAAAATGAAGATGAAAAGCCAGGATTCTGCAGTTCTGACCAGATGTGCTTGTGATATGTCTGCATTCCACTTCAGAACAACCTGGCGTATATTTGCAGCATGTGCTACTTATGGTAGTCTTTAAAGAAGTAAAAGAACATCAAATGGCCATAGTTCAACAAATAAGAGAAGATAAACCTTTATCATCTGAAATGGATGCACTACAACAGAAACAGTGGAACTAATTTTCTGTAAAGAAGATAAAGGAGCAAATCCAGTGGATGTGAATAATAACCAGAAGCAAGAGACAAAAGGTATTTTAAACCATTGGAACTGCTGAGGCAAGGAAAGAATAAACGACACTATGAAAGACATTAGAACATAAGTAATGCAACTGTGTCCTGCAAGAAGACATAGACATGAGAAATGGTACTTGATAACGAGAAATGAAAACAAATATGTGCTGACTAGACCCACCAGCTTGAAAGCAAGCTGTATTTCAGGAGCAAGGAGGTGACAGAACAATTTCCAAGATTTATTAAGTCCACTTAAAGCCCTTCTTACTAGTAAATGTAGGGACAAATTATGTTGTAAAAAATAATATAGTGCCAGCCATACCACTACAGAGTTTGAAGAAGTAAGAAGGAAGCTCAAGAGCCTGGAGCGTTCAGGTAGTCTTCTCATCCATCCTTCCAATTCACAGAAGACAACTGAAAAGGGAAAAAATAATGTGAATAAATGACTTCCCATATGATCTATGAGAGTCCAAGCACCATCATTGTATCCTTCAATTGCTGTACTCCAGTTTGTTCAAAAGGAATAGAAGCAATACAAAAGGAGTTTGCAAAAGGAGTATTCACTCCCATTCAAAAATCCAAATGAATTTGGCAGAGATGTGCAGAGCATCTGGATTAAATAAATGGAAAAACAAAAGTATTTTCTTCAGAAAATTCTTGGTGTCTTGTGAACAAGTTTCAGAAGTTTGAATATGGCCCAAGAGAATTGGCCATCTTGATCTGATACTAATCAATGGGAAGGACTTAGTTGAGGAAGAAGTAGCAGAAATTTTGGGGAAAGTGATTATGCAATGCTTGAGTTTTTGATTTTAAGGGAAGCTAAGTATAGTTAAATGTTTATCTGTAACTTTTGATAAATACAAACTGCAAGTAAGATTCCATGGCAAGAGAAGGTTAAGAGAAAAATTCAAGATGGGTGGAAGTTTTTAAAATGGAAATACTGAAAGCATTCAAACAATTCTAATAAGGAAAAAAAAAGATGGCAGAGAAGTCAATACAGTTACTCAAAAAGCTTAATGAAGATCAGAGAACAAAAATGTCCATGTTGGGTGGAAACAAGGAAAGGAAGTATACTAGTGCATCATATAATTAATCTGGGGCTCATACAATTTAGCTTTAAACTATGTTCATCATACTCCCTCCACAATCATCACAGTCACACTGGATATCTGCCCATAAGCAAACTGATTGAATTGTCTGTTTTGTCTTGTAGTTAGGTGAGCTCCTCCTATTTAAAAAATTACAAATCAGCACATACCTGGCTCCAGAAGTTTGGAATAGATAAGTATATGAAGGTGCAGATCCCTATGAATTAACATAGTATGACAGCTGGGAACTGCAGACTGAGAGATTTGGCTCCAAGAACTTTGGAGAGAGGCAGGTATATCAATGGAAGGCTTACTAGCTGAACCATTCAGATGACTTAGATGACTTCTTAAAAGTGAATAGGTGTGTCTATGGTTTCTCAAATCTAATGCCCACCACATTTTCAACCCAGACATTTTCATACATTTGGAGGATGTCAGATTGGGGTAGACAGGTCTAAGGGCTGTTTGTGCCCCCACTTAATGAAAGTCCTGTAACTAGGCAATATATCTCTCAAAACTGCATGTGGCTGACAAACAATAGGAGGTACTATGTATATCGACTTCAGGACCTGCTGGAAACTTGCAGAGGTACTTGGAAACATTTGGACATAAATAACTGCATTACCTGGTATTTGGTGTAATCCAACTTTACAGTTTTGACTGGAATATTTCAATGCTAGTGGTATGTACCAGTTTAAATATTTAATTGCCTTTTAGCCAATTAAATAATTTATGATATATACATGAATGCATATCGAAGTATACATGTTTTGATAATCAACATGTCAAAGTAGTACAATTAGTATGCTGAAAGTAGTGTGATAATCTCTTATTCAAATTGCAAGACATCTTTTTAAATTCCTTATTCAAGTCTAAATAAGCTGCAGAATTATATTGACTTTAACAAATAAATATGCAGTAGCATTGCCATCAGTTAAGATGTGTTGCGTCAAATTAATCAACAGATATTTTAGTTGATTATGCTATTGATGAGTTAGAATGACTGAGGATTATGATTACTTAAATGACCATATTAGACAGTACATAAATTTTAAGAAAATCCAGGCAGATAGCCAGATGAAGCCTAAAGCATACCTGATAACGCGCACACACATTAATACACAAAGGAATGCTTTGCCAAATTGAGCAGCACCCTCTACTGACTGGAAAGAATTTAAAAAGCATCAGCATTAACAGATGAAACATGATACTAATTTGTGAACTTTGAGTTTATGATTTGATTTTCACTTTGCATTGACACAGTTTAGGATTATTTTGGGAAGCTCAGAAAGTAAAGGTGGAAGTAACATACACCAACTGACATTAAATACAAGAAAACACTTAGATTTGCTTCTGCTCTTCACATGTCTTTGGCAGCAGCTTATTACACTGAAATTTAATCAATATTGGATTTTATTAACACAGAGGCAAATGGTAGGGAAAGCTATATTTGCTAAATTCCCTGTGTGTCAAGAAGTTACAATAAATAGTTTCTACATGTAAAAACTTAATGTTGGTATATCATCAATAATAAAATTACAACATTCCTAATAAAAAGGCAGAGGCGGCTCAATAAAAAGATGGCAACCAAAGTTTACGGAGTATTCTAAAAGGAACAACAAATTGCATCTCTCTAGAGAATCAGAATTATTTTCAGTAGTTATAGATAGGTCTGGTAAATTGACTACCAGTGGTCTTCCCAGTTCAGAAAAGTAGTTAGCCTCTAAGGTAGGATGAAATTAGCTTGTAAATAACAATATTTATTAGATAAATATAGATAAGAGTGGTAGACCTTGTTTTGAAGCCACAACTTCTGGGAAAGAGTTGCTCACATCGTTCATTAAGTGCAAGTAGCCTGTAAAGTAGTGTTTCTCAATCTTAGCAACTTTAGATATGTGGACTTCAACTCCCAGAATTCCCCAGTTTCAATTATCCCAATTCCAGGAGTTGAAGCCCGCATATCTAAAGTTGCTAAGGTTGAGAAACACTGCTGTAAAGATTCATTGGTAAGAAAGTGATCTGCTGATGCATTCCGTTTACATTACACTTGTCTATATTCACCTCTATGGAAAGAGCACAGCATTCCCAGGGAAGCCTCCAAGGGCAAACTGGTGATAGGTCATTGTTTTATATTCATTTTACAGGTAGAAAACTCCATCTCCGAGGAAACAACTATTCCAAACACTTGAGTAAGCAAAGCTGGCTTTTGCATCTGGATCTCAGTTTCTTATTCAACTGAGTAGGCTAATTTTCATTGCCATTCTCTATTCTTTTTTCCTTCAGCATTCTGTCTTGATTTGCAGATACAGCTTTGTTTTAATATGTAAATTGCTCTAGAAGACTTTCAAACTGGACAGTGGGGTATACACACTATAAATTTTTAAAAAGTACAAATCATATAGTTGCAAAACATCACTTTGCTCAGTCTACTACCTCAAAGGAAAGTGCTTCATCCACTAATTTACTTCCCAAATAAACTAGCAATCTTTGGCCCTAGCCAAATGCAGTTGTTAGTCCAAAAAAAATGTATACAGAGAAAGTATTGCTCTGTGAGCCTTCCAGGAAATATATGTCAATGGGTTGCTTATACAACTGCAGCAAGTAAATAATAACTGAAGATGACTCATACACAGAAATAAAGCCAAGCTCTAAAAGGAAGATAAAATTCCCTTGGTAATTTTGCTGATTTGTCTGGGAGAAAAATAGTTCCTAGGTTCAGATGTGGCACTCAGATCTTTCATCCAGAAATCAGATGATTTCCCTATGTTCATCCAGAGTATGAAGAAAACCAGAAAGGAAATTCTAGTTTGAAACTGGGCCAATTAGGCTGCAAACTTCAACACCCCGCCCCCCCGGACAATTTTCTGGGTCTGAACCTAGGATAAAACAGAACCTAGGTCTTGCAACAGTGATGCAATTTACCAAACTTGGTACCTGTTTCTTCAAACTTTGATGCTTTGATGCTTGATTTCAAAAATCCTTTTAAAGTAAAATTTGAGTGTAGGTGTTCTATGATTTCAGCAAAAGCTTGTAAGTCAGAGTACTCTGGAACAACATTTTGTAAGCTTGTATGCAATGGCAATGCTTCAGTATCCAGAGGAGATAGACATTCCTATCGGCGTATTTCACTGCATTTCCATAGCAGCTCAATTCTTACCCCCTTACCATATATTGACCAGCAGATTTTGGAATGACTCTTGAAAATCTTCTGGACTAGTACAGGATCATAAACTTTTTGTAGTATTCTAGTGTAAAAAATTATATATCTGAAAAGGGGCACTGAGCAGGGGTACTATGGGCATTTAAAAAGATTTTGCATTGCTGTCTACATGCAAAAGAGGAGGGAAAAAGAGATGGTGGCAGATATTGCATTCAGCATGTTCTGAATTTGGATACTTCACAACAAATCATGCCAGGTTAAAAACAAAACACTTTTGCAGCAAAGTACCTCTTATAGCAATTTTTACAACACAGAAGCCCAGTCCTGGAAAAAGAAAAATAATTTACTTCAGTAGGGATATGTTTACTTGTCAGAAGGCCTTAGCCACATTTTGGGGTGCCTGTGCAATCCTTTGATTTGCAGTGGTGCTTTTCAAACTTGGCAACTTTAAAATGGGTGGACTGGCTGAGGAATTCTGGGAGTTGAAGTCCACACATCTTTAAGTTGCCAAGTTTGAAAAACACTGATTTACAGGGATTGCAAAAATGATTAAGAGTTACTTCCTGCACAAACCTAAATTTCGCAGCCATATTGAGGCTTAAGTAGACAGATTTCAGAAGGGTTTGAGGTATGAAAAGAAGCAAATAATTGTTCCTGTTGCATTAAAAAAACCTTCTTGAACTTAGTCTGTGTTCCCATATTATACTAGTTTTCTGTGTTGAAATTTAGTAGAGTTAATTTAGGGGTGGGAAGCTAATAAAAGTTTTTTCATGCTCAGACCATTTAATTCGGTATAACTTAATACTTGAGAGACGATAACTGGAAATAATGGGAATTATAACTGAACACATCTGAAGGATGCCAGGTTAAGAACAATGGACTCTTCCATGAAGATTACAGGATCTTTTATACATAAAGTGCATACTTTGTAACTGAGCTGTGCAAAATTTCCAGTTGAGTTTCCTGTACAGAGTCAGTATTTTAACACCTTGCCCATGTAAATTATTTTATATAAAGCCACATATCACAAAATCATCATCATCATCATCATCATCAATTGCAAAAGGCAGCTTCACTTGGAACAGTTTACATCCTGTGACAGTACCTTTAACACCATCAAACAACATCTGCCCATCCCAGGTCCTTGGGAAGGACTCGATAGGTGGATAAAAATGCCAGATCCAGTCCAAACATCTGGCTGACTGTGTGACCAACAATAATAATATATAAATAACAACATCTGCCTATCCCAGGCCCTTGGGAAGGGCTTGATAGGTGGACAAAAATGCAACATTCAGTCTAAACATCTGCCTGACTGTGTGACCAACCATAATATCTAAAAGAAATTTGAATTCTTAAGGATATGTAGTTTATAGCAAAATATAGTCACCAGGTGGCACTCCACCTCCATGCAATTGGTATAGATCTGCTCCAGGGTCAGCACAGGATGGGTTGGGTGGTGTGTATGTAAGCAGAGCTGGGTGGGTGAGAAAAGGCAAATGTATCCGGCAGTTTGCAGTTTGCTGAATCATTCTCAGGAATGCACAAGTGGGGCAGAAAGGTTATGTGGGGACTGACTGCAATTTTTCTTTTCTTTTTTTTAACAATGTAAAATCTGCAGTTTATTTTAATTTAGTTTTAGGGAGTATTCTGGGTTCCTATCTTCATGCTACATCAGTAACAGGATATGCTGCACTGTGTAAACACTAGCAGCCAAATAAAAACAAGATTTATATGTTTATATATTTTTTTCTGAAGCCCAGCTACCTGGTTTTTATTGGCATAATTTCACCCTCCACCCAGTGAAGGATGCACTCTTGAAATTCCTGGAAGTAAATTACTTTCACTATAGTGAGACTCAAATGCAAGGAATTTATATTTAGACCGATTTGGTTGTAAGATCTCCATGTTGTGTAGTATCCAATGATAGCTTTGTCTTGGCAACAGGTAGACAACCTATGGTTCTCCAAATATTGCTGTACTACAACTGCCAGCAAATGTTATTATTGGCCCCACTGGCTGAGGCTGCTCAGAACTGAAGTTCAGCATTATCTGAAGGACACACTGTGACCATTTCATGAAAGTACATCCCCTAACGCAAGTCAGGCGTTTGTTTTTCTCTTGGTCCCCAATCCGCTAATGTCTCTTATCTCACTGAAATTAAGGAGGGTTGTGGAAGGTAGGGGGAATTGCAAAATCAGGGGTGAGTAGTATGAGTATGCTAGCATTGGTTAACTGCTCTTCTGGGTCTGAAAGTGGCAGGCCTTATGTTATCTAATTGCACCAACACTCTATCCAATAAAGTAATAGGTGCTTGCCTTTCTTAAAAAAGTAAAATATAACAGACTGCAGCACCTATAGCGAGAATTCCTGTGCATATTTCATATCCAGTGTATATTTCATGTCTGGTTAGGTAGGTAGGTAGGTAGGTAGGTAGGTAGGTAGGTAGGTAGGTAGGTAAGTGGATGGATGGATGGATGGATGGATGGATGGATGGATGGATGGATGGATGGATGGATGGATTTGTGTTATTATTCTATGTAGGCATGAAAAGAAATTTTGGATTTTTCAACCTCACCAGGGGATTTAGTTCCCAGTTGAATGGGATCTCTTTCAGTTCAATCTGAGCACATCAGGCTATTTTCCAAAATTTTGAATTATAGGATGATCTTGGTCTGAAGATTTTCCCCTCTTAAATGAAGGCTTTACAAATTCATACCTGCTCCTTGGGAGAAAGAAGTTAGTTCTGGAAATTCAGTATCTTAAATTAATTGCTGTAATTTACACAAATTATCATAACAATTATTCTTAGCAAGGAAATAGCAATCAATCAAGGCAGCTTGTGTAGGAGGACCTGCACAGATTTTTATATGTACATGTATAAATATGTGTGTGCATGTTTGTGTTAATATTTTCTGTCATATTTGATTGCAAGGAGCTTTCCCCATTGCTGAGTTAAAGAGCTACCCACTTATCCTTGGGTCAACAGAAAATGATACTGGCATAAAGTTTGCTGCCCTATTTCTTATCCATATCCTGCCTCTATTATTTATTTATTTGTCCAATTTATATAGCCACCCATCTCACAAAACAAGTTATTCTAGGTGGTGTGCAACAAAGCTAAAACAATAAGTACCTAAAACAATTATCAGTACTATTATAAAAAACATTAAAAACTATCGAAAATGAAGGTAAAACAAAGAAATAGTAGGTGAAGGGATATTAATAATAATGGAGCAACCTCACTAGTTCGCCAGACTCCCGGGATCCCCAGGTCTGATGGCACAACCAGATCTTGAGGGACCTATAGAAGATCAGAAGTGATGGAGAGCGGGGAGAATATTCCACAACATGGGCGCCATAGCTGAAAAGGCCCACCATCTAGGGCCTGCCAAACGTAGCTTCCTCAGTGACAGAACCCATGCCCTTTCTGCTGGATCTGATGGGACGGGCAGATGTAATCGGGGAGCAGCAATCCCTCAGGTAACCTGATCCTGTACCATGTAGGGCTTTAAAGGTCAACACCAGCACCTTGAATTGGACCTGGAAACAAACTGGTAACAGTGCAGCCCATGAAGCAGAGGTTCTACCAGAACTATAACTGCTCACACCACTCACACTCACACCACTGCATTTTGCACCAGCTGAAGTTAATGGATACTCTTCAAGGGCAATCCCATGTAGTAGTTGTTGTTCAGTCGTTAAGTCGTGTTTGACTCTTCATGACCCCGTGAACCATATCATGCCAGGCCTTCATGTCCTTCACTATCTCCCTGAGTTTGCTCAGTTTCATGCTCATTGCTTCAGTGATGCTATCTAACCATCTCATCCTCTGCCGTCCTCTTCTCCTTTTGCCTTCAATCTTTCCCAGCATCAGGGTCTTCTCCAAAGAGATCTCTCTTCGCATTAGGTGACCAAAATATCTGAGCTTGAGCTTCATTATCGATCCTTCCAATGAGCAGTCAGGGTTGATTTCCTTTAAGATTGACTGGTTTGACCTCAGAGCATGAGTGACTGTGAGCAGAGCCTCTTGATCTAAGAACGGGTGCAACTGGCACACAATATGAAATTGTTGCAAAGGCCCTCCTAGCCATGACTGCCACCTGCTCATCAAGCAGGAGTCGTGAGCCCAGGAGGACCCCCAGATTTTGCACAGGTTCTGTTTGGGGCAGTGCAACCCCATCAAGTACAAAGGATGGCATAGTCCTAGAATCAGAGGATCCCAAAACCCGAAGCCGCTCAGTCTTGCCAGGGTTCAGTTAAAGCCTGTTGTTCTCCACCAAAGCCTCACAGCTTCCAGACACCAGAAAATGTCCAGAAAATGTCCACAGCATCACTTAATTCACCAGGAACAGAGATATACAATTGGATATCATCAGCATACTGATAATACCTCACCCAATGGTGACAGATGAGCTCACCCAGTGGTCTCATGTAGATGAATAGGACAGGAGAGAGCACCAACCCCTGCGGCACCCCACACAGTAGGGGCCAAGGGCAGAATCTCTCCTCCCCAATCACCACCGACTGGAATCGACCCTGGAGAGAGGAGGTGAATCAGTACAACACTTTTCTGCCTAGCCCCACTTCTCTGAGTTGAACTAAAAGGATACCATGGTTGATGATATCAATAGCTGCAGAGAGGTCAAGTAAGGCAAGGATGGACCACCATCCTGCCCATGCCAGAGATCATCCAAAAATGTGACCAATACCATTTCCATTCCATACCCAGGACTGAATCATGACTGAAAAGGATCCAGATAATCCACTTCATCCAAGGTCCTCTGAAGCTGTTGTTCAACCACTTTCTCAATTACCTTCCCCCAAAAGGGGAGGTTGGATATTGGATGAAAATTGTCCAGTATGTGGGGGTCCAGCGATGGCTTCTTGAGAAGGGGGTGAACCAATGCCTCCTTAAGAGGTAAAGGAACAACCCTCTCACTCAAAGAAGAATTCACCACCTCCATAACCCACTCACACAACATCCCTGGGCTGCTTTCACAAGCCAGGAGGGGCATGGATCTAGAAAGCAGGTGGCTGAGCTCAGTCTTAAGGGCCCTGTCCACTTCCTCAGGTCCAACAGGTTCAAACCATTCCCAGATAACCAAGACTCCACCCTAGGCACCTCCTCTGGACCTGCAACAAGGCCAGCATCCAACTGCTAGTGAATCCGAGTGATTTTGTCTGACAGATCCTGAGCAAATTCCTCCACATGTCCCTGGAAAAGGTTCCCCAGGACCCCTTTACCCAAGAGGGCTTGTGTCACCCGAAACTGAGCTGCTGGGTAGCAATCTGCGGTCACTGTAAGGACAGAGAAGTACTGCCGCTTTGCCACCCTTACTGCCACAAGGTAGGCCATAATAGCAGCATTAACCTGTGTTCAGTTGCATTTGTCCTTAGTTGAGCACCAGTCAAAGGCTTTCCAAAGAGAGTGCAGCTTTCTGAAGGCTCAGGGAGCCATGTGTAGGAAATGTTCACTGGAGAAGCTGGGTCTGTAAAGGCTGGGCACAAAGGTTGGTGCAGGGTACTGGGAGAGAAGGCAGCTGGGTAAACAAATCGTGGTGCAAGCTGGGGCGGCTAAGGCTTCCAGGGGCAATTGTGGCTTTGTGCTGTGCTGCGGCTTAGGGGCTTCTTGCAGCCCCAGAGCCATGGCATAACAAGAAGCCCCTGGGCTGCAGCGTGGCAAGCAGCCCCAGAGCCACGCAGTTCTTCTGGGGCTGCTTGCCACCCCGCAAGGCAGGGTGCAGGGTGGCCAAAAAGGCAGAGATGAGGGGTGAGATAGATGGGTGGGGGGAGTTGAAGTGCCCCTGCAGTTGTTAAGTATGGGTGGGCTGCCAAGCGCCTGAATTTTGATCACATGACCACGGCCCCCGCTGCATCAGCTGTAGCTTCAGGGACCAGTCATAAGTCCATTTTTTCAGCACCACGTAACTTCGCTGAACGAATGGTTGCTGAACGAATGGTCATAAGTTGCGGACTACCTGTGGAGCAATAGGGCTAGGTGGTATAGCCAAGCTACAGTTGGTAAAAGCTTCATGTAGCAGCAAACCTTTTTGGGCTTAGAAGCTAAGCATGGTCAAACCTGGTTAATACTTGAATGGATACTCCCAGGAATACCATGATTGTAGACAACAAATCAGGAGTCTGGTAGCACTTTTTCTGACTAACACATTTTATTAGAAGGCATTAACTTTTGTGAGCTCCAGCTCCCTTCATCAGATGCACAGAGTGGCCAAACTAATGCGGGATTTAAATTAGGATGAAGTGGGAGGGAGGGGAAGACAGGTTGGTTATGCATATGTAGATGTGTTTGTTGAGATCTTCTGAGATAGCCTGGAATCTTTCGATGTATGTGACTTCAGCAATCTTTCACTCATTTGTGCTGGTAAAGTTTCTTTTTTCCAAAATGGGTACTTTGAGATCTGTAATGGATTATCCCGGGAGGTTGAAATGCTCTGATATTGCTTTGTTCTTGTTCTGAGTTCTGATGTCAAACTGTCCATTAATTCTTTTGTGTAAAGTTTCACATATTTGTCTTACATAAAATCCAGAGGGGCATTGCTGGCAGATGATGACATATATCGCATTAGAGGATGTGCATGTGAAGGCGTCTCTAATCTTTTTTGTGTACTTCTTGGGGTCTGTGATGGTGCTGTTGGGGTAGATGTGGGGGCAAATTAGACATCTGGGTTTATTGCTGGGTTCCCATGTTGGCATCATGGTCCTATTGTTTCCTGTTGCTTGTGACAATCTGCTTCAGGTTGGGTGGTTGTCTGTATAAGCAACATCAGAGCATTTCAACCTCCCACTGCCAGGACACTCTATGGCAGACTAATGCATGATGCTGGTTGTTTAACAGTACATATTCTCCAGCATTGGGGCTTGATTATGACATTATAATCATCTGCTTCGACATGTTCCACATCCCAATATACTATCCTGCCCCTGGTGGATCTCATTCTAGAAGTGTACCATGAAGTTCCTTTTAAAAGCAGCCCCTTCTGTAAGAAGCCATCTCATCCCACAATGAAAGGTGAGATCATTACTTCAGTCCTCTAATCCAGGGTTCCTCAACCTTGGCAACTTTAAGATGGGGTGGACTTCAACTCCCAGAATTCCCCAGCCAGCCTGGGGAATTCTGGGAGTTGAAGTCCATCTGTCTTAAAGTTGCCAAGGTTGAGGAACCCTGCTCTAATCCCAATTAAATTGACTGTTTTATTGGAAAGGAAGGTGGGGTGGGGGGAGAGAGACAGACTTCTAGAGATTTGTTCTTTACACGTCCAGAATTAATCCTATTGTATGAAAGCTTGGTCGCCCATGGTCTATATTTTTTCTATAGACAAAACTGCCGCAGACAGGCTCAGAGATGAAAAGCAATGCCATTCTCCCCATTTCCTCACTTTCATAGCCCTGTTGCTAGGCAGCTTTCAGCCTCAGAGTAGGAGTAAGGCCAGGAGAGGCAGACCTAGTTAATCATGTCTCCAGTCAGATGACACTTATCTTTCAGTTTGAGCTGAGACAGCCATATTCTGCCTACTTCTTGATTTCCATATTTTTGTCTTACTAGTTTGGTTTTCTTCCAACAGAACCATCACCCACTCTTTTACTATACAGAAGCTATATGACTAGATGTAATTTATTGCTAGTCAAAAGGCCCACATGCTTTGTGATAGAAAATACTATAATTCAAGCATTCTTTACTCCAGAACCCAGCCCTGAATCAATAAATCTAGCATGTACACTAGAGCAATAAGGAACTTATTTATTGCATTTATAGCTATTCGTTCTGTAGGAGCTCCCCTTATTTTATCCCCACAACTCCATAAGGTAAGGACTGAAAGCATAATTGGTCCAAGGTCACCCAACGAACTCCATGACTAAAATGCTATTTTAAATTTTAAAGGTTGGTCTGCCAGCCTTTTTACCCTACTGGCAGTTTCTCCACTTCAGGTCATTTTTACAAAAGAGTAGATGGTGCCTTCCTCAAGTCATGATGTACAATGAAACCTTAGAAGTCAGCGATATAGCAAGTGTAATAAAGATAAATAATAGAAAAGCTTATCATATCATTTTAGCATATGCATTGGAAAAATTAGCCACTAGAAGTAATCCCTTCATTCTGCCTAATGCAATGACCAATTCCAAAGTGTTTTTTGTTTTTGTTTTTGCTGAACTTAATAGAGTTGTCTCCACTTAAAAGCTGTTAAGAAACAAACTAAATGTTTTAAAAGCAATGAGGAAGAGAGAAATTCAGAATTAATCTTTTGGTTTATCATACACAGCCTTCCTTAGACCACCTTGCCACAAATCTTTATGACGTAAAATCAGCTATCGATCCTATTTTATTTGGTGGTTTGGCCTTAGCAAAGAACATATGGGATAGTTTACTTGCTAGAGGTATCTGAAACTATCATCCTTTCAGATATGTTTTCATAACAACATGATTAATTATGCACAATCTGGCCTGGATTGCACTGTCTGACCTATTGAATATTAAGCTTGAAGGATTCTTTCTAGAAAAGGGAGGAGAATGAGATAACTTTCAAATCCCTTCTACTTTTGTATCTAACTTCTTGAGTCCATTAATGATGAAACAGTCATCTTTCCCAGAAAAGCAGCATGGCACTATTTTTTATTTTACTGATGAAAACCTTGATGTATTGATTCATATCAGCATTTTAGCACTTTTCTGAAAAAGAAATGCCTAGAACAATGATTTGTTCCTGATTGAAGAATCCACCTATTGTACAGGCTACCAAGTTGAAGAGTTTTCAGGCCTCCTTTGAGAATGTTTCTTTGATGATGGTAAGTTCAGTGTTTTCTCTTAAGCATAGACACATGATAAGGGGGACTAGCAGAATGAAAATAAAGCCTACGTGTAGGTCTGATTGTTTTTATTATGATTTTAAAAAATCAAAACTGGGCTTTAAACATATGTACCACACTAGAGGAAATACTGTGTTATGAGAAGTGACATGGGATATAACTGAGGGAAACAAAAGACAATTCATGGAATCAAATGTGTATCTTCTGAGAACTGGTTGTAGCTTAACTGTTATTTCACATTTATTCTGTTCTTTCTTTATGTCGTTCAGGGTATAGTATAAGATTTTGCCTTTTCTCAATTTATCTTTGCATAAGACTGTGAGATAAGTCAAGTTAAATTATTGTGATTGTGCTCACACAGCATGCTAAGCCATAATTTGTTTAAACAATGTTTATTGAATAATGTGTCATTGGTTGATTGACCCATATGGTATGCCCTAAACCATGGTTAGCAAATCATGGGTACGTACAACACATTAAACCACATCCAAACAAAGTACATTTTTACTTAACACAAACTGAGTATTTATTCTCTTTCATGATGGGGTTCATTAACTTGTTAAGCCAAAACCAAACAAATCATATTTGTTTCAGTGTAATATGGAATCTCAATCATGGACTGGCTAAGATAATCTTGTGAGTGTCATGTCTTGAGATCTGAATTCCAGTTCATGCATTTCCAGCCCAGCAGTCTTCATCACCCAACCTGAAGTCTTCCAGATACGTATATGGAACTATAATTTCCACAATTCTCAATCGGCCTGCTGGCTCTGATTTAAAGTACATGGCCTATATCTGTCAAAGCATAAAAATAATTCCACAGGCTGTGCTTGGGACTATCACACATTTTATCTCAGAATATACATTGATATGGTGATAGATTGAGCAGTTTTATATGATAAACAGCTTACAGTGATAGAGCTCCCATCTGTAACTGTGGCTATAGGGGACTATTTATATGGGAGTTATAGAACTTGAAATGGTCAACATATTATCATACTTGGGCTGAACCTATGCCACTTCCTTGGCATATCATATACTACATGGCGATTGGCCATGGACTTTATTTTGTTTTGCTTTCTTTTATTTCCTTACTTGATGAACCATCAATCTATGGTTTATCTGATTGACATTTGCCTACCTTTACACCCATTTCTGCTTAAACATGTGTTTCTTTTACTTTGTAGCCATGTTCCCCAACCTGGTGGCCTCTGGATGCATTGGGCCATCAAATGAAACCAAGCCAAGCCAAGCCAAGCCAAGCCAAGCCAAGCCAAGCCAAGCCAAGCCAAGCCAAGCCAAGCCAAGCCAAGCCAAGCCAAGCTCATCACGGTGCATCCCCTGGACTTGCTGGCTGGGAATTTTGTGAATTGAAGTCTAATACACGGCTGGAGGTACCAGACTGGGGGTATTACTTTGCAGGCTTTTGATGCATTACACTTTTGTTGTTGTTGCTTTTGGGCATAACTGACATAGATTCATTTCCAAGGGATGTAGAACTTCTGACAGTTCTATCCTGAAGCTCTTTTCTGTTGAAGGCCTTGAATTCACTTCAATTCTATGATTTTAAAAGTCCAGAGATGCCTTTTGTTTCATTTACAGAAGAAAAAATAAACCACAGCTCAAAAGATGTTGATTAGATGAATTATTGAATAGTTGTCTGGAAGTTATCTTTCAGAGTTTTCTGGTCTTGGGCATAGATTTTGGAGGAGTTGGCTTGCTAAATAAGTCTTTTGCTGATCCATTGTGCAAACTAGAGAGCACTTTTGTGTGAGAAGAGTATTGGTACTTCAAGACTGAAGTGTATTTGATTGTTGTATAGTATGCCTGATTCTGATAGCATGATGCAAGTGGAGCAGGCAATATTGTAATGTTACTGAACTATACAAAACCAATAAGCACTCACTGTCAACAAAAATGTTCAACTTATCAAATGTATCTGATAAAGACCGTAGGTTGATATGTTGTCTTTGTAAATGTGCTTTCAGGTGCCTCCCCCTCCTCTTCCCTTCCTCTTCCCCTGCCTTCTCCTTCTCCTTCTCCTTCTCCTCCTTCTTCCAGGATATTTTTACAACTTTCCAGTCCAGTTTACAATCCTGGAGGTCTTGGTGATCTATGCAAGTACTCCCCAGAGTTGATCCTACTTAGGTTTTAAGAGATCAGCCCATTCACTTACTTTTTGCCACCAATTTAGTATAGTAAGTGGTTTTATATATTTATTGTACTGTCTGCATATATAATTCTCTGCATTCAAACATTTCAGCAAGATGTCTTCTTTAGTAATAGTGAGAATAGTTCTCTGAATTTAACTTAACGGATCAACATAGCTACAATACAAAATAACTCACTTTTTAAAAATTGGCAGTTATGTGTCTTATCCCATTTTTTAAAGTCATACGTATGTTTACACAACTTTAGAGAAAAGTGCAGCAGAAAGTTCATAAACATGTAAATTCTATGGAAGGAATCAGAATAAAAACATACAGTGGTACCTCGGGTCACGAACTTAATTTGTTCCGCGACTCTGATTGTGACCCAAATTGGTCGCGACCCGAATCAAATTTTCCCATAAGGTTCAATGTAAATACGGTTAATCCATTCTGAACCATATGTATTTTTTTTTTAAACCACAAAAATATGAAACAAAGTACAGTACAGTACAGTATGAAGAGAGAGAACGCTGACCTTGCTCGAGGCAACTTCTGGCGTGGAGGACAGGATGGTGGGTGGAGGCAGTTATTGCTTGGAGGGAGAGTCCCCCTCCCTACAGGAAGCCACGACCACATGTCACAGCAGGGAAAATGGCCACGGATCCTGTTCGTCACCCGATGCGGAGTTTATGAACGGAAGCAAAATTTTGTGAATGGTGTTTGTGAACTGAATTATTCGTGAACAGAAGCGTTCGTGACCTGAGGTACCACTGTATATGATGTCAAATCCTTCACAGTCTTCCTTTATCACTGCACTCCAGGATAAGTCAGCTTTCTCTGATAAGAACACTCAGAATTTCTCATTCACCAGTCTGAGACTGTGAATATGGCCTTCTTCCAGTCATCCTTAACATGTTATTCTAATGTGTGATACCATTGGGCACACATTAATGTTATCCTTAGGGAAGGAAATAGAACATCACGGTGTTGTAGTTGCGCTATTGAAATGTTTGACTGGAATAGCTAATACAAGAATTACAATACTATGCTATCTTGGGAATAAGCCCTTCTGAATTCAATCTTACTTGTCACTAAAGGTATTTAAAATCAGATTGTAACATCATAGAAACCATATTTGTGAAATGAACCAACCCCTAGATGGTAAGCCGGGCCCACTAAATAACTTCTTTCTCTTAGTATCCCACTGTGGTACAACTGTTACAGTAAAGATCAAGGCTTTCACTCCCTGTTCAAAATCTACTTCTGATTCTTCCCCTACTACCCTTCAAAGTTAAAAGGGAGCCTACATCTTAACACAATCTACATTTCTTTTCATCTGAATATAAAGGGATTGCAGTCAGTGCACTAATAGTAACCTTTCACGTTAAACAGGACAAAGAGTTTTACAGTAGAATCAGATGTGGGCTTTTTGCCTTTCTGTTCTGAGAAGGAGCAGTATAAAACTGTGGAGTGGGTGGGATCAGAAAGAGCACTCATTGCAGACTCTCATTTCAATCTACTGGGAACAAAGCCCAGCCCTCTGATTAAAATGGAACCCCATTATTCCCCGACTCTCTGGGTCTCTGTGCAAATGACAGCTTTTTAGTAGCACCATCACTATCTCATTAAGCACAGCGAACAATTGAATGGAAGTATGTTGGTATCCTCATACAAGAAGGCCCAAGTTCAGCCAGTGATGGAAGTGAAGAATTGGAAATGTGTTTTTATGATAAAGGCAACACAATTATAATAACAGGTTTGGGATCTGCAGGGTTCATTAAAAGGTATTTTTTGTACTGACAGTAAGTGCTATGTTTGTAGTGAGTGAAGCCATTTAGTTTATAATAAGCTTCCACTTATAAAAGCCACCATGTCAACTGCTGCTATTTTGTAGAGCAATTAATTATTCTTCTGTATCATATGACAAACTGAGCAGTATCATTAATACCTTGATTGCTTTATAAGAAAGAATAATTCCATCTGCCATACGTGGAATTAACCTGATACCTGCTGTTGCTTGCTTTCTTTCCCTTCAGCTGTGTAAAGTACCTTCTGACACTAAATAGATTTTGTGGAAAACTTATTCAGGAAATGAGGTGGTGCGTAACCATGATCTGCTGGGAGGACCTAACTATATAGATGTGGCTTGTTTTGACCTGATGAGAAAAACTGGTCCAATTATTCTAATAATATTCAAGGGCTAATGGTTACAGGAAAAGGCAATTTCTAATTTAAAAACCTTCAGAGCCTATGAAATTATGACCCTACAGAAGTCGGCTGCTAAAGTCTGGTTAGGCTGTCATAAAGTTTGGCAGCAGACTGCAGTTTTAGAATGATCAGCCTCTCAAATGGCATGAATGGGTAAACAAGGATATTGTATACAAACAGGGAGGAGTATATAGCTTGAGGCCTGAGTGAAGAGAAGTAATTTCTCCTGAGTAACAGACTATCTGGATTCAGACAATGCTTTTATCCAGGTTATTCATGGCATAAGTGTGTTAAACAAACAGGAAACCCAAATCAGTACAAGAGCAAGAGAAGCTTATTTTAGCTCCACCAAGCAACAGGTTAAATTTCTAACCAAGGAAGTAAATGAATCTAACAGCAGCAGTTTGAGGCTTGCTTTCCTGCACTCACACCAACAGTTTCAATAAGCCTTCCAGCCTTGGCTGTGAGCATGTAAGCAACTCCTTTTTTGAGTAGTCTCTGGTCCCTTCCTTACTTCCTTCTGAGTAAGCCTTTCCAGTGTGAGGAACCAGCTCTCTTCTCTGCCTGGGCAATGAGCTGAGTCCCAGGCAGCACAGAAGGGTGAGGGAGTGTGATGGAATGGTGTTATGAAGGCCACGCTCAGGGAGATAAGTGTTTCCTTAGCCCCCAGCAGGAGCGTGGGAAGTTTAAGAAGATGAGACTGGCACCACCCTAAGGAATTCACGGTGTTGTGGCTTGTGAACTTAGGTGCAGTCTGGAGAGATTTGTCTTGAGGTGGAAGCTAATAAATACAACAGAACTGTATTTGCACTGTCTTGTGGAGTTCTTTGGATTGAACCTGACATCAATCTCTCCAGACTGCACCTAAGTTCCCAAGCCAGCAAGCCACAACACCATGAATTCCTTAGGGTGGGGCCAGTCTCATCTTCTTAAACTTCCCACGCTCCTGCTGGGGGCTAAGGAAACGCTTATCTCCCTGAGCGTGGCCTTCATAACACCATTCCATCACAGGGAGTTTGTATATACAGGCCTGATAAGGACTACCCAGCAGGTTATTTCTCTGACCTCAACCCTAACCTTGCCCTGTCTTCAGAACAGCCTTTCTGCTTAGCAAGCACTGAGTCTGCAGGGACTCACAGTCTAGTGCTGTGGTTTACAATAAGGGCGGTGTTTTCCCTTCACCCCAGTCTGCAGCTGCATTGATACCACCCACTCAAGCATCTTACCCCAAGAAGGGATACTTGAGACTGGACAGTATTTGGCAAAATCCTATAGATTCAGGGAAGACTTTTTAGGAATTAGCTTCCTTTAAGACACTACATCATGCAGAGATTCACTCATCACTCAGTCATTTTACCTCAACTGCCCTGAACTCTTATACCAGGAGAATTCTGGCAAGGAGTCATTACATTCCAATGTTATTTAAAGCAGCCATGTCCTGTCCTGAACTTGTTCTTTGTAGTTTAATCAACTACTGCTTTTATAGTACAAAAAAGGTTACTATCATCATGCAGAGCTTTCTTATAATAAAGAGAAAGCAAATATGGGTACATAAAATGACAACAATAGTTTGTTGTAACTATTTAGATCCAGTAATAAAGCAATAGAAACCTTCTTGAAAACTGTGGAAGTTCCAGTGACTACATGGACACGTGCATGGTGCTTCCTTGGCACTGTCTTCTTCCAGGATGTGTTTTAAACTCTCCCAGGCTAGCCTGTAACCTGAAATTCCCCACTAGTGTTCCAGCCAAGTACTAAGCAAATCTAAATCTGCTTGGCTTTCCTTAGGTCTTCCAGACTCAGCTAGGTGATACTATCTGCTCCGATAATATCAATTTAGAATAATTTTCAATCACAGATTTACAGCAAGGTATTCATCCCTCTGAAGATGTATGTAACTGATTTGGGTTTGGACTCTCTACTTCATATTTTTTCACCTTAATTTTTAACATATGGATGAATAATGGTCAAAATATGTAAAAGACTTGGGTTTGAATTTTTATGGTGTATTTTACACTGTAATTTTAAAGATGTGGATGAATAATTTTTGAAACTCAGGACTCATTTACTACATATGCACACCTCTTGAGTTTCCTCTGAGTTCTGGACTGTAATTCAACCAGCCTCTTTCTATGACATCACTGAAACTGAAAAATAGTCAAGAAAATGTAATGGAGAATACAATGAAGAGCATCTAAGACAGTAACATGAATCCAATTCAACTCAGGTTAATGGAAAATCAGTGCTGTACAAAGAACAATCATGATCATATCACTTTTCTGTGTTATATTTCACCAGTAAGTTTTAAACGTTCTGTACAAAGATCTTTTTTGTCTTTGTTCTTTTGTTCTTTATTCTAGTTTTCACAATTAGTTTGTTTTGATCGTTCATATCATACTCATTTTATATGTGAATTGTACATTGGTTTTATTGTTTGCACTTATTAGGGTACTTAAATTTCTCTATTAGTAAAAAGAGGCAACCTGTTTTCTCAGCAATCCATGATAGTCCCTTTTTTTCCGCTTGAAAGTTATCTCATTCTAAGTCATGTGGGAAGAAAAAGCTAAGCCCCCAGCTTGCCCCAGATGGTGGATCTCAGGAGCACTTTCAAAAGTAGCTTTCCTCTCATTCACTCCCCAAACAGCATGAAAGATGAATGGATGGGAATAATGAAAACATCTATTCATATCCTCTCACTCATGATTAGGGTTTTTTGCAATGTGTTCCATTTTGTATTTATTCCAGAAAGGGATGTACATAAATATGAGTATAAAATAAATAAATAAATAAATAAATAAATAAATACCTAACTTTAAGCAATTTTCCGATTCTCCCATTGGAATCAGTTACATAATGTAACTGGATTTTGCTTATTAATTTAGCAGCCACATGGTTAACTGAGAGGCGGATCCAGCTGAATTATGTAACTAATAAAAGGGCCTTTATGGAATATGAATAAGAAGAAACACTTGACATATACTTAAATAAAGGAATTTATTTCTTTTTCCTAAAAAATCCCAAACAAAACTGGAAAACAAAACAGTGGTTTGATCTAGATACAGCAGCACTGCAATATTATTAGACATGTACAAGAATTCAAGCAGCCAGAAAACACAGAAGCCATAGTTGTCAGTAACAACCTCAAAATAAAAATGGTTTTCATTCAACAATTAAAAAAAACCTCCCTGAATATTAAAACAAAATGAAAAAAAAATCCTTTGGATACTAGAATTATTATTATTATTTTACAATACCAACAGCCACTAATTTTTCTATTTGAGAACATTTGTTTCCACTTATTATAAATGTATAATCTGTTGATTAAATTATGAAAAAATGTGAGAAGCAAAGTTTATTTTGTTTATTTTGCAGACTACAATATGACAAGTGCTTTAAAATATTTACTTCTGAATATGTTTTTAAAACTGAACCCATGAAGTAGTGTGCAAATGTAATTTTTTAAAAGTTTAGTGTTAAATATACTACTAATACAGACCTCACTATTTTAATCAAGAGTCTGCTATAGTCATCTACAACTGAGTTCATGAAAATAATTAGTTACTCAGAAATGCAACTCTGGAGTAATATCCACTGCCTCTTGTAGAGATTAAAAACAAAATCGAAAACGAAACAAGGATCTCTTAAGCATCCATGGCAAGTTATGGCACAAACAGAAATAAAAACTTCTTTCTCAGACTTAGCTTTGTTTTGATCCTCAACTTATGGCACCTGTGTCACAGACATGCAGAATAATTGTTGCAATGTCCAGAGATGGAGTACCACCCTGTTTTAGATACATCTGAATGATTCAATTCTGACATGTTTATACAGGTGTTCCATCCTGGCAAAGTCAAGCTGCATGTGAAATCAGGCTGCAAGCTGTGTCTGGTTCTGCATGTGCAAAAGAGGAGAAGGAGAACCCCACACCAAGCACCCAAGAGTGTAAAAATATTGCTCTTCCAACAACACACACCCATATTTGGTAAAATATAAGGAATCTGGGACTCTTTTTGACCTCTGTTTTCTTTGAATATATGACACTGTGCTTCACCATAAAAGAGCATTCCAATGGGGAGGGAGAACCCAACCATAAGCTCCCTATCACTATTGAATTAGGAGGAAGGTACTTTCTTGCAGAGCACATAAGCTTCACTCAGAAGATCCTAAGTTCATTCCCAGCATCTCCAGTTAAAAAAAGCCAAGTAGCAGCTAGTAGTAAATAGTAGATGGAGCTCAACTATCAAACAAATATTCTGATCTTATAAAAAGTAGAATTCCTTCCCTTCAAACAGATTATCCAATTTTCCTACGCAGTGGCCAATCCAAGTGTCAATTGTACATAGAGAAGGTGAGGAAAGATCATTCACAATGGTGCACCTGCATATTAGAATTTCTTGGCAAGGGGGTCATGGAATTATATTCCTAAATAATCAGAATAAATAAAGGCAGATGAATGGATGTTATATCCCTTTCTTCATGTACTTACTGATCTTAATATTAACAATGTCACCTGATGTCAGACTTCCTACTGCTTATCCTCTTGGTTACTATAGAAAGGTTGCTATTGTACCCTTATAAGACTTGTGAAATGAAAATCCAAATGACAGCTTGGCCTCACAGAAATTCATGTTTTTGTTACTGTCTACAATTTGACTACCAAAGGGAGATACAATAAATAATTGCAAAATAATTTAATTAATTCATAGACAGATAAGCCAACTGAAAAAGTAGCATATGTTCCATGATTCTTATAAATTAGGTGAGAATTTAATCTAGATACTTGAACATTTATAAAGGGAAAATGTTTAAACAATACAAGAGTTCCAGTTTAAGGGTCTTATAGCACCCCACAAGCTATTTTGAATTTAATATATATATTTAAAAAAAGAATAAAAAACATGTTCTATACAAAGCTAAGTTGTGTTTTTATTGCTGTAATGTATCTGTCATTATTGTTAAAAAGTTGCAAATAGTGATGAAAAACACTGAAAGAAAATTCACAGCTTCTGGATGCCTTTTTAAAAAAAGACTTAAATAGCCCCCCCACCCCAACCCCAAGGTCGATCTTCTTTCTACCACCTAACTCAGTTTTGCTCTTGTTTGCTGAGACTGCCAAAAATGTGTTGAGCTTTTGCCTATTACTATCTGGAACACCATTCCAATGAAATTGCCCTAGGGAAATAGGAGACCGTTATCATAATGAAAAGGAAATGTGGAAGGAAAGTAGAGCTGGAAGAGAAAAGAGGCTATGATGTGATCTGTATTTTGACAGAAGCATATGAGAGGGCAGAAATAGCAGTGTTAATGCATGAAATACCTGCCTTCAGTGGATGACACTGTAAATACTCCTTACTGAGAGTGGTCATTGTCTGTCTTTTTCATGGATCACTCAAAATTAAAATTGCTTTTACTGTATTATCTGAAAGAAAGATGACCTGCCCTCAAGAACTTAGAAAGATTTCTGTAAACATCCCTTACTATAGAACCAGCAATTCTAAGACAACTGTCCTCTTTTAGAGGTAAATTACCTAGATCTTCATTTCAGATTAATACAGCCCATATTTTAACTGACATCAACCCCTTGCATTAGTTAATCATACATATCAGCCTACCAGAGAAAGTTGGGGCTGATGTTCCAATAAGAATTACTCATGAAGTTACACATGCAAAACTTAAGTATGGCATTGTACTTGGTCACTATCATTTTATTCGGAGTGTATGAGATATTAGAGAATTCACGTGTGCGTGTGTGAATACAAAGAGATGCACACATTTACATACCCTTTTGAAAGCTGGATATCCAGTGCTGCTGAACAGCTGAATTTTTATAAACTGGTGATGTCAAAAAGAAGCATTTATGCCCTTGATATGGGCAGCAGTATATGTCAGATCTTTCTCTCTTTTCATCTGACTTTCAGAGACTTCATAGTTTAGATTATTGATCACGCTTGACCACAAGAATGATTATGGCAGAAGTATTAAATGCTTCTAATGTCACAGGCTGCCAATGCAAATGGCTTCCTAGTGTTGAGTTCCCACCTTTCTCTTTGTGATATGATCAGGTGTCCTTGTTGTCATTGATGGGAAATACTTTATGTAGATATAGGAGGCTTTGCTACATGTTAAAATACCTGAGAGGAAGAACTCAACATGTTTCACATCAACCACTCATTTTTTGAAACATCTAAGTTTATCCTTTAAAAATTTGTCATGAGACCAAAACCTTGGAAACAGGTCCCCCGTCTTCGAAATACTATTACCTGCAGAAAACAAGCATATTCCAATCCACAGTTAATACATTTCATAAATCTTTGTTTAAACACAGCCTGTTTCCTGGGGAAGGACCCATGTCTTTCCAATTTAAAAGGACAAACAGACATTCAAAATTGATTCAGATGCCATATGAGATAAATTTCTTTCAAAATTATTGAGTATTTGAAATACTCAAAATTACTGAATATTTGAAACTGTATTTTCCTGGAAATCAAAAATACAGAACGAAGAGACATTAAACCATCTGAAATCCCACCTTTTAAAACTGATGTGGGATACAACTGTTTGTAGTATTCTGGGTATAGATGGTGAGCTTCCACTGGTGTTTATGTAATCTCCATTTCTGCAGTTTAAAGCTCTTAAATTTTCCATAAATGCACTGCAAAATATTAAAAAACAGATTATTTATGAATTACATCCCCACAAGAAATTGTACCATTCTTCCTTCTTCATAACTTAATGTTCAAAGTTTGACTCCCTCAATCAGGGAAAGAGAATCCATGCAATTCATTCACACCTTATGAACCAGAAAGTAGCCAAGATGTTTAAAGATCTTCTAACTATTACATCTTTTTCCAGATTACTGGCAAGGATACTGGTACAGGTATCTCTGAAGTTCTTAGAACAATGAAGATTGGACAGCTGAAAAATTCTATTAGGTACAGAAGCTCCCATTAAGAGCTCAGCTTCCTGATTTTGAACTCCCTTCATTTTTGCCATATCATAAACTGAAGCCAGAGCAAAAGAAGCTACATCCAAGAGAGCAGGAGTATTGGGAAGCACCAGCTGGCATACAGACTACACCAACCACACCAATTGTACTCTTGTTCTGGGATGCAGTGAATACATTAGCAAATAGATGGTTGTAGATCAGTGCAGTGGAGACTCAGGAATTGAATGGGCATTTCTGCAGATCCAAGAGCCATTTCTCCATGATCTGTGCAAGCCCGCTTAAAGGTGAAACCAACTTGAGAAACAATGAAATCTGGATAGACTCTTATTGTTTGCTTGAAAGAAGCAGCCAAGGTCGGACTTCCCATATTGAGAGCAAATGACTGTGTGCTCACTCTTTTTCTACCAATATTCCAGCCCAGAGAAGGAAAAGTGATGCGAGATTTTAAACAGAGTTTGATTTTTCAGCAACAAACATAAAAGGCTAGCTACAAAAAGTGCAAATAGCAACAATGCTGGTCCCATGACATCCTGAACTTCAGACATAGCTTTTTAGCCTCTCTAGAGACACCAAACTTTGTATGTCTAAGTTTGCATTAAATGCAAGGCTTTTAACAAAACAGAGGGAAGGGAAGACACTAGTCTGCAGTGTTGCCGTTAACCAAAAACAAACACACACAGACAGACAAAAATGAAGTTAGTTATAAAAAAAGTATCAACTGAAGCAATAGGAAAAAGGAACATATGTACAATTTTCGATATTTACAAAACCAAAACCAAAAAAACAAAAAACCCTCATTTTGAGACTGGAAGTATTGATCACTTTGTTTTTCTTTAAAAAAAAAACAACACTAAAAAGTCTTAAAACACATGGCTTTACAAGCTGCTGCTCAGAAAATATACATCCCCCAAGTCCGACTTTCATTTAAATACAAATGTACAAAATGTAAACTGAGACAATAGAGAAATTTACAAAACCTTTTCTTTAAAAATAATAAGGACAAAATTCAGTTCTAGTTAGGATGCAATTTTAAATACGTGCAAGTTGTCAGCCTCCAATTTCTATTGCAGTGTCCTACAGAGACAATGTTGAGTCATAAGACCTCAAGTGCCACCCCCAAAAACAGACCTGAGAGTAAATATCTTTGTAAAATGGGAAGCTCCCCTGGAAGGAACAGAGAGGGGAGAAAAAATCTTCCTCAGTTAGAAACTGTTGATCTTCTAGCTCAATGATGGGTGCTCGTCTCATCCTTGGTGCTTGATATGCTACCAGTGGAAGGATGCGATATGCAGGTTCTCACAAGCCAGAAAAAACTAACTGCTTCCAGTAGAGTTTGAGCTGACGTGGTTGGAATTTATGTGATGATTTAAACTGGCCTTTGAGTTTGGAGAACTCTTGGAATTGTTCTGATGCTGGAAAAATTAAAAAAAGGAAGAATAATGTGAAAAGGTTAGTTTTCCAGATCATTCTAGATTTATCTCCCTACAATTCCCAGGAGATATACTGTAGCTATTTGCCTGTGATACTCTGGAATACA
Organism: Python bivittatus; assembly: GCF_059951505.1. Classification (NCBI taxonomy): domain Eukaryota; kingdom Metazoa; phylum Chordata; class Lepidosauria; order Squamata; family Pythonidae; genus Python; species Python bivittatus. The sequence goes on along the minus strand of NW_028277125.1, from coordinate 56,671,355 downwards.
TCTGTCCATTTGATTAATATCAAAAAGGATATTGCACACTTTTAACTATATTTCCATTTAAAAGGGTTTCTCATCCTCAACTCTCCTTAGGCCACTGGATCCTGGGAAGATTTCTGTTTGTGTCAGCTGGACCTCCTGAGGTACCTGCAATTTTTTTTTCTTTTTAAAGGTCCTTTAGTTAAAAATATATAAAAAAGAATCTGGCATGCTGCATCATCTTTATTTACAAGAATACCTCTAGACCTCATATACTGTACAGTAAGCCTCATTGGCATTCACAGAACCTGTAAATGGTGGCCATCTGCAGACCAGTGCTTGGCTTGCAGGTCTGCCTACTTGTCCTAGCTAGACAAGCTTCCTAATGTGTCTTCTAGTACCTGAATGTTTTATGATTAGCTATGTCCACCTCAATAACCATTTATGAACAGGTAACCCCTTCGCCTTCCAAGTATAAGGGATTCCTTACACCAGCCTCAGGTAATCAGTTTCATTTCTTAATCAACAGTAATTATATATCAGGGCATGAGGCCTGAAGACAAAAAGGTGTTTGTTTTAGTTTCTGAACTCTCTTTCACCACAGACTTGCCCCAGTCCATGGCTGAGTGTCTTCTGAAAGCAGTGGAAGACCTGCTGGCTTCTGTGCTCAAAATCAAGTCAAGGAAGACTGGATGAGTATCAGTGAATTTTATTAAACTGTTTTTTTTTTAGTGGTTTCCTTTTTCCCTAGATTCCAAGAGAGATGAAGTGTAATTTTAACAAACAGCACACAGAATGCCTTGAGTAACACTCACTCAAAACAACTATAACACTTCCTATTGCAAATATTTTTGGCTTCCCTTTGTGTCATCCAAGCTTTCATTCCATGAAAAGTGCCTCACTTTTCTCTAAACTATTTTCCAAATTTTGCCTCTTTGCTGTACATCTTCACTTTCCCAAATATAGATCTAGGCATGGACAAATCTCTATATTGGATGTTTAAAAAAATTTTCTTTTAGTTTTCCAGTTGTACATTTGATCTGTTGTTTCCTCATCAGTTTAGATTTTCTCAAATGTTCCCATGAACAGTTAAACAGTTCAGTTCAGTTCAACTTTATTGATTTAGTCTATTGACCATATCAAGTATAAAGGGAATAAGATAAAATAAATGCCATTATAAACATACAAGTAAGAATTAATAAAAATATAAATATAACTAAAACTATAATACAACTTCATTAAACCATCACCCCTGGAGTCAACACCAATCTTCTCTAAATAATCTGCCCTCTTTATAACTGCCTTTGATATAAAGAGTGCAGTCTTACTGGTGATACGGAGGTTCTTGCCCTGTAAAAAGTAGGAAAGTTTCTTCTGGCCGCTCCAGTATTTTTTATTTTTTAAATATAAATCTAAATGGTCAGTCCTCTCTACTGAATATAATTTACAATCAAACAGGATGTGTGCAGTATCTTCAATAGCTGGGGCGCCACAAATACAGTGTCTTTCTTCATGTGGGACTCCTTGAAATCTCCCATATATTACCATAGAGTCTAACTGGTCGAAATGAGCTCTGGTGAAAGCTCTTCTAAGATATTGGGGTAAAGGAGTTGTTAGATACTTTTTTAATTGGAAGACTGATTTGTGTTGGACCAGCCACTTCAAGGACTTGAGATGTTTAAGGTGTGCTATATCCTCTTGGGCAGCCACATCCAAAACCCTTTGTTTAAAACTTTTTTTGGCCTTCAGGTCTGATTGTACTGGGAAATGGGTTGAAAAACCATATTGGGAAATTGTATTGGTAAGTCAGGCTGCCCAAGCACGAGGAGGCTTATTGTGCAACTGTTCTTCAAAACAAAGCTTTGGTAATCTTTCTGAGTCCATAGATAGGCTCTTCAGCCAGTAATTGAATACTTTTGTTACCAAATGACTTTGTATGGGGGGAATGCCTAACTCTGCTCTTACAGCTTGGGTTGGGGTAGACTTATCCACCCCCAAAGTACATTTCAGAAATGAAGACGGTATCTGTTCAAACAAAGGGACATGAACAGTTAAACAGCTAAACATGTTTATGCACATTTCTCCTAACAGATATAGGAGAAATTCTGCCTATTGTATACACATGATAGCATACACTCCTCCCTCTTCCACAGATCTTCAATGGGAGGAAAGGACAAGGCTCAGCTAATTCCTTTTTTGATACCTGGGAAAAATAATGGGGAAAGAGCACCAAACAGAAGAGGATTAACAGTGCAAGGGTGCCAATGAATGCATTGTTGACAATGCTGATTCTAGAGAAAAGGTCCTTGGGGTTCAGATGAACTATAATTCAACAGCTTTCTTTCAGTTTAGCTGCTCATTTCAGGTACCAGTTGATACATCAGAAAAACAAATATGAGTCTGTAACAATTCCTTTGAACCTTGTGTGGTGTGTTCTAGATACACCGGATTACAATTCCTGTAATTCACATCATACTACCTGGGGATTATGAGTAGCTGCAATCCAGCATGATTTGAGGATACCAGCCTGGCAAAAGCTTGTTTTCATCCATCACTGGCCTACAGTGGTGGATGCTATATACCATCAAAACATGTGGACCTTTTGGAATCTTGATAAAGACTATTGAATGTTTATTCCATTAATCTATTTGCATTAAGAAAGGCTTAGAAACTCTCACCTGACGTTTAAATATTCGATGCAGCAATCCTTTCTTCGGTGGCTCTGGAGGGTAGTTTTTGTTAAGGTCCGGTGAGATAGTACCATTTGGTCCAAACACGTTTAGTTCTTTAAAACATTCTGTTTCTATCATCTAAGCAAGATGAAAGGGAAAAATTATTTATTGGGCCCCACAATGCAATGCCTAGGGAACCCAAGAAAAATGCAGCCTTATTGCACAGAATGCCTCGTTCATAAAGACTCAATAGGCTGAATCCAGCTAGAAGGAGGATACAGTGACTGGCTGCTCATTGGAAGAGCATCCGAAGTCAAGTTAGGGCTAGTACAGAGGTAGGCAACCCACACTCCAGATGCTACAACTTCCTGCACCTAAGAGTTGTTCAGCATAACATTTGGAGTGCCACAGGTGGCCTACCTCTAGATTACCTACCTTTCCCTGAGGCTCTATTGCTAAGCATCATTCCCCAATTCTTTTATGATATTGAGTCTTGTGGCACCTTAAAGCCTAATAAAGGTTTGAGTGCATAAGCTTTGATGCATTACAGACCTTTTCATCAGTTGCATAAGAGTATTGTTGATAAACACAGGACCTTAATTAATGAATTAAGACTGGTTCTGCATGGCAAAAGTTGTGACTTGCTAGATAAATGAGAGATCACAGGTTCTTATTAAACAATGGCAAGCTTGGTCTTTGGCCATCTGCTGAGAGGTATAATTATGTAGTGGAAACATTCTGTACATTGGAAGCTGATAGCATCTTTCTTTAAAACCATGGCTTTTCTCCTTCTCTCTGTAGCATCAGAACCTATTACAATGAGAAAGTCACAGTCTGCACACTCTGGCTGCACACTCTCTCAGACTAAGAAAGAATGGCTGGTCATTGTAGGAGACCAAAGCAGGAGCCTGCCAGAACTGTCCTTTTCATTATTTCTCAGTCTGTAACTCAGACAGCAGTACTGTGGAGGCACCCCTTCTAAAACTGTACTCTTTTTTCCTCCGTGTGACACAACACATTGCTGTTCAGTTTACATTATGTTTTCCTATTGCATCTATTAGTCATTCCCTGCCTGGTTGCACAATGTGTTATATATGACGGTTTCTGTAGTTTTAGGAAAAACCTTACAAACATGTCTATGTTTGTGTCAAACTGATGGCAACAAAGATTTACATAACTGCAGTGGTGCATGTTCTAGTGGATTTACTCAAACCCATTTCTTCTTTACAAACCCTCTATACAGAAAAACAATTAAGGAAAAATAGATGTTACGGCTGTGATGCTAATTACAGCCCTCTGAAAGCCTATCAAGAATTGTCATTGTTCTAGAGATAGGTTAGTTGTCTTGCTATATTTATTAGCTTCTCTTGTATATCAACAAATCAATATATTACAGAAGAAATTGCTCCCATGCAATGGAAAATGAGGAGAAACTGTTTACTGTTGAATCCTGAATTACAACAGAAAGTAGTATTAAATCTAATAAAACTCCTGAAAGCATAACTATTTCCTGAAAAGGGCAATTATACAAGTTCCTATTGATTATCATACATCTTATTATTTAACTACTTATAGAAAAAACATCTCAAAGATGCTGTGGTGAACAAAGTTATGTGCTCATAATAATTTGGTTAATGTACATGATGCTGTTCCAATAGAAGAGGACATCGACATCGACATAACGTAATGCTAATCAGTTAGAATTACTTGCAGCCTTAGAAGCAGCTTTAAACCACAGGACTTGCCACAGAGATCCAAGAAAACATAAGGCAGACAATCATACCACAAACCGGAAGAACACACAAGCAGAACCAACTCAAAGCAGAGGACAGAGCAGCCCTCAAAAACCTAAAGAAGGACCAAACCATCACCATCCTCCTTACAGACAGAACCATGGTTATCACAGAATGAACACAATACATACAAAAAGTCAAAGAACTACTGGAGAACAAAGAAACCTACATCTTAGTAAACACCAACCCAATACAGAAAGTGGACAACCTGATCAAGAGAAACTTAACCAAGAAAGGTCAAATCACAAACGAAGAACAGTGGTGGATGAAAAGCAGTGGACCCGCCTTGCCACACTTCTATGGATGCCCAAAAATACACAGACTCGACATACCTCTTCGTCCAATTGTATCATTACAGGACCCCAACATACAACATAGCCAAAGGACTTACAAAAAAGCTTGGACATGTCATAGAGGGGAGCAAATATTCCATCACCTCCCTGCTACATTTTCTGAATGCCTCCAGAAAATCGAAGACTTAAAAATCGAAGATGAAATTATGGTTTCATCCAATGTCACAGCACTCTTTATGTCCATAGATCTAGAACTAGCAAATGAATCCATGGCAACAATACTACACAATATACCCAACCTAGCCAAATAGACTAAGATTGAAATACACAGAATCCTGGACCTCATCAAGCTCTGCCTTACTACCTACTTTCAATTTGATGGACAAATATACCAACAAATCAGAGGAACTCCCATGGGATTACCACTTTCAGGACAGACACTGTAATGCAGCACCTAGAAACTATAGCATTCCCAGACATACAACCAAAATTATGGATCTGGTATGTAGATGACACCTTCATCATAATAAAAAAGGAACAACTAGAGAAGACACATGAAACAACCAACAACATCTTCAAAGGAATAAAATTCACAAGGGAAGAAGAAAACAACAACACACTACCCTTCCTGGATATCCTCATCAGCAGAGGAAACCACAGCAAATTAGAAACAAAAGTCTATCAAAAAACAACCCATACTAACCAAGTGCTCCATTACCAAAGTAACAACCCAACCTCCCACAAGAACATTATCCAGACGAGTACAAATGCACTGCAGCAACCCAGAACACCAGAAAAAGGAAATGGACCACCTATACAATATCTTCCAACAAAATGGATACCCATGCAACTTTATCAAAAAGTGCCTGACCACTCAACCCAACTATAGCACAATCAACACAAGCTATGAAAAAGATAACGCTACCATACATCAAAAACATCTCAGAAACAACCAATAGTCTCTTATAACCACACAGCATTACCATAACACACAAACCAACTAAAGCCTTCCAGAACACCTTAGGTAAACCAAAAGACCCAGTAGCCCAAGAAGAAAAATCAGGAGTCCTCTACAACATACAGTGTAAGGACTGTAACAACCACTATGTAGGATAGACAGGCAGAAGATTAGCAGAGCACATCCATGAACACTAACTAGCAGTCAGAAGACACGATGAAAATTCCTTAATCTCACAGCACATGGACAGACTCAGCCATAGTTTCAACTGAGAAACTGTGAGCATCCTAGACCAAGCTAAATCCAAAAATGCTAGGGAATTTGTGGAAGCTCGGCATTCAGGCAAATCAGCCATCAATAGTCACATAGAAATAAACCATATTTATACATCATTTAAAAGAGACAATAAAAAAGCTAACAAAGAAACAAAAAGACAAGAACATATCCACTCCAGCAGCCAAACACCCAGATAAGCAGGGATTAACAGCAGGCAAACAATCAAGCAGAAAACAATACCCTAATCAAGGAGCTACCAAGGAGAAAACCACACCCCCAAAACTGGCAGGCAAGCTGCTGTATATAAACAGGGAGAAAACCCCACACTCACTCACACTGATGATGTTATCTACTTGGGTAGTGAAACATCTGCAAGCAAACAACCAAGCTCAGAGAGCATCAAGAACTGCACTGTATATTATGCTGGTTACCTCTAAATTGTGTTCTCTTTTCACATAATTATTCACAACATGGTTAAAAAAGAAAGTAAGTTGAATTGGACAATTCTGGCACTATCTGGAAGTCCACATGCTTATTCAGGTCCTGCACCTGAACGAATAGCTCCTCCCATAAAGTGGTGCCCAATTTATTCATTAATATGTTGAATTTTTCCCACCTGAATAGCTATAAATAGCATACATACTATTCCTTTCCCAAATTCTTCTTGGTATAACTCTCTAGGCTGATATCCAAGGGTGATAGCAACTTGTCTTAAGTTACCCAGTAAAGTTCATGGTCGAGCAGAAATTCAAGCCTGATTGTCAACATTTTGATCACTTTACCACACACAGTCCCATAAGTGAAAGACAGATATATAGGCAGGATGCGCTTTATCTATTTTCTGTCATAAATAATTAGCAATCAAATAGGCATTAAACTAGAAAATATAGCCATCAGTTTTTACACAGGGGAGTATAGCCAGAAACTGAGTTAATATTCCTCTTCATACATACATCTTCTACAGTAGACTGAATGCCTCCTAGCCATTTTCTCAGGTTGGGGCTCTTCAGATGTGTAGGGTTATCAGTATTACTAGGCAGCAAGATTCCAAGAGTGGTAGCCTAATACATCTGAAGGGCACTAGGTTGGAAAGGTTGAATTATAGGAAGTTAACAACAACAACATGGATCTTCAAGACTGCCATTAGATAATAAGGTGATCAAAACCAGAAAATGTTGCAATCCTTCCTGTAGACGTCATTTTGAAAGTCTTTCTCCAAATGCCTCCAGGGAGAGCAACAGAAAGAAAGAGTATATAGTGGTCATTGTCAGCAAATCTTTGGATTCACAGGGAGAAGTGTTCCTCATGCTTGTGAAATGTGAAATCACTACTCCCAAAGGGATTTTACAATCAGGAGATACAATGTGCCCAGACTGAGGAGTTCCTACATCTTTTGTAAATATCAGGAATAGACAACCTGATGAGGATAAAAATCCACTGCTAACCACAATGACAAAAAGGTGATAGAATGTATTGTTATAGTGCAAACCTGGTATTTCATGCTGGTGTCTTGAAGTCAGACATAAGCATATAAGTCATGGACTTGTGTTGCAATGTCATATCACATGTTTCATTAATTGCCTCCCTTTGTCCCACTGTGATCTCTCTGTTGATGATCACCACACATTTTTGACTGTGGCTCCAGTAATTTTTTCCCTTGGCTGTGCTGGGATGGGCTGGTAGGAAGAAGCTGAAATCATCTGGAGAGCACCATGTGGTTTACTCTGGATCTATATAATTCCATAATTGTACAACTACAACAACCAGGTGAAGTGA